>NC_064639.1:264022330-264647330 GCF_023864345.2 Schistocerca serialis cubense
GAAATTCAGAGAAGGTGACAAATTAAATCGCAAAAAGTACTATCAACGATTACATATAATCACTTAGGCAAATACAATGATGAAGGATGTACTAGAAACGCTGTTAAAAATGATGAACATTATTGGATAATCAAATACGCATCACATGTGCTGAAAATTTCAGTTGGGTTATCTTTTGTGGTCCTGAGGATGCAGTGAAAATTTACTGTACAATAATCAGTATAAAAGCATTTCTGAAAAACATAATATTTCTGTAATGGATGTAAGAAACCATATAACAACAAGAGCAGACATAAATGTAAAATAGAAGAAAAAATATGTATATTATGTTAAGAATTTGAACACAAAGCAGCAGAAAATAGGATGTATTGTAAAAATTGTAGTAGATACTGTTATATTGAAGATGTTTGTGATACAGCTTATAAATGTGAAAAAATTGTTTGAGATTTGAAGAACATGCAGGAACTGTAGAAATTGAAAATTATCAATTTTGCATGCAATAGAGATTACAAAAATGTAGAATTTAGAGAGAAAAATTGAAGAACATGAAGTCAAAGGTGGTCAAAAATGTATTAAAATGGTTGTTATACTAAAGATGAACTTAAAATTATTATGTTTCTGAATGTTCTGAATGCAATAATATAACTGAAGGAAAAAATTAATTTGTTGTAAATATGGAAAGGCAAAGAGATTTGATTGTACACACAGAAAAGCACATGTGATTTTGATTGTGAAGCTCAACAATAAACATGAACACATATTCCAAATCCTATCATTGTTCACGATTTTAATGGTATCAGTTTTTACAAATTTAAGATAAATCTCGAATTCTGTCATGGGCAGACATATAAAGAAAACAAAAATTATACATTCATAGCACAATATGCTCTAGGTTATGTTTGGAAATTCATTCTGAAGTATTATGTTTGAAATATAATGAAATCTTGTAGTATCTATTGAGAAACCAAATTAATGTTACTGGGTATCGAATAGATTGATATAAAAATTGTGGAGAGTACCACTTTCATACAATCACCATTTCATAGTTTCCCAAAGACATTTGATTTGAAATAATTGAAGAAAGCATATTTTCCACATTTATTCAATACATATGAAAATGAAAATTACGTCAAGTAATTCCTGATTACGATTATTATTGTCTTGATGCTATGAAATAAAAAGCAAGAGGACAGTTTGTCAAATGGCATAGTGAAAAATTATGCATTTAATAAGAAAAGAGAAATTTTTGAATATTGTAATGATGATGTCGATATATTGAGAAGAGGTTGCTTAGAACTAAGAACACAATTTCTAGATATAGCAAATATTAATGTATTTCATTACTTAAAATTGCAGGAGTTTATATAGTGAATTACAGGTTTACATATTCACCCAAAAATTCAATTGTTGTATTGGATAGAGAAGAACAAGAACCTTACAGTAAAGAATCTATTAGTTAATTGAATTGTTCATCAATAAAAAATTCAACACAAACTTAATGGTGGAGATGAAAAAAATATTTGGAACAGGAGGAGATGGATTTGAAAAAGAAACAAATACTGTTTATCGGTACTATGATTCTTTCTGCCATGGTTGTAATAGTGTTTAAAAACTGTAACGATTAACAACAAAAATTAAGAAACAATCGATGATAAAATCAAAAGACATCAAGAGAAGTGCTGAAATAAGAAATGCTGGTTAGTTGAGATGCAGTAATGTGACTGGATTAACTCATTTGTAAACAAAAACATAAGAAACTGAAACAGCTACCTGAAATCGTGGACCAATGAATACAAGAGATGCTTTTCTGCATGGTCATACAAATACTATAAAATTAAAGACAAAAGCAGATTGTGTTAACACAAAAAATATATATCAACATATATAATGTTTACCTTACTGTACAATTTTCATCCAATAAATATATATAAATCAGAATATTATAATTCTATGGTTTAACAAAATGTAAAGTGTTAGCACCTAGATGCTTGAATCATCCAGTTTGACCAGTACCAATAAAGACTGATAAAAATGAGAAATTGTTGTTTCCTGTGGGTGTGAAATGTGCAGAAGAAAAACATAAAAAATGTTATCATAATGATGAAGAAAGTGGTTTTATTAGAACCTGGGCAAATGGTGAAGGGGAGAAAGCTTTAGAAAAACGATACAAAATTTTAAAAATCTACAAGTGTGGTATTTTTAGGAGAAAAATCAAGTTGTTCAAAAATTATATGGAAGACTTTATGAAAGAAAATGGGAAACCAGCCCTCATGACTTTCATAATGACGA
This sequence comes from Schistocerca serialis cubense, assembly GCF_023864345.2. Taxonomy (NCBI): domain Eukaryota; kingdom Metazoa; phylum Arthropoda; class Insecta; order Orthoptera; family Acrididae; genus Schistocerca; species Schistocerca serialis. The sequence continues at coordinate 264,024,620 of NC_064639.1, forward strand.
CATGTATGAAAAATATATCAAGGGAAAAATTGGTATCGACGTAAATCTTGACAAAGTAAAAGTAAATCCTGGACAACGAGTTGTTGCTTAGATATGCCAGAAATCATTATGGAGGACATTTGGACAAATCAAACTAAGAAACTATGTATGTGATGATTTAGAAAGATTTTATTAAATACTGTTGGATGATCTATTAGACAGTGATGACATACATTTTTTACTAAAAAAATAGTTCACATGAAGAACTATTTCAAGATTTATTATACTGAAAACAATACATACACAAATAATTATATTGCTGATTTTGTTACATCAGATCCAAGACTCATATTATATGATGTGATAGATAAAGTAGTCTTTGGTACAGGCAGTGTTGTGTATGTAAATAATGGTAAAAATACTATGGAAACAGGTTTTAAGTTTGGTGGATGGACTGATAAATTTAGGGATAGTAAATGGATTTCAAACTGGGCTTCAAGTGAACTGTAAAGTTATTATTAAGAGGAAAATGATAAATACAGGGTGTTAAAGGTAAAGGGATTCATGTTACATTATAAGAATAGGGAAGAGCTGAAAGGTCAATCGATGATAAAATTAACTGAAGATGGAGTGAAGGGAGAAATACTATTAGAATAGAGTAGAATAAGCAGAGATGTAAATAATAAAAAGTTAGACAACAAGGCTGCTATTAAGTAATTCTCATTTTGGTATGATAAAAGAATTGTTCTAAGAAATTATGATCCAATATCTTGCGTTTTTTTTTAATTTATTAAGAAATTTTAAATCAGTGTAAATGGAACCCTTTTTGAAGAAGCTCAGCAATGTTAGCAATACTAATTTGTTTAAAATTATTAGTGAGCTTCAAGTAAATGCTTTATATAGTATTACCGATTTCGAATATTGGTATAGCAGATATGGAGACCAAATTTATATGAAGCTTAATAACGAGTTTAAGATTATTTTGCCAAATAGATATTTCAGGTTAATTACTGGATGGATTTTTCTTTATTTTGAAGAAGATAATACTAAACAAAGATGTGAAGAAATGAGGAGACTTCAAAGCAATTTCTTGGTGTGAATTTCCTCTATTTCAAAGTCAATTGAGTAATCTTCATTTCGAGTTTAATCGTTTTTACTTTGTTTTCAATTAATTCGATTGTTATCTACTTGCCTAGATAATCAGGTGGGTACGTTTTTAACCATCTAGACTTCAGGTATATAAAAATTTAGATACCAGGATCAATAGAGATTGTTTAAATGGATTTGACTTTGTTAAGTGGAACCAGAAAAAATGCTATTCAAAGTAGGTGGTTACGTAAAATATTAAATTAATTCGACAAACGCTTGTTCACAGATTAGCCACCTAGTGCGCTCAACCTACTCACATACTACTTACATCTTCTGATGTCCTACACAACCAAATACTACACTTCACTCATTAAATATAACGACCAATATCCCAGCAGGTACCTCACTGGAATCTTCTGATTTTTTTCTTGTAGTTTGTGCCATTAGTGCAGCCTTTGTGTATTGCTAGCGCGTAATTGTAGAGAGAATTTCCCTTTTAGTTGCAGTCTTTCATTGTTGTACATTAAAACAGGTGTGGCACACATGTAAATTTGCACCAAGTATTTCGCAGCTGCACTTGCAATTAACTAGATATTATTTTCAGTGCTATGTCAATGTGTTCTCTTATTTTTGCTCTTCAAATTGTGTTTTTATGTGTTCTCATATGAAATATTGTGACAATAATGGCGTGTGAAAAAAATCACTGGCTGTGCTAGTAGGCTGTTTATGTTTTCTTATTGGCAACGTTACGTAGCGCTCTGTATGAGAATCACTGGCTGTGCTGTGTGCAGTCTGTGGCTAGTTTGCATTGTTGTCTGCCATTGTAGTGTTCGGCAGCTGGATGCGAACAGTGCGTAGCGTTGTGCAGTTGGAGGTGAGCCGCCAGCAGTGGTGGATGTGGGGAGAGAGATGGCGGAGTTTTGAAATTTGTAAGACTAGATGTCATGAACTGCTATACATATTATGACTATTAAGGTAAATACATTGTTTGTTCTCTATTAGAATCTTTCATTTGCTAACTATGACTATCAGTAGTTAGTGCCTTCAGTAGTTTGAATCTTTTATTTAGCTGCCAGTAGTGGTGCTCGCTGTATTGCAGTAATTCGAGTAACGAAGATTTTTGTGAGGTAAGTGATTTGTGAAACGTATAGGTTAATGTTAGTCAGGGCCATTCTTTTGTATGGATTATTAAAAGTCAGATTGCGTTGCGCTAAAAAATATTGTGTGTCAGTTTAGGCACAGTCATGCATAAATAGTTAAAAAGGGGACGTTTCAACAAATCTCATTCTCTTAAAACTCAACTGCACGTTAGTATGCCTTAAATAACAATGTCTGGGCGCTGCACAACTGACCGACTAACAACTCAGCCACAGATAAAACCAAACACAGAGTTAAGGATCTTATTCACCAGTCCCACAGTGTACTTAGTCATCATGGTCACAGTACTGTAAAGGTGAATTTTTCTACTACGGCAGAAAACATATGAGAACCTAACAATATGTTTTCGTAAATAATTGTTAGCATTTTTAAGTGAAGATATACCATCGCGTATTCTAGTGTAGTGTGTAGTGATTATACGCAAAATTACAAAATTCATAATTTTTCTCAATACAGCTGAAAATAATTCCCTGTTACAAAAACTGTGATTTCAACCAAACTTCAGTCGTGATACTGTGCAAAAAACTGACGAGATAAAAAAGCCAAAATCATTTTTTAAATCAAATTGAGAAGGACATTGAGCATCGCTTTACAGTCCAGGAAAATCGTTTTAAAATTTTTAGAATGCAGTATACTGTAATATTATTTTATTGTGGCGCTTTAGTTAAGGCCCATAGGTCAGTCAGTAACACTCATAAGAAAAAAGTTAGCTGTTACCATTTTCTCCAACTTATTTAGAGAAAAAAATTTTTTTGGCAAAAGATAGACTCTCACTTGAGCGTTTTACGTAAGGCATTTCTGTTGCTTATTAAATTTCAAGTAATCAGTGTCGTACTGCCGCCTAATGAACAAAATGAGAGTGTAGGGAATATACCAGCTGTGTGATGTCCTCAAAGTGTTTGCGGCAAACAGAACACAGCATGTCATTCTGAATTCTTCAGAATCAGATGCATTCTGAGACGTGCCCGAAGTGAGGTTTTTTTTCTTTCTGAGTCATCAAGTCGTCAGTATCCTGACTGGTTTGATGCAGCCGGACAAAAATTCTTCTCCTGTGCCAATGTCTTCATCTCAGAATAGCACTTGCAGCATTTGTCTTCAATTATTTACTGGACGTATTCGAATCGCTGTCTTCCTCTACTGTTTACACCGTCCACAGCTCCCTTTAATACCATGGAAGGTAATCCTGGTGTCGTACCATCCTTTCTCTTCTTCTTGTCAATGTTTCCCATATATTCCTCTCCTCGTCGATTCTGCGGAGAACCTCCTCATTCGTTACCTTATCAATTCACATAAATTTCAATGTTCTTCTCAAACAGCACCTCTCAATTACTTCAGTTCTCTTCTGTTCTGGATGTCATACAGTTCATGTGTCCTTGCCATACAATGCTGTGCCTATGATTGATAGTGGCAGACTGGCCTTGTCCAGGAATGCCTTTTTTGTCAGTTCTAGTCTGCTTTTTATGTCCTCTTTCCTTCATCCGTCTTGGGTTATTTTGCTGCTTAGATAGCAGAACTCCTTAACCTCATCTGATCACCAGACCTGATGTTAAGTTTCTTTGTGTTCTCACTACTGCTATTTCTCATTACTTTCGGCTTCATGGGTTTACCCTCAGTCTGTGTTCTGTACTCATTACACTGCCCATTCCATTCAACATATCCTATAATTACTCTTCATTTTCTGCGAGGGCAGTAATGTCACCAGCGAATCTTGTCATAGTTATCTTTTCAACGTGAATTTTAATTCCACTCTTTAACCTTTCTTTCATTTCCCTCATTGCTTCTTCGATGTACAGTTTCAATAGTATATGCGAAAGACTATATATCTGTCTTAGACCCTTCTTAATCCGAGCACTTTTGTTTCGCTACAGCTTACCCCTACTTTCCTTAGAATTGCGAACATCTAGCGCCATATTACATTGCCGAACGCTTTTTCCATGTCGACCAATCCTAAGAACGTATATTGAGTTTTGTTTAGTCTTGCATCCATTAATCACCGCAACGTCAGAACTACCGGTGTGGTGCCTTTTACCGTGCCTAAAACCAAACTGCTCATCATCTAACACATGCTCAATTTTGTGTTCCATTCTTCTGCACATTATTCTTGTAAGTACCTTGGGCGCATGATCTGTTAAGCTGATTGTGATCGGCAGATTCTTAGATTCTACATGCCAACGTGAACAGTCGTTTTGTTGCCTCTTCTCCAATGATTTTAGAAATTCTGATGGAACGTTATACATCCCTACTGGCTTATTTGATCTTAAGTATTCCAAGATTCTTTGAAATTCTGGTTCAAATACAAGGTCTCGTCTTCAATATCGACCCATGTTTCTTTTTCTGCTACTTCATTAGACAAATCTTTCCTCTCATAGAGGCCTTCAGTGTACTCTTTCCACCTATCTGTCTTCTCCTTCGCATTTAACAGCGGAATTCCCATTGTATCTCAATTCCACTACACTTGGTTTTAATTTCTCCGAAGGTTGTTATGACTTTTCTGAATGCTGAGTCAGTCCTTCTGCCAATCATTTCTTTTTCTATTTCTTCATATTCTATATTCAGCCATTTCCCCTTAGCTTCCCAGCACTTCCGATTTATTCAATTCCTAAGTACAGTAACTTGTACTTCTGACTTCTGAATTACCCTGTTTTTGTGCTTCCTTCTTTCATCGATGAACTGAAGTATTTCTGCTATTACCTATGGTTCCTTTGCAGTTTCCTTCTTCTTACTTTTTTTCCTTTCCAACCTTTGTGATTGCCTTTTTTAGAGTTGTCCATTCCTTTTCTATTTATTATCGCAATATATACAGCCTTAGAGAACTTCCAGTGTGTCTCCTCATTCCTCAGTACTTCGGTATTCCTCTTCGTTGCGCATTTAATCTCCTAGGCTGGTCTTTTAAATTCAGCCAATCCTTCATAACTACTAAAGGAGTTTATATCTTCTCCTGGGTCAGCCTTAAAATCCGGTAATTGATTCCGAAATCTCTACGTGACCATGATGTAATGTATCTACCCGCCTTTTCCAAGTGTATCTCCTCCTCTTGCGATTCGCGAACCGAGAGGTAGTAGCTGAAATTTACTGCCGATCTTAATTAGTGTTCCTCTACTCTCATATTCTCCAGCAACCGCCGTGACTATTACAGTTTCATTCCCCTTGTATGTTCTGAATTATCCGTTCATTACACTCATATACTTTCACTAGCTCTTCAAGTAGGGCTTGCAATGTCGGTATGTACACCTGAACTATCTTTGTCGATGTTGGTTTACTATCGATTCGAATGAGAACAACCCTATCACTTAACCGTGCATAGTAACTCTCTGCCCTACCTACCTATTCATAGCGAATCCTACTCTCGTTATACCACTTTCTGCTGCTTTTTATATTATCCTACACTCATCTCACCAGAAATCCTTGTCCTTGTATCTTTTCCATTTCACTTCACTGAGCCCTCCTACATCTAGCCTTACCATTTCCCTTTTCAGATTTTATAGTTTCCCTACCTCTTTCGAAAATCTGACATTCCACGCCCCGTCTCATGAAACGTTACTGGTTTGTTGTTTATTCAATCTTTATCTCACGTTCAACTTCATATTGACAGTCCCCTCCCGGAGATCCGAATGGAGGACTAGTGTTACAAGACCGTTATTTTTCACAGTACATAAATGCGACCCAGCTGGTAACGTCGGAGATCCCATGAGACTTTTCGTGGATGACGCTGTTATACACAGAAATGTCGCGACGCTGGAAAATTATAGTGAAATGCAGGAGACACATTACTGTAGAAATGGACGATTGCAGAATACTCACTGGAAGCAATTACTTCCAAAACGTCTAGGAACATGCGAACGGAGCGATCTGAAGTGGACTGACTACATAAAATCAGTCGCGAGAAAGGCAGATGGCCCACAGAGATTCATTGAAGAATCCTGAGGAATTTAGTCCTGCAACAAAGAAGTAGCTTATAAAACACTCGTTCGAACACTATTTCTAAATTAATCGTCAGTCTGTAAACTATGGTTTTTAGAGAATATAGAGAATATTCCAAGAAGAGCAGTACATTTCGTTGCAGGTTCATTTAGTAAGCGCGAAAGCATCAAGGAGATGCTCAGCAAACTGCGGTGGCTGACGCTGTAAGGGAAGCATTCTGCAACACATCGTGGTCCATTATTAAAGCTCCGAGAACGTACGTTCCTGGAAGAGACAACCAATATATTACTTCCTTCTACATATATCTCGCGAAAAGGTGATGAAAGTAAAATTAGATTATGTAGCCGACGTGAAGGTGTATCAGCCATCGTTCTTCCCACGAAATATACACGACTGGAACAAAAAAGGGAGAAGTGATACTGTATACAAAGTACCCTTCGCGACACACCGAAAGCTTGCGGAGTATAAATGCAGAGGCAGACATAATTCTTTCTCATATTCTTTAAATTTCAAACAAAATCATCGACTTATGATAGATTTATTTAGTACGATTCTTTAGTTCTTTCATTAAAACATTTATTTGCATTCATGTATGTCTTTATCTCTTCTTAATCTACATTTCATAAACTAAGACGGCATTTTCTGTTCTGAGCAACATTTTCACTGCGTAATTATATTTTTTCAATGGGAAATATACGTGGTTCATGGTGTGGGTTCCTGTAGTCATGTCCTAGTTCATGAACCACGGGCAACGTATGAGTGGCCAAGTAAGTGGTCCCGACAGTCGGGATACCAGTTACTTTGGAATAAGGCTGGGCATCTCGGACATTTTCTGAGTCGTGGTCACCTTTGTGCTCATACGGCAAAGACTACCAAATCCACCGCTTAGTCCCTTAGCCGTTAGGGGTAAAACCCAATGGGACTCGGGGCAAGTAAGGCTAGCAACCTGCTTCCCTGGTACTTTAAATATGATGCTGGCAACAATCAGAGCAAAATGCCTCGGACCTTTGGAGGTGACGAAGTCCCACCTCTAACTGACAAACCAGGGACTCCTAAGATACGACTTGGCAAACAAATGGTAATGAGATGGGGAGCTATTAATATCAATGGGGGCCACTCTGGGATGAAGGTAGAACTGGCAGAGGCTGCAAGTAAGATGGGGCTGGACGTTTTAGCTGTTAGTGACGTTCGGGTAAGAGGTAGTGGGAGAATACAAGGTCTACCTGTCAGGAGTCAAAGCAGGAATAGCACAATGGGGTGTAGGGCTTTACATCAGGAAAGAAATGGAACCCAGCGAAGTTGCAATAAGGTACGTAAACGAACGACTGATGTGGTTAGATTTGACAGTGTATAGCAAGAAAATTAGGATTGTGTCAGTATATTCGCATTGTGAAGGGACAGATTAAGATAAGATGTATAGTTTTTATGAGGCACTCAGTGATGTAGTTGTTAGAGTAAAGGACAAGGACAGTGATCTGCTCATGGGTGATTTTAACGCCAGGATTGGAAATCGAACAGAAGGGTATGAAAAGGTTATGGGTAAATTTGGAGAGGATATGGAGGCCAACAGGAACGGGAAACAACTCTTGGATTTCTGTGCCAGTATGGGCAGATTCAGAAGGATGTAGGTTGCAGTAGGTACTGGGAGATGAAGAAGCTTGCACAGGATAGAGTAGCATGGAGAGCTGCATCAAACCAGTCTCAAGTCTCAAGACCACAACAAGAACAACAATGGGCTTAGTAATCACAAACCCCTTTTTTAAACATAAGAACATTCACCGGTTTACTTGGGAAGGTAGGGGAACCAGATCTGTCATTGACTATATAATAACAGATCAGGAATTCAGGAAGGCTGTGAGGGACACACGTGTATTCAGGGGATTCTTTGATGACGGTGATCATTATTTAATCTGCAGTGAAATTGGGATTGTGAGGCCGAAAGTGCAGGAGGTCAGGTCCATACGTAGGAGGATAAGAGTGAAGAAACCTCAGGATAAGGAAATCAGGCACAAGTACATAACAGCGATCTCGGAAAGGTACCAGTTAGTTGAATGTAGTCAATTACAGTCATTGGAAAAGGAATGGACAAGGTACAGGGACACAGTACTAGAAGTGGCTAAAGAATGTCTCGGAACAGTAGTGTGTAAAAGTAGGATGAAGCAAACAGCTTGGTGGAATGATACAGTCAAGGCAGCCTGTAAAAGGAAAAAGAAGGTGTATCAAAAATGGCTACATACCAGAACCCAGGTAGACAGAGAAAATTATGTTGAAGAAAGAAACAAAGCCAAACAGATAATTGCAGCATCCAAGAAGAAATCGTGGGAAGACTTTGGAAACAGGTTGGAGACTATGCGTCAAGCTGCTGGAAAACCATTCTGGAGTGTAATCAGCAGTCTTCGAAAGGGAGGTAAGAAGGAAATGACAAGTATTTTGGACAGGTCAGGAAAACTACTGGTGAATCCTGCAGATGCCTTGGGCAGATGGAGGGAATATTTTGAAGAGTTGCTCAATGTAGGTGAAAATGCGATCAGTAATGTTTCAGATTTCGAGGTAGAATGGGATAGGAATAATGATGGAAATAGAGGATCACATTTGAGGAAGTGGAAAAAATGGTCAATAGATTGCAGTGCAATAAAGCGGCTGGGGTGGATGAAATTAAGTCGGAACTCATCAAATACAGTGGAATGTCAGGTCTTAAATGGCTACACAGGATAATTGAAATGGCCTCGGAGTCGGGACAGGTTCCATCAGACTGGACAAAAGCAGTCATCACACCAATCTTTAAACATGGAAGTAGAAAAGATTATAACAACTACAGAGGTATCTCTTTAACCAGTGTTGTGGATAAAATCTTCTCAGGTAATGTTGAAAGGAAAGTGTGAGTATTAGTTGAGGACCAATTGGAAGAAAATCAGTGTGGGTTTAGGCCTCTTAGAGGTCGTCAGGACCAGATCTTTAGCTTACGGCAAATAATGGAGAAGTGTTATGAGTGGAACAGGGAATTGTATCTATGCTTTATAGATCTAGAAAAGGCATATGACCGGGTTCCTAGGAGGAAGTTATTGTCTGTTCTACAAGATTATGGAATAGGAGGCAAACTTTTGCAAGCAATTAAAGGTCTCTACATGGATAGTCAGGCAGCAGTTAGAGTTGACGGTAAATTGAGTTCATGGTTCAGAGTAGTTTCAGGGGTAAGACAAGGCTGCAACCTGTCTCCACTCTTGTTCATATTATTTATGTATCATATGTTGAAAACAATAGACTGGCTGGGTGAGATTAAAATATGTGAACACAAAATAAGCAGCCTTGCATATGCGGATGACTTAGTTGTGATGGCAGATTCGATTGAAAGTTTGCAAAGTAATATTTCAGAGCTAAATCAGAAATGTAAGGACTATGGTATGAAGATTAACATCTCCAAAACGAAAGTAATGTCAGTGGGAAATAAATATAAACGGATTGAGTGCCAAATAGGAGGAACAAAGTTAGAACAGGTGGACGGTTTCAAGTACTTAGGATGCATATTCTCACAGGATGGCAACATAGTGAAAGAACTGGAAGCGAGGTGTAGCAAAGCTAATGCAGTGAGCGCTCAGCTACGATTTACTCTCTTCTGCAAGAAGGAAGTCAGTACCAAGACTAAGTTATCTGTGCACCGTTCAATCTTTCGACCAACTTTGTTGTATGGGAGCGAAAGCTGGCTGGATTCAGGTTGCCTTATCAACAAGGTTGAGGTTACGGATATGAAAGTAGCTAGGATGATTGCAGGTACTAGTAGATGGGAACAATGGCAAGAGGGTGTCCACAATGAGGAAATCAAAGAAAAATTGGGAATGAACTCTATAGATGTAGCATTCAGGGCGAACAGGCTTAGATGGTGGGGTCATGTTACACGCATGGGAGAAGCAAGGTTACCCAAGAGACTCATGGATTCAGCAGTAGAGGGTAGGAGGAGTCGGGGCAGACCGAGGAGAAGGTACCTGGATTCGGTTAAGAATGATTTTGAAGTAATAGGTTTAACATCAGAAGAGGCACCAATGTTAGCACTGAATAGGGGATCATGGTGGAACTGTATAAGGAGGGGCTATGCTCCAGACTGAACGCTGAAAGGCATAATCAGTCTTAAATGATGATGATGATGATGATGATGGGAAATATACATTAAGGAGTAGAAGAAAATGAAAGTTACTCTGTTGTTCAGCTCTATTGATATTTGTGTGGTTCTGAATAATTTTGACATAATTTTATTGCGTTATATACTTTTTAACATGAACTTACAGAGTGCAATATTGTGATAAGTTTGTTGTGGTATTATCCGTTCATAATTTTTAAGTCAGGATTTTCTGTTCTCCTTTTTAGAGATTTTCATCTTGTACAAAATATCATTGACTTGCCCTTACGTTTCCATCTTAACTGATTTTCTGATCCTGTGAAGGATAACACCAATTTTTAAACATTTTGGAAAGGGTAAGAAATTTAACTGACTGCTTAATAGTTATATAGCTTTCCTGTTTCGTGATTTTTGTACAGAATTTTTTGGAGCAAAAAATGAGAATTTTTTAATACTCCGAAAAATGTGCTGAGTGTAGAGTAATTTGGTGTTCTGAAGCCACTTTTCATTCAAAACGAATTCGAAATATTGTCTAGAAATCCCAAATTACATATACTCTCAGCAGAGTGACATATCTATTCTAATATGTCCCAGTCATGACAGCACAGTTTTTCCTTCTTTTCCGTTGGTCTGATTCCATACTACTACACTTGTACTTTCAACAGTCCCGGGAAGCCCTGTTTTTTGTTGGTATATGTATAGATACTTATTGCAGGAATCTTTTCAGTCCATACTGATGTTGACCAGACATAACCGATGAAACACCTCTGAATGTGAGTTGTCAATTGAAGTAAGGGTTCACATTATGTGACTATATCATGTCTAAAACGAAACTAATAACTTGACAAATCCTCGCATCCAGACTACTACTTTTAGTTAGTTTCAAGCGTTCGCTCAAGTGGTTCGTTGGGGTAAGAGCGTAGATTAACTCAGGAAGATAACTTGCTTCATTGATGGTGTAGATAGATACGATACTCGACGTTTTTGGTAGCTAGATGTATACCTGCCAACACCATAGAGTTAACCACTGAAATATTTATGCTTCCAACTCTCGTAACGTATGCTAATGCACGTTTTCTGGGAAGGGGCCTGTCTTTCTAGTTACAAGTACGGCCTCGTCCGATACAGGCACACTCAGGGGACGTTGTAATTCATTTCCATAGCAGCCCTCATTGTAAAGTAACTCTGTATGTCGCAGGGGGAGTTAGTCTGCGTGATATAGCCTCTAGAAGGTTTTCGGCTACTACCTCTGGCTGATGTTTAGTATCTGCCTTTTCACTAAAATCTTTTGTCTTTTACCACACTTTGCTCATCAGCACGCTTTTATTTGAGTACAAATATCCCCAGAAGGTACTTTGTTCCATTTTAGTAATCATATGTCTGAGGTGCAAGTACTTTTCCAGTGTAGTGTTTGGTGTACAGTAGCTAAGTGCTGCATTTCACTTTCTAACTAGCTCCTGGCTGTCCACATCCCATAACAAGCAGAGATGTCGACTTGGTACCTGTATCTGTTCCGTTTGTAAAGCCGATTTATCAGCTGCGTTACCGATGATTTTCAGCGCGTCTTGCTAGTCTATTACTTTGCTACGTTTTTTTCTCGTGACGTGTTATAATTTCTTTTATGTACCGACTCTAAGCCTGCCAGTTCGCTTTCATATTTGGAACGTTGTTGTAGGAGTGCTTCTTTAGTTGGTGGTGCAATTACGGAAGGTTAATGGTTGGACACAAATATAACTTTTGGCATTTCCCGCGGCTTCTTTAAGGTCACTCTGATACATGCTGCTGTTGTATGTACTGCCGAAAAGCTAATGACGTGGTCGTCAATTACGGTTGTTGTTCTGCCATTCAGTACAGTAACGATTTTCACAAAGAACACCAGTTTTGATACAATAAATTACGAATTTTAGTTTCTCAAATACGTTAACGAAGTACATAAACTTGATAAAACCTACCAATTTCAGATATGGTAAACGATGTCTACTGCGCTGGCATGCAAGAAGTCCGTCATTGATATTCCCTCTGATAGCAAGACTTCATTTGCATTTCGCCAACAACGTATCGAATTTCGTCCTTTAAATCACGAATTTTTCCGGATTTGTTGACTTGCGCCAACTATTTAAGGAACACCAATGAAAGAAATCTCTAGTGGTTAAATCAAATGATTTTGGAGAACACTAAAAATGCAAAAACTCAGTAAAATCAAACAAAAACTCTGTGCCAGAGTAATACCAGTGTTCATCGCCGCTATGCGACATCAGGCGATTCGGAAATCGCTCATGGAGCGACTCATTTGTTTCGTGTGGCAGATGGTACCATCATGCTGAAACCGCAACTCTTGAACGTTCATTCCATAGAAATGCCACAGAAGATATCGTTTTTCATGGATACAAGCTTGGCACAAACTCTTTGTCCATTAACGTAAACGAATGTACTCAATGCAGATTAAACGTAAAAATGCTTTCATGCATCACTGATCGAAATATTCATACACTAACAGTTTTCATAAGCTGTCACAGGTAGTCCTCGCTGATAGTTAAAACAAATATTGGACGATGTTGCCACCTGTCCAAAAACTAGACGAATCTATTCATCCCTATGGATGCATTTCACTCTCTTGAAACACCAAGCTTTTCTTGATTCCCATTTACGCGAATTCTGTCAATTCACAAATCCCTTTGAGTGGAAGTGCGCCTCATCACTAAAGGTGATGCTCTTATTAAAACTGATGTCTCCCCGTGGTCTTCCAAGAAACCGTCAACAAACTGTCACCTTTTCTAATGATCAAATTCTCTCATCTTGATGCATGGTCATCTGTCAGTGGCTGCTTGTGGAGTGCAAGAACCGGGCAATGAGGAAACTAAACATCATTCGTAACAATAGCACAATTTAAGCGTCTCAGCGCTGCAATAAATAGATCAGGTAGCAATTTTAACGATACAAATACAAAAGCCAGCTGCTTCAATACAATAAGCCGCTCTCCAGTGCCACATTGGGAGACAGGATTCAAACTCCGACGTCGCCAGTAGACTGGTCGCGTCACAGCAGACACTGGTAGGGTAAAACAAGCACCTGTCAGTTCTGAAACACATAAGTAAAAGTATCCTAAAACACCTATAGGAAATGGGAATGTAAAGGCCAGCTCCAACTATAAATACCCTACTGGCCATTAAAATTCCTACACCACGGAGATGACGTGCTACAGACGCGAAATTTAACCAACAGGAAGACGATGCTGTGATGTGCAAATGATTAGCTTTTCAGAGCATTCACACAACGTTGGCGCCGGTGGCGCCACCTACAACGTGCTGACATGTGGAAAGTTTCCAACCGATTTCTCATACACAAACAGCAATTGACCGGCGTTGCCTGGTGAAACGTTGTTGTGATGGCTCGTGTAAGGGGGAGAAATGCGTACCATCACGTTTCCGACTTTGATAAAGGTCGGATTGTAGCCTATTGCGATTGTGGTTTATCGTATAGCGACATTGCTGTTCGCGTCGGTCGAGATCCAATGACTGTTAGCAGAATATGGAATCGGTGGGTTCATGAGGGTAATACGGAACGCCGTGCTGGATCCCAACGGCCTCGTATCACTAGCAGTCGAAGTGACAGGTATCTTATCCGCATGGCTGTAACGGATCGTGCAGCCACGTCTCGATCCCTGAGCCAACAGAAGGGGACGTTTGCAAGACAACAACCATCTGCACGAACAGTTCGCCGACGTTTGCAACAGCATGGACTATCAGCTCGGAGACCGTGGATGCGGTTACCCTTGACGCTGCATCACAGACAGGAGCGCCGGCGATGGTGTACTCAACGACGAACCTGGGTGCACGAATAGCAAAACGTCATTTTGTCGGATGAATCCAGGTTCTGTTTACAGCATCATGATGGTCGCATCCGTGTATGGCCACATCGCGGTGAACGCACATTGGAAACGTGTTTTCGTCGTCGCCATACCGGCGTATCACCCGGCGTTATGGTATGGGGTGCCATTGGTTACACGTCTCGGTCACCTCTTGTTCGCACTGACGGCACTTTGAACAATGGATGTTACATTTCAGATGTGTAACGACCCGTGGCTCTACCCTTCATTCGATCCCTGAGAAACCCGAAGTTTAGCAGTATAATGCACGACCGCATGTTGCAGGTCCTGTACGGGCCTTTCTGGATACAGAAAATGTTCGACTGCTGCCCTGGCCAGCACATTCTCCAGATCTCTCACCAATTGAAAACATCTGGTCAATGGTGGCCGAGCAACTGGCTCGTCACAATACGCCAGTCACTACTCTTGATGAACTGTGGTATCGTGTTGAAGCTGCATGGGCAGCTGTACCTGTACACGCCACCCAAGCTCTGTTTGACTCAATGCCCAGGCGTATCAAGGCCGTTATTACGGCCAGAGGTGGTTGTTGTGGGTACTGATTTCTCGGGATCTATGCACCCAAACTGCCCGATAATGTAATCACATAATATATTTGCCCAATGAATACCCGTTTATCATCTGCATTTCTTCTTCGTGTAGCAATTTTAACGGCCAGTAGTGTATGATAAACAATTTAAAATGAAAAGAAAAAATGAGTTGCCCACAGATCAGATAGTAGCTGCTTCTTAAAAAATATCAGTATTAAGGTGATGACATATAATAAAATATAACCTTTCCTTAAAATAACACTAAAAATTCAATTTATATAACAAGCGAGTGCCAACTTTGCAAGGTAACGGCCCACTAGTATGGTTAAATGAATAAACAGTAATAATTCAATAACGAACAGGATGACTTACAAATGAATGACAACTTACTAATGCGGCCACAATTTTCTGACCAAGCAGCTGAACATAATTGCCATAAAAAAATTGTTAATGGCCCACAAACTAGTCCCAACGAGGAGTGATGTTACATATGAAAGTCCAATTAATATTTGGCACACAATAATAGCAAAATCTGAGTAACACTTGGAAATAATTACTAAACAGTGAATACAAGAATAGACTCATTTAGAAACGTGCATTACGAAAGACTCGTCCGTACTAAGTATCAAAACCCTGACTCTTTGAATCCTTTAGAATTGGCAACGGTTTAGCCACTAGGAGACGCAGCTTAACGTGGTTGACGCAAGGGTGCACTTTTCCTAAATGTCAGTCACACAATATGTCCACCAAAACTAGATGCCTAGCCATAATTACTTCATTGCGATTCACATAAAAACAGCCGGTGGCCATGATTTAAAACGGTTCGAAAACGCGCTCAGCCGGTATAATCTTTTGGCAGGGGCCTGCTAGTGATTCAAAACTCGGATAGTAGTGGTGGCCGTGTGCTCACAGCCTATGGTTCCCTCCTCCGAGAGATGCTGCCCATACGAGCTCCGGTCGGCGCCTCAAATGACGGGGTGCTGCTGATCTGATGCATTCTGGGCGTTGGTGTAATCGGCCACGCTCCAACAGCGACTCAGGCTGCGTGTCCGTGGCGAGACGGAAAGCCTCCTGCCTCGGGTGCTCAAGGAGGCCTGCCCGATTTGTACGCCCCGCGATGTTCCGTTTGCCCATCTGCTCTCCGCCTTCTCGCTTCACACGGCAAGCGTGCTCGCAGAATGTGAGCAACGAACGCTGGACTCAGCTGAAAGATGTGGTCTCGTATGATGGCAGACTCCTCTTCAAGCGAGTATGTCCCACCCCAGACTGATTGCCTTCTCGGTCTCCCGTCACGCTAACAGATCTCTGCGGTGCCATTCA
This sequence comes from Schistocerca serialis cubense, assembly GCF_023864345.2. NCBI lineage: Eukaryota > Metazoa > Arthropoda > Insecta > Orthoptera > Acrididae > Schistocerca > Schistocerca serialis. The sequence goes on from NC_064639.1 coordinate 264,040,611, forward strand.
CCGTTAGCTGAATTCAGTATGGATGGTAATCGAAGAAATCGACTAGAAGAATTCGCACTACTGACGACTATCCTTCACCCATTACCTAAGAGCGGAGAAGACCCAACGTCGCTGGACCATCATCGCTTTGTCAGGAACCACCATAATGTTTTGCAGAGATCGGCAGAAACGAGGAAGCCCAGAACTCCTAAAATTTTACTGTTGAACTAGTTTCACTCAGTCTCCCAACTGTTGATTCATTTGTTGCTTCACTGCGTCGTAGAATCACTCGAAGACATCTCACAGTTTCTGAATAACTTTCCGATAAAAAAAGAACGATAGTAAACTGCTCCATAGCTAGGTACACAATGAAGAAATTGAAGAAATTGTGACTGAGGCAACAGTCGGAATAGTTATGCGAACCTAAATGATGCGAAACAGTGTCGTCAACAGACAAAAAAAGCAAAACGAAATACTATGCTATTGAAAATCGGTGCGTTGTTTCAAGCATTACTTTCATTACTCACTTTCGCAATCTACTGGTGTGCGAGGGCTCCCAAATCGCTTGAAGGGAACCGAAACTTGGCACAATGTGTTCGGTGTTAATATCTGACGAAATATATTTAGTAGGGTTTCTTTCGAGACTTGTAGACGATACCGAAATCCGCAGTAGGTGTGCCAATTCGTGAAGCACAAGCTTCGAGACATGTACGTTTGATCTTATACTGAGCAGACTAAAAACAGTACCAGTGTGAATGAGAACGCTGCCCCATCATAACCTTGTCTATTCGCCGTTGTGAGTTGATAGCCTGCAAAGGTGAAATTTTCGTGAGGATTTAAAATTGTTTCGCTAACTGCTCGCACTGCGGATGTATTTTTAACTACTTCTCGTTACACTCTAAACTAGCACCAGCTACATTTCTTTGGTGTAGAGGAGTTCAGTGATGGGTGGGTTATCTAACTGTTCCTGTAGAGACTGCCAATTATCTCACGTTCTTAAGTAATGGTGCGTAACTGGTTTTGATGTGACGAAATGTTAGCCTCGATTCAGGCTTGTTCCATCGTCTAAGAGTTGCTGACTGAGCCAATTCTGGTGCATGGCACAGTACGTCTTTCAATAACTTGTAGATGCTCTTGTTCGGTTCTGATGTGACAGGAAATAGACTGAATGCAGAAAGAGTTTCCATAAGTATCAGAAATGGAGTTAGGCCGATAATACACTGTCTCTAGGCGAAATACCAGGACGTGATCATCTCTGATTGAATGTTACCAAATTCGAAGAAATAAAAACATTGACTTTCATTGTCATCACTGATATTTAATTCGTGTCTGTCAGAGGCAACGAGGTAGGTAAAATACTGTTATAATAGACAGTTCAGTTAAACAGGACAATGAAGGAAGTTGGCAGACAAACGAAGGTACAAGAAAGTCAACTGCGACGGAACCTGCAGTAACAGAATGAATACTAAAACTGATCGATGCAGATAGGAAGTACTAGAATGTTCAGGTAAAGACAAGAATACCGCACCAATATGCGTAAGGAAGCACAGTCGAAATGGCTGCAGGAAAATTGTAAATAAACTGGAAAACCAAATATTCATCGGAAAAATTAAAGAAAGAGCGTCAAGATCAAAATAGTAACGGAAATTTCACTATTAAACGCAGTGGAAAGAGTACATAGAAAGTCCCTACGTGAGGAACGAGCTGTCTCTTGAGGTGATAAGAAGTCTGAGTTGATGTGGAAGACGTTGGGGAACCAGTACTATAATCAAAGTTTAACAGAGCTTTGGAAGACTTGGGGTCAAATAAGGCAGAGGGGATAGATAACATCCCTTCAGAATTTCGAGAGTCATTGCGGGAAGTGGTAACCAAGAGTCCAAATAATGGTTTCAGGTTGATTTACAGTATCTGTAGACTAGGAACATACCATCAGACTTTCGGAAGAATGTTATCCATGCTATCCTGAACACAGCAAGTGCGGATAAGAGCGAAAACATCAGCACAATCGTCTTAAAACTTCAACATTCAAGTTGGTAACAAGAATAATCCAAAGAAGAATGAATAATAGAACAGAAAATCAGATGAGAGTTGGGCTTTCAGGAAGGTAAACGCTCCAGAGAGGCAAGGCTGAAGCAAAATAAAAGACAGTCATATGCTTTGTCGAGCTATAAAAAAAGGTTCGACAATGTAAAATGGTGTTAGCGGCTAGAAATTCTGAGAATAACAGTAAGCTATTGAGAAATGCAAGTAATATACAATACGTAGAAGAACCAAGACGGAACAAAAAGAAAGCACACGAACGAAATGCTAGGATTAGACATGTATTTGGCAGGGCTGTTGTCTTTCGGTCCCAGTATTGAATCAACAGATCGGAAAAGCAAAAGAAATGTTCACGATTGTGATTGAGATTCAGGGTGAAAGGATATCAACGATTATATCCACATAACTCTCCTAAATGACTCTGAGGAAAAATTACAGCACCTGTTGTACGGAATTGACAGCCTAATGAATACTGAATATGGTTTGAGAGTAAATCGGAGGACGTTAGTTATTAGGAGTACTGGAAATGAGATCAACAACGAACTTTGGTACCATTAAGCAGACTCAGTTAAGGAATTCTGGTACGTTGAAAGCAAAATAACCCATGACGGACGAAGCAAGGAGGACATAAAATGCAGACTAGCGCAGGCCAAGAAGAGTCTACAAGTGACAAATATCGCTCTTAATTTGAGACAGAAATGTCTGACGAAGTATTTTTGGAGCTTAGCATTATGTTGTGGTGAGTTACGTAGTGTGGGAAAATCGGAAGAGATAAAATCGACGTGTTTGAGGTTTGGTGCTACAGGAGTATGTTGAAACTTGAGGGGACAGGATGACACGACGTGTATTAAGACATAAGGGAACAACTTCCATGACACTAGAGCATACTGTAAAGCGTAAAAACAGCGTGGGAAGGCAGAGATCGGAACACACCCAAGAAAAAATTGACGACGTAAAGTGCAGATACTACTCTGAGAAGAAGTGGTTTTCATAAGCGTGGCAGGTGGGGAGGGGGGGGGGGGAGGGAGGGTAGGGTAGGAAGAAAGGGCTGTATCGTTGTGGCAACTGTTTGTGGTGGACAGTAAATTGGCGTGATGTGGTTTGCTGACGACCTAGTAGTAGTTCCAGAAAGTGATCAGGAATGGAAGCTGGTGCTTAATGGAGTAGAGTGTGTGCCAGATGATTGCTATAATATGCACTTAAACAAAAATCAGTTGGGCACGGAGAAAGTCTAAATGTTAAGCTAGGACGATCGACTGATGTAGAGATGGACAAGTACCGATGTCTCAAAATAGAATAGACAAACAAGAAATATGCTAGAAACACCTAGCAGTAAGGCAAAAGCTTTTACTGTCAAAAGAAGCGGAAAAAGAAAATCCAACATATTTAGTTTACAAAAAGAATCATGAAAACTATGTTCCGAGAACTTTCTGTATGTCTTCTAAACATTGGCAACAGGAGAAACAGATAGAGAGTGCGATTGGAAGCCCTTGAAAAGCAGTGCTGCATATCAGATGGCTTTATCGAGTAATGAATGAAGGCGTTAATCAGGGAGTCAAGGGAAAGGGAGTCTATTAAAGACGATAATGAAGTGAGGAAATGGTTGGGAGCATATTACGACAGGATTCATTGCAGAAAACAGTAGTTGTAAGTAGAGCAGAAGAATTCTATTTGGGGCCTTACAGATACGAGGTTGGAGTAGTTATTTAGTCAGTACCTTATCTGCGCGTGTTATATCTTCTTAACAATTTCAGTTGCACATCTTATCGCGATGCTGTACCGTATGCAGACTCATGGATCCGTCACTTGTAGTTCATAATTTTTTTGATGTGTTTGTTGAAGTATGGGAAAGGCTATAATATTACCAAGGAATTACGTCCGATGCTCAAGATGCTGTGGAGTGCTCATAGTCACCCGTTCTACTGTGTGCTTTTCTCGGCTCTGTATACGTAGGTGTACGAATCTCATATCGGTGCGACAGATTTTTACTGGCAGTACTTACTGTGTCAACATAGACGTTGTTACATGTAAGTGGGGGAGTTTGTTCCTCAAAAGTTCGAACACTTTTTAATGTCAAGTTCTGATGTTGTCGTAAATTGCTGTATCAGTAAGCCTTCGTGCCTCAGTGAGGTTTATAGGTCAACCTACTTCTTCAATAATTTCTTTGCATCTATGGCCGTTTCCACACCAGGCATTATGCTCTCTCTGTGACCATGTATGTTTGAATGTGTGTGTCATTCATCCTATCGCGAAAATAATTGATAACACAGTGCTATTTGCTGCTGTCACACAAGTGGTTTCAATTTTAATTTCGTTCTTTCCTGTTATTTGTTTATGTTAATAATCTGCCCGCGTAATTCTGGCATATTTTGACGCATAATTTTCCAAGCGTCATCGAGTGATCGTTTCCGATATTCAGTGTGGAGAACGTACAAACTGCTGTCTATCAGTAAATACAGATCCCGTGGCTCATTTCAGGTATATTTTGCGCTGTAATTTTCCAAGCGTCATCGGATGAATGTTTTTGATAGTCAGTGTAGAGAACGTACAGACCGCTGTCTATCAATATATATATAGATCTCGGGGTCATTGAAGGTAACCAAACCATGATTCAATAAGCCTTTAAACCCTTGCATGCATTACGCTCCAACACTGACCTTAACAGTGCACTTCGGGTGTGATAATTTTTCATTCTCAGTTCCACTGTCAATCGTTTATGGATAACCACACTTTCTTCATTTACTTCGTCATTTTCTGGCGTGCTAAAGTGGGTGTCTCAGACTCGAGATTCAACGCCCCCGGCAACGTTTATTGTGGTCATTGAGACTACTCCTAGTTTGTGTAGCAGCTTCTGTGACTATTAAAATGGTTCGTCTGTAATTCCAAGAACGAGAAAGCCATTTTCCTGTCTCCTTACTCATTTAGGTCCCAGTTTCCTTCCGATTCATTCACAGCTCGTATTTTAAATCGCTTGCAAGACATTACGGGGACACGAGCGGGATTACATTTTCATTTCTTCAGCAGTCTTCGGTGAGCTGTGCTCTTGCACGAATTTCTCTCCTGCACTAACCTCTCCATATAAGAGGAGCGCTTGCATCCAACGACCTCAATTATTTTCCGTATCGACTTTAGCTTCTGTAGTTTCCTCCAGTACCATGGACGTTATTCCCTGATGCCTTAACACATGTCCTATCATCCCGTCCCTTATTCTAGTCAGTGTTTTCCAAATGTTCCTTTCTTCGTCGATTCTGCCGAAAACAGCCTCATGCCTTATATTATCAGTCCACCAGATTTGTAACATCCTTCTGTAGCACCACATCACAAACTCTTTGATTCTCTTCTGTTGTGGTTTTCCCACTGGCCATGCTTCACTACCACACTGTGCTGTGCTCCAAACGTGCATTCTCAGAAGTTTTTTTCTTCAAATTAAGGCCTACATTTGGTAACAGTAGTCTTCTCTTGGCCAGGAATGCCTTTTTGGTTGTGCTAGTCTTCTTTCTTGTCCTCACTTCTTCGTCCGTCAAAGGTTATTTTGTTTCCAAGGCAGGAGAATGTCTTACCTTCTTCTTCATCGTGGCCATCTATCTTGATGTTAAGTTTCTTGCTGTTCTCATATCTGCTACTTTCATTACTTTGGTCTTTCTTAAGTTTAGCCTCAGTCCAAAATTATGTGTTTATTTCTTCAATAGGTCCTGCTATTCTTCTTCACACAGTGAGGATAGCTGTGTCATCAGTGAACCATAGGTACCCATTTACCCTGATTTTTAGCCGCTCTCTTGAAGCTTTCGTTTGTTTCCCTCGTAGCTCCTTCGATGTACAGATTGAGAAGTAAGGGCGAAAGACTGCATCCCTTTCTTATACTATTTTTAATAAGAGCACTTAGTTTAGCCTAACAGCCTTATTGTTCCGTCATAGTTCTTGTACGTATTGTGTACTACGCGTCTTTCCCTATAGCTTACTCCCACAGTTTCAGAATTTCTAACATCTTTCGTTTCACATTGTTGATCACTTTTTCTACGTCGACGAATGTTATGGCAGTGTCTTGATTTTTCTTCGACCTTGTTTCCGTTATCAAGCGCAAGGTGAGATTTGCGTCTCTGGCGCCTTTGCTTAGCTAAAGCCAAACTGATACTCATGTAACAGATCCTCAGTTTTCTTCTCCATTCTTCTGTATATTGTTCTTGTCAGCAGCTTGGACGCTTGAGATGATAAAATGGTTGTACTATAGTTTCAGCACCTACGTTTCCTTGGTACATGCCCTTGCTATCGTCGCCAGTGTCATAAATAATACACACCACTTTGAACATTCGTTCGATTGCTATTTTCCCTATGATTTCAGAAATTTTTGACTGTAATACTGTACGATCTATATCTTCCTTAATGAGATTTTCACTCTGCAGCGGAGTGTGCGCTGATATGAAACATCCTGGCAGATTGAAACTGTGTGCCGGACCGAAACTCGTACTCGGGACCTTTGCATTCCGCGGGCAAGTGCGCTACCAACTGAGCTACCCAAGCACGACTCACGCCCCGTCCTCACAGGAGACGAGGTACTGGCAGAAGTAAAGCTGAGGACGGGGCGTGAGTCGTGCTTGGGTAGCTCAGTTGGTAGAGCACTTGCCCGCAAGGTAAAGGTCCCGAGTTCGAGTCTCTGTCCGGCCCACAGTTTTAATCTGCCAGGAAGTTTTTTCTGTCTTCCTTATCAACTCCAGTTTCTTCTCTGTCAACTCATGCTCAAGTCCTCCTCACAAAGGCCTTCAATGTACTCTTCCCACCTGTATGCACTCTCTTCTAAGTTTAACACTGCAGTTCGCATTCCACTTTTAATGTTACCAAGTTTGGGTTTCGTTTCACCGAACGTTGTTTTGACGTTCCTGTTCGCTGAGTGGGTACTTCCGACGACCATTTCTTTCTCAATTTCGTCACTTTTTATTTTTTGCTACCATTTCTCCTTCGCTCTCCTGCACTTCCTATTTATTTATCCGCTAAAGAATTTGTATCGCTGTATTCCTGTCTTTTCATGAACGTCTTTGCACTTCCTTCTATCGTTGATCAATTGAAATATTTTTTGTGTTAACCAAGATTTCTTGGGAGATACCTTGTTTGTACCTGCGTCAGATTCTCCGACGTCTGTGATTGCCGTGTTTAGAGACGTCCAATCCTCTTCAACTGAACTGACTACGGTGGCAAGCGTTATTGCACTATCCACATCCTTACTGAAATCCGAGCGCGTCTCATCATTCCTCAATACTTCAGCATCCCATACCTTCCACATTGATTCTTCCACACGATTATCTTTAACTTCAGTCTACTCTTCATAACTACTAAATTATGATCTGAGTTTCTTGGGGCAGAGTATTCGGATTTACCATCTGAAAATTATAGCAGGCCTCATCTAGTCTTTCCCGTATTTCATTTCTACTGTCTAGTTCGTATTCTCCCTTAACCCTCTCTTCTATTCCTTCCCCTACAGCTGCATTTCAGAGCCTCATGATTATTAGATTTTCGTCTCCCTTTACATATTGAATTACCCGTCGAGTATCAATATATATTTCCCTACCACTTCATCTTCTGCTTGTGATGTACCGTTGTTGGCATTGGTATGATATCGAATCTAACGAGAACGATCCTATCGCTGACATATTGGTATTGACTTTCCTATTGATGACGAATCCTACTCCCGTCATACCATTTTCTACTGCGGTTGACATTATCCTATATTCATCCGACCAGAAAGTTTTATCTTCTTTCCATTTCACTTCAATGACCCCACACTATACTAACTTGAGCTTCCGCAATTTCCTTTTCATATTTTCTAGCTTTCCTACTACGTTTAGACTTCTCACATTCCCGTTTACCGACTCGTTGATTTTATCCTTACGTTGACCATTCCGTCTCCTACTCATGGTATCTCCTTATTGACAGTTCCCTTCCGGATGTCCTGGAGAGTTCATGTTTCCTTTTTTTTTATTTTTTTTTTAGTTACACGTCACATGTCTCTTGGATACAAATTACGCAGTTTGGTCCCTTAGGAATTCACACAGACATTTGATACACATTACGCACCTTCAATATCGGGGCGGCGATTCTTCAGGAAAAACCAGGAATTTTCAGGGAATTACTTTTTTTTGAGAAATCAGGGAATTCTCAAGAAATTTCAGGATTTTTTTTACATTCACAGGGAATTCTGTGTTTTTAACTTAACAATGGAATGTAATTTTACTAAGCTTCATAAATCACAAATTTTAAAACACTTAATATTTCAAAGTGTGTCAGTTATTTGAATATTAGTACACAAAAATTTTCTGTGATTAAAAACTACGGTTAAACTGCAGCCGAGAGGAAAGAAAAGTCGTTATTGTCTGATTCTCAATACTCTCCCCGCCGCCGCTCACTGTTAACTTGTGAAGCTTATTATGACATCATGTTCCCCCAATATTTGTAATTCTCAAGGATTTTGTTTTTTCAAGCTTGTGTAGTTATCCTGTTAATGCGGTGATTTGCGCTCTCATCAGTGTCCTCATGCAGCTGATCATTGATCGTATTTATGCATACAACGAATTCATACGCATTATTGAAGTCCCCTGTTGAATTTTATGTCTGTGTGTGTGTGCGTGTGTGAAGATTAATCTCATGAAGTACTGTAGAGATATTGAAACTGTTTTGACTGATAGATATAGTGATTCAATGGGAAGGTTCATGTATGTAATTTAGCCTACGAATATTACGCCTGATAGATGATTCAGCTGCAGTTACTTAGTGCTACCCGTGCGAAGCTGGAGCAGGACGCTAGTTTCTCATTAAATGTGTGGACACTACACTAGTGTATTCCATGTAGTGTCCAATCACTTAGCGATGAACTAGCGACTTTTCCCGACTTCGCACGTGTAGCACTAAGTATCTACGGCTCGACCACTTATCACGCGTAACGGCAGTTGGCTAAATTATATGCACGAACTTTCGCGGTGAAAAAGTCTATCCGTGAAAACGGCATCAAAATCCCTGCAGTAGTTCATGAGATTAACCTTCATATAGAGACAGAAAGCTCAACGGGAGACTTTAATTGGCAGTACGTGTCTGTGTGCTGTTTCGCTATTGATTTAAAATATGCATTGTGAGAAAATCAGTATAAAATTGGCGTGTTGGTGCGTAAAAAGAGGGGGAAAGACTTTCGCTATCTTCAGATTGCCGACAGACAATCGCAGCAGTCACAGACTCTGTTAATAGGTAAGCTGAATCACGTTTTTTAAAGACATTTTTTGCAAAATTTGGCAATGTGTAGGGTTTGGTATATTTTTAATGATATGTATATGTAACCTTCAACAATTGTATGGAATGGAACTCTTCGTCCGTTACACTGATCACACTTGAAGCTACTTTTTTTTTTCCTTGGTGGTCCAAGGAAGTGAGGTATCACTGGTGTACGTCACTAAATCAGGGTGTTACATAGTTATCACAGGCTTAAAAAGGGTTTATTTTCGAGTATAAAGTTATTAACTGCTTGAAAAATCATAAGTATAGGGTTATACTATTTCAAACAGGATAAGTAACTTAGCCAGTATATTTAAAAATAGATTTATTTTCATATGGTTAAGAACATTTAATCATTCTGGAGTCATCCTCCTTCGAGAATCTCGTTTCCCACAGTAATCGCATTTATTTTCGAATCTTGTGCAGCCTTCTTTTGTCCACTGGGAGCTTAACACAAGTTTAATGCAATCGTCATCCCGTTTCTTTTAACTGTAGTTCTCTTTACACCATACAAAATAATCTCGATCTCGCTTTCATTAAACTATTTTTGTTAATTATATTAATATCAACATCTTCAGACTCTGAGAATGTGGTAAGTTCTTCATCATTCGCGCTTTCTTCCTTTTATTAATCGTTGTTTGCTTCTTATTCTCATTTTCTCCCTTTAACTTCTTTCTCTCCTTCCCTTTTTCCTTTTCCCGTCTGTCTTTCTTCTTTTCTTCCCTTCTTTTGTTGTATTTTGATCTTTAATTCTTTTCCATCACTTTTTTTTTCTTTTTCAGAGCAGTTGTTTCCGGAGGGCTTAAAACTGTTGATGCAGTCTGAACCTTTCTTTTCAGAGTCTAAACTTTATTGAGGCAAGGCATTGGATGTGTTTTATCTCATAACTTCGAAGGAGTAAAATTTTCAGAAATATCCTCGTATTCTTCAGAGGGTCGAGGCACAGGAATATTTTCGCAGCTACTTGAAGTACCGGCATTACTGTCGTTTCTTGAGCTACTAGGACCAGCGACATCATTTCTTGAAGTATTAGGACCATCGACAGTGACATCATGTTTTGAACTGCTACAACCAGCAAAATCGACATCAGTCATATCATTTTGGCAAACAAGAGATGTGCCTAGCTGCCTGGAGCCTGTGGATTCAGACAGAAAAGCATACTCTGGTATCGTATCGGGCTCAAAAGGAATAATTCCACAGGCTCTAAAACCACTAATTGCGTTATCCAAGTTTGCTGACTTCTCCCAAGCTAAGTTAAGGAGCGTATCAAACTGCACCCAAGTAGTTGGAGCGTTTTTTAAGACTTAGCACGATGTAATCGCTGAAGTCATTGTCTGTTGTGGGGAGGAATACTCATCAAAATTATTTCATTATTTTCTACAAACTCCAGCATTTCAACGCGGCTGGTATGCGATGTGTGTCCATCTGGAAGGTGGAGTACTTTTCCTGCGGGTTATCTTTGAGTAAAATAACTTTTCATCAAATCAAAAAATTGCTCAGTATTTACATGGCCAGACTTTTGTGACATTTTTACTTTAGGACTAGTTGGCAAACCGTCACAAAACAAGAGCTTTCGATTCTTGCCTTTCGTTGTGGAAAATACGTACCCTTTCCATTTACACACGCCAACACTGAAATAGTTTCATCCTTTTCTCCCGAAGTAACAGAAGTCTCATTCTTAAAACCTTTTAAGGCGACTGCATTTTCAGCTCTTTTATTCAGTTGTAAACCGTTTCATCCATATTGAAAGTGGTTCCAAGTTTATCTATAATACCATTTTCTTTCGAAACATTTTTAGGAGATCAAAGTACTCTTTACTCAGGTTTTTCGCTCTGGCAATAGGTAACCCTTGGGACTGCCGGACAGAAATTCAGGATTGCTTCCAAGAAATGAAGAAAGGCAATTGTAGCTTGTTTGTTTGGTTTCATGATTAAAATTAAGTTTTAATTGCAAGCCATGGAACGTATTTAATCTCTAGTTGGTGAAAAACCCCTTGATTGTAATTTTTTAATATGTCTAACCGTTTGTCTTCGCTTTCAAGTCCCAACAGTCAGTTTCTCCCCATGGAACTTTTATTGAAACTCTGTGACTTGGGGCTGCTTTTTAAAGTGATTTCGGTATACTAAACGCTTTTGCTGCTTCATTAACTCCCATTTCCTTCTTCTCATCAGCGTTAATTCCAAACTGTCTTTAGTCAATTCTCCTCTACCAGATGTTCCTTTTCTTTTATGAAAAGTAGGCATATTTCTGTAACAAAGATCCTGTTTATTAGGACACATCTTTGTATTTAATATTATTTTTATAAGCATTACTTCATTTAATAGAATGTGAAGCCATCATAAGAGGTATGATCCGATTACCCGGAGTTTTTTTAAACGCGTCAACTACCCCGAATTTCACTGGTCCATACACCATAATTATTGGAGGACAGATGAATCTGCTTGCCATTCAGACAAACAACGCTACCGGCACGCCATTTTAGGTTACGATTGTACTCCAATATGTACTTAAGTTGTAGCATTGAACTTACGTCGAAATAATTTAAACTAACCTAACCACATAACGAAGAAATCTAGTACAAAATATTTTTCAGTTCACCAAAAGAAGTACATTAAGTTTTCTTCTAAAATACACAAGAAAGTCAGAAGCAAAGCTAAGCGTGGTTCCGTCTACTCAAAAAGAACAACTAGAGACATAGACTGCAGTGCTGTTGTGGGAGAGTAGCCAAATATTCGAGCGGTCTATACTGGGGATCATTCTGTACCGCCCTTACCCTGCAACATAGAAGTAGTCTCAGAATACACAGAAGAACACGATGCAGTGGACGTTGAGTCTCAGTCACCGTATACAACGTGACTGCCACCTATCAGATCACAACAGAGTGGAGTAACTTGAGTGAATAGGAGAACGAAAATCGTAAGACCAATTACATTTAAGATAGCAATCATTTATCTTCTGTAAGACAAGAAATGAATCAACGATACCTTGGAGCAAAATTTTACCCCTCGTCTTGCACATGGCTAACAGCGCGACTGCTACGGTGGCAGGTTCGAATCCTGTCTCGGGCATGGATGTGTGTGATGTCCTTAGGTTAGTTAGGTTTAAGTAGTTCTAAGTCTAGGGGACTTATGACCTCCACCATTTGAATCATTTGAACCATGAATTGCCAAACAGGTGGTATATGTTTGAACACTGGTATAAAGAAATGTAGCACAAGTACTGGCCAATGGAAACCGCTTCCAGCGGAAAGGTTTGGTGTTGTCCCATCATAGCACTCCACAGTACTGAAAGTGACGAAAACATGTTGTCTGTACAAGACAGTCAACAATGACTGAAAGCGTCCAAAAGTTACTTAAGAATGTCGGAAAGCTATTAACGCACTAGTGGTGGCATCTCTGCAGAAAGAGCACTATGATGGGGCACGCACAAGGGTTTCGGAGCACACCGTTCATCGTACATTGTTAAACACGGAGCTCTGCAGCAGGCCACCCCCACGTGTTCAAATGTTGAGTCAATTACGATTGCAGGGAGCACAGACCATCAGGATTCGGCTGTCGATGAATGGAAACATGTTGATTCTTCGGCTGAAGAGCCGAAACATTGTGACTACCGCTCACCATGACATTGGATGACGCCTGGTAGTATTGCGTGGACGAGACGTGGTAACAAGAGTATACAGGCGGAACAGACACGGAGGATCACCCTAGGAAAGATATGGGGAAATCCATTGAGATAAGCGACTTTGACAAAGGGCATATTAATATTACGCAGAGCCTGTGAACTGGCCGAATGTTCACGTTCTACTGTTATGAGCATCCATGGAAAGTGGTACAAGGTCAGTGAAATTACCACTGGGCGCTAAATGGTTGGACGACCACGACTCTTCACAGAACGTGGACTTCGGAGACTTGTCTGTCTACAGACAGATGGTGATCTGTGGCATCGCTGCAGAAAGAGCACAATGCTGGCGTACGCACCAGTGTTTTGGAGCACAGCATTCATTGTACATTGTTGAAGATGGAGCTCCGCAGTAGACCACCTCTAAGTGTTCACGTGTTGGCCCAATTCCGACTGCAGTGGGATTCGACCGTCAATGGGAAAGGGGCGGCTCTTCGGATGAATCACAGTTTTGCTACACTAGGTCGATGGTCATCTTCACAAACGCCGTGATCGAGGTAAACGGCGGTCCGAAACGTGCAGCGCGCTATGGACGCAGGTTCGTGGGAGCAGTATTATGCTGTTGGGGACATTCTCCTGCGGTTGCATGTGACCCGTGGGAGTAAACCGAAGAAACGTTGACAGCTGCGAACCAACTGAATCTTTCATGCTTGATGTCTTCCCCGACGGTGATGTCATCGTTCAGCAGTATGACTGTCAATCGCCCGGAACCAGAACCGTGCTGTAGTGGTTTGAGGAGCTTTATAGTGAACTCACGTTGGCGTTTCGGCGATAGAATTCGCCTCTTGTAAATCCTGCGGTACCCATCTGGGTCGTTATCGGGTGCCATCACCGCGTACGCAAATCACCGGCAAGTTATTTAAGCAAATCATGTGACTTGTGCGTAAACATCTAATGCCGTTTACCTCCACAAATCCACCAACAAACTGTCGGATTTCTGATACGCAGAGTCAGTGACGTATTTCGCTCCAAAAACGGACAAACAAGCTGTCAAGCAGATCCCCTGTAACACAACGCTCTGCATTATCATATCATTTCTACCCTTTTTGTTGCTCCTGAAAATCAGACATTGCATGTTGAACCACCACACAGCGAGACCTTCAGACGTGGTGGTCCAGATTTCTGTACACACCGGTACCTCTAATACCCAATAATATGTCCTCTTACATTGATGCGTGCCTGTATTCGTCGTGGCATACTATCCACAAGTTCCCAAGGCACTGTTGGTCCAGATTGTCCCACCCCTCAACGGTGATTCGGCGTAGATCCCTCAGAGTGGCTGGTGGGTCCCGTCTTCCATGAACAGCCCTTTTCAATCTATCCCAGGGTTCATGTGTGGAGAACATGCTGGCCACTCTAGTCGTTCGATGTCGTTATCCTGATGGAAGTCATTCACAAGAAGTGCACGATGGGGGCGCGAATTGTCGCCCATGAGGGCGAATGCCTCGTCAATCTGCTGCCGATATGGTTGCACTACAGGTAGGACGATGGCATTCACATATCGAACAGCCATTACGGTACCTTCTACGATGACCAGCGGCGTACGTCGGCGCTTCATAATTCCACCCCAAAACGACAGTGAACCTCCACCTTGGTGCACTCGCTGGACAGTGTGTCTAAGGCGTTCAGAATGACTGGGTTGCCTCCAAACACGTCTGCAACGATGGTCTGGTTGAAGGCATATGCAGCACTCATCAGTGAAGAGAACGTGATGCCAATCCTGAGTGGTCCATTCGGATTGTTGTTGGACCCATCTGTACCGCGCTGTATGGTGTCGTGGTTGCAAAGATGGACCACGCTATGGACGTCGAGAGTGAAGCTGGGAATCATGCAGTCTATTGCGCACAGTTTGAATCGTAACATGGCGTCCTGTGGCTGCACGAAAAGCAATATTCAACATGGTGGCGCTGCTGTCAGGTTTCCTTCGAGACATAATCCGTAGGTAGCTGTCATCCATCCGCTGCAGTAGTAGCCCTTGGGTGAGCAGAGCGAGGCATGTCATCGACAGTTCCTCTTTCTCTGTATCTCCTCCATGTGCGAACAACATCGCTTTGGTTCACTCCGAAACGCCTGGACACATCCCTTGTTGTGAGCCCTTCCTGGCACAAAGTAACATTGCGGATGCGATCGAACCGCGGTACTGACCGTCTAAGGCATGGTTGAACTACTGACAACACGAGCCGTGTACCTCCTTCCTGGTGGAATGACTGAAACTGATGGGCTGTCGGACCCCCTCCGTCTAATAGGCGCTGCTCATGCATTGTTGTTTGCATCTTTGGGCGGGTTTAGTGACATCTCTGAACAGTCAAAGGGACTGTCTGTGATACAATACCCACAGTCAACGTCTATCTTCCGGAGTCCTGGGAACCGGGGTGACGCAAAACATTTTTTTTAAATGTGTGTACAATGGTGCAAGGTTACCCTCAGCTAATGTAGCTGTGTAGAACTATGCCAGTGGGGATAACGATACACCTTATAGAGAACAGCTTATGTGATCATGGTCAAATATCTGACATGGGAATTGGTTAATTTGTAAGGTTATTTAAGGTTGTTTTATCGTCAGCTATTTTAAGTTTAATGGTAAGTTTTGTGTACGGGATGAAGGTTTAACAATGGGATGTGCATTAGCAGGGCAGATGGCAGAGATCTTCTTGAATAAATACGAAAGACCTCTTTTAAAGGCAAATGTTAAGTACAGTGGCAAAATACAGATGTACTGAATATACATTGATGATTTTTTCATAATAAATCAGGGGTCCGAAGAAGAAATAAATGAACTGGTGAATGACTTGAATAAGGCGAATAAGGATATAGTCTTTACAGTTGAGCATGAGCGACATGGAGTCTTAAATTATCTGGATCTGAGAATCGACAGTAATAATAACATTCTCGTAACAGAAATTTGTAAGAAACCCACGTTCACAGGGGCAGTTAAGGGTAAGTACTAATGCCACCAGCACAAACATAAATTAGCATTTTTCAAAAATGCGGTGGACAGGGTTAATCCCATACCTCTAAGTCCGGAAAACAAGAATGAGGAAATGAGAACCCTTCGACAAGTGGAGGTAGAAAATGATTTTGACAGGTTGAATGAGGCTGTTAGACATGGTAACCAGGAAAATGATAAAAATCCATACAAATGTAGTCATGTAGTATTGGGTGACCATCACACATAAATTAGCGAGGTTGTTTAACAAGAAAGCGGTTAGAACTGCTTTCAGAACGACAACAAATTAGGACAGAGGTTTAGGCATAAAATGGACACAGATCAGAACTGGTTGAATAATCGGAAGTCTATGAAGTAAAATGTCAGGGTTGTGAAGCGAGACATTTGGGTCAGACGGGACGGAATTTTAAAAAGAGCATAATAACAGAGAGAGCGGTACGTCTGCTGTAGGAAAGCATCTCAAGAAATAGCAGCATTCGTTGAGGGATATAACGGAAAGCATTAGGACCTTGCAAGTTGAGGAAAAAGGGTGGTTGCTATCAAATTAAGGGGAGGTAGAGATGTATTGTGGCTTGAAAGAGTAGTGCGTCGGAGTTTTACATGAGAGGACTGAAGTATCTAAAGGGCAGTACTGGGCATAGTTTAGTGATATCCTACTTAAGAAGTAGCTACTAACATATTTTACCTAGTGACATAGGATATTTCGCATGCTACACCCGTTCGGATTGCTGCGTAGAGGTAGTTTTATGTTAGAATGGACTAGAACCATTAGGCATTCCTGGAAGATCTTATGACAGACAGTAGTATTGTTATTGGTGACCATTAGGGCTTAAGTAAATATCATCGTTGGCAGGTGATGGCAACGGCATTCAGTTAGCTGCTATATCTCGGGAACGGCGGACTCACCGGCTTCTGATGTTTTATGCTCTATGGTTTGAGATGACAAGGCACCTGTGCAGTTTGTTTTTAAGTTGTGAAGAGGCCTAATGACATAAAAAAATATGAAGGTATGTTATAACTGAGAACGCCTGTAAGGAGGATTTCATTATTTGATTTCCCTGGTTTTAGCACTTGAAAATGGGAAAATGTTGTCCCGAAACAAGTGGCAATAATAACATGATTAACAACGGAGCTGAGTATCCTAAATATCGCTGTAAAAGTGAGAATTTTGGAAAAAGCCGACTTCATGCCACTGAATTACTTCGCTAGGAAAGGCATGCATTGTTGTGTGACTATAACAGTTTTCATACGTGATTTGTAGAACATCCCGTGCCCCTTATACAACAATTTAAAGAGTTTTAACAGTGAGTGATTTAAGATGGGATAGTTCGTCAGTGCTTTGGGGGTGGGGGGGGAGGGGGGAGGGGAATTCATTTTGTATATTTTAAGTTTTTCGTTGACAAGATAGCGTCAGTTTCTCGTCCGCTTCCTTGGACTGCCGAACATCGGCCACACTATGACTCAGAGACTGTGAATTGCACCGACAGAATGAGCTTCTCAAGTAAGCCAAGGACACGTCGCAGTGATTCGTCTTTGGCGCCGAATATTGTTGTATATGTCTGTAAATCTAGTTATAGTAGTAAACAGTGAAAACCAAAGACGGCTGTCTAAAAGAATAAGAGGCTGAATATATTTTAATTCTCGTCAGATTTACATTTTCTCGCTGTTAAAAGTTGTAGTCACGCTACATAAGATACGGATTGTAGAGTACATAGCGGTAGAATTCTTCACCGAATACCATTGAAATTTTACTGTGTTTTCTTAATTCCTTGACGTGAACGTAATGTGACCGATACGACCCTATATTATTGAACATAAGTTTCATAGTAGACGATTTTTGTCACTTTTCTTTTGGATCTACAATAATACGCTTAAATATTTACGAAAATTTCAATAATTCATTCCTTATTTATAGAACTGTTATTTTATTTTAGGAAAGCAACATACATTACTACGCTACCAGTATTTTGTCAGGCATGCCTATTACTAAGGTCATCATTCAGACTGTCACACGACGCAGATTACGCAGTAAATATAATTATTTCACTTTGATTTACACACTTTCAGCTTCTTACAGCAAGAGGCTTGCTAAATACAGGGTTATAACTAATACGCGGATAACCTCTTGGGAATGGATAGAGCACTTAAAAAGAAGCAAAAGAGTTGTAAGGTCAATTATTTTATTTCCCCGGCTAGATCCATTCCGTTGTTGTTACATGTTTGCTTCATTTTTTTTGTTTTCACATTTCCAGCTTGGTTCTACAGCTACGTTTTTCTTTTCAAATGTTATCTTCTGATGGCTAAATGAAGTGTTCAATATGTCTACCATTAGCTCTAGCGCAAGCATAAGCCTCTAAACGCCGCATCATAGATTGGCCAACTCCCTTACATATTGCACGTGTTTGCTGTGTGTGCGAAAATGCTTCAACACGCTGGCAAAGAATCAGAATATTTGCAGTAGATCTTGACTACGCTATATCCTTTAAATTCCTCCAGAAATAAAAATCCAATTGATTGAGATCAGGAGACCAAGTTGTTGCAGCCCCTAGACCTACCCATTTGTCTGAGAAACACTGATTTTATCCATTTGTTTGGAGAACACTGATTTAAAAGTGTTTTTGCTTGGAGAGCAAAATGAGATGACGTCTCATAGAGCGTGGACCACTATGTTCTGACTCACGCGTAGAGCAACGTCTTGCAGCAAGCCATTGAAATGTTACTGCAAAAAGTCACTATGTAATGCTCCAGCTAATGTTCCATGCTAAATGAAAGGTTCAATTCCCGTAAGTATCAACAACTTGCAGTATTGGCTCAAAGTATCTTGTAACTACGTCTGCATAAGTCACAAAATTTAGTTGGGAGGCTGCTTGCCGCTAAATTTTGCTTCTGATGTCATGCGCTGGTTTATTTTTCTCTGTTACTAAGGGATGCCCTCCTGAGAAGCGGACGCAAAATAGAAGTGTGTGTTTGTCGCGCTCCTTAAAGTCGTGCAGCCCAGAGCCCTGTGCACAGCGTTACGCACTGTGACGTGGTTTACTATGGTGACCGTAGCGTATGCTACTAAAGCGTTGCAGAAAAAGCACACATCATCCATATACGCAAGCCCATCCTTCTCTGTGCTTCCAAGGTGAGACAAATCATTGGCCACAATATTTTCCCTAATCTGGTTATTTTCCTTCAGTTTCTGGACACACTGTTCGACTTGGGGTACTGTATATTGACAATGAGTAACGTCCCATAGAACTTATTTCTACAATTCAGTGCTTAATTCTTTTATTATTCCCAGCTGTTTGCCATGAAAAAGTTTCTATACACAGTGGCTATGAAGAATGAAAATCATGGATTACGTACGCATAATCACAAATTAACACACAGTTTGCATCGTACTAGAAATGCTTTGAAACAGACAATCCAATCATTTTTTGGGGATGAATTAAGTACTGCAATATGATTTCCCTATATGTCCTCAATTGCGTATTAACGGTGTCTTTTCATCATCAACATCAACACAGGGAACAACCAAAAATCGGCTGTGGCAAAATCCGGTGCATACGAGGGTGATCCAGGTCTGTGATTCTTTTAGCGGTCAAAAACCCGCACACGATCTTCACATTGTCGGCTGGGACGTTGTCGTGGTGAAGCGACCAGGAATCTGCATCTCCGTACTCGCGTCGAATTCAACAAATTCTCGCCAACCGTCATTTTCCGAAGAGTGTCAGACACATACTGTTATGTACTCGGCCAGGACCCCTGCTGCGTGGCTGTTGTTGAAACTTAAAAAATTATAACGCCGCAAATGGTTCAAATGGCTCTGAGCACTATGGGACTTAGCAATTGAGGTCATCAGTCCCCTAGAACTTAGAAATTCTTAAACCTAACTAACCTAAGGGCATCACACACATCCATGCCCGAGGCAGGATTCGAACCTGCGAGCGTAGCGGTCGCGCGGTTTCAGACTGAAGCGCCTAGAACCGCTCGGCCACAACGGCCAGCTAATGCCGCAACTCGTTACGATATAGCATTACAGTTTGGAATTTCACAGAAATTGTGCTAACAACTGGAAACTACTGTGTATATATTTGAAGACCCTTGTGCTCTAAAACAGCGTTTTTAACCATATAACTAGCAGCTGCTGCTGCCTTTAATACGATTTTAAAGCGCTTGCGACCTGGTGAGGTAATTTCCGTCCAACGTTACGATTTTCGGACACATCTTTCAGTGCAGCCGATATAGATCGGATCCAATGGCGTTCTCTGTAGTGTTGGCAGAAGAGCCAACACTGTTTTTCTAGAGGAGGCCGAAATGCACGCGTTTAATTACACGCTGACTGGCGTGAGGTCTGGAATAGGACAATATCTTGAGAATTGCAATAAAGTACGAAAATCTTGTAATACTTAACTTTAATCCACATTTGTAGAACATCGCTCTTGATGATACATGCTTCACAATATTAATTATCAAAGGCTATGGCGCCTTGCTAGGTCGTAGCAAATGACGTAGCTGAAGGCTATGCTAACTATCGTCTCGGCAAATGAGAGCGTATCGGTCAGTGTAGCTTCGCTAGCAAAGTCGGCTGTACAACTGGGGGCGAGTGCCAGTACGTCTCTCTAGACCTGCCGTGTGGTGGCGCTCTGTCTGCTATCACTGACAGTGGCGACACGCGGGTCCGGCGTATACTAATGGACCGCGGCCGATTTAAAGGCTACCACCTAGCAAGTGTGGTGTCTGGCGGTGACACCACATTCTCTTTTTGCCAAGTTTCAATAAATACAGTGTAGGCGCCAGCCCCATACAGTTCATAGACATTTACAGTAGTGCTTCGTACCTTCTGCTGGTGATGATTTTCGTTGAAGGAAGTAACCGTCGCTGTGCAGGCTGCTTGATAGGAAGCCACCTCAGGACCATTTGTCGTTTTCATAGTTTTGTGATTGCTGTTTTGCTCATCTTTATGAATATTTGCACGCGTCTGGCTTAACCTTCTCGTGTAAATGCGTCGATGATTTTCATGTCCTTACTGGAGAGATTGTCTTCCAAACGTACCACTGCTAGCGCATCAGCCACTACAGTGCTTGCTGGTTTAATGTTGTCTAACATCCGGGGCTCGCTATGAGCAGCACCCGGACAATATTTTGCAATACTAAAATGTTGAAACACTAACACCCCGATCGACTAACACAGGTAAACATTAAACTTATCAGCACGTGATCAAGACTGTGGACAAGTGCACAACTTCGCAAGAACAGTGCACGATGCAGACGCAACCATATCTGCAAGACCCGAAAGAGAAATGGAATGCGCTGCATTGTGTACTACTTCATACATAGTGGTAAGGAGAGGTGGGCCGCAGAGTAATGTGGCAACAGTCGTAATAGGACCGGAGCAGAAATTGTAACATGTTTGTGTCATGTTGATTTTTATATGTCATCGATGTGCACGTCAGAGAGAGAGAGCAAGTTACGTCACTGTTACACAATCCTTGGACTTATCGTGGCACAGTCTTTGCCTCTGGGCAGTCGGATACATTAATGGCTGAAGTGTGGTAGGTTACGGACGAATTTAATAGTGCTGTGTGGACTTTGTTAGATGAAGAAAAGACAGCAAGCATGAATATGATGTAAGCAATTAAAGGTGAAAGGAATGTGAATTAGCCGGCCGCGATGGCCGAGTGGTTCTAGGCGCTTCAGTCCGAAACCGAGTGACTGCTACGGTCGCAGGTTCGAATCCCGGCTCGGGCATGGATGTGTGTGATGCCCTTAGGTTAGTTAGGTTTAAGTAGTTCTAAGTTCTAGGGGACTGATGACCTCAGATGTTAAGTCCCATAGTGCTCATAGCCATCTGAACCATTTTTGAATATGAATTTTGAGTAATCTGATTGTTTTAGAAGAGAAGAAGTTTCAGGTAAGACTGCAGCATTGCGCACCTAATTTGTCGGAATGATTACTGTCAACTAGTTAACTTGTTGAGGGATGAGAGAAAGACCACCCCACTTCTCTGAACCATGGATTAACATATTAACTGATCAAGCTTCCTGACATTTATAGAAATTCTCTGTTGACATTGTACCTTTTTTAGATCATTGCTCACTTTCTTAAGAGCAGCATTCTTTAGACCAATGTTATGTGTGAAGATCATGCGAAGGCTTACTCTCCCTTTTGAATATGTATGTCATTCTAAAACTGAAGTCTTGGAATATCATTTTATAGGAACAGTCACTCTCCCCAGGTGTTTATCATTATGCATTACCATGTGAAACATTTTGGAATATGAACCTGCTAATGTCAGCTGCTGTGCATGAATCTGAAACAGTATTGTCAAGAAGCGAGATAAGTTTAAATTTTGATTAGTGCCACATAATTGTTTTACCTTACTTGCGCATTCGACATAAAGACAAGTTTCATTCATATTATTTACCGTTCAGTTAGTATTAGGTTCTGTCTAATCACAGTTTAGCATACGACATGAAGTTGGATAACACTTTGTAAATACATAATTTCGGTAATACATAGACTTTTATCAAGTAGGAGGTAGAGTTGGGCTAAATTTCAGACAGAAAAAAATGTAGTGAGGAGTTTGCAAAATGTTTAGCGAACAAGTTAACACAATAAACAGAAGATTTACTTGTATTTCTCCAAGCTAATGTAGACTCCTCACAAATAA
Organism: Schistocerca serialis cubense; assembly: GCF_023864345.2. Classification (NCBI taxonomy): domain Eukaryota; kingdom Metazoa; phylum Arthropoda; class Insecta; order Orthoptera; family Acrididae; genus Schistocerca; species Schistocerca serialis. Next base: position 264,063,163 of record NC_064639.1, read on the forward strand.
TGCAACAAGAAATAGTCCCGCTCTCAGCGTCAGTAGGAAAAGTCTCTCTGTACTGAAGCACGGACGATGATATCGGTGGCATGACTAGGCGGCGTCTGTGTAGCCTCCTATAGCGAAGTGGCTACTACGAGCGCGAGTGATCTGAGGGGCTGCTGCCGGCTGTTCTGTATTGTGGCAGCAGAGGACTCTTCTTGTCCACAGCTGCAGGAGGTGAGACTCAGTGGGGGCCCCACTGGGTCCTCCAGATCCCGTGCGACCACTATCTGTGTCAGACAAAAGCTTGTCATTCTCTGACGGTGATACGCCGTCGGGTAATACTGATTTATGATACCACGCAGCTCCCCCAAAAGTGTAGTGTAGGTGAGCGACCGACGAGGAGGCAGGGGTCGAAACGGAGGGTGATGCCCAACTCCTGTCCACGCCCCAGTGCGTGGCCTTGAGCCAGCCTACGAACACCAGCCGAAAACCTGGACAGCAGACGCACTCCCACAGCAACGGAGGTGGAGGCATCTCGATGACTGCAGAGGCTTCTGGGGTGGCATGTGGGACAGCCGCTGAAAGAGGGGCCCATCTACAGACGACAGTGGCTGTCGAGACAGCGACTTCGTGACAAAGCGTCGACTTGCATTGGCTCCAGGACTGGCGCGAGGCATGTGGGAGGCGGATGCAGCAAAGTCTGGTGCGTCTAGGCAGGCACGGAATCCGAAAGCACAAAGTCTGCGGCAGAATCAGGAAATTCACAGGGTGTGTCATGAATCCTCGCAGTTCCAGCAGCAGAAATAGGGAAGTTGTACGAAGGTGCCTCGCTCCCAGCGTCTCCATCCGCCGCACAATCTGCAAAAGACCGAATCGTGACCTTGACACTTTGCCTGCCTGGGAGGAATGGGCGCCGCCCGCCGCGGCAGGTGCAGAAACTGAAGCAAGGATGCGGTGGCGCCGTCCATGTAAGAACTCCGTCGCCGATGGTCGATCGCATGAGTGGGATTGGTAGGACGACAAAAAGATCCCGTGAGTGGGAGGTATGAAGTGTGCCCATCTGTTGCTTAAATGTTCGTACAAAGCGTTCAGCTTTGCCTTTGGCTTGCGGGTGGAGCGGTACACTCGTGACGTGGGCGATGTTGGAGGCAGCGCCAGACTTTTCTAACTCTGCGGCAACAAACTGGGGTTCACTGTGATTCACAATCACTTCAGGGCACTCGTGACGTGGGCGATGTTGGAGGCAGCGCCAGGCTTTTCTAACTCTGCGGCAACAAACTGGGGTTCACTGTAATTCACAATCACTTCAGGCCACCCCTCGAGGCAAAAGATCAGTGAGAAGACCTGGATTGTGGAAATAGCAGTAGTAGAGTGCATAGGAACCATGAAGGGTGATTTCCCGAAAGCATCAATGACGTTGAGTCAACATGTATTGCAGTAAGGACCCGTGAAATCCAAGTGCAAACGGTGCCAAGGTGATTGACGGCTAGTCCATTCAAAGAATTGCTGAGGTGTGGTTAACTGATGTTTAGCGCAGGCTTGGTACTGGAAAGCCAAATATTCAGTTTGCGCGTCCAGATCTTGCCAAGTGCAATAATCTCACGCCAACGGAGTGGTGCGAGCGATGCCCCTGGCCTTGGTGTAGTAAACGAAGTACGTAAGGCTGGAGAGCGTGGGTAACTACAATATGTGACTGGTCAGTATCAGTGCGAAGCAAAACGACAAGTTGGCGAACTGCAAGCGCGTGCTGATGAGTAAAATATCTTCGAACCACCGAGCTACGAATCTCTATGGCTCAATGCAACCGACCACTGTGGATGTAGTGCAACAAAACCTGAAAATAAGCATCCGTTGCCCTGGCCTGTGCAATTTTCCGGTGTTAAGAAGAAAGTTTTGCATAACGTCTGTTTCTTGTGGATTAGTATAGCAACTAGAACCAGAAGAGTCGTTTAATGCAGAATCTGGGCCAACGGGGAGGCGAGAAAGATCATCTGCAGTGGCATGCTTAGAAGTCGGCTGACGCACAATCACAAATTAGTAATTTGATAAACGAAGAGCTCACCGTTGTAACTTCTTCATCGTGTGGGTTGTCTGACAGAGTAGTGTTAAACGAAGATTGTAGCGGTTTATGGTTACTCACCAAGTAAAATTTTCGGCCAAAAAGATATTGGAGAAACGTTGTGACCACATAGACAGTTGCAACAGCCACCTTTTGTACTCACAAATAATTATAAGTACATTGAGTTTTGTTCAAAACTTTGAAACAAAGGCGACCAGTCTGTCAAAAGAAACAAATTTTTGCTACGAAAGTGCACCGATGCCGATGAAGCATCCACAGTCAATACCATAGGTTTGGTTGGATCAAAATTAACAAGGAATCGATTACTAAGCAAAGTTTCAGCTTCTGGGAAGTTGACTGACATTCTTGTGATCAAGTAAAGGAATATGCTTCTTGTGCAAACGATGCAAGGGAGCCGCGATTTGAGCGGCATTAAGAATAAATCGGATATAATACTTGAGCTTTCCAAAAGACGCATGTAATTCCCACACATTGTGTGGGGTGGAATGTCATAAATAACAAGCAATGTTGTTGCAATTGATGGACTCTCTCGGATTTAATGACAAGTCCTAAGTACTCAAGTTCACATTTGTCTCTGTTACACTTGAGACGAGCCGCAGGCAACACTTGAATCAGAGTGCGAAGACTGCTAATACGATCCTCTGTGGTACGACAACGCCAACTAAATAGGTTGAGCATAAAGGAACTTTTGCATCAGCTGCTACAGAAAGTGTTGAAATGTGGCGGGTTCAGAAGCACTCCCAAACGAAAATCTCAACAATTTGAAGCGACACATGAGTGTTAATGACAAAGACCTCTTGCGACTGCTCATCCAGAAGGATTTTCAAACAAGCGACGTGCAAATCAATTTTGGAAAAGTAACGAGCGCCACCCAATTTATCCACAAAATTTGTGGGTGCTGCAAGTGATCACCGTTAGTAAATGATTGAAGAGTCACAGTTTCCTTAAAATCGTCTTACAACCGGAATCTGCGGGCAGCCCCATTGGAATAACAAGAGGGGACGCCCATAGGCCGACAGTATTGGGTGCTAACGAGTGCCGGCCAGGGTGGCCGAGAGGTTCTAGGCGCTTCAGTCAGGACCCACGCTGCTGCTACGGTCGGAGGTTCAAATCCTGCCGCTGACATGGATGTGTGTGATGTCCTTAGGTTTGTTAGGTTTAAGTAGTTCTAAGTTCTAGGGGACTGATGATCTTAGCCGGCCACTGTGGTCAAGCGGTTCTAGGCGCTTCAGTCCGGAACCACGCGGCTGCTACGGTCGCAGGTTCGAATCCTGCCTCGGGCATGGTTGTGTGTGATGTCCTTAGGTTAGTTAGGTTTAAGTAGTTCTAAGTCTAGGGGACTGATGACCTCAGATGTTAAGTCCCATAGCGCTTAGAGCCATTTGAACCATTTTTGATGACCTCAGAAGTTAAGTCCCATAGTGCTAAGAGCCATATGAACCATCCAGCAATAGTAAGTCCTCACTTACCACTAGAGATGAGTTTAGTGCCTTTCCTGAACGACTATTGCACTTTAGTTTCGTAGTAACGACACTGTGGGTATTTGAAAACACACTACACTCTGTTTGTGACCTAGACTTGCGTGGAGTAGAAGGAGGAGTCGCCTAAAGCTTGTGTAAGCACACAGACTGCACATGTCCCCACTTGCCGCAAAAAAAAAAAGCAAGTTGCTCCATGCGACGGCCAAGTTCGGCGGTTGTGTACCATATTACAGCGAGAGCATGACTTCACAACTTGTGCCGGACGTGTTCCATGTTGACGTGAGCATTGTGGCTGTGGCACCTGTTCGTCGCAGCTACTACAGAACAAACATTCGCTACCTCAAAACTACTTGCAGTACTGCAACTTCTGCCATTTTCTATTGTACCTTCTTCGTTGATTTTCGTAAATATTATGATTTCTGCATATTTAAGTGCTGTATAATATATTAAAGCTATTTCAGGATCTAGTTACTTTCTCAGTTACAAAGATTTATGGTCCGTAATATTCTGCGTATTTTTAAAATCTAGGTACAACATATGGGGGTGGTTAAGCCGTACTACCTCAGCCCTGCATCGCCTTGTACCTTGAAACGGAAGATCATTTTTCCATGAAAGACGTGGTATTTTCAAGTGGACTTAGATTCTTTAAGGTCTCAACAATTATGCCTGTCTCGAAAATCAAAATTTGTGTTGGTTTCAGATTCTGTTTCAAAGTGTTTTTAACTTTTAACTGGTTATTGATAGTCTTCCTAATTTTATTTCAGTTATTGATTATTGGCTTGTAGTAGAGTAGTACAGTAACATACAGACTATTAATTACGGGACCGTCAATTTCTTCTCAGTTACAGATTTAAAAGAATATTTGTTGTTAGCTGCATGACCATATTGTCCTCGGAACACTTTTCACATTTGGGGAACCTTAGTTGACAAATCAGTCTTTCTAATTTCAGAAAAGGGAGTGCGGCACACAAAGGTTAATGCTATCTTTTCTAAATGAAATTAAAATATTTTTTATTTCTGTTACAGGGCTGGGTAGAGGCGAAACTCTGATAAGTGCCTCAAAGTGTAGCAAGTACACCTACTGAATTCCAGTTTGGAATTTATTAACATCGATTCCAGGCGCCGTGTGTACAAAGTTAAAAGACTTTTATAAGCCAATCAATGTTTCTGCCGCCCATCTTTTTCTCAAGGAAAAAAAAAATATATTTTGAGAACGGTTTCGTTGATGTGCATCGTGTAAGGTAAACAGAAGACGATTTTCGCAAATTGTTTTCAATTAAACAAACGCACCTCCAAACGTTCCCGCATTTAAAGCTGTTGTGTTCAAAGCTGAAATTTTAACATAGGGCTGAAGACCCCATTTACTGAAAGTTTCATACACAGCTGCATTCTGCTCTTTTCCATTTTCAGATCACAATGCAGGCAATCCAAAAAGTTGTATATGTATTCCTAAGGAAATGATCTCTCAAACTGTTAAATTTCGTATTTACTTCGGTCTCGCATCTTCCTAGTTATCTCTGTTCGTTCAGGTGCTCCTTTCTCGTTCTCTAGTTGCTGGCAACTGATTAAATACAGCAACCATGGCCGTCCTTTCAACCGTTGGTTTATCAAAAACTGTTTATTTTTTTGAACAGCAATGATATTCGTAGAATTAAACTGTGCTGTATCAAAAATGGCGTCAAATTTTTGAACAAAATCTGTTTCTCTCCGGTTACGAACGTCCGATGATGTTCCAGCATGTATTCATTGTTGCTTTCATTATTGATACAAAACTTGTAATATTGGTATGCACCTTCTCACTTCGTTTGCAGGAATTCTTGCTTATCCCCTGTTAATCACTTCGCTCACAGCTATTATAGTACGTTACTATGACGTACAGGTAATTTACATACCTGCAACAAGTAAAAAAAAAACGTTTTTGTAACATATAGCAGTTTGGTTACAGTTATTTCATGGGAATATAATTGACTAAATTTTCTTTGCGCTTGAACGAACTGAAGACGGAGACATTGGCCTTACCACAATCATTGCCTGCCCTCAAACGTGAAAGACTGCTGCGGTAGCACAATGTGGTTCGTAAGAGAGGAATGGTTCGGTTGTTTCTGACCTCCCTCTATCTGTCTTGGAGTCACTAACCCGATAGCTCATTTAACCAATGCAATCTGTGACATGAGGACGCATTCAGTTAATGAGGCTGAGGCAAAAAAGGCGCTGGTAGACCACTGTAGTGCGTTTTCTTAACTCGTTACTCACAGTCATTGTGTTGGACTGCTTGAAGCACCTTGAAACTCATGACTGACTCCTTCCGCTGATTTCACGAGATCTTTTACGACCACCTGCCTTAATACTCAACGGGTACACCAGTACATGAGCTTCCTGGCGTAAATTCAGCTATAGTTACTCCTTCGTGAATCCACTTCGCAAACACGTCACCAACAGTGAGCTTGGGCAGCTTTCGAAGGGTTAAAATGTCTCTGATGGATCTGTTACTCAGGTGGCATCCAATGACTGCTCCATGTTATAAGTCACTCAGCTCTACTAACTTACAAATTCTGCTGTTATGCTTCTTTACTGACTACACAATGCTCCCTGCTTGATTTTGGGTATCCGCCTCTCGTTACTTCTAGTGATTAATTACACATTACATAGATGTTCTGAATATCTTTGTTTAGATAGTGCATGTCCTAAAACAAATTTGCCTCTACACCGTAAAACTATTACGCTCAACTAATAAAAACATTTAAACCATTTTTGAAAAGACAATTCGCTTCCATTAAACAACAGTCGAGACGATACAAGTGGAACAAAGAGTTTGCAGTTTTACACAAGTTATTATTTTCCACGAGTGCACTTATTGATGAGACTTTTCAAGACTTCGTCTTCTTCATCAACAGTCATAAATTAAATACCGAAGAAACAACTGCCTTTGTAAGAATCTGTAAAATCCTTTCTGAGATCTGACAAGCCTTGTCAGAGTTTTCAAATACACGAATACAAAGAAACAGAAATCCTTCAAAACTCATTATAAGCGCTAGAGAATGTAAACTAAGAAGCGGTACTTTATCTGAAGAGAAAATATGTGACGGAGAAAAGGTTAAGATGAGCTCCAAAGCGACGCAGTTCTAAAAGTGATTTCATGTTGACAAGATATTGTTCCAGCATTTCATTATGTAATGCTTTCAGTTAATATTAACTGTTGCTACGGAATTATAATATTAGTAACGGTTGTACTAAAGGAGTAATACTGAAACGTGTTGAAAATATCCTTATCTCTTTGCATATACAGAAACAAATCAAAATGTTTAAGAAGTTGCATGCCTACTTCAGCATACTTTATGAGAACTTTGGCTTACATGTACAGATACTGTGCATTCTATACCTGTGAGTAATATTATCACATCCAACATACACACATCAAGAAAAGTTTTTCATCAGCCCATTTCCCAGAACTCCTGAAGATAGACTTTGACTGTGGACATTGTATCACAGACACAGTCCCTTTGAGTGTTCAGAGATGTCACTAAACCCGCCCAATGATGTAAACAACGATGCATGAGAAGTGCCTATTGGACGGAGGGGGCCCGACAGCCGACCAATTGCAGTCATTCCACCAGGAAGGAGGTACATGGTTCGTGTTGCCTGTAGTTCAGCCATGCCTAGACGGTCAGTACCGCGCTTCGATCGCGTTTGCATTCTTACTTACTGAGCATGTGAAATGTCCAGACGTCTCAGAGTGAACCAAAGTGATGCTGTTTGGACTTGGAGAAGATACAAAGAGACAGGAACTGACGATGAGATGCCTCGTTCAGGCCGTCCAAGGGATGCTACTGTAGTGGATGACCGCTACCTACGGATTATAGCTCGGAGTAGCCCCGACAGCAACGCTAACATGACGTCGTGTTACGACTCAAACTGTTCGCAATAGGCTGCATGATGCGCACCTTCACTCTCGACGTCCATGGCCAGGTCCATCTTTGCAACCATGACGCAATGAAGCGCGGTACAGATGGGCTCAACAATATGCCGATGGACCGCTCAGGATTGGCATCAACTTCTCTTCACTGATGAGTGTCTCATATGCCTTCAACCAGACAATCGTTGGAGTTGTGTCTGGAGTCAACCCAGTAATTCTGAACTCCTTAGACACACTGTCCAGTGAACGCACTAAGGTGGAGGTACCCTGCCGTTTTGGGGTGGCATTATGAAGCGCCGACGTACGCCGCTAGTGGTCATAGAAGGCATCGTAATGGCTGTACGATATGTGAATGCCATCCTCCGACCTATAGTGCATCCATACCGGGGAAAGATTGAAAAGGGCTTTTTATGGATGACGTGACCCACCAACCACTCTGAGGGATCTACTCCGAATCGCCGTTGAGGAGTGGGACAATCTGGACAGTACGTTGATAAACCTGTGGATATTATTCCAGGACGAATACAGGCATGCATCAATACAGGAGCACGTGCTACTGGGTATTAGAGGCACCGGTGTGTACAGCAATCTGGACAACAACCTCTGAAGGTCTCGCTGTATCACCAAGTATACCGTCCACTCGACTGCTGCTGCTGTGAAATCCCACCTGTGACAGGTTATTGCAAGCTACTCGAACATAGGCGATGGTCACACTGTTGAGACTGGAGCCTATATTGGTATTAGTACAGATTGGTCGGCAGCGTTCTTGATGGTGATGATGATGATGTTTGGTTTGTGGGGCGCTCAAATGCGCGGTCATCAGCACCTGTACACATTCCCAATCTGTACACAGTCCAATCTAGCGCAACATGGAATATGTGGTTTTCATGAGCAATAAAAAGTGCGGAAATGATGTTTATGTTGATTTCTATTCCAATTTTCTGTACAGGTTCAGGAACTCTCGGAACAGAGGCGATGCAATACTTTTTTTGATGTGTGTATTTCTGTACCAGTTATAAACCATTCCCGTCAGGGCAAAACAGCTTTATTTCAAAGTTGTCCATTCGTTGCACAGAAATTACAGCTGCGAGGCGTGCAGGAAGAGTTTCTAGAAGACATGGGGAGGGATCTGGAGCTAAGCCAATCCCAGTGCTATGGCCAGCTGCTAGGTTCATCTGCTGAATGCATGGTGCGATCAGCGCTTTGGAGGTGGTTCCAAGGATTTTCGACTGGGTGAAAATCCAAGGAGTTTGCTGGCCAGGGGAGTACGGTAAACTCATCACGTACACTGCAAGCTGTGTGACACTTTATATAGTTCTGCTGTAGATACCACCGTGACAAGAAGAAACAAACTGCATGTATGGGTGGACGTAGCACCCACGGATCTGGTGCTGTCACTTTGTGATTTCCCGAATGAGGGCATCATCTAGGTAATGCCACTAGAACATTCCCCAGACCATAACGCTTCCTCCTCTGGCCTGGACACTTCCGAAAATTGCTACAGGATTTTTCCTTTCAGACGTTCCACGCCGTACACGCCATCATCCATTTGTACGGTAGAGCATAAAACGTGATTGCGGTGCTGGCGTGCAAATTGTAGCCAGCATGGCTGTGTGAACTAGGTGGCAGCTGTGGTCGCCCGTACAGAGCAACGTTTGCTGACCGGTCGTTGATGATACACTGTTATTAGCCTTTGGTTCATGTGGGTGGTCAGTAATTCAACAGCTGCACGTCTATTTGCCCATACGCTTCGCCTCCCAGACATGGCCTGTGGTGCACTAGAATTGTCTCAGGTAGTGCCAACTTTCCACGGACGATATATTTTAAGTACCCAAGCATTTTACAAACTTTGCCCAAAATCTAGCAGTCGTGCCCATTTGGACGTCAGATAAATCGCCCAGTCTCTGCATTATGACAACGACTGCACACTGTTTACTGTGTCACCCCTCCCCCCCCCCCCCCCCCCAAATCACAACACTCAGCTGCCCCTACCGATTAGTTTAATGCAAGCCGCACTGCATCTGTATTAAGAACGGTATCCAGACGGGCGACGGCCACGTGATCAAAACAAGTTCCCTCTCAGATCTTCGCGCGACTATTACCACACGGAACCGTCCTGTAAAAAAAACATGTGGGGGTTGGCTATGAGTTACAAGTTATTTTTAGCATAAGATATATCTTACTTCTTCCATACTTATCTGAGTATTTCCAGTGCATGTTTTTGTAATTACACTGCCCTCCATAAGTTTGGAAACACCATGCTGTGTATAACAACGGAGCAAGATGGAAGTGACCTATGTGAGTTATTGGTTAGAATACAGAACAGCAAGCTCAAATAACGGTTAATAATGACACGTACAGCATTGTACACTTAATTATTGTACATATACATACATATTGGAACACACTAGTATTTCTCCGTTTTATGTAGACTGACGCTACCTGTCCAAGCAGTTCTACTAAACACGCCAGGTGGCCCGAGTAGACCGCATGGATATGTAGAGATAAGATGTTTACATTTCTGTTCACTTGTAGTTGCGTTTGCATAAAGGCATAACACGCCACGAAAGTAATTGAAAATGGCCCCAAAGTGACAGATTCCTTAAGAATCACGGGTAATGATAATCACTTTGCACCAAAAAGGCAACAGTGTCCGACAAATAGCAAAGAAACTGATGAGTTCCATCAACGGAGTTTTCAAAACCATACACCGGCATCGACAAACAGGCTCCTACAGAGACCGTACTCGCTCAGGAGCCCCCAGGAAAATATCAGAACGTCAGGAAAAGTAGTTGCTAGTGACCAATAAACGTAACAGATTAAAAACTGTCCGTGAATTGACTGCTGAACTAAACGAAATGTTGCGCCCTGTTAACAAGAAGAAAAGGGTTCAGTGGGCTAAGACACACCAACATTGGGCAGCGGGGGATCGGGAAAGGGTCTTATTCACTGATAAATCCAAGTTCGAAATAATTGGAAATAAACGTCGTCAATTTGTACGCCGTTTACCCCGTGAACGTTTAAATCCTCAGTGCGCAATTCCAACAGTAAAGCATGGAGGGGGTTCTGTGATGGTATGGGGATCCGTTGGAGGGAATAAAGTCGGAGATTTGGTGAAAATAGATGGAAAACTGAACCAAAAGGATTATCATGCCATTCTCCAGCGACATGCTAAGATATCTGGTTTGCGTCTAATTGGGAAAGAGTTTGTCTTGCAGCAAGACAACGACCCGAAACATACATCTCGCTTGTGTCAGAACTATGTGAAGTCTCTAGAGCTTCGTAAAATATTGAAAAACATGGCATGTCGCCCCAATCCCCTGATTCTAACCCAATAGAGTTGCTATGGGATTAATTGGACAGGAGGGTCCGAAAACGTGAAATCATGAGTGCGTCACAATTGTGGGAGGTCCTGCTGCAAGAACGGAGATTAATTCCAATTGAAACCTTGGGAAAACTGACGCAGCGCATGCCGAGAGTGTGCAAGGCGGTGATGAAAGCAAAGGGTGGCTATTCTGAGGAATCGAAAATCAATTGTTGCATCTTCCTGTGTATTATTTGAGCTTAATAAACATTTGGAAAACAAGAGAATGCATTTTATACTGTACATCCTATCCATTGTCTATAATTACTAGGTTTTTCCTACCTTATGGAGGGTAGTGTAAGTGGTGTTGACATACAGGTCTTGGATGTCTCTATAAGCTTATTCTGTTTATAGTACTTAGTTTTTCGTAAATGAATCAGAAACTTGCCTTACACAGTGATTCACCATCGGAGACAACGAAATTAACAGGAGATATCAAAATGAAAATTTTGGAAATAACGACATTCAGGTATGTAATTTTCGAATCATTTAGGAATGATTAAGCACTATAAACTGAATAAACTTACAGCGACCTCCAAAACGTGTGTAACTACACGCTAATTACTCGAAGAAAGATCGCAGTCTCTTGAATAGGTATAGCTGGTCCAAAAATAGCGGTAACTCATGACCATTCTTCAAGTATATTTTTTACAATACGATTCCGTTTGCTAACAGTCGCCCGAAGCTCTCAGAGGGAAGTTATATCGATTATGTGGCTACCGCCTGTCTGGATGCAGTTCCTGATGCAGACGAGTGCGGGTTACATGAAACGAATCGGTAGGAGTAGCCGAATCACCATGTGTACCGTCCACTCGACTGCTATTGCTGTGAACTTCCGCCTGTGAGAGGTTATAGCACGCTGACTCGAACACAGGCGATGGTCACATTATTGAGACTAGAGCCTATACTGTAATCAGTACGGATTGGTCGGCAGCGTTCTTGATGATTGTGATGATGATGATGATGTTTGGTTTGTGGGGCGCTCAACTGCGCGATCATCAGCACCCGTTCGCATTCCCAATCTGTACACAGTCCAATCTAGCCAATTTTAATGAATGATGATAGAATGATGAAGACAACACAAACACCCAGTCCATGGGCAGAGAACATCCCCAACCCGGCCCGGAATCGAAACCGGGACCCTGTGATTCAGAGGTAGCAAAGCGTTCTTGAGATGTTTTCGTACAGATATGCGTGAGTTACGGTGTACTAGGAATGAAATTGCATCCATCTCAAGAATGCGATTAGTTTAATTATTCGCGCCACGTTGCAGTACATCTGGGGTTTCATTATGAAGAAGTTCATTGTGTTGTTGCAAAAGGACTTTATAAATGAAAGAGAAGCTTGATGTAGTTTTTTCAGAATGAACAATTGAAACAGTAAATAATACATTATTTGATTTTTGTCAATTAAATCCTTCATTATCCATTTCGTAGGTTGCCACTGAAGTAAAACATATAACTGTCCTATTGAAGAAACAGATATGGAGTGGAATAGTGTAGCTATGTCGTTAATATCTTCGTGGTAGTGTTATAAATTGTGAATTTACAAATTGGGAAAGTAAAAGGGAGATCTCTGCTTCTCGTAGAATTTCTACGAGGTATTTGGAAGTTCGATAAACCTTATTAAATACAGATAAGTTAATCAGTAGCATAAAATGCAGGAAAAAGGTTGCAATAAATCATTCAAGCACGGGAAAGAGAAACTTAAACATTGATGAATACAGGTCTTAGGCACTATTCGGTACATTGAAATTTTTAATCGACATTATTAGTAAATGCCGATCAGATTCGACAACGGTGATTCGTGGAGCGAATAAAAAGTTTCGCTTACAACAACCCACTAGTTGTATTCGCCCAAGTAGGCCCAATTACCAGCAAGTGCGTGGTGGGATGGTTTCTATCTAGTAGTTCTGGGGCTCGTCTAACACATACTGAATGCGAAGGAGTCAAGTACTGTAATTTGAGTGTGCTATCAAAATTTCGTTTAAAATGGTCACATGTTACCAGTTGTAAATTACTGATCTAATGGCTTTCAGGAGCAACAAAAACCTGATTTGCAGTATTTCATATAATTATTGACCGAATTTAAACGTTTAAAATGCTGCCATAATGAACTATGTAAGAGGTGTAACCTTACGATCAAGGGGTTAACACAGTAAGTCACTTATTAAAATTAGAAGCTGTGTAATGGTATGTGTGTTGAGTCAGCGTACTTACGGCACACAAATTTAAACAGATTATACTTATCCAGAATTTGATGATGAGAACAACTAATGACTTCTGACAAACTATACACATACTTTCTAACATGGTCGAAACTTTCATTCGCCAACACCAATCCGTAAAAATTAATGACAGGAATTAAACCCTCATTACACTTTCATTGTTCACGCAATGAAACTTGACCATAAACCGTGAAATCTTACTCCTACGGATCTCTCTCCGTCTGCCGCCACCTGCGGCCATAATGGTGGGGAAAAGCCTGAAGATTGTTTGAGGAAAGGGCCGAAATCAGTTTCTAACGAATGAAAATCTGAAAACGCGATGGAGGCTGTTTTTATTTGATTTTTAATATTTTGTATCGATTGCTGCTTTGCTGCAGTTACAGAATGCTTTCTAAAATTTCATGACCTTTTACTTTATTGCTTATTTACTACTAACTCAACACACATTTCGCAAAAAATGATCCACATGCAATTATGAATATAACTCCAGGATTATACCACTGTACGACCCATAGTCCACCAGATATGACGTCCTAAACATCGAGACGTGTAAAAAGCTAACTTCTCTTGAAACGGGGCTCAAACTACTCTGACTACACTCATCCATTGTTTGATAATGAGAGAATTTAGCAGCTTCCAATAAGCTTCAAACGGAAGTTTGGTAATTTTCAGTGCAATAGGGTCCGCAGCTGCGATGAATTTTTTGAAAGATTTCTTGAAGCCTTCAACTGTCATTCTCTTTATTTCCTGTACGATTGTTCAATTTCGGCGTTAGGCGATTTTCAACTATCTAGACAGGAAGCATCATACACTGGGTACATTAGTGACACTTGTGACTTTGATGTAGGAACAAGTCATATCTGCGGATTTACTAGGATGAACCATGGACCTTGCCGTTGGTGGGGAGGCTTGCGTGTCTGAGCGATACTGATAGCCGTACCGTAGGTGCAACCACAACGGAGGGGTCTCTGTTGAGAGGCTAGACAAACATGAAGTTCCTGAAGAGGGGCAGCAGCCTTTTCAATAGTTGCAGGGGCAACAGTCTGGATCATTGACTGATCGAGCCTTGTAACACTAAACAAAACGGCCTTGCTGTGCTAGAACCGCGAACGGCTGAAAGCAAGGGGGAAACTACAGCGCATGCAGCTTTACTGTATGGTTAAATGATGATGGCGTCCTCTTGGGTAAAATATTCCGGAGGTAAAATAGTCCCCCATTCGGATATCCGGGCGGGGACTACTCAGGAGGACATTGTTATCAGGAGAAAGAAAACTGGCGTTCTACGGGTCGGAGCGTGGAATGTCAGATCCCTTAATCGGGCAGGTAGGTTAGAAAATTTAAAAAGGGAAATGGATAGGTTAAAGTTAGATATAGTGGGAATTAGTGAAGTTCGGTGGCAGGATGAACAAGACTTCTGGTCAGGTGAATACAGGGTTGTAAATACAAAATCAAAACGGGGTAGTGCAGGAGTAGGTTTAATAATGAATAAAAAAATAGGAGTGCGGGTAAGCTACTACAAACAGCATAGTGCACGCCTTATTGTGGCCAAGATAGAGACAAAGCCCACAACTACTAGAGTAGTACAAGTTTATATGCCAACTAACTCTGCAGATGATGAAGAAATTGATGAAATGTATGATGAAATAAAAGAAATTATTCAGATAGTGAAGCGAGACGAAAATTTAATAGTCATGGGTGACGGGAATTCGACAGCAGGAAAGGGAGGAGAAGGAAACGTAGTAGATAGATATGGAATGGGGTTAAGGAATGAAAGAGGAAGCCGCCTGGTAGAATTTAGCACAAAGCATAACTTAATAATAGCTAACACTTGGTTCAAGAATCATAAAAGAAGGTTGCACACATGGAAGAAGCCTGGAGATATTGGAAGGTGTCAGATAGATTATATAATGGTAAGACAGAGATTTAGCAACCAGGTTTTAAATTGTAAGACGTTTCCAGGGGCAGATGTGGACTCTGACCACAATCTATTGCTTATGAACTGTAGATTAAAACTCAAGAAACTGCAAAAAGGTGGGAACTTAAGGAGACGGGACCTGAATAAATTGAAACAACCTGAGGTTGTAGTGAGTTTCAGGGAGAGCATTAGCGAACGATTGACAAGAATGGAGGAAAGAAATACAGTAGAAGAAGAATGGGTAGCTTTGAGAGATGAAATAGTGAAAGCAGAAGAGGATCACGAAGGTAAAAAGACGAGGGCTAGTAGAAATCCTTGGGTAACTGACGAGATATTGAATTTAATTGATGAAAGGAGAAAATACAAATATGCAGTAAATGAAGCAAGCAAAAAGGAATACAAACGTCTCAGAAATGAGATCGACATGAAGTGCAAAATGGCTAAGCAAGGTTGGCTAGAGAAAATGTAAGGATGTAGAAGCACGTCTCACTAGGGGTAAGATAGATACTGCCTACAGGAAAATTAAAGAGACCTTTGGAGAAAAGAGTATCACTTGTATGAATATCAAGAGCTTTGATGGAAACCCAGTTCTAAGCAAAGAAGGGAAAGCAGAAAGGTGGAAGGAGTACTTAGAGGGTCTACACAAGGGCGATGTTCTTGAAGACAAAATTATGGAAATGGAAGAGGAGGTAGAAGAAGATGAAATGGGGGGATATGATACTGCGTGAAGAGCTTGACAGAGCACTGAAAGACCTAAATCGAAACAAAGACCCGGGGGTAGACAACATTCCATTAGAACTGATAGCCTTGGGAGAGCCAGCCCTGACAAAACTCTTCCATCTGGTGAGCAAGATGTATGAGACAGGCGAAATACCCTCAGACTTCAAGAAGAATATAATAATTCCAATCCCAAAGAAAGCAGGTGCTGACAGATGTGAAAATTAGCGCATTATCAGTTTAATAAGCCACGGCTGCAAAACACTAACACGAATTCTTTACAGACAAATGGAAAAACTGGTAGAAGCCGACCTCGGGGAAGAGCAGTTGGATTCCGTAGAAATGTTGGAACACGTGAGGCAATACTGACTCTACGACTTATCTTAGAGAATAGATTAAGAAAAGGCAAACCTACATTTCTAGCATTTGTAGACTTAGAGAAAGCTTTTGACAATGTTGATTGGAATACTCTCTTTCAAATTCAGAAGATGGCAGGGGTAAAATACAGGGAGAGGAAGGCTATTTACAATTTGTACAGAAACCAGATGGCAGTTATAAGAGTCGAGGGGCATGAAAGGGAATCAGTGGTTGGGAAGGGAGTGAGGCAGGGTTGTAGTCTCTCCCCGATATTATTCAATCTGTATATTGAGCAAGAAGTAAAGGAAACAAAAGAAAAATTCGGAGTAGGTATTAAAATCCATCGTGAAGAACTAAAAACTCTGAGGTCCGCCGATGGCATCATAATTCTGTCAGAGACAGCAAAGGACCTGGAAGAGCAGTTGAACGGAATGGACAGTGTCTTGAAAGGAGGATATAAGATGAACATCAACAAAAGCAAAACGAGGATAATGCAATGTAGTCGAATTGAATCGGGTGATGCAGCAGGAATTAGATTAGGATATGAGACACTTAAAGTAGTAAATGAGTTTTGATATTTGAGGGCAAAATAACTCATGATGGTCTTAGTAGAGAAGATATAAAATGTAGACTGGCAATGCCAAGGAAAGCGTTTCTGAAGAAGAGAAATTTGTTTTGCATCGAGTACAGATTTAAGTGTCAGGAAGTCGTTTCTGAGAGTATTTATATGGAGTGTAGCCATGTATGGAAGTGAAACGTGGATGATATATAGTTTAGACAAGAAGAAAATAGAAGCTTTCGAAATGTGGTGCTACAGAAGAATGCTGAAGATTAGATGGGTAGATCACGTAACTAATGAGAAAGTATTTAATAGAATTGGGGAGACGAGATATTTTTTGGCACAACTTGAATAGAAGAAGTGACCGGTTGATAGGACATGTTCTGAGGCATCAAGGGATAACCAATTTAGTATTGGAGGGCAGTGTGGAGGGTAAAAATCGTATAGGGACACCAAGAGATGAATACGCTAAACTGATTCAAAAGGATGTAGATTGCAGTAGGTACTGGGAGATGAAGGAGCTTGCACAGGATAGAGTATCATCGAGAGCTGCATCAAACCAGTCTCAGGACTGAAAACCACAACAACAACTACAATACTAGGCGCGTTATAACTTACTTTATGGATGATTTTTTAGTAGCATTTTATGTCATATACGTCGTTGCTCCTATGATACACGTTATATTCATAAAGTAACTCCGAGATGTTGGCGCTATTTTAGGAGCACGTAACTTTCGAGTAGTTGTTGCTTAGCTCTTATATATAACGTACTTAACACTAGGAAGATTATAACTATTTTACAGAAATTTACTACTTAACCTGCATATGCTTTGTTGTCAGTTATATTTAATTATCGTTCATAGTTGGTGTAAATATGACTGTGTGTAATTTATTTAAAATAACTTGTAAATATTTGTTCTGATATTGTAGGAGCACATCACTTTTAAATAGTTGGTACAAAGGCCTTATATATGAAATCTATCACAGTACTCCAATGAAGCAGTACTGAGAACTAAGAGTGTCGAGTAAAAACTGCTTTATGGTTGCGTGACGTTTCGCATTACAGTCATATTTGTAAATGAGTATAGCGATGATGTTACATTCTATGCTTCTGTAACGCTTCACCGTAGGTTGGTTTGGGCTGTTTGGGGAGGAGACCAAACTGCGAGGTCATCGGTCTCATCGGATTAGGGAAGGGTGGGAAAGGAAGTCGGCTGTGCCCCTTCAAAGGAACCATCCTGCATTTACCTTGACTGATTTAGGGAAATCACGGAAAATCTAAATCAAGATGGCCGGACGCGGAATTGAACCGTCGTCCTGCCGAATGCGAGTCCAGTGTGCTAACAACTGCGCCACCTCGCTCGGCTGCTTCGCCGCAGGACTGGTAGAAAATTGTATAGGAATAATCCCATTTCGCAGGTCTTTTTACTCATTTAAAACTCTTTCCGACTGATCATTTAGATGGATGTAAATTTCAATTTCTTCCATTACATCCATGATTTTCTCTTTCTGTAACTTATCTAATATTCAAAGCGGTCCATCTATATTTGGTATTTCGTGGTTGGCGTCTTTTAAGTGTGCAGCAAATGTGGATGGGTTGTTGTCGCTTATTGTCGTGTGTTCTTTAAATCAGGTACTACTTTTTCTTCCTGTAGAGTTTTTTGATAAACTATGGATGTATACTGCTAGATTAATAACCCAAATTAATTAATGTTTGGCATCTGCAACGGAAAATTTTTTACGTATTTAACGTTAAATATTTAACACATCATCTCGATTGTAAAATAATAACACTAATGAAACGGTTTTATACGCATTACTTAGATTCCTTAAAAAATCTGAAGTGGAGAGGTTACTGGGTAACTGTCTGGCAGCTTAGGTGGCAATTTTCCGTAGGCTTTACAACCAGAGGGTTGGTTCTAAAGTCCACAGAAAATTGCCCCCTAATCTTATAGACGGTATCGCTGTACCACAAAGAAAACGGTGAAGAACCTACGAGCAACTTTGGATGAGCACGTCAACTGGGCAAACAATAGTGTAGAAAGGTGCAGTAAGACTTCCGCATCTTTTATTCCAAAAATATCAGAATATATTTCCACAAAATATGAAACGTACAACGTATAATCACTTGTCATAACAATTCCAATACTGCGACGTAATCCAACGCGGTATGGGTGTCGAACGCTCTTCAAGGTTACAGCTATCAATGAATGCTTGTGTGCGCTACATCTGCAGCATCCGTCTGTTTGGCTTTGTCACTGCTGTATACGTCCAGTTGGCGTACTTACGGCCAGACTACTACTACTGTGCGCTATGTCTGCTTCAGCCACTACTCAGTGCGCGTGCATCCCAGTAACTCGAATCAGAGTGTAAGTAACTGTCATCTCACCATAATCGAAACACAAGGTCTCAATCATCTAGTGTCCTGAACATCATTCACAAAAAAGTCGTCAATCCTTTCTTTACCTGTCCGCCTTTGATACAAGGTACCCCGCAACTCCGCGCACAATTGAATTTCCTCTTGTAGTTATGGAGAAGCGAAAGCCCTGCTTTTTGTCAACATCATAACATTTTACTGAAAATTTAAATGCATTTGGACAATTTTTCCGACGTCAAACAGTAAAGCAGTTATCCTCGTTTCTCCTTTCGTTTTTTAATCAGCCAGGCCGCGTTCTCCCCCAGCACATTTCTCTCCATTACCTGTGGTTGTGTCACGTTCCTCTTCATATTCCCACACTTTCCTTCCTGTCAGTGCCCTTAGTTAAAATTTAGATGACAGTAAGCTGCCTTTTTTCGTTTCGATTTTTCAAAAACTACTACAAATCCTTTATTTTTCTATATACCTACAATTATTTTCCATAGTTTATATTTTAAACACTTCTTAATACTGTGTGATTCAATTAATGGAAATACACTGCTTGATATCTTAAAGGAATTGGGACTCGATACTAAAACAACTGAAATAATAAACGCAACTATGACAAATACAAAAATGGTTGAAATGGCTCTGAGTACTATGGGAATTAACATCTGAGGTCATCAGTCCCCTAGCCTTAGAACTACTTAAACCTAACTAATCTAAGGACATCACACACATCCAAGCCCGAGGCAGGGTTCGAGCATGCGACCGTAGCAGCAGTGCCGCTCCGGACTGAAGCGCCTTGAACCGCTCCGCCACAATGGCAGGCGACAAATACAAAATCGAAAGAAAAATGTATGGGAGAGCTCTCAAAATCGTTTGAAATAAAGTCAGGTGTCCGACAGGAAGATGGTTTGTCACCTCTGCTTTTCAATTGTGTGTTAGAGAAGGTAGTTCGAGAATGGAGGAAGGCCATCAATACTAAAGGGAGTCAATTAAGAAATCCAAACAAGATAAAATCCAAAGATCACTGTTGACTGTTTAGTCTTCGCAGATGACTTGGCATTGATTACAGATTCGCTAGATAATGCCCAAGAAGAAATAAGAGAACTGCAAAGACAAGCAGCCAAAATAAAACTACAAATATCCATTGCAGAATCAAAGTTAATGACAAACATCTGCTATGCCCCTCAAAATATTGCAATTGACAACAATACAATACACAAAACAGATTCCTTTAAATATTTAGGAGAGTAGATTACATACAATGCAAAAGAAGAAACAGCTATAGAAACTACAGTGCACAAAATGGAAAAAGTGTTTCATATGACCGAAAACGTTTATAACAAAAACTCCATGACCTGGAACACGAAATTAAGACACTGCCAAACAGCGGCCAGACCTTAAGCTCTGTATGCGGCAGAAACACTTAAACTAGCAAGAAATGGAGATCTTGAGAAACTAGACAAGGTCAAAAGAAGATTTTCAAGGAAAATACTGGGAAGTAAGAGAAACGATAATGCTGAATAAAGTTTTAGATAAAACATAGAGCTAACTGACGTAATGAGGAAGAGGAGACTAAAGTATTTAGACATATATTGTGAATGGATAACAACAGACTAACCAAGCGGCTATTCACGTTACTCAGTAGCTACAAATCCAAACCCGCATTGATCATAGAGACTGAAAATGAAATGGAAAACGATCGTATTGCAGTAGCCACGATAGAAAACAGAACACTTTTCAGAAAGGCAGTTCGAAAGGCAGAATTTCAGGAGAGAAAGAAAACAACTAGACGAAAGTGGTCTCAAGAAGAAAGGGAACAACACTCTAAAAGGATGAAGGAATTTTGAAGCTAAGGAAATCTAATTCAATGAAGAGTAGCCAAAGTTGTTTCATCGTACCCCCCAAATGGGTTATTCGAAAGAAGGAGAAGAATATTGTATCCTGTACCAAATGTGAGTCTATTTAAAATACACTTCCTGACAAAAAAAGTGAAGCACCAAGCAGGCATTGGCGGATTAAACACCACTGGCCGGTTTGAAAATGATTTAGAGTTACAATTCTGAGTCAGAAGTAGAGAGGCCACCAGAATGAGTTAGTGTTGTTCGTGTTTAGTACTGTTATCTCGCCTGGTAGGCTGTGTTACATGCGTCAACAGAATCTAACATTGAGTGATCACTGTTAGGGACAAGGAGGTGCCGCGGACTTGTTTCACAGCGTTATCAGCATTTGACAAAGTTTGAAAGGGGGTACCCACTTGCCTAGCTGGTCGAATCACGCAATATCGACATTTATGGGGCGTTTAATGTTCAAACTGTATCGATGCTGGAGTCCATGGAAAATTGAGGGTAGGCATAGTTGGCGCCAAGGTTCGAAGACCACGTCTGACCATCGCAAGGGGGGACTGCTGTATTATGCATCAAGCATATCGTAACTTCGCTCCTGTGCCATCTATACGGGAACAAGTAATGGACTCCCTGCCGCATTCAGTGTCAACGCGAACTACTATGCACAGACAAACGTCCTTGTTGGTGCTTCACATTTGATGTTAGTTCTGTTCGCCGGTTAAGTTTCGAACCGTTCTGGCAGATGGCAGCGTCGTAGTAGAGCGTCAAAATGGCGCCTACATACGACTCACATTACAAACAGGGTGCTGTTATTGAATTCGTGTGTGCAGAGAAAGAAACCTTGGAGAACATCCGTAAGCGTTTGTGTGCAGTGCATGACGATGCTGCAGTTGTTAGGAGTACAGGTGGGCGATGGGTAAAGGAAGTTACAGCCTCAGGAAATGCAGAAACGGAGCTCCATGATCAGCCACGCTCGGGACGTCCTGTCACAGCCACTTGCTCCAGACATGCTGAATAGTACTGATGCCATGATTCGTGCCGACCGGCGCATCAAATCTCTGCAATTGGCTTTACAGTTTTCGGTCAGCATTGGAAGCACGTCTGCAATGATCGAGACTCTTGGATATTCAGAGGTGCTCACGATGGGTTCCACGATTGCTCACAGCGGACAACAAGATTCAATCAAAGGCCGTTTCATCTGAATTGTTGAAGTGTTTTGAGACCGACGGAGAGGCCTTTCAGTCACGGATCGTTACGGAGGACGAAAGCTGGGTGCACCACTTAGCGCAACAAACTAAAAGGCAGTCCATGGAGTGGCATCATCCTCATTCACCACAAAATAAGAAATTCAAAACAACTCCCTCTGCCGGAAAAGTCATGGTGGCTGTCTTCTGGGATTGTGATGGCGTCGTTCTCGGGGACGTTATGCCAAGAGGATCCACCATCAATTAAGAGGCATACGTGAAGACTCTGAATAAACTCATGAACCGTTTCCGACGTGTTCTATCGGACAAGAATCCAGCAGATATCTTGCTCCAACACGATAATGCACACCCACGCACAAGTCTGAGAACCCAAGAGCTCATCGACAAATTGGGTTGCGCCTCATTGCCTGATCCACCCTATAGACCAGACCTGGCGCCATCGAACTTCCATCTCTTTGGGACGCTTAAAGACTCTTTACGGGGAAAACACCTTGAAGATGACGAGAGTGTCAGTCATGCAGTGAAAACATGGCAGCGCCTACAGGACAAGAGATTTTACCAGTGGGCAATACATGCTCTTCCGCAACGTTGGCGTACGGCCATAGAACATGATGGAGACTACGTAGAAAAGTAGGACATGGACAATACCTGTAGATGTATATTGTCACCAATTTCTGACTGTTAACAATAATTACGTTCTGAGAAAACAAATGTGCAGCCTTACTTATTGAACGACCCTCGTATTAGTCGAAACCTTGCAGCCGCCGTACTACGAAAATCACATGAGTAGGCCACAGTGAAAAACAAAAGCCGGCCGAAGTGGCCGTGCGGTTAAAGGCGCTGCAGTCTGGAACCGCAAGACCGCTACGGTCGCAGGTTCGAATCCTGCCTCGGGCATGGATGTTTGTGATGTCCTTAGGTTAGTTAGGTTTAACTAGTTCTAAGTTCTAGGGGACTAATGACCTCAGCAGTTGAGTCCCATAGTGCTCAGAGCCATTTGAACCATTTTGAAAAACAAAAGTTTGGAGTGGTTTCCTGACCGACAAAGGTGATTTACTGGTAACACAGAGGAACAAATTTCCACTTGGTGTCTAGCCGCGAGATGAAAGTATGTGTTCTTTACTAACAGCCTTACTTATTGAACGACCCTCGTATTAGTCGAAACCTTGCAGCCGCCGTACTGCGAAAATCACATGAGTAGGCCACAGTGAAAAACGAAAGACAATCGGCTGCGTTTGGAGTGGTTTCCTGACCGACAAAGGTGGTTTACTGGTAATACAGAGGAACAAATTTCCGCTTGGTGTCTAGCTGCGAGATGAAAGTATGTGTTCTTTACTAAATCACATACGGTGATTGCAAAAATTAAATGAGAAATATCCGTCACATGCCAATACTTTCGAGAAACTTGGAAACTTCTCAGTGACAATACAGGACTAATTTATCGTTGATTAATATACAGATCATGTAACAAAATCTAATGTTTGCATTACAGAATATAAAATAAAATGGAGATAGCCGAATAAAACTTGAAACTTACATACAAATTAGAAATTTTTCCTGGAAACTTCCCGCTACTACGTGGATGGTGAAACTTTTTGTGGGAGTGTGCGACAATAATCCGCCAAAAGGTCTGGTGACCGTCTTCCCTTATATTATATTGTCTATCCATTACAGCGATATCTTGGTGAAATCGCTGACCATATTTGGCACCCACACGTCTAAAATTAGGTGGGAAGAAACCCAAATTGGAGTGAAGGAAATTTAATTACAGAGACATGTCGCACTCCATAGCCTCGTAAGAGTGTAGCATGAGCTCCGTGAGTTCCCCGTTCGTCAGTTCCCTGTAATTGTCAGACATCACGTTTACCATGGAATTGTAGCATCAATCTTTTAAAGAAACCCGAACTCACTTCTCGGTATCTGCCAGCAAATGTTCGAATGTACTATCTGTCATCAAGTCACAGATCTGAGGCCCAAAGAAAATTCCTTCTTTAATTTTTGCACTATTAATCGTCTGAAATTTAAATAGTAAAAACCTAAAACCCTGGCCATCTTTGTCCACTGCTTTCACAAAATTCTTCATAAAGCCCAATTTCAGATGAAGCCACTGTCTTTGTCAACTAGAGTTCAAGCGATTTCTTTTTTTTTTTCACCAGAATTGAAAATTTCTCTAAGGCCACTATTCGACTACATACGGTGTTTCCATGCCCTACTCTCCCAGTGACAAGAAACAGTCTGCATTCTCAGAAGAAGTCCCAGGACATTGAGATCCCTACAGATTTCGAACAGCGGGTTACTTGAAACTTCCTGGCAGATTATAACTGTGTGCCCGACCGAGACTCGAACTCGGGACCTTTGTCTTTCGCGGGCAAGTGCTCTACCATCTGAGCTACCGAAGCACGACTCACGCCCGGTCTCACAGCTTTACTTCTGCCAGTATCAGCGCACACTCCGCTGCAGAGTGACAATCTCATTCTGGAAACATCCCCCAGGCTGTGGCTACGCCATGTCTCCGCAGTATCCTTCCTTTCAGGAGTGCTAGTTCTGCAAGGTTCGCAGGAGAGCTTCTGTAAAGTTTGGAAGGTAGGAGACGAGATACTGGCAGAAGTAAAGCTGTGAGACCGGGCGTGAGTCGTGCTTCGGTAGCTCAGATGGTAGAGCACTTGCCCGCGAAAGGCAAAGGTCCCGAGTTCGAGTCTCGATCGGGCACACAGTTTTAATCTGCCAGGAAGTTTCATATCAGGGCACATTCCGCTGCAGAGTGAAAATATCATTCTGGAAACGTCCCCCAGGCTGTGGCTAAGCCATGTCTCCGCAGTATCCTTCCTTTCAGGAGTGCTAGTTCTGCAAGGTTCGCAGGAGAGCTTCTGTAAAGTTTGGAAGGTAGGAGACGAGATACTGGCAGAAGTAAAGCTGTGAGACCGGGCGTGAGTCATGCTTCGGTAGCTCAGATGGTAGAGCACTTGCCAGCGAAAGGCAAAGGTCCCGAGTTCGAGTCTCGGTCGGGCACACAGTTTTAATCTGCCAGGAAGTTTCATATCAGCGCACACTCCGCTGCAGAGTGAAAATCTCAGTCTGGAAGCGGGTTACTTCATGAGTACCCTCATGTTCTCGTAGTTTTCCTTTAACTGAACTGAATGGGCCATTGGTATCGATGGTTTCTCGTTCCCGTTGTGTAACAGAACAGCTTTGAGACGATTCTTTGATGAATCTATAATCAGGCGCCATTCTTCTGGATTGCGAATTATCCCAAATCCTGTAAGTAGCCCATTTATGTCATTATAATATACCAAACTCTCTACCATTGAGAAGAAAGTGGAGAGACCAAGTTGTCGATTACGGAATGTAACACTAATTGAACCGTGCGCGGTTTGTGCTCGTGCCAGCTCTTATTTTAGATCCTGTTTTTTCTCGTGTTGCCATCTCGTTATGTTAGTTTCAATTTCTATTGTCACTGAGTTCCTGCTTTGTCTGCCCATCAACAGCAGCAGCAGCTCCTATCGATAAAGCCCTCACGTGTTATCTCTGCTGCACTGCTATTACTTCCCGGTTGTCGTCTGTCGTGGAGTCGGAACGCGGCATTAGTTCAGTCGGGTTGGAGTAGCAGAGAGGCCTGGATGTCCATGGCCAAGACCGTTGCCGCCACGCACCACTTGAGCTGGGGCGGTCTTCGTGGACCGTCGGTCGGTCTTCCTACTAGACGACGTGAATTGTCTCGCCGATCGCTTATGGGTTGCCTGTGTGTGTGTGTATCGACTCCCAATTTGTCTTCGAGATTGCACAGCCACTGCTGACAAGGGAACCTCCCCATCGCACCCCCCTCAGATTTAGTTATAAGTTGGCACAGTGGATAGGCCTTGATAAACTGAACACAGATCAATTGAGAAAACAGGAAGAAGTTGTGTGGAACTGCGAAAAAATAAGCAAAATATACAAACTGAGTAGTCCATGGGCGACATAGGCAATATGATGGAGAACGTCAGCTTACGAGCGCCGTGGTCCCGTTGTAAGTAGGCTGTTTATGTTTTCTCTATGTAAATAGGCTGTTTAGGTTTTTTATTGGTAACGCCAACTCTGTATGAAAATCACTGGCTGTGCTGTGTGCAGTCTGTGGCTGCTTTGCATTGTTGTAATACTCGCCATTGTAGTGTTAGGCAGCTGGCTGTGAACAGCGCGTAGCGTTGCGCAGTTGGAGGTGAGCCGCCAGCAGTGGTGGATGTGGGGAGAGAGATGGCGGAGTTTTGAAATTTGTCATGAACTGCTATATTTATATATGATGATATCAAGGTAAATACATTGTTTGTTCTCTATTAATATCTTTCATTTACTAACTATCCCTATCAGTAGTTAGTGCCTTCCATAGTTTGAATCTTTTATTTAGCTGGCAGTAGTGGCGCTCGCTGTATTGCAGTAGCTTGAGCAGTGATGATTTTTGTGAGGTAAGTGATTTGCGAAAGGTATAGTTTAATGTTAGTCAGGGCCATTCTTTTGTAGGGATTTTTGAAAGTCAGATTGCGTTGCGCTAACAAAATATTGTGTGTCAGGTTAAGCACAGTCTCGTGTAGAATTGTTCAAAGGGGACGTTTCATATGTCGACCCTTAGCCGAGGATACCTCACTGGAATCTTCTGATTTTTTTCTTGTAGTTTGTGTAATTAGTGTAGATTTTGTTCATTGCTAGCGCGTAATTATAGAGAGAATTTCCTTTGTAGTTGCAGTCTTTCATTGTTGTACAGTAAAACAGTTGTGGCATGCATGTAGATTTGCACCAAGTATTTCGCAGCTGCGCTTGCAATTAACTAGATATTATTTTCAGTGCTATGTTAATGTGTTCTCTTATTTTTGATCTTCAAATTGTGTTTTTCTGTGTTGTCGTGTGAAATACTGTGACAATAATGGCGTGTGAAAAACGTAATACTAGGCTCCAAAGTAAACTGAGAAATGACAGTCAAAATGAAAGCAGTGTATTAGCGCCACCGAGTAATGAATTAACTAATGTTCAAAGTAGTAATTTGGTAATCGTGCATAGGGAAATGGAGCGGGCGGCAAACAATGGCATGGACAGTGAAACAATTAGTGAAGATGGAAGCATTATCGATCGATCGGTCGGCAACAGCTCGCCTCAGGAATCCGAAATGACAGGACACAATTTTGCAAATACTGTAGATTCAGGTTTTGCGTCCTCACCGTTTTCTCAAATGAGTCAAGACACATTTTCCGCTTGTCAAAATGTGAATGTTGCCGGTGCAAATTCACTGCCGAAAAGCACTGAGGAACATGTTTCAGACACCAGTGCATTGTTATTACAGTTAATGCAACAAATGGGACAAAAGCTACAAAAGTTAGACACAACGCTTGAACAAAATCAGAAACAAATGGGACAAAATCTTCTAAAGTTAGACACAATGGAACAAAATCAGAGACAAACACAGCAAAAGTTAGACACAGTGGAACAAAATCTTAAAAAGTTAGACTCATTGGAACAAACTCTTGAACAAACACGTGAAGATTTAACTACTGAGTTACATTACATTGAATCGAAATGTCAAAAAGTCTGTAATGACGTAAAAACTCAAATTTGTGAGCATTTTCAACCTATTTTTTCGCGGCATGAAAATGCATTACGGAATCACGAAGCAGCCATAAAAGAACTGCAAACTATTGTTCATGAAAATCATGAGACCTTGCAAGCTAAATTTGACTCAGTTGCATCTACCGATTCGGTTACGCAACTTGCAAAAACTCAGGAAAACTTAAAGGACACAGTAGATACTCTGAAACTTGGTTCAGAAAAACACACTGAGGAAATAAGTACACTATCGGATAAAGTAGCCGAACTTTCAGATCAGTTCACTAACTTATCTACAAAGGTAGATGATGATCTGAATGACACAACACCTGTAGCCTTCACTGACACAGAAGAGTATGAACAAATTAGGAAATTCAAACAAAATCAGAATCAAATTAATACACAACACCAAAGAGAAATCCGGGAAGTACAAGATCAGTTGACACAGGTAATACAAGAATTACGTATTTCAGAGGATACTCGCGCCCAAACACGGGAAGAGGGACTTAGAAATACGGAAAAGACGCAAAATAATAACACAGGGCATTTCGGAAGTTATCAAAGAAACTGGCAATGTGCACCGAATTTTGAGATGGAACGGCCGACACGACCTAACAATGACCGATATGCGACTCGCCGACGTGATGATTTTGACTATAAGCTGTTCATTACTACACGTAAAGTCAAAACATTTAAGAATTCTGGCAACGACATTCATCCACAAGCATGGCTCCATCAATTCTTTCATTGTTTTCCTCCCAACTGGTCGTTAGAACACAGATTAGAATTTATGTGTGGCTACTTAGAGAATGAACCAGCTGTGAGAATGCGATCGGTCATTCACGATTGTCACAGTGAAGGAGAATTTTATCATGCCTTCCTCTCAGCATATTGGTCTCAAGCCACACAAGACCGCGTAAAACATGGCATCATAATGATGAAACATTTCGAACAATCTGAATTCTCCAGTCTTGTGAAATATTTTGAAGACATGTTGCACAAGAATCAGTACCTGACAATCCCATACAGCCCCTCAGAACTCATCCGCATTTGCTTAATCAAATTACCTGAACATTTACGACATATCATTTTGGCAGGACGTTGCAAAGACGACATTGAAGCTTTTCAGGGACTGTTACAAGAACTGGAAAGTGACACTGACAATCGCGGAACGCGAAAACAAGGACACAACAATTACAGGTCACATCCGTCACAATTCCGTGACGACAGAAACAATAACCGGACACGACTGGTCTATTCTTACAACGCAAATCGTGACCAAAATAGACACCACCCGTACGACAACCGTTGGCAGAGTAATAATAGTTACAGAGAAAGATCGCATTTCCGTAGTAATGACTATCACAGAGACAATCAGAGAAACAGACAATATGGGAACCAAAACAAGTATTATCAGGGAGGCAGAATAACTTCAGACGCAACAGTTCGGCGCAGAGTTACGATTCAGGGAGAAATTCTCCACCACATGACCGACAAACAAGAAACTATGTAAACTACCGACAAAACGACAGACGTGAATTTCATCAGAACTGGCGGGATTCTAACAGAGCTGGGCCCTCTCGGCAAGGCGAATTTGTAGAAGTTGGGTCTCCTAATCCCAATAAAAACGCGCGCCAACAAAGAGACAGACAATGACTCGCGCCGCAGGCACCCACGTGCGCCGGCTGGCTCAGCGGAAAATAACATAGACGCTAACATTAAGAAAAATTCCAGTATTCTTTAACGACGTATACCGCATGATAATTGCGTTGAAGTTGAAACGCTGCGCACTAGAAAGAGTAAAGGTTTACACCACATTTCACATGTAAAACCGTTTATTGAAAGATAATCTGCTTTTTAACTTTGTCATTGCCATAAAACTTTTCACTTTACATTACTAGTATGCTTGTCAGACTTAAGAAACTCTTAACATACTACAATGTTTGAAGTTAAATATCCAGTCTAGAACCTAGGGAACATTTTTAAACAGAGATTAAGAATGCATTGTTATAGTGAACAGACGACACAGTGTTGTTATTTCTACATTCTTGCTTGTTAGCTGCACGATTACGTAACGACCATAAGGCTCACATACTTAAAACATATACTGGTACTGCTAATGAGATTTTAATGCAACATTTTGGTTTACTTGAAAATACATTCCGGGTTTAAAGTACTTTCTGTGAGATGCCAGACGACACAGTGGTTAGTTTATGTGACAACTACACGGTTTTATCACGACGCTACTAATGAGTGACAATTTACAAAGTTGCTTTTGCGGTGTATCTGTTTTATATCTGCACAGTTTTCTGTTTTATTCTGGAAAGAAAAACATGTTTTAGTAGTAACTTTTGTGGTATAGCAACAATGAGACAGCCTTTTTCGTGGCACAACAATACGTTACTGTACAGTACTTTCTTCATCACAACAATAAGCGTAATAACTACGATATCTATACGCAAAGCATTTCACTTTTGTTTATCATGAGGTAAGTACATTGACTTCTCCAGAACTTAGCTTTCGGAGGACGATAACTACGACACTTCCACAGAATTATCTTACAGCAAGACGCACATTTAGCGCTACAGGACACGCATTTGAGAGATTAATTTTGTACTTAAGCCATTTATTTTTAAAGATTTTTGAATTACAAAGAAGGTTTTCCGTGATACATTTCATTCCATTGCAATAATCTATAACACCTGAGGGTATAATTACATTAATCCTCAGGGGGGTACATGCTTACTTTGTGTACCATGTGTGTGGCAACCACAAGGAACCCTAGCTAATATGGTATTTGCTTATACAACTTTACACATCGGTACCATATTTCTCTAACACACAAATTACACAGCTATCTGATCATTTAACTGAGAGATAAACATGTTTTTTATTACGTCAGTGACACATGTTTACGTAATTACACCGTTGGATAACTTCACACTTACGAATTTGTATTTTGTCTGTACTGTGTGAACTCTTCATATGTTTTCGGAACCATTGTGATACTATGAGAGCTTTGAATGATGTATTTGGTATGGATTCATGATTTTTAAAGTACGTTTGAGGCAGATGACACTTTTGACATGAGCAGAGAATTTTTTTAATTATTGGAGGAAGCTACGACGATTTTGAGATTTGACTGAGGTGTTATGATGTTATTTTTATGACGACGATGTGTATTATGCTGCTGAGGTATGTTTATGATTAATAGGCTGAGGCTATATGAGTTATTTGATTATGCTTCATATTTATAATGACGTAATATTGACGAGTGTCGATGGATACGTATATGTGTAATAAGGTAAGGAGTGGGTAGGGACTCTTGACTTGTGAAACAGGATGTTGGAAACCAAGAATCGTACTTTAAGAGTTATGAAATGTGTGTAAATGCGTGAATGTATCACAATGCCGGCGAAAATTTTTTTGGACACTTATATTTATAGGATTTTGTTTCTACAGATTTGCAACGCTAATTCTTGACCTGTGAAATATTTTTATGTGAGACTGTCACTGTAGTGGAAACTGCTGTCGTAAATATTTCCGTAAGAAAGTTAAGTGACCACCTGCACGTAATGCTTCGCGGGCACCCACCTGGGCGACAGCCGCCCGAAAAAAAAAAAAAAAAAAAAAGCCATTAGCCTTTCAGCGGCACAGGTAGAAAAAAAAAAGGGGAGGCCATTGTCCATGCTACTGACATTTCCTTGTTGAAAGCATACTGTGGAGCTCGTAATTTATGATATTTACTGAAATGCCTAATAAAATGACAAGAAATATTTTTACATCTGCACACCTGATTATGACAAGCGTCTTTCTATGAGAGTTGAGAGAATTTCTACTAACTTATGAAATGTCACATGACTACTGAATGATATTTTTATGCTTTGCTTTTCATAGTTGCTTATTTCATTTGATATCTGGTTTCCAGCTGTGTTGCAGCATTGCTTTTATAAAATGAAATGTGTTTGCTAATGTGAACCCTTTCTGTCAACAGATCTATTAAATAATTATTTTATGATCCACATTCTTTAAAAAAGGAGCACTTGGAAAGGAAAGAGCAATAAGAAGGAACTAGTAACAGTAACACATAATTTTCTTTTCAAGTACATGGTAATATTTCTTTTTACAATCAGTTGTTGTGGTGCACCACTTTAATTACATAGATATTAAGATGCGAATATACATTTCCCTTATCTGCATTGTTGTTTTTACTGTAATATTTTTTCTGCTTGAGCTATGTCATGTTTAGATATAAGCTGCTGTTTGCCAGGCATAGTGCTACTGAACTTTAATTTGTGTTACTCTGCTAAGCCAGATTTATTTTTTTGTTGCTGCACATTGGCTCATAT
Source organism: Schistocerca serialis cubense (assembly GCF_023864345.2). Taxonomy (NCBI): domain Eukaryota; kingdom Metazoa; phylum Arthropoda; class Insecta; order Orthoptera; family Acrididae; genus Schistocerca; species Schistocerca serialis. Next base: position 264,095,083 of record NC_064639.1, read on the forward strand.
TAGTTGTAATGTTGCATTGCTTGGTAATTTAGATTTACTGTAGCTTGCTTTGCAATTTTCCAGTTTTTTGGTCATTGCTGTTTGTGTTACTTATTTTGTGCTGCTGCATTGCCTTGCCTCGTCCCTTAGTTTAGCATCTGGGCTCAGTAGATTTAAGTTATCTTAAGAGGGGGTAGCCTCTAAGAGAATGAGTTGCGATGAATTGGAAGAAATGCATTGAGAAAACAGGTTTAGGTAGGATTTTCTTGGAAATAAATGTCGAGGTAAGAAATGTGTGAACATATAAATACAGAAAGCATGCTTAGATAGAATTTTTTTGGTGGAAACAGAGGATGAAATAAGAGGAAAGATATATGAAGTTTTGGGATGGACTGCAGTACCAAATGTTACACTGAAAAAGAACCCTGTCCTTTCCTATTGGTGTTATCCCACTATGTGTTTGTGTACCCTTGTGTATTTGTTTTCTTCCTGTCTCTGTGTAGTTTCATAGAATTTTTTTCTTCTTTTAATATTAAGCTACATTCACTATGATGAGGAATACTGTTATCCTCAAATATAATTGGCATTAATAATATGTTATGTACTTTGTAAAGATGTTAGACATTATTCATTCTGTTCAATGCTCATGTGTGAAGTTGATGTTTCAAAAGTTATTCTGATCTTCTATGTATGTACTCATGTCATAATTCCTGTAACACTGATGTATATGTCTATTTCTATTCTTTTGTAAAGCCTATTTTACTACAAATGTTATCTGTATTGTTATGTTCTTTAATGATGTATTCTGTACCTTTGTTATTGTATTTTTATGTTACCAAATTGTAATTGTTACCAGTTCTTCAAATTAAGTAACATTTCACTGCACACGTTTCTGTGGGTCATAGTACATGGACAATATGTGAGAAGTAGGGACTGATAGTGTTAGCACGTGTGTTAATAATTCAGCAAGGGACTGGATAACAGCATTGCTGGTTCTAAGGACAATTCCAAACAAATTTTTTTGTGAGTGCACGAGTGGTGGTTCATGGACTTGCTATATTGTCCACAAGACTCTTCGATGGTGATTGTGCACCTGCACAGTCGCAACAGATGGCTGCTGGCCATTTCTACAAGGACTACAGTGGGTCTACACCTTTGCTGACTCACCAGTACCATTATTTCTACAAGGCCTGCAGTGGGTCTGCACCTCTGATGGCCCACCAATACCGTAATCTCTACCAGGACTACAGTGGGTCTGTTCTGTGATGACCTACTAATACTCTTCAAGATTTCGACTGACTCTGCTGTGGATTTGCTCTGTTGTGGACCAATACCTGTCTGCATGTCAAGAGTCAGCACTGTCTTTCCGTTGGAAGGACAACACTACTTCTTCAAGACTGCATGGAAATCCACTACTTCCGTGTGCATTGTCTTTTACTGCTCAGACTTTGAGAAAAGAAACGGCAGTTTCACTGTGATGAATGATCAGGACTGTCTTTATAGACTGTGAGAAAATTTGAGCTTTTGACCAACATTGTATCAATAAGTGTGTGCATTTGATTTCTTTGTTATTGTAATTATGAAAATTTTTTTCAAATCTGTATTGGGCACTGCCCAAACCAATTTGTAAAATTTTTTGTGGGGAGCATGGGGGCTATGTAAGTTGGCTGTTTATGTTTTCTCTATGTAAGTAGGCTGTTTAGGTTTTTTATTGGTAACGCCAACTCTGTATGAAAATCACTGGCTGTGCTGTGTGCAGTCTGTGGCTGCTTTGCATTGTTGTAATACTCGCCATTGTAGTGTTAGGCAGCTGGCTGTGAACAGCGCGTAGCGTTGCGCAGTTGGAGGTGAGCCGCCAGCAGTGGTGGATGTGGGGAGAGAGATGGCGGAGTTTTGAAATTTGTCATGAACTGCTATATTTATATATGATGATATCAAGGTAAATACATTGTTTGTTCTCTATTAATATCTTTCATTTACTAACTATCCCTATCAGTAGTTAGTGCCTTCCATAGTTTGAATCTTTTATTTAGCTGGCAGTAGTGGCGCTCGCTGTATTGCAGTAGCTTGAGCAGCGAAGATTTTTGTGAGGTAAGTGATTTGCGAAAGGTATAGTTTAATGTTAGTCAGGGCCATTCTTTTGTAGGGATTTTTGAAAGTCAGATTGCGTTGCGCTAACAAAATATTGTGTGTCAGGTTAAGCACAGTCTCGTGTAGAATTGTTCAAAGGGGACGTTTCACCGTGGTAGCGTGAGCGGCTGCAAAGGAGAGATCCATGGTTCAAGTCTTCCCTCGAGTGAAAATTTTACTTTCTTTATTTTTGCATAGTTATTATCTGTCCGTTTGTTCATTGACGTCTCTGTTCACTGTAATAAGTTTAGTGTCTGTGTTTTGCGACCGCACCGCAAAACCGTGAGATTAGTAGACGAAAGGACGTGCCTCTCCAATGGGAACCGAAAACATTTGATCGCAAGGTCATAGCTCAACCGATTCCTCCACAGGAAAACACGTCTGATATATTCTATACGACACTGGTGACGGCATGTGCGTCACATGACAGGAATATGTTGTCGACCCACCTAACTTGTACACTTGGCGAATGGGTAAAAAGATTCTTCTACCTTGCCCGATTTAGGTTTTCTTGTGAATGTGATAATCACTCCCAAAAAAGTGATGAAAACATAAGAGTTTGTCACATAAACTGAAAATAAAAAATTAAACGTTTCACTCGATGGAAGATTTGAACAAAGGACCTTTCGTTCCGCAGCTGCTCACGTTACCACGACACCACGGCGCTCCTGCGTTTCCAGTCTCCTTGATGTTGCCTATCTTCCCATGAACTACGCAGTTTGTATATGTTGCTTATTTTTTCACAGTTCCACACAACGTCTTCCTGTTTTCTCAATTGATCTGTGTTCAGTTTTTCGAGGCCTATCCACTGTGCCAACTTATAACTAAATCTGAGGGGGGTACGATTAGGAGGTTCCCTTGTGAGTATCGTTCAAGTCTTCGTGCAAGTGTTTGTCAACTGTGTGTGTAGTAGGTGTCGGTTCCACCTACAACTCGTTTTAAATGTTGTCGGCGTACTGGCATTGGGTCGGTCGGTTGGAGCGGATCAGCAAGCAAGTCTCCATGCGGCGCAGTCAGCAGGGCCTGCTGGCAGTATGTATGCAGTGTCGGAGCGTGTGGGGGTGTTCCGAGTGCTAGGAGGTTCGTGTCCCACCGACCAAGGACATGAAAGTTGAGTGGTGATTTAATTACAGAATCCACGTCAGTTCACATTGTCCCCTTGGTTGGTGGTTCGCTGTTGGTGGTATTCCTGGAAGCAACAGCGAGAGTTCGAGTTGGTGAAAATTTAGCCGCCGTGTGGTGGTATTAACTATATTTGTCGGTTTGAAATTCAAGTGCACCAGCGGAATTTTCTGCCTTTTGGCTGTTAGTGTTCCGGTTACCTGCCCTGGTCACTGACGTAAATTGAGGCAGTGTCCTTTCCTCACCTGTTGTCGCTGTCAACATGGTTTGTAGTTTTTGACATTTTAATGTATTTTTGGTTGTGGGGGGCTATGTCTGTAATGTTTTGGCTTTGGAATTCTCGTATACTGGTTGGTGGATAGAAAGTCATTTAGTCTGTGGGTCCCTGACTGTCTCTTACTTGTGTTGCTTGCGGATCGAGTATAGTTGGGCCGAGTTCTTGTCTCACCTGAGCGAACGTTAAGATTTCAAGGGCAGACCCAGCCCCCTGGAAATTTCTGAGCGCCGTTGCCTATACTACCTATCTGTTGGCGTTTAATTGTGTATTTTTATGGCTCATACCTGATGGATGGAATTTGTATGATTGTATTGTGTTTTTAAAATCAAAGGCCTTCAGCCGCTTTAAAAGAAAGTTTTTCTAAATTGGGCAAGTCTTACATTGTCTGGAGGTAAAGCTAGGGCCTTCTGCCTGTTGAAAATTTATAGTATTGTTTTAAAGCATCGGCCTTCAGCCGCTTTATGTTTTAAGGCAGCAGTCTCCCTTCGGCGGTGCTACGGCACGGACGTCTGTTTACGTCCCTGCCGGAGAAGTTTGCGCTCGAGCAGTTGTTTACCTCTTCGGCGTACTCGTGCGTTTAGACGACTCGAAATAGAATGGCACATGCACTTAACCGAGCGGAAAGGATCGGTAGGAGAAATGGAAATTGATCCTGCTGTTGTGCCGACAGCTGCTTTCGTCCCTGAGTACCGGGAGTCACTTCCGCACTCGGATACGGAGGCGCACACGCGCAAACAACGATCGCCGAAGCGCCACAAGAAACGACGGCTAGCGCCGTCGGATACCTGCTTGCCGGCCGCGGTGGTCTAGCGGTTCTAGGCGCTCAGTCCGGAACCGCGCGACTGCTACGGTCGCAGGTTCGAATCCTGCCTCGGGCATGGATGTGTGTGATGTCCTTAGGTTAGTTAGGTTTAAGTAGTTCTAAGTTCTAGGGGACTGATGACCACAGATGTTAAGTCCCATAGTGCTCAGAGCCATTTGAACCATTTTGATACCTGCTTACTGCAGTCCACGTCAGATGGACTTGGTTGTAACGTCGATACAGTGCATCCGGATGCGCAGCGGGAGGTTCTACCTCCCACACAGCAGTACGACGCGAATCATGCTACACAGGGGTTGAATACAGACACACCGGACGGAAAGCCGACGGAAGGAGTCCCTCCACCCACCGCAGCAACGCCACCGCCTTCGGTCAGCCCGGCCGGAGAGACGCGACGGGAGCTGGACCTCCAGCACAGGAACTGGGCCGACGAATCCGATGCTGACCCCCACACCGACGACGCACCCGCAATGGCGAGTGCTGCGTCCACCGGATCTTAACCACGCAGAAGATGCAGACTGACGCACAGACAGCATGTCACCGGGCAGCAGCACATAAATTAACATAAGCGTTCATGTGAGCTTTACGCGCTGAGGAACAGCGGCAGGCATATCGAACAGCCTCTATTAATATTAATACGATCAGAACGCCTGTCAAATTGCAATTATTACGAGACATGTTGCATGCGTCAGACGTCGACATCGTTCTGCTACAGGAAGTATGTGTTGAGAGCTTCCCCGACCTCTATGAGTACGATACGTACATTACACCTACTACCGACGGCGGCAGCGGAACAGCGATACTTCTACGTAGCGGCATAGTAGCCGAGGACGTGGTGTACCTGCCGTCAGCGCGACGACTGGCGCTCACAGTGCTGGGAGTATAGGTCGTTAACATTTACGCACCATCTGGGTCAGACAGACGGCGCGACCGATCCCGATTTTACGCAGAGGAGATTGCAACACTATTCTTAGGTCGGTATGAACATGTCTTATTTGGAGGCGACTTCAACTGCGTGGATACACCTACGTCACGAGTCACTCTGCAAGTCGTCTCGATCGCATTTACGTAACACGTCGTCTCGAACCTGCGATCCTCGATGCGGAATTGTGGCCTGTCGCCTTTTCAGATCACATAGCATATATATGCACGGTCTCCCTGAGTCGTCAACAAGTGTGGAGGAGTCGCAGTGTTTGGAAACTGAATACAGCACACCTTAGGGAACCTGAGTGCAGACGCTTAGTCGAAGACACTTGGCATGTGTGTGAACGACGCCTCCCGACATATCCGACGACGTTGCAGTGGTGGCTGGAATGCGTTAAGCCTGCATTGCGCCGAGCGTTAATTGCATACGGAAGAGAGCAGATGATGTGGAGGCGATACACGACGGAATTTTATTTCACGATGCTCCGCGAACTTTCTGTACAAGCATCTTCACAGGAGCGTCGTGCCGGTATAAAACGAGCACAGGCCCAAATAATTTCCATAACGCCCCGCCGTCTGGAGGGTGTCGCAATCCGTGCAAGGGCCTTTGAACGAGTCCGTGGAGAATCCCCGTCGATGTATCACATTATCAGAGAAAAACAACGTAGCCGCAGAACCTTAATACAGACGGTCGTACTGCCGGATGGTCGCCGCATGACAACGCAAAATAAACATTGCCAACGCTTTCGTGGAACACTACGGTCATCTCTATGAAGAAGCGGAACACGATCAGGCAGCCTTTCATGAGGTCTGACGAACGCTCTCCGCGTGTCTCGACAAGTCGGCCAACCTGGAGTTAACAGGTGAAATCACAGTTGACGACGTAATGGAAGCGATTGATAAGGGAGCGTCGCACAAATCGCGGGGGCCCGACGGGTTTCCGTTAGAGTTCTATCGTACATTTAAAGATCTCATGATTCCACGATGGACTGCCATGTACTGCGAATTGATGTCTCCCAACGTGCCTCTTCCACCCTCCTTCGTGGAAGGAATGATCATCCGCATCCACAAACCATCTGGTGGCACAGGGTACAGGCCTACCGGCCACTGACCCTTCTTAATTGCGACTACAAGATCTACGCCAGCATACTTGCAGCACGCTTTAAACGCGTAATACGCCAAGTGATTTCACTCGACCAAACCCAGCTAGGAGGAGCTAGCAATATACAAACGGCACTCAGCGACTACCGCGATGTTATCGCACTGGCTTCAACATGTCGTTTCCGGGGTGTATTGGTATCGATAGACTTCGATCGCGCATTTGACAGGCTGAGACATGCTTATCTCACGGACGTGATGACGAAAATGAAGTTTCCGGAAAGTTTGCCTTCCTCCTTCGGGTGGGGCCGCAAACAATAGAACCACGCACACTACTTCTCCCAGATACGACATATTATCCCCGAACGAAGACAAACGCAGTGACTTGGATTCGAGGTTTGACTGTGCGTTATCTTTTCCGAGACGGCAGTAAGAATGTGCTTGACTTTTGGGCTTTACTACAGGAACATCACTCACAGATTATGAGACATCCGAGACATCGAACATACTACGCAAATTTTTTAGGGAGTGCCTTGCTTGATCCCCCACCCAGTTGGGGTGTCCCGGGTAGGTGAATGTAATTATTGTCTATAAGTATCAGAACAACAAAGGACCAGGACAGTGGAGAGGATCCACAAACACACGTGAAGACATACCCGACACCAACGAGAGGTATGACGGGATTAGCGAGGTACGCGCCTAAAAGAGGAACGTAGACCGTTCTTGTTTTGTACTGACAGAAGCAGGATATTTTTTTTCACTATTATGTAAAAAAAGTCCACTTATTTACGTTTCCCAGAAAAATTTTATTTTATAAAGTCATCGTCTTATATTTTTTAAAAAATGCTAGAAGCAGTTTATGTTTGTTATTGTTACACCGAATGTAAAAAAAAAAAAAAAGTTGGTAGAGCACTTGCCCGCGGAAAAATAAGGGTCAGCGCGAAAAAAAAAGTGTAATGAGTAGCGTCACTGTCCTGTGAAGCTATACTTCATAGGGCAGTGGTTGGCGTGTGGACTCTTCCGAATATTTTTCCTAACATTCGCGTTTTTATAATAATAATAAAAAAAAGATGGTAGAGCACTTGCCCGCGAAAGGCAAAGGTCCCGAGTTCGAGTCTCGGTCGGGCACACAGTTTTAACCTGCCAGGAAGTTTCATATCAGCGCACACTCCGCTGCAGAGTGAAAATCTCATTCTGGAAGCGGGTTACTTCATGAGTACCCTCATGTTCTCGTAGTTTTCCTTTAACTGAACGGAATGGGCCATTGGTATCGATGGTTTCTCGTTCCCGTTATGTAACAGAACAGCTTTGAGACGATTCTTTGATGAATCTATAATCAGGCACCATTCTTCTGGACTGCTAATTATCCCAAATCCTGTAAGTAGCCCATTTATGTCATTACAATATACCAAACTCTCTACCTTGAGAAGAAAGTGGAGAGACCAAGTTGTCGTTTACGGAATGTAACACTAATTGAACCGTGCGCGGTTTGTGCTCGTGCCAACTCTTATTTTAGATTCTGTTTTTTCTCGTGTTGCCACCTCGTTATGTTAGTTTCAATTTCTATTGTCACTGAGTTCCTGCTTTGTCTGCCCATCAGCGGCAGCAGCAGCGCCTATCGATAAAGCCCTCACGTGTTATCTTTGCTTTCAATTTCTATTGTCACTGAGTTCCTGCTTTGTCTGCCCATCAGCGGCAGCAGCAGCTCCTATCGATAAAGCCCTCACATGTTATCTTTGCTGCACTGCTATTACTTCCCGGTTGTCGTCTGTCGTGGAGTCGGAACGCGGCACTAGTTCAGTCGGGTTGGAGTAGCAGAGAGGCCTGATCCGTCCATGGCCAAGACCGTTGCCGCCACGCACCACTTGAGCTGGGGACGGTCTTCGTGGATCGTCGGTCGGTCGTTCTACTAGACGACGTGAATTGTCTCGCCGATCGCTTATGGGTTACCTGTGTGTGTGTATCGACTCCCAATTTGTCTTCGAGATTGCACAGCCACTGCTGAGTATTGTTCAAGTCTTCGTGCAAGTGTTTGTCAACTGTGTGTGTAGTAGGTGTCGGTTCCACCGACAACTCGTTTTAATTGTTGTCGGCGTACTGGCAGTGGGTCGGTCGGTTGGAGCGGATCAGCAAGCAAGTCTCCATGCGGCGCAGTCAGCAGGGCCCGCTGGCAGTATCTACGCAGTGTCGGAGCGTGTGGGGGCTGTTCCGAGTGCTACGTCGTGTCCCACCGACAAAGGGCATGAAAGCTGAGTGGTGATTTAATTACAGAATCCACGTCTGTTCACATTGTCCCCTTGGTTGGTGGTTCGCTGTTGGTGGTATTCCTGGGAGCAACAGCGAGTGTTCGAGTTGGTGAAAATTTAGCCGCCGTGTGGTGGTATTAACTATATTTGTCGGTTTGAAATTCAAGTGCACCAGCGGAATTTTCTGCCTTTTGGCTGTTAGTGTTCCGGTTACCTGGCCTGGTCGCTGACGTAAATTGAGGCAGTGTCCTTTCCTCACCTGTTGTCGCTGTCAACATGGTGTGTAGTTTTTGGCATTTTAATGTATTTTTGGTTGTGGGGGCTATGTCTGTAATGTTTTGGCTTTGTAATTCTCGTATACTGGTTGGTGGATAGAAAGTCATCTAGTCTGTGGGTCCCTGACTGTCTCTTACTTGTGTTGCTTGCGGATCGAGTATAGTTGGGCCGAGTTCTTGCCTCACCTAAGCGAACGTTAAGATTTCAAGGGCAGACCCAGCCCCCTGGAAACTTCTGAGCGCCGTTGCCTATACTACATTTCTGTTGGCGTTTAATTGTGTATTTTTATGGCTCATGCCTGATGGATGGAATTTGTATGATTGTATTGTGTTTTTAAAATCAAATGCCTTCAGCCGCTTTAAAAGAAAGTTTTTCTAAATTGGGCAAGTCTTACATAGTCTGGAGATAAAGCTAGGGCCTTCTGCCTGTTGAAAATTTATAGTATTGTTTTAAAGCATCGGCCTTCAGCCGCTTTATGTTTTAAGGATCCTACATATCAAGTATTACCTTATGGAAGATAATGCTGGGGGCTTTCTGGCTGTTGAAAATTTATTGTAGTTGAATTTGTTTCTTTTTTTAAAGCATGTGCCTGCAGCCTCCTTAAGTTTTAAGGTTCTTACTTATCAAGTATTACTTTCTTTCAAGATAAAGCTGTGGGCCTTCTGCCATGGAAAATTGGTTGCAGCTTTTCCTTTAACAACGGCCTTCAGCCGTTTCTTATTGGTCATAAAGCATGGGCCTCGTGCCTATTGAAAGGTTTTTGTAGTTACGTTGTTTTAAATTTATCGGCCTTCAGCCGCTTTAAAAAAATAACTTAATCTATCTGACTAGTCAAGTCTTACATCGCTTGGCCATAAATACTATTTAAGGTTAAAGCCTAGAGCCTTCTGCTTAAAAAAAAAAGCTGTATTTAATTGTATTTAATTCATTGGCCTTCAGTCGTTTTCTGTCGATAGTCAAGCTTAGAAGTTGGGCTGTAATGTTTGGACAACTAAATAAACTGTTATGTTTGGAGTGTAACTGACAGCCGCTCATTCTGGCCCCCTTCCACAATTCCTACTACTTGTCCTGTCCTGCGAGTTTAGCAGGGCGTCTCAAGAGTGTTCGGTTGTAACACGTTCTTTTCGAACACGAAATCCAAGTAATTCTGCTTGCCTCTTTCAAAGTTTTAGGTCACTTGAAAACTCGTTCAGTTCTGTCCGTGACAATGGCTGTGGCTGTAGACGTGCTGCAGATGGCGTCCCGTGTACTCAGTGTATCTTCATGGTCTTCGTGATCTGTTGGTTTGTCACTACCATCGTCTGTTTCATCTTCCAGCGCCCAGTCCGTTGGTCGTTTTGGAACTGGGAGAGAAACAGAATTCTAAAAGGAAGAATCACAGAGTCCAAATCTGGATATAAAGCTTTGTATTTTGATACTAGAGATTACTTTTACTTTCGTTAAACAAAAGTAGCAGTCTTTAATGTGGTCTCTAGGTTCACTCCACAATTGTTGTACAGCAAGCTGCCTAGATGGGTGGGTTGAACGCAACCCGACTCTTAAGTAACAGGAAAAACGTAAGGAACAGTTCTGTAGTGACCAGCACTTACCCTTGTCTGTCTTTGGTTCACAATACCACTCGTATGCCATTTTAACGATCGGTGAAATGGGATGTCTTTGAGGCTTAGTCGTAAACTCACCACACACATAACGTAAGAGATCAGGCCACTGAAATACATAACAACCACACATTTTTGTTCTGCTGAAAATTTCGCTGCCGCACTGTGTAAATCGCATTGAACTGTATTGGCAGTGAATTGCTGTTCTGAGCTACCTGTCATCACTATCGACGATGATTATAGCGGCGATCTGGAGGCATCCCATTTTTCGAATACCTTAGAAAGGTCGAGCGATGTTACTACTGACGTCATGATATGTGTATCCATCAGGTATGACTTCTACATACGGCTGACTGTGACTGGGGGAACTCTGACGGCACAGCGGAACGTCTGCATCCTTACGTGGTATCTCCCACGTGTCAGACACGTGGTGTCAGTTTTCAAGCGGAAGATGCTCGTCCACGCTTGACGCGTGTCTCTACGAGTTGAATGCGTTGTGCTGAGGTAATCCTATGGCCAGTTACATTCTCCGATCTGTTCCCAATTAAACATTGTCGTACTAGCTTGAAAGCCAACTTCATCTCATCTCAGTACCCAGGATATCCAGAACCGCGACCACTGAACCCGCAGGGTAGTCCTGAGCTGTGTACATTGAGTGCAGGCGTTTGTTTGTCTTTTACTTCTCGGCATCATTCACGGAGAACCGAGGTCACTTGGACGTTGTGGAGTAAAGGGAAGCGAGGACAGGTTGTTGGCCTGTCATTACCTGGATGCCGTCTACCGAGTTCGGGTCACGGATGGACGCTGTGGATATTCAGGCGACGAGTGTGAGCTGTCGGCTTGCCGTATTCTCGCTGCCGTGTGTGTGTCTTAGCATGATGGTCCTCACTGAGGGTACTGGGGTCGACTACTTATCAGTGCTACGTTGTTCTGTCTGTCAGCATGCTTCGTACAGCGTTGTGTATTTTGGGGGTTTAGTTGTCTTGCCTGTTATTCGTGGAGTGCGTTAGGATGCCGACCGCAATCAAAAAAAAAATGGTTCAAATGGCTCTGAGCACTATGGGACTTAACTACTGAGGTCATCAGTTCCCTAGAGCTTAGAACTACTTAAACCTAACTAACCTAAGGACATCACACACATCCATGCCCGAGGCAGGATTCGAACCTGCGACCGTAGCGGTCACGCGGTTCCAAACTGACGCGCTTAGAACCGCACGGCCACACCGGCCGGCTTCCTACCGCAATCGAGTTAGTGTCTTCTTAACTACGTATGTTACTTCGTTGGTCTCTAGTACGAAGCTGGGGACTATTCAAGTTTCGTTCTCGTTCTCCCTGTTTGATAAAATTAGTCTTAAGTGTGGGTGCCAGTGTATTTATATCTGTAACCATGTGCTTAAATACTACAAATAACTGTCATGCTTTACAGTGGTGGAAAGATTTTAATGTGTCTCAAGTCAACTGTGTACATGTCATGCATCTTCTTCTGAAGAGTTTTCCGTGAATCTGCAATGTATAGTGCGCGAGCTGCTCTAAAGTATGCAAGAATTTCCATGTTTTCTAAGTGAACTGAAGTACGCTGTTTTTCAAAATGAAAGCAACAAATCGCAGCTTCACAGTCCTTTGTTTAACTCACGAGATAATCATACAAATTGTCAACCAGATGTCGGTAGAATTGTGTTCTGCACGGAAGAGGATATTCCGGTAAACTGACAACCAAGTCAACGATGCCGTCAGGGCACCTATGATGCGAGGTAGTGTTTGCCGGGTAGTCCCACATCCACAGTCACTGTGTACAGTCACAGACGGTGCAGTAACGCACGCAGAAGATGCTTGCCAGACTCCCTGCGGTGGAAGCCAAGGAAAGAAAGGAAGCAGGCCAGTCGGAAACTGATTTTGCCTTATGGCTTAGTGGGAACTAATCTGTTATTTCTCGTATATGGAAACAGTTTATAGAGACCGAAACTGCGTCCAGGATTCCAGGGCAGGGCCGACCACGTGTTACTGCAGAAGAGAGGACCATTATTTGGCTGTAAGAGCACGACAGTACCGCCTTAGTACTGCACAGCAACTTTCATATGAGCTAGCAGCATCCACTGGACATGATGTATCGAGGCATACGGTGAGCAGAAGACTTCAGCAGAGTGGCCTTTATTATCGGAGACGTGCTGTCTGTCTACCTCTGACGTGTCTTCACAGAAGGGAACGCCTAGAGTGGTGTCATCAACATGCCACCTGGACTGTCGAACAGGCCACTGTTGTTTTCCCAGACGAGTCCCAATTTAGTCTAGAGGGTGATTCTCGATGGATTCGCATCTGCATGGAACGTGGAACACATTTTCGGGACCCAAACATTTTGGAAAGAGACCGATATCGAGGACGGTCCCTAATGGTGTGGGCAGGGATTATGTTTACCACTCGAACCCTCTCGTGAAATTGTATGAGTGAATCAGCATGGTATAACTACTGTCATGTGACGAGATCACCTGCGTTTGTGCTGTGGGCCCAGACTTTGTATTGCTGGATGATAATGCTCGACCTCATAGAGTATGGTTGGTTGATGATTTCTTGGAAACGGAACATATTGCAGGAACGGAATGACGTGGTCGCGCTCCGGATTTGAATCCCACGAGCCTGTCTAGGATTCACAAGGGAGACGGTTTGCATCACGGCAGCATCTAACAACCACTCACCAAGACTTCGAGCAGCTCAGCAGGAAGAATGGTCATTATTGCTTCAACATGAGACTGATGACGTCATTCACACTATGCCCCATCATTGTCAGGCCTGTATAGCTGTCAAAGGTGGTCACACCCCATACTGAGCACATAAACCAGTTGTCGTAATTTTTGTGCAAAACCGTTAATTTGGGAAAAGGAAGAACATTTTTGTCTTTAAAATGACTGAAAAGTCACGATCGCTTCAATATAGTTTACTAGATGACCGGTTTCAGCACTCTGAAGGTGCCATCGTCGGATCTGCAACGTGGATTAACATTTATAAAACCATATGCACGTGTTAATCCACGTTTCAAATCCGATGATGGCACCTTCCGAGTGCTGAAAGCGATCATCTGGTAAACGATATTGAAGCGATAGTGGCTTTTCTATTATTTTAAAAACATAGTGATCGCCCCACGACACGCAATGTGTTCACTGCACAACATTTTTGTCTACTGTTCTTCATGGTGTAGTTGTTTGCATTCTGTATTCTTTACATTGATTCTACGTTACTATCACCTGTTCATACTGTTTTGTCGTAAAATAAACTCAACCTTGCAAAATTTCCGTTTGTTGCTTTAATTTGGGACACCAGTGAATGTTCCTATCTAAAGCTTTACGTGTAAATTCACTTTAAGGAATTTATTGAAATATTTCTCTTAATATTTGAGTTTTCATATTGGCTCTGAGCACTATGGGACTTAACATCTAAGTTCATCAGTCCCATAGAACTTAGAACTACTTAAACCTAACTAACCTAAGGACGTCACACATATCCACGCCCGAAGCAGGATTCGAACCTGCGACCGTAGCAGTCGCACGGTTCCGGACTGAAGCGCCTAGAACCGGTTGGCCACCGCGGCCGGCTTTTCATATTGGCCATTATCACTCAGTTTATCACCTTTTGTGTATCACTGTGTTTTACTAACACGTGTGTATCTGGGTATGTTGTTAGTTTTAACATAATGCACATGAGGGATTAAATTCATACATTATGATACCGTTACAAGAATAAAGATTTGTTTTCTTACAGCCAAATGTAATAAATATATTTCTATATCTAACTTTTGTGATCTGGCAGCGTCAATTTGCTCATACACTGATTTGTAAAGGTAATTTTTGATTTCCCTTAATAGATGATTGAGTTAAATTTGTCCAGTAAAACCACCAGCACCTTCCAATCCCCCATTGCCACGCTTCTGACGTTTTCTTTCTAACCACTCCACAAACATCACATAAGCTCTCAACTCGTTACGTTTCACTTAATTTCCTCTTCCCTTTTCGATGCTTCACATTTTTGTAATGCAGTTTATCTGTGACACGTGAACAGACAGTAAAATACATAAAATGTCTTGTTAGATGCAAGAGGAGCCCTGATGTACCAACTGTTGCTGAGATGAATGAATAAGTAAGTACAGGACTTTTGTACATCAGGCTGAATCCTGACCGGCACTAAACGGAGCAGTGTAGGACAGTCAGATATCTTTATGAAGCCGTGTCCCACTATAGTCATTCGCCTTACCGCGTTTCGTAAGGAATGCACTTACGACTTGTAAGAACTTTGGAATATTATTAAGGGAGGATTGTCGTTCACTTTTCTGTGCCGGACACTCGAGTGGTGTTTCCGGCTTGGACCGTCCTGTACAGGGCTCAGTGTTCCCAACAACAAACACAGCCTCGAGTTCTGGCGACAATTTGGCCCCCTGAGTGCCACTGTCTGGGGCTCGGTCACTGTGCTCACTCTTCGGACCTTCTCCGTCGTGACTGGGTTTCTGAATTGATGTTTCATTGGCGGTGCCTCCACGGTCCCGAGCGTCCGGGTTGGCTGGCAGCTCTACGCCGCTACTGGGGCCCGCCTCCTCAGCGGACACCCAGCCAGTCTTGCGCGTCCCAGACGTGGTGGAGGCGGAGTCCGCGGAGCGGGGACCCTGCCGGACAGAGGAGGGCACGCGCGCCGCCGACAGCACGGCCTGGAAGACCCGCAGCAGCGCCCCGCAGAGGCCGGCGGCGGTGGCGGCGCGGCACGCGGGCCCCCGCACCGGCGTCTGCACGCCGGCCGCCCGCGACGCCGCCCCCAGCAGGCCGGGCAGCCACAGCAGCAGCTCCAGCGTCGCAGCTGACATCGGCCAGCGCCCGCACCCGCAGCGACCGGCCACCGACCACAGCTGACAACAAATGTCACCAAACATTATAGTCTGTCTGTAAACTAGAGATTGTTAGTTCGCGAACGAGCGGGTGCAAAGGAACGGTTCACCAAGATGAACGAAAGGACTGAGGAACGAATTCCAAGAAACGATCGGTTCATAGTTCACTTCGGTCGCGGCGGTCTGCTTATAGTTCCTGGGAACGAGGAAGATCGGTTCATAGTTCACTACGGTCGCGGCGGTCTACTTATAGTTCCCGGGAACGAGGAACGATCAGTTCATAGTTCACTAGTTCACTTCGGTCGCGGCGGTCACTTCGTCAGTTCTCGTTCCAGCCTCGGTCGCGTGCTCGTCTCAGTCTCGGTCTCCCTCGGCCGCACCCGTCGTTCTTCGCATGGCCACCTGTCTCAGTTCCACTGCCGACTGCTCCTAGTTAGTTCAGTATCCGTTTCGTTCACTGCGCTCGCCTATTTTACATGTGTTCCAAACTGTTCTTGCACTTGCTTCTGGTCATTCACCGTCCACGACCGTTAATCACAAAGTATTTTACAGTTACGTAAATTACATAAAAATTACGTTGTATGTAATAGGTACGTCTTTTCAGGTAACAAAAGGGCATAAGAGCTCACTTCATTATGTCGATGAACAGCAGAAGACATACTTATAACAAGGCAAGGTTTTTGTTTGTTATTCATATATTTTTTGGTTTCATCGACTTGATTTAGCAGCTAACTCTCAATAATTTCCTTCATTTTTAGTGTAAGAAAATTCATATAAAACGATTTTCGTGTATCTTTCATATACAAAACATGACATTCAGGAAGGTTCTAATTATTTTTAAGTTTGGTTTTTTTCCAATTTGCATTACCTGCTAGCTTGGTTTCTTTAAAAAAAAAGTGGGTTGTGGGTCATTTTGGCTCAGTAGGAAAGGCGGTGCCTCTCCATTTGAAAAAACATAGATTGCCATAAAATCGTATTTACTTATTATCTGAAAAACATTTGTTCAGAATGAGCTTTCAAACCAAAAACTTTATTACTGAGAACTTAATTATTATTATTATTGCTGCATTAACTTTAATAATGCAACATAAAAACCTAATTTCTACTAAGCGTGTGACGCAAGTATGAGAAAACCACATTTGATTTTATGCTTCCATAAAGTCCCTACTTCGCGCACGAACTCAGAGACAACGTGAAGTATATACAGGGTGTAAACGATTATTGTTTACAACGTACCATAGCTATGTAGTGGAAGTCGAGATTTTAATTTTCTCTTCTTCAGCTCTCTACACATCGTAATCGATTGTTTCGCAATTGTTGCTTGCATTACCTTGTTATTTCTGCACTGCCTAATTATTACGTGTTTGTCTGTTTGTTGTATCTGTTCGTAACGGGCAACACATCGTCCGTAATTGGCGAGCAGTCTGTACTCGGGGCCGGTTTTCCGTGCGCCACCTTATATTATTTCCCAGCGATCAGCCACACAAGGCTACAGTTGGCTAAAGGAGAGGTTCAGCAGAATCACAGAAATTAGTTCTAAAAATGTGTAAGAATTCTGTAATGAATAAAAACTCTATACTCCAGGGGGGAGGCAAGTGCCCCCTCTTGGTGCCCTCCATCCTTCGGTCACCCACACTACTAGTTTTCAGTTTTTCATAAGAACCATATACCAAGAACCAATGAACGGTGAACGAGTAAAAATGAACGGTTCATAAAAGTGAACGATCAGCAGTGAACTAGTTCCCAAGGATGAGCGAGTTTGCCCATCTCTACTGTAAACTCAAGAGCGAGCAGCGCTTTTGGTGGGGAAAGTGGCCTTTCCCAGAAGAACGTTGCCACCCGCCTACAGGGGCACTCAAAATCTGTTGCCCGTTACCCGTCTAGCGTCGCAGATCGGCGTGCAGTGATATACGTCGTTTCTGTTCGTGGGATCATAGTTGCCAGTGTCTGTCAGTTAAAAATGGCTCTGAGTACTATGGGACTTAACATCTGAGGTCATCAGTCTCCCAGAACTAAGAACTACTTAAATCTAACTAACCTAAGGACATCACGCACATCCATGCCCGAGGCAGGATTCGAACCTGAGACCGTAGCGGTCGCGCGGTTCCAGACTGAATCGCCTAGAACAGCTCGGCCACCGCGGCCGCCTCAATCAGTTAACTTTGTATTCTTACTGATACACTTCGATATCCGGAAGTTATGGATAATCGTCTAGCATTGCAAGAAAATGTGCAGGATATGGCCCGCATCTCGTGGTCGTGCGGTAGCGTTCTCGCTTCCCACGCCCGGGTTCCCGGGTTCGATTCCCGGCGGGGTCAGGGATTTTCTCTGCCTCGTGATGGCTGGGTGTTGTGTGATGTCCTTAGGTTAGTTAGGTTTAAGTAGTTCTAAGTTCTAGGGGACTGATGACCATAGATGTTAAGTCCCATAGTGCTCAGAGCCATTTGAACCATTTTTTTTTGCAGGATATGATGAAGAGGAGGTAATTGCGGAGTAACGAGCGTTCGAACGTCTCTAATGTTATTACAGCGTCTATTAAAGAGGCGACCCAAAAAGAACTGTTGGCTAATATTACCAGCCCCAATCAAGGCGCTGCAATTTATGCAAACGTCAGCCTCGCCCAATAGAACGCATAAGGAAGGAACGCGAAAATAAGCCGCATGGTTTACTGGAATCGCCACGAAGGAAAACCAATAATTTTGGGAGGAAACCCAACGTTACAGACAGTTTAAAAATCACGTTAAACCTTTGATGCTTATAGAACACTAAATCTCTTTCTCGATTGCTCTTCACCTGATTCTAAAACATATTGCTTAAAACACGTGCGGAATAGCTATTCTAAACACTGCTGAAATTTCCTTCGAAACATGTACACCGATTCTGGACTTATAAGCAGAAAGCTTCACATACGAGGTGCGTTCACACATTAACTTTTATTTTTAGTTCAAAAAAGTGTTTCAAATGGCTTTGAGCACTATGGGACTTAACATCTGTGGTCATCAGTCCCCTACAACTTAGAACTACTTAAACCAAACTAACCTAAGGACATCACACAAATCCATGCACGAGGCAGGATTCGAACCTGCGACCGTAGCGGTCACGCGGTTCCAGACTGAAGCTCCTAGAACGGCACGGCCGCACCGGCCGGCTTTTATTTTTGCTAAGAAGTTATCCTCTTCAAAATATTCCCCATTACATACTACACACTTATGCCAGTGCTTTTTCCCATTCCCGAAACACTTTAGGAGCTGTTTCTTCGGGATAGTTTATAGGTCTCTTAACTGTGCATTTTTAATCTCATCCATGCTTGTAAAACCGCTGTCCTTTAAGGCCTGCTTTGAAATGTTTATACCACTTGGTTTACTCATAACAGTCTCACCAAAATCAATATTTCACATTTCTAAAAATTTCATGCACTTTATTCCATTCTTATAACAAAATTTTATACAGATTCTCAAATCTATTTTTATACAAAACAAATAATCGTTGATGCTACCAAAACACATCTAACCTTTTCGACAGCTGACAACGCAGTAAATACCCAATATGCGTAACATTGTACACACTGTTGAGACATATTTACGAAGACAGTGACAAAAAAGTAGTGCAAATCGGACTGATACACCACACAAAATTATAAATTTCTGCTTACTTTTTAAACACTCTTTGTGTTGCAAGCATTGTTAGGTTTCAATGCAGTCCTTCAAAGAAATCTTTACCTTTTAGTAGAAACACATAAATAAGAACAAGCCTTAAATTCTACAGAGTGATTGGATTATATAGGGTTCGTTTTACGAACAGCAACAGAGGAACATACATTCACATGAACAGGCACTGGGTTCTATGTTTCTAGTAGAATCCTGACTTCCGTTCTTACGTTAATATTATTTACTGTATAATGTTGTGTTTCGGAAGAAGATATGACTTTTTGTATTCCTTATGGTCTTAATGCAGTTGTCTAAAGATAAACGCAGCCGAGACGTATCTGTACACGGCGTCCCCACAGATTTAAAGCGCGCGCCGCGGCAAGGCCGATACTACATTGTGAAACAGCCTGTAGAAACACCTTGTGACGTAGCTGGGTTGGCAGAGTGGGGACTCGCTCGCTCGCTCTTCAGTTTA
Source organism: Schistocerca serialis cubense (assembly GCF_023864345.2). NCBI lineage: Eukaryota > Metazoa > Arthropoda > Insecta > Orthoptera > Acrididae > Schistocerca > Schistocerca serialis. The sequence continues at coordinate 264,114,536 of NC_064639.1, forward strand.
CCGACAGACTATACTACAACCTCGTATGTCTGCACCAGCTGGTGTACGTAGGGAAAGGCTGACCACAGCTCGCCAAACCGCAGGCGAACCTGATGTTCATGTGGGACAAAGCTCGTCCTGACTCACCGTTGCTCGGTCCTCCTCGAAAGTACTCGGCAGAGCGCGACATTTCATTTAGCATTGCGGTGAGGCATTTTTCAGTCAGCACAGCTCTCTTCAGTTCGTCAGGACCGTGGCGTCAGCGCGGTTTACCATTCGCTATTTGTTTGTGGAATGAACAGCGGCTCACTGGACAAAGAGAGACTGTCTAACTATCGATCGTTACAAGCCCTTAAAAAGAAATGGGAATGACACAATAGAGGGATCTGAATCTTCAGTGTTTATTATACAGTCGCATAATCAACAGGAACCGTAAAATTCTTATGAAATGACATCGCAACACTATGCAGAAAAAACTTAAAAGCTTAGTTGACAGATAAACAATCAAAACGATCCACAGATGACATTCATGGTTCCGTACATCAATAAACACTTTTTGCTACGTTTGCAAGCATGGAGCTCTTGAAGCAATACGTGGTACAAATAGTACAATTTTTGAAGTCGCAGGCAGTATTTCGCTGTCAGCTGCAACAATTTCTGATGGAAATGAAAGAAGACTGTGGAGTCTTTGTATATTACTGCAAAGTATTTTGTTTCAGTCACGGGCTAAGCCTGGAACGAATTTTCGCCGTGAAATCCACTACTGCTGAACATTTGAAGGATAAAGGACTGCAAAAGCGAAGATTAGAACATGAAGAATGGCTTTTAAGTGGATGATGATAATGGTGATGATGTTTGGTATGTGGGGCGCTCAACTGCGAGGTTATCAGCGCCCGTACAAATTCCCAACCATTGCTCAGCCCAATTTCTCGACTTTCATGAATGATGATGAAATGATGAGGACAACACAAATACCCAGTCATCTCGAGGCAGAGGAAAATCCCTCAGCCCGCCGGGAATCGAACACGGCATTTAAGTGGACGTGACTACACACTGCCGACAGTAAGTCGTTGCGAGGAGCGAGAAACCATTAATTTCTGAATTGAATGGGACGCATTTAAAAGATCGCACCGTAGATGGGAAAAATGCTGACAGAAAACACAGTCCTGTTCCCAAAGCTTACTGGTGTTAATGAAAATTCGAGGTCTGAAGAATCCCCATCAAAGAACTGCCTTCGAGACCGTTTGTCATTCGAGCTGAAAGCGCCATTGAGCATGTGCAGATGGGACTGGCTGACATGCAGTGTAATTCCTGTTGTAAAGATGAATCCCTTTAAGTAAAAAGAGCCCTGGACGTCTGGTTTGTTTTCCTCAGGTAGAGTTGCCACGTCTCTAGAATGACGTAGCAAAGTACCTACAATATATCGATCGAAATAGGATGGTCAAAGATATTTTCTCGTTAATGAAACGAAATAATTCACAATTAACTGGCAATTTGAGTGCAAAAATGTGTGAAGTTGCCTGCATCTGTTTGTATGCTGGCAGTTGTACCATATGAAGAATAATATTATGTCTTCAGTGCGCCAAAACAATTAAAAAATATTGGACATATTTTTCGCTTGTGAACTGTTTTATTGAGAAATATGAAACATGAACCAAGTTGTTTGTAGGCTGACTGCATTACCATCTAAGTATGGCTTTTTCACACTTTCTCCCACTTCCCCCTTCCCAAGCGTAGACAGTGGGGCTTGGTGGTGAGGGAAGTGTGCAACCAGCCTGAGGACTTCACCAAGCAAACCACGGCACTACTCACAAGTCGAACTTTTGGGCGCCTGTGAACTAGGGTACCTGACAGATTTAAACCTTGGGGTTACAACGTCTCACATGGTTTAGCATCTTTACTCGTTTATTGACATAACATGACCAGATATTGTCTTTAATGCAGTTGCTTCCACTGCCTTTTGCATCCTCATGACCTTGATCATTGCTGAGTGTTTCACCTGTTAGGGGCATTTTCTTATCCTCAGGCCCAGAAGTTGCGAGGGAACAGTCTTTTCTCCTGCGTCCTCTTTGGTAGCGCCAATGGCGGAGCAACGGTGATTCTGAATACCAGAGTCTTCCACCGTCATTCCTGACCCTGCAGGGGCTGCTGTACCAACGTCTGAGTATCTGCAAGATCCCCCATCTTAGTGTTCTCCCTCCAGTTAAGTTCCTACTTGTTCTTCTTCTTCTTGTTCCTTCCCCTCCTCATCTTCCCTGTTACTATTTTCCTTTGCCTTTCCCAGTTTCTTTCACCCGTCACTAAAACTCTCCCCCCACGGATACGGCGTCCAAGGAAAGCATACTACTTGCCATATTCCAGTTACGACTCTGTATGAACCACATACTTTTCACCAGACAATTCATTTTATATTTTACCATCTACTAGCGTATAAAGATACGGAAAATTGCCACCTGGTACCAAAGAACTCAGTACAGTATTAAGAAAACCCGAACAAGGGGGTGAGAGGAAGTGAATGTGGATAAAGTATACATAGATACAGTGGGAGCACAGGCAGGCAACACTTGAACATTATGCTATCTCTACACCAAGTATCCGTAAGTAAAGAGATACCAGAAATGCTGCTACGAACACAAGAGTTATTGAAACAGCTAGCAAAAGATGTACACAATCTATGTATAGGTTTTTACATGGATTAAACAGTTGCGAAACTCAGGGAAACCGCCTGCGATTTAGGTTAAATGGGGAAATTCTAAAGATGGTCATATGAACACAGTTTTATGTGCAGGAAACAGATCGACAGCAGTTTCATAGTTGTGTGAGGATTGCGTTACCCTTGACATGTACAGTATGATTTAAATTCTGTAAGTTCAGTCTGCCTGATATTGTTCATTATAATTTATAGAAGCTGCAGAGGTGGAGTTTTAATCCTCTTAACGAGGAACGTTACAATTTTCCATACTGCTCTACACTGTACCAAAATTCAAAGAGGATCGAGTACGAAGAGGTAGTCATAAAGTCCTTACTATCACGTCGAAGAAATAATTTTACTTACTTAATTTCTTAATATTTTGGCATGCACATAACTTCACGTACATATTGAAGTTCCCGCGCCAGACTATTTAAGTTCATTGTTAGTGGAGCCATTGACAAATTGAATTATGTGGTAACTCCGTTTCTGCATTTAAAGGATAATAACGTTGGAAAAATCCATATTGAGTTAGTACATATGTACGCCAACAGTACATTATGCAACTCAATGGCCGGCCTGGGTGGCCGAGCGGTTCTAGGCGCTATAGTATGAATCCGCACGACCGCTACGGTTGCAGGTTCGAGTCCTGCCTCTGTTGTTCTTTGGTGTATCAAGTTTTAGCTCATAACCACGTTCTTTTGACGTGGCACAAAGTGACTTCCTATATACCTCGGAAGAAGAAATTATTGAATGGCAGGCATTGCAGAAAAACAACGAGGTGATTTAGATGGAGACAGTTTTCTAGACCAGCAAAAATGCAGAGATCTACAGTCAAAGTCTTCATAAAGCCCATTTGTCGTGCTTTTTACGTCCTTGCTTCGTCCATCATGGATTATTTTGATTCCAATGTGGTAGGACTTCTTAACTTTGTCTACTTTATGATTATACATTTTGATTTTAAGAGTCTCGTTATTCTCATTTCAATTACTTTGCATCGCTTTTGTCTTTCCTCGGTTTACTCTCAATCCGTTTTCTGTACTCATTAGACTGTTTCTCAATGTCGAGGTTATGAGGGCCATTACTAAAGTGGGAAAGATTGTGTCTAAGACTTTTAAAATACTACGAAAGACAGTTAAGAGATAATATACAGTATGTGATCAAAAGTATCCGGACACCCAAATAACCGTACGTTTTTCATATTAGGTACATTGTGCTGCTACCACATCGGCAACCTCAGTAGTCATTAGACATCGCGAAAGAGTAGAATGGGGCGCTCCGCGTTACTCACGGACTCCGAACCTGATCAGGTGTCATACTTTTGCACGCGACATTTCCACACTCCTAAACATCCCTAGGTCTACTGTTTCCGTTAGTAAAATGGAAACAAAGGAACACCTACAGCACAAAAGCACAACGGCCGACCTCGTCTGTTGAATGACAGAGACCGCCGACAGTTGAAGAGGGTCGTAATGTGTAATAGGCAGACATCTGTCCAGACCATCAGACAAGAATTCTAAACTGCATCAGGATCCACTGCAAGTACTACGACAATTATGTGGGAGACGAGAAAATTTGGAGTTCATAGACGAGCGGCTGCTCATAAGCCACACATCACGCCGTTAAATGCCAAACGACGCCTCGCTTGGTGTATACATTGGACGACTGAACAGTGTAAAAACGTTATGTGGAGTGAAGAATCACGGTACACAATGTGGCAACCCGGTGGTAGGGTGTAGGTATGGCGAATGCCCGGTGAACGTCATCTGCCAACGCGTGTAATGCCAACAGTAAAATTCGAAGACGGTGGTGTTACGGTGTTGTGGTGTTTTTCATGGAGCGGGCTTGCACGCCTTTTGAGTGGCGCTATCACAGCACAGGCATACCCTGTTGAAGAGCAAATCGGGGATGGCGACTGCATCTTTCAACACGATCGAGCACCCGTTCATAATGCACGGCCTGTGGCGGAATGGTTACACGATAGTAACATCCCTACAATGGACTGGCATGCGCAGAGTCCTGACCTGAATCCTATAGAACACCTTTGGGATGTCTTGGGACGCCGACTTCGTGCCAGGCCTCGCCGACCGACATCGATACATTCCCAGCAATATCCTCCTCAAATTAAGGCCTATTTTTGTTACTTGTAGACTTCTCTTTACCAGGAATTCTCCGTGAAGAATGGCCTACCATTCGCGAAGAAACCTTCCAGCACCTGACTGAACGTATGCCTGGGAGAGTGGAAGCTGTCTTCAAGGCTAAGGGTAGGCCAACATCATACTGAATTCCAGCATTACCGATGGAGGGCGCCACAAACTTGCAAGTCATTTTCACCCAAGTGACCGGATACTTTCGATCACATAGTGCAACTTCGAATTGCACTCACTGTGTCTCATCTCTCTCACTTTCACCCATAGACGACACTACCAGAAATACTTCAAAATGCTGTATCTCTCGTCCAATAGTTCACAATTTATTACAACACGAATAATAGAAGAACTAGTGTAAAATAACTATTATGTAGTAGGCTGACCTTTTAAAAAAATCGCCACTGATCCAGCCACATCTTTTTTTCTGTGAGTCGTCAATTTTCTAACTGTTTAGATGCAGGTCACCAGGAATTAGTCTCCTATATCTACCTCTTCATCTCAGGGCAGCACTGCCATCCTACATCCTCCAGTGTTTGTTGAATGTCTTTGTTGGATGTATTCCAACAGCATTCTTTAGTTCCATGAAAGTTACTCCCTGATGTCTTCTTGTCAGCGTGTTATATATGTCCTTTGCTTCGACGATTCCTCAGGGAAACTCCTAATTCCTTACCTTACCAGTCCATCTAATTTTCAACTTCATTCTGTAGTGCTACCATACAATCCTGTGCTCCAAATGTACATTCTCAGCAATTTCTTCCTCAAATTAAGGCCTATTTTTGTTACTTGTAGACTTGTCTTTACCAGGAATTCTCTTTTTGCTTGTGTTTGTCTGCTTTTTACGTCCTTGCCTCGTCCGTCATGGACTATTTTGCTTCAAATATAGTAGAATTGCTTATCTTTGTCTACTTCGTGATTATCCTTTTTGACTTTTATTATCATTTCTACTACATCGCATCGTTTTTTTCGGTTTACTCTCAATCCGTTTTTTGTGCTCAAGACTGTTCATTCTGTTCAACAGATCCTGTAATTCTTCTTCACTTTCACCGAAGATTTCATTGGCATCAGCGAATCCTGTCATTGACATCTTTTCATCCCGAATTTTAATCACGCTCTTGAACCTTTCTTTTATTTCCGTCATTGGTTATTCGATGTATGGACCGAACAGTATGGGCAATACATTGCTGCCCTGTCTTCCACCTTTCTTGATCTGAGCACTTTCTCCTTGCTCATATGATGTTTATGATCCGTCTTGGTTCCATTACTAATTCTATGTTACCCGTCTTTTCTATAGATTACTCCTATATTTCTCAGAATTTCGAAAATGTTTTACCATTGTACGCTGATTATACCTCATTAAAGCTCTACATAACTACGCATTAATCTCTTTGTCAGGTCATATGCCAAATCAGCAGGTAGATTAGCTGCTGTCCTCTTGTCTGAAAATCAGCCAGTTAAAATTAGCCTCACCACAAGTATTATACATTGCATCGTCCTCTTGCAGGAGCAAGAAGATATGCGTCATTGTGACATATCTTATGCATATCGAGCGCGAAGGACTTCGTCTCGTATGTGTAGCTGGAACGAGGTACGGTACAGTCGCGGGTTCTTCTCACTTCCAGCCACCCATCTTCCTACCAACACATGATGTTGTACTTCAACAGCGAGGTGATAGAATGTAGGAGGACGGCGCACTGAACCAACTGAATATCGTTAAACGCCTACTTCCCTGCAACATCTGGTACTTACCCTGATGCTTAGCTGAGTGACACCTCCTTCCACAGCCTTTGTAGGTGGAGAATGTTGGCATAGATTGTGGACTACTTTGTCTGCTGTATACATGCACTGTGGAGGGTAGAGGGCAGGCATGCAGTAGGAGCAGATGAGGAATTAAGCATTCTCAGAACGTGCATTCTGTTACAATGCATTTAAGAACTCATGTAATTCTTTAATGTATACGTTGAACTCCTCAGGTAACCGGATCTTATGGGATAGTCAGGAAAAACTACAGAACAGCCAAGGGAGTCCCCCTGTGAATACACTTACATAGTTCTGGCGCTGAGATAGAATTTCATGAAACATATGCAGAAGTGTAGCTTCTCTTCGATAACACTAAATCTACACTCCTGGAAACGGAAAAAAGAACACATTGACACCGGTGTGTCAGACCCACCATACTTGCTCCGGACAGTGCGAGAGGGCTGTACAAGAAATGATCACACGCACGGCACAGCGGACACACCAGGAACCGCGATGTTAGCCGTCGAATGGCGCTAGCTGCGCAGCATTTGTGCACCGCCGCCGTCAGTGTCAGCCAGTTTGCCGTGGCATACGGAGCTCCATCGCAGTCTTTAACACTGGTAGCATGCCGCGACAGCGTGGACGTGAACCGTATGTGCAGTTGACGGCCTTTGAGCGAGGGCGTATAGTGGGCATGCGGGAGGCCGGGTGGACGTACCGCCGAATTGCTCAACACGTGGGGCGTGAGGTCTCCACAGTACATCGATGTTGTCGCCAGTGGTCGACGGAAGGTGCACGTGCCCGTCGACTTGGGACCGGACCGCAGCGACGCATGGATGCACGTCAAGACCGTAGGATCCTACGCAGTGCCGTAGGGGACCGCACCGCCACTTCCCAGCAAATTAGGGACACTGTTGCTCCTGGGGTATCGGCGAGGACCATTCGCAACCGTCTCCATGAAGCTGGGCTACGGTCCCGCACACCGTTAGGCCGTCTTCCGCTCACCCCCCAACATCGTGCAGCCCGCCTCCAGTGGTGTCGCGACAGGCGTGAATGGAGGGACGAATGGAGACGTGTCGTCTTCAGCGATGAGAGTCGCTTCTGCCTTGGTGCCAATGATGGTCGTATGCGTGTTTGGCGCCGTGCAGGTGAGCGCCACAATCAGAACTGCATACGACCGAGGCACACAGGGCCTACACCCGGCATCATGGAGTGGGGAGCGATCTCCTACACTGGCCGTACACCACTGGTGATCGTCGAGGGGACACTGAATAGTGCACGGTACATCCAAACCGTCATCGAACCCATCGTTCTACCATTCCTAGACCGGCAAGGGAACTTGCTGTTCCAACAGGACAATGCACGTCCGCATGTATCCCGTGCCACCCAACGTGCTCTAGAAGGTGTAAGTCAACTACCCTGGCCAGCAAGATCTCCGGATCTGTCCCCCATTGAGCATGTTTGGGACTGGATGAAGCGTCGTCTCACGCGGTCTGCACGTCCAGCACGAACGCTGGTCCAACTGAGGCGCCAGGTGGAAATGGCATGGCAAGCCGTTCCACAGGACTACATCCAGCATCTCTACGATCGTCTCCATGGGAGAATAGCAGCCTGCATTGCTGCGAAAGGTGGATATACACTGTACTAGTGCCGACATTGTGCATGCTCTGTTGCCTGTGTCTATGTGCCTGTGGTTCTGTCAGTGTGATCATGTGATGTATCTGACCCCAGGAATGTGTCAATAAAGTTTCCCCTTCCTGGGACAATGAATTCACGGTGTTCTTATTTCAATTTCCAGGAGTGTAGAATTACTCTTGGTAAGCTTAGTATTCGGTTCCGACTCTGGGTTTGGGTTTTTATTTGTCCCACACCAACTGCCTCCAGCTCATGCTTTACACAGACGATAATATCCTCGTCCTGTTTGGACGATCAAAGATGTACTGCAGCCTGGCGTGCAAAGAGATGGCACTTGAGTGAATTTGGATCAGGTAGGGTCTCATACGCCTGACACACGAACATGTCCGCAGCTCGTGGTCTCGCGGTAGCGTTCTCGCTTCCCGAGCACGGGTTCCCGGGTTCGATTCCCGGCGGGGTCAGGGGTTTTCTCTGCCTCGTGATGACTGGGTGTTGTGTGATGTCCTTAGGTTAGTTAGGTTTAAGTAGTTCTAAGTTCTAGGGGACTGATGACCATAGATGTTAAGTCCCACAGTGCTCAGAGCCATTTGAACCATTTGAACACACGAACAGAAGTCACCGCTGGACTGTAAGGAGTGGCTCCCCAGGCTCAGCTCAGGGACTGGGTGCGGGGCTTGTCCTGCAGACAACTGTGGGCAGTCTCTTCCTTTCAGTCAGTGATACTGAGGGAAGATCTTCCTGATTGATACACTGTGTACCCATAGTCTAGCCGAAATCTCACGAAAGACATAAAACTGGTGCAGATGCGCCGTCGCTGCTCCCAAAGACCCATGGTTAAGGCGCTTTCATGTATTCGGTAGTTTCAGGGTCTTTAGCTTCAGTTCGTTTAGGTGCGGTATCAAAGACAGATTTGAATCAAATATGGGGCTCAATAACCTCATCGAGTATTTAAAATGTTTAAAGTGTTCCTAATTTGCAAGTTTGATAAATTAAAAATACGAGAAAAACGATTGAAATACACTGATTTATCTGCAGAAAATTTTAAACCTATCTTTGCACCTCACTTCTTAAACCTCTTAACTGTGAGCTACAACTGACACGTTGCTGTGGCAGGTTTGGAGGATGTACAACCAGCGGCAAAATCGTTCGCAAATGTGGAGCATTACACAGGATTCCTTATACTGTGAACGCAATGTTGTTAATGTCTATGGGCAAGACAGTAGCACTTGAAATACTCTCATGATAAAACTACTAGACCGCACCGTTGCAAATCTGCACCTGAAAATGCGTTTTAATAAAAAAGACTGAATGAATGCGGATAAATCTCGATAGACAGAGCTGCCTTGTAAGTAGTGTTACTGATGTCAAAACATTTTCCTGTTCAATTCTGTCTACGTAGGAAATCCGTAGACCCCTGTAAAAGCAACGGACTGTCGACACCTCCTGACACCTCTTGAACCAGCACAGAGAAGTATAACTAGTTACCAGGTCTCCAATGTCCAGATCAGACGAAGGTTAACAATTCACTCCACGATCTTCCATACACAACTCTCTTAGACTACACCTCTTTACCTAGTAGCGCACGTTCGGTCCTCTCCTAGTTTTGAGGAATGTTTTCAAAATTGTCTCCCTCCACGAGTTGGGAGATTCTCATCCGCCATAACGAATTCAAGCATTCTAAGAGGATTTCCTTTGATTTCGTTTTCAAGTGTCGCAGCATGTATTCTGTAATGAGTGGATCCAGTATAACTAGCCCCAAAAGTGCTAAATCCAGCTGTCACATGTACAACGGGCCATTATATGATTCAGAACTTCTGTATCTGAAGTCCATCTCACTACTTTCCCAGGAGAATTCTTGATCCTGGCCGGCAGTGGCAGCAGCAATGACAGTAGCAATAGGAACGTGCTCTGCCGTTGCCTATCCAATGTCTCCAGGAGTTGTTACGAGAAACTTCTATTTCGGTACCGCTGCTATAGGTGACCTGCTATATTTACCGAAAAATTTCTTGATAGCTCCCCGTACCTTTTTTAGGGCCAAGTACTACGCTTGATGGAATGCAGTAATCCTTGCCATGACCTCTTGTTGCTCTCCTTGATAATGCGACGAACAGTGACCCGTCGTAGAGCCGCACGTCTTATTCGAATGGCTTAGCACTACTCATCATTTCACCAATGTACAAGGTTTCCCCTAAGTCGCTTTCTCGGTTTACAAGACCAGCCAGTTGACTTTACAGCGTCCAGTTTGTTCTGCTGATCATTCATCTTGGCGACTTTTTTTCGATGACCGCTCCATCTGATAGAGGGATCCAGAGTATGAGGTGGTCACTACTATGAAGGTCAATAACAACTTCTCACTAAGCGATTGCTGGAGAGCACAAAGGGAGGCCTTTGACTGAGAATGACATAGTGGTAGCGTCCATCTGTGTTGGTTTGCCCGTGATGGGGTAAACAGCGGCTGAAACATTACGGGGCACTGTGAAATTCGTACTTGTGGTAGATAGAGGGCGAGGCCCATAAAACAGTATGTTTATTGAAGTCTCCCAATTCAGGAAGATGGTTTTTAAGAACCTCTTAATGTAACTCTTTTTTGTCGTGGTATGTAAAGAGAGCTTACAATGATCCTTTGACAAGCAAGAATTTCAGCTGCAACTGTTTTTTAGGTCAGCAGCTAGGGAAGTGGCAGAGAAGTGGTTTATTCACAACGACAGTTACCCCTTCTTTTGGTATTTCCCCAGTCAGGCTATCCTTGCGATGCCGCCTGAGTACACCCCGTCAATGAATGTAAAATGGGTTTCTTGCAAACCAAAATGAAGGGATCTTCCCTGTGCTAAGATTTTCAACTTCTCAACATGTGTCTGTACCCACTTGCGCTCCACTGTATTGCGGGATTCATCTTCGCAGTGTGCTTTCTCTCCGTCTTCCCTCCTGCCGTTCCTCCATGGTGGGGAGCTTGCAGCTGAGAGGGGTTGAGATGAGACAGTTACCGGCTCCCTGGGGTATTAGCATCTAACCGTTTCACCTTCTTATGCTTTGCGCCCAGCTTGAATTTCGGGGACGGTGGTAGTGCTATTTTAACAGAAACATTTCTCTGGATCTCTGTCTGCTGTGAAGATGTATTGTTCTTCCTGACAGTAGAGTGTGTTTCCACCACTGTTTCAGTTGCACAGAAACTTGTTTGCTTAACCAGTGGTGCACGTTATCTGCTATATTTAGAGGTGTGAGCCGTGCTCTGTTCAGCATTCACTGCCTGGCTGCCAACACTTGTTTGATACAGAGTACGTCAATGATTATGAGTACTGTTTCACTAAATTAGGCGGACGTGTGGCCTTAAACACACTCTTCGCGTGAGATAACGAGATGGGTGACATAACTTTTACCTCCTGGATTTTCTTCTCCTCTTCGATTATTTCACATTCTCTGCTCCAAACCAGATTCTGTTGGGAGCAATTCGGGCACATGAATGGTTCAGTGTATTTAATGCCTGGTTCGTCGTTAGTTGAACCACATCATTCGCACATAGCTTGTCTTTGGCAAAACATAGTAGTGTGACCAACGTATTGACACTTAAATCAGTGCTTTGGATTAGGTACTTAGGGTTTAACTTCGACGTGGATAAAGCCGGCTACAAATCAATCAGGAAATTTCCGTTAACTGAATTTAAGAGAGAAGATGGATCCTTCTCGAGTTCATCATTTACTCTTATCACGAAAGCCTTAACCCTGATGACACCTTCGCTTTGCCATTCTTGTTACAGTTATTTTGCATCGACATCCATCATATTGTGACAAATTACAAAGCCCATACAGCAGTTTAATGCCTTGTAGAGTACACAACTTAGCGCAGTGTGCACTTCACTGTTAATTGCGTACAGTCAAAGTGACTTGTAATTGAAGACCTTATTTAATTGAGAAGGTTTTACATTCTTAACCACGAGTGTACCATTAAATAACTTTTTGATATATTTAACTTGTCCTTAAATTACGGCCAAATCTTTATTTCTGTGGAAAGAAGACAAGTTTTGCTTTGGACCTTCCACAAGTTCAATTACAATGAAAACATTATCTTTGTTACTACAAGGACTTCGTCTGGTACTGATACACATCTCAGCTGGGCCAGGTACCTGAAGCATCTTTGGCGTTCTGGTGCTAATAGTGCCCATCAGACCACTTGTATCACTGGGAGTATTTGAATTGGATCTAGGCTTCACGAAGATCCCACGAGCTGCTAGACAAACGAAAGCCCACTCAGACAGGGCCCCACTTGCCTCGATAAGCCTTGTATAAGGTGTCAGGCAAATCCAACACCTTCCATGAAAACCCTGACGTGATAAGCAAATCCAGTAGTATGTCACATAGCTCCGAATAAATCGTGACATTAAATTAACCAAAGTAATACGAGTAACGAGTGAGCAAATGGAATCCCACAGACTAACACAAGAATGCCTAAATGCATGTCATACCTTCCCACCGTGGGACAGACGCAGTTCCGAGGGGAGAAACGAGAACAGAAGCTGAGAGCAGAACCGTGTTAAGCTGGAAGGCCCTACGATAAGGGACGGACGGACACCCACGTCGCCAGCTAACCACTAGGACACCACCCGCAAGTTTTTAGCGTGAGAATTTTTCGCGTCTCTGTTACCTCAGGACCACCCCCCAGCCCATGTTAAAATCTAGAGCCCTCCAGAAGAACAGTATAGATCCTACGATAACACAAAAAGGGCTACACCACCCGCAAGTTTTAGCGTGAGACTTTTTCACGTCTCTGTTACGTTAGGACCACCCCCCAGCCCATGTTAAAAGATAGAGCTCTCCAGAAGAACAGTATAGATCTTACGATAACGCTAAAAGGACCACACCAGCTGCAAGTTTTAGCGTGAGACTTTTTCGCGTCTCTGTTACGTTGCAAACTTTAAAAACATTGCCCCACCATGAAAAGTATAATGTTTCTCATTAGATAGACAGAATTTTTGTAGGCGGAGCTTAAGGTTAACATTGAGACCCTGATTGGTCAGATTAAAACACAGTCAGATAGTTTTTTTTTAAACCAACTTCGGTAAATTGTGGTAAGGAGAAGTTAGGACAAGAGTTGCTTCCGAGAGGGCGAGCTGGACAGAGCTGTGCTCGCCGCCACCCCCTGACGAACACCGACAAGGTAATGAACGCACGCGATGCTGCATAACAGCGCATAAGGCTTCACTCAGAACTGCAGAAGTCTCATCTGTTACATCCCCTTTTTGCGTAATACTAGTGTCGATCGTCAACTAAAGCTCATGGTGTTCACATTTGCCACTTGAAGTAAAAATCTGAAACGCGATGATTTTTCTGTTATATAGTTATTGAGAAACCACATCAGTCACTGTAATTTACGACAAGTTAGATAAGTAATTAAAGATAATTGAGAGTCACTGTAGACCATTTTAATAGTTTTCCCTTTTGTGAAACTTAATTTAAACCTAGATTATAGATGTGATATGGCGTAGGTCATCCTTCGATCCATTGTAGAGCTTGGAAACCTATTCAGGGAATATTCGTTCACATTTTTGTTGAACGCAGTTGGTTTTTACCATCCTGAAAACATTTCCTTTTATCAATAGTGCAATTTATAAACGATGTTTTGTGAGTAGAATAAAATTTCCAATGGTAAACTTAACTGCTTTTTCGACGTTATTTTACCAGCTAACTAAAAATAGGAAAGCCTTGAACCCCTTCCACTAAATTTAGTTAGTATTAAGATTCTTTTACAGGGAGTGCAGTGGAGCTGACGCTGAAATCATGAAGCATTTGGTTATATCATCGCTAGTCTCACTGAACTCTTCTGAATTCTTCATGACATGTGTGGTCTGGCGTCTCCTTACCTGCAACTGGTCCCAGGTTCAAACTAGTCAATTCGCTAAAAAATACGCTCAGAGCGTCGTTGCGAGAAAGTGGTAGGGAGACACGATATAGAACAAACAGACACCACGCAGAATGTTTAGACTTGTACAACTAAGGTGCGGCAGGTTCCCCAGAAGTTGCTCGCTAGCGATTCTTTCATCTTAACAACGATCTGCCCCACTGGTACAAAGCACACTTTGAGGTTCAGTATCTCTTCTTCGTATAAACGTTCGCACCCCTCTCACTAATCGAGCGGTTGAGCCATATCTTGCCTCCATTGACACACACCGCTTCACCACTACACCCACTTGTGTACGTTGAAACATCCCTGTAACTTAAGGCTACAGAGGACAGGCTTCACTTACCACTCCCCAGCTCAGGAAACGCGAGTTTGCCCTCAGTATCCCGTCAAAAAAGTCCATTCTCTCTGAGGTGACGGCTTTATCGAGAATACCACGGGTGCAGTGAGCTTCACGCCACTCCCACTCCCCCATCGACGTGTTAAACTCTAAGTATGTAGATAACTGAAGCCAACACCAAATTTCGTGGTCAGTGGTTGATATTTTCGTTGTAATAATAAAAAACTTACGTTAATCATGGTTGCTCCGTCAGTTTCCGTGCAAACCGGATATCGGACTATTCTTTGATGGAATAAAACTGATAGTGATGTGCAGCAGATAATACCTGTTAGCAACTAGACACGGCTACGCACTCACCAGAGGAGCTACGTGACCCAACAGAAGCAGCACAGCGGCAACCAGAGGGTCCGAAGGCGGCTCTTCGCAGTGGCAGGCGGTGTCGCTGGTGGTGTTCTCCGGTGTAACGCTCACCAGAGGTGGCCACCTGCAAATTAATAGTCACAGGAGCCGAGATGGAGAAATTTTGCTACCTTCGATGCAAAAGAAACTACTTCAAACGTAGGTCTTAATTTAGGTAAAAAAGTTTTGAACAGGTACAAAATATGGCACAGAAGTGAACCATGGACTGTGGAAAAACCATAAAAGAAAAAAACTGAAGAGTCAGGTGTCGTATTACAGTGTTAGCCTGAAAATTAACTGGGCTCATAACATACCGTAAAACTTGACAACTGTGTGAGTCTTTCAGCAGTAATTGTAACATAACGTTACAAACATTTGTACTGAGACACTTGGTTTCGACATATATGGTATTTTATAATCTTTATCCTTTAATTTTGACAGAAATAAATTTTGATATGCGGTGGGGTGTTAGGAATATTGATATTACATTGCGATCAAGCTACCCCCACCCTCCCGCCCATGTCAGGGCAACATAATTATCTGTCACAAAAACGAACTGACATAGTGCTATAACTCTGTTCAAATTTGAGCTGTTTTAGGAGTTTTTTATCTATACACGTTAAAAGTATGTCACGAAGTTTGCCAATTTCGTGAGGTGTATTTTTAAAATTTTCTTAACATCCGAACATCTATTGATCCATTCTTCTTGAAATATGAGCAATGCACCGGCATATATCGATGATATATATATATATATGAAGACAGTAACTGTTCTCGAAATAACAGATACTATTGATGACCGTGCAGCCTTTCCTTGGAATAAATGATGACTAACTGAAACCCTCAGCTGCCGACATCGAGGTATATCAAGAACACCTGTCGGCAGCTGAGGGTTTCAGTTAGTCATCATTTATTCCAAGGAAAATCTGCACGTTCATCAACAGAATCTGTTCTTTCGAGAAGAGCTACAGCCATTGACCTTCGTCTGTGCGAATGCGCAGAGGTTGCCCAAACTCTTACGGGAATCGCCAAAGCGTGCGCAAGTAATGAATGGCTGAGCAAATGTCTATAAGGTACATTACGTATGTAGAATTGTGGACAGTTGGGAGTTGGGAGTGAGAGTCTCACGGGAAGCGTGCAAGGGATAAGTCCCTGCAGTCGCAATGTTCATCTGTGTCCTCGGTAGCTCAGATGGATAGAGCGTCTGCCATGTAAGCAGGAGATCCCGGGTTCGAGTCCCAGTCGGGGCCCACATTTTCAGCTGTCCACACCGAGGTATATCCACAAAACCTGTCGGCAACCGACGGTTTCAGTTAGTCATCATTTATATATCAATGATATAAGAGGTGTTGCTACTTCGTCGCTTGGTGACGGATTTCTCTGCTTCGTGGTATGCGGCACGCAAAGAGGCGGCCCGGAAATTTTAGTGTTGGGTGCACTTGTGCGATCTCTGTCTTGTTCGACAGTCTGCCTGATGGTGATGTAGTCCTAGAGCTGAACGGGTGTTATACACGTCGGAAAGATAGCACCCAGTGTTTATAACCTCATGTGGGATGGGGTGTGCGAATAGTGAGGAAGTATGGTTCTGTAAGTGATGTGGTGTAATGGACAGAAGGTTACCGCTAGGTGATTCCTGAAATCTCGGCTCCAGGTTACTGAGACAATTCCACTAACGAATCACTGGATTTTCATCTGAGCGACCGGACTATTTTGAATCCGGTGAGATTTCAGTTGTTAAACATCAAGTAATGGTTTTAATTCTTTGGAGACATATTCTACTGTGATATCCTTGCCCGTGATTTGGTGAAATAAGCGTAGTAGTGTTAGAGGGTATTAACGGGCTTTTCATGTGGTGAGACAAACCAGTACTTGGATTCTTCACTAGAAATATTTACCTTCAAGCCCACTTGCCATGTTATGTCTGTGGTGTTACCTGAACTTCTGGTGTATAGAAATATATATTATGATCTTCAGGTCCAGTAGCGTGCCAGGTATTTCTTAGCCTGTAATTATTTTCAGCTCACCAAAAAATGTTCAAATGTGTGTGAATTTCTAAGGGACCAAACTGCTGAGGCCATCGGTCCCTGGACTTACACACTACTCAAACTAACTTATGCTAAGAACAAGACAAACACTTATGCCCGAGGGAGGATGCGAACTTCCGGTGGGAGGGTTCGACACACATTTCATGTTCTGTGGCCCATTGATTGGGGGTATTGCTTTTATGTAATCATACACACCGTGTGCTCAGAAACAGTCTGGGGAGCTTACTACGTTGTTGTAGGGTAGACTAAAATATTTGCTAAGAAAAAAAATGCGTTACGTTGCACCGTTTTCGAGTTATTTAACATTGAAGATAGAAAATCAGGTCATCGTGCGCGGAAACTCGAGCAGCCTGCCAGAGGTGGTGTCGCCAGAACTTCGTTTTGTTTCCTCAAACCGAGCAAACGTAAATTTTCCTCACGTAGCTTAAATTTATCACTTCGGAAACAGGCACAGTTTAACTGAAAATGACGATTAGAACAAGTGGTAACTCACAGACCCACAGAAGTCTATGCCGTACTGCATTCTGGCGATTGCAAATGCTTGAATTTGCGCTCACAACGACCTTATTGGCTAACTCCAATGCTAAATAACTTGGAAACGATTGAGTGTACTGAATTTTTTGTTAACAATTATTTATCAGCACAATCTTCCCTGTAGCACCCTCACAAACTCTTCAGACTGTTCCTGGCCAAAAATGGCTCTAAGTACTATGGGACTTAACATCTGAGCTGATCAGTCCCCTAGGCTAATAACTACTTAAACCTAACTAACCTAAAGACATCACACACATCCATGCCCGAGGCAGGATTCGAACCTGCGACCGTAGCGGCAGCGCGGTTCCGGACTGAAGCGCCTAGAACCGCTTGGCCACAACGGCCAGCGTTCCTGACCACACTGTATACGGAATGTGTATATCTCTGCTTTCTTTATGATGCAGTAAAACGGACTACTAACGCGAGTGACCGTAATTCGTAAATCACATGCTCACCAGTAGTAAGCTGAACTTGACCGATGTACTGGCACACGCGAAAGAAAAACATTGACAACACAGTTTTCTCTAAGCAAGACAATTTCATCACACTGTTAGACACTTACTTGCAAGCTCAACGGTACGAAAGAAAATAAATTCATAAGATATAATGCAATATTACAAGAATGGAATGTTACATTTTGGAACAAAGTGATAATGTGAATTAAAATTTTGTCATTTTTATTAAACAACTCGCAAATGTTGCTGGTTTCGTTAATGAAACTTGACATGCTGTCGCAAAGTTACCCCTATAACGCATGGAAACAAGTTCTTTTCGCTTTCCAAAGGCTGAAAAAAATTTTACTTAATTTCAACTTTTACACACAGTTGGCGGCACATATCAATTCTTAATCTTCAGTTGGTCAGGCCTTCAAAATTGTCGACGGTGGAAGGAATTTTCCAAGAACGCTACAAACACATTCTCCACCAACAAACAAATCGGCTTTGGGAACAGCTCAAGTATAATGCACGAACTTGAAACATCCACCAGTAATGACAGCAGTTTGCAACAACACACTGTAACAGAGCTGTCAGTTGATGGTAACCCGGATTACAGTATTTAAGATGAAAAAGTTAGAGCATGCCTTTGTCAGGTATAACACTAAAAAAGGAACCCAAGTTTACGGTAATAAATCAGGAGGTCCTCCACGAAATTGGCGAGTGTAGCAATATGTGGAAAACACTGGCAGGAGGAAGATACAGGATAACATTACATGACTTAAGACTTAAGGGAATATGTTCTACGGTGCCGAGGAGGACAGAGATTGGAATACACCCGACAAATGGTTGAGGATTGTGGGTGTTAGTGGCCACTGCGCGGCGACTTGCGCCGCGGCAGCGCCACCTGGAGGAACAATAACGGTGCACCTATGAGCGGGGTGGCAAGGGACACAACATATGTACCGCACCTCGCATGGGGAGTTAACTGCAGGTACGTCAAAAGGGTCCTCTGGTTTAAAAGTGTGAACAACACTGGATTGTTTACTAATTTTTATGGATCTAATTGCCGACTGTACTGCCTCTGGACCGCGAGAGCAACAGGAAACCGAAGGCATGAATATTGCTGTCCTCCTCGGACTTCTTGTCGTCTCAAGGTGTTATTTGGTACGTTCGTGTGATAAGAGTATTTACCGTTTTGCTCAACTTGTAATGACAGTTACTGAATGGAGTGACTTGGTCGTGTTAGCTGTTTTTGAGACAAAGTTCTGTTGCTTTCATTTGATCACTTCTTACTTGTTATTTGCTGCTAGTATTTATTACAGGTTTATTATACTTTTGTGTAGGGTCACACTGTATTTTCTTCTATGTTTTAAGATCTGCGTTATTTTAAGTATTGTTTTTAGTTGTTATCTCTTCTGTCGGATTTGTTTCATTCTTTTTCTTTGATAGGAAAGGTTTCAATGAGTTTAAACAAGCTTCCTTGGTATTTTTGAAATGTGTGATGAAGAGGCTTTGTATTTTCTGATACATTTTGAGAGAATTATTAACGCTTACATCAATATGTATATGCTGTTTTATCTAACCGAGCCGCGTGGGATGAGCCGAGCGGTCTATGGCGCTGTAGTCATGGATGTGCGGCTGATCCCGGCGGAGGTCCGAGTCCTCCCTCGGACATGGATGTGTGTGTTTGTCCTTAGGATAATTTAGGTTAAGAAGTGTGTAAGCTTAAGGACTGATGACCTTAGCATTTAAGTACCATAAGATTTCACACATGTTTGGACGTTTTTTTTATGTAACCGAATCTGTTGTTCGAAAGGTACTCTAGAACTATCACAATGGCCTTTGTTCAAGTTTTGTATCTTGTTAGTAAATTTTATTTCATTGTCAAATTAATGAAAGTCATCGTATTACCTCCACTCCACAGTAATAACAATTAATTACTTGAAAAAGGGCTATGGACCTGAAACTGCAATATTTTTCCAAATGAAAATGGAAAAGTGTTTTCTTTTTTATTTAGACAATTCAGCATGACCGTGTATCCCAGAGTTAGGAAAATTCAACATTGATTCTAACTGAGACCAACGCACGTGTAACTCGCTGGACAGAAGAGCAGTTGGGTTGCTGTATAGAATTTCGGGTGACATTTTTTTTTTCTTTTTGAGATGGAAGAGGAAACAAAAGTGCCTCCATACCGTGGACTCTTCATGAAACCTTTCTATCGCAGGGAACAGGTCTCATACGGAGTGATGAAGGTAAATAAACGAATGGACCTATTTGAACACTACGCTCCTTTATTTTCCCTCGGTTAGCGACAGTGACACACTCTTCCGGGGTCCAATGCCATCCTACGTAAATATTACTCATCCGACGATACCTTTATCGCCTACCAACAAGCTGGTACCGTTGTTCAGCAGCTTAGGCAACCTTCCCTCATCCGTGATCAGGGCTCCTGCGCATACACTGAAATCTGCACCATGTGACATGAAACTGCACGAGGGACTTGGTGGTGCAGTGATGCCTCTGTCTCGTAGCTAGGAAATGTGTCACCAGCCGTAGGTGCAGCGCGGCACTGGAACTGTGGGGCGATTTGCTGCACTGAGGCGACTGTCGCTGTTTCGGTTCAGCTACTCGTTGTTGCCCCTTGAGTTGACCCTTGAGCGACAATGCTTATCGAATCGAGGTATTCAGGGTTCACTCTCGTTACTGGCAATAACATCTCACCACTAGCCGTCATCAAATGCGCTGAAATCTACTTCCTCTAAATGTAAATCTGCAGCCAACGTAAGATGTGTGGCAGAGAGTATTTTTTGTGCAAATGTTACGTTCACCTTTTCCTTTTTCAGTCGCCAGTGTGGTGCGTGAAGGACGAGTGTTGGTAAGCCTCCAGTTGTGCACCTCTGATGGTATTTTCGCAAGACATATGTAGGAAGAAGCAATATGTTAGTGCCGTGAAAGACAGTGATGAATATGAAAGATCCAACACGGTTAAATAGCAGTAGAAGGAAGATTCTACAGAAGCATAACCACCTGCAAGATTCAAGCAAAGTCCAACACTTGCTTGCAAAAATGGAAAGAAGTAAAGGAAAGCATATGAAAAACAATTCGAGAATCGTAGTATTATTTCCAGTGCAAAGGCTTACTGCTGAATCATTAAAAATAAGAAAACAAAACAATTTTGTCCTTCGTAGAATCATTTAACGATATAAAGTCGCCTTTCCAAACACTGATGGACCATCAAGGCTCCGAAACGGAAAAAACTAAAGCAAAGGCCGGCATACTAAAATGTGTCCTTCGAACTACTTCTTCGATGAAAACCAGAACGTAGTTATTTCATTCGATTGTTGCACGAATCCGGAAATTAAGGTAAAGAGATACGTGAATTTAGATTTGAAAAACACCTCGAATCCCTCTATAGACGAAAGGCCACAGAACCTATGATTTAGTCTGACCCACGCCTGGTCACTCAGTCACTCTGGGTTTCTGTTTGTCTGGCTGGCACACACGCTTCGATGATAAGCTGACTATTCTATTCAGAAATCGCGTCTCATCATTCGCCTTCCAGCCTCCACCGCTCGATTATGAAAAACAATAAGAATGTTCTTTAATTTATTCCCGTGGTTAACCTTCACATGCTGCTATTAGCTCCAGTGTTGTCGCTGCATATCCAGAATGTCGTGGGAACTGTTGCACATGTAGCCTGACCTTGCGGTCCGTAACAGCTTACTTAAATATTCAACCTCAATTTACTTGGTCCACGCGCCAAGCATATCATAAGTAAATTAGCATCTTAATTCCCTGGCCTGGTCATGGCCCCTGCTGCTGTTTGTACTACATCATGCTCAGGCTACTGGACCGCGAGAGGTTAATTAATCGCAAGAGCAAGATGGTAAATTAGTCTGTTTCACAGAAGTATGTCGATTAACCGTCACTTTTGGGAGCAGCGTTTGGTCGGAACGCTAAAAAGGACGGATAGTCAAGGGAGATGAAAGAAGTCATTTACAGAGCTCAAAACGATGTAATAAATCAAAATTAATGAAAAATAGCGTTTGTCATAAACAGAAACGATAACAGTAGATTTTAGTACTTAAAATCGATTCACAAAATTGTGGAACGTATTTTTGTTTCGTATCACGCCACTTCTTTGCTCACTATATCCATATAGCTGTACCGGTTGACTACTGTTCCAAATATTTGTGGACTGTTTCCAGTGCGTCATGTGCTCCAGAGTGGCTCATATTTTCGTCTTCTTCCATTATTCATCATCTGACTCCTGTTGTTCAACACTGAACAGCGAATAAACAGGATCGTTGATCTGATCATCTTCAAGTTCTTCATTGGTAACAGCTGCAGCGCCACCTTCTGCTAGGTATTCCTCTACAGCAGCAAACTGGATATCGTTCTGAAGAGTCTGCAAATCAGTGATAAATCTGTAGTGTCTGACACATTAGTTTCTGGAAGTTCTTGTTCTTGGTTTACTGTTGGACAAACATTCTTCCGTGATTTTTGTACTGTGATTTTCGTAAGTTCTTACCAAACTGGAGCAACTATGTAGTTCAAATCTTCTATGTAGAAACTTTTCATTGCTTCAAAATGATCACATTCGTCTTAATTTTTCTCCGATAAAGCGCCTTCTTAACGCCACAGGTTTTAGAGCAAATGGAATGCTTTTTCGTTTGTGATAGAGACCCAAACCGGGGCTCCCTTACGTCTTTTCTTAACCTCACAGGTTTTAGAGCAAATGGAATGCTTTTTCGTTTGTGATAGAGACCCAAACCGGGGCTCCCTTACGTCTTTTCTGGCAACACCAAACCCACACAGCGTCATCCAAGAGCACATGTATCTGTTTCATCAATGGTTTTGTAGTTTCAGCATTTTCACCATCTACAGTTAACGAAAACCCTCCGGATCTTTTCCCAGTCTTTAACGGTTGGCACTCCAACACCTATTCCGGAGGCCAATTCAGTAACTGACTTACCTTTGTCAAGCCTTTGCAGAATACCTAGTTTCTGTTCGATTGTGCACACAACACTTTATTCACTGAAGATCCACAGAAACTGGCATAGGCATGCGTTTCCAAATAAAGAGCCGGCCGATGTGGCCGTGCGGTTCTAGGCGCTTCAGTCTGGAACCGCGTGACCGCTACGGTCGCAGGTTCGAATCCTGCCTCGGGCATGGATGTGTGTGATGTCCTTAGGTTAGTTAGGTTTAAGTAGTTCTAAGTTCTAGGGGACTGATGACCACAGATGTTAAGTCCCATAGTGCTCAGAGCCATTTGAACCATTTCAAATAAAGAGATACATAAACAGAATACGGCGCTGCGGTCGGTAACGCCTGTATAAGACATCAAGTGTCTCTCGCAGCTGTTAGATCGGTTACTGCTGGTGTAACACAATGTTGTTACAATTAAACCTTGAACGTGGGGGTTGAAGCCGGTGCACAGAAGATGGAACATGGAATCTCTGCAGCAGTAAAGAAGTGAGGATCCTCCCATATGACCATTCAACGAGCGAACTGGTGCACAAATGATGGAACCACGGGAGTGCAAATGTGACCTCCCACTCTTTTCTCCCCCATGATGAATCCCGAGCTGTGACGTCACCTGGCAGCTACTGCAATTTGTTTACAACGGTGTCGCTCAGTGTTTCTGTCGAATGCCTGCATGTGAGTTCGTGTTACACGTTAGTTTGTGTGTAATTCTTGTCCTGCCGAGTGTTCAGTAGGAAAGGAATTGTTCCGTGAGTCTTGTAGCTTCGGTCTTGGAATTATGTCTACAAATACGTCGTATTGTGCAGTTGCTGAATGTAGTAATAGTGGACGTAAGACTGAAGGCGTCATTTATCATCGTTTTCCAAAAAATGTTGAACTACAGCGTAAATGGATTGCTCGTTGTAAACGATGTTAATAATGCAAGAGTTTGTTCTGAACATTTTTGTGAAAGCGATTACAAACGAGACTTGCAGAATGAATTGTTAGGTCTACCTACACGGAAACTGCAACAGGAGAATGCTGTTCCGTCTCTAAAAATACCGAACTAGCACGGAAATATATTCGAAGTTCCAGGTCCCAGCACCGTGAATGTTACCGGTAGCATTGTAACACCGAACTAGCACGGAAATATATTCGAAGTTCCAGGTCCCAGCACCGTGAATGTTACCGGTAGCGTTGTAACAGCGAGAGAACGTCGCTGTGACACTAGAACAGTAAAAATAAGAGCTCTCTCAACGTTGAAAACTTTATCTCCCATGAAAAGTAAGCCGGACAAATCCAGCAACACAGACGTTTTTACTGATCCGCTAATTTCACTTAAAGACCAGGAAATTCAAGCACTGAAGAAAGAATTGGTTAGTTTGAAGATTAAAAATGTTCGACTGGAACAAAGAATTAAGTCAATGAAAGAAGTTATAAAGCAAGCTACATCTATAACACTAAGAAGCACAAATGTGAGAAGTACACTTTCTCGGTGTTTCACACCAGGACAAATTCGTTGTCTGTTAAAGAAGAGGAAGCAAGTAAAGTGGTGCTCAGAGGACATTGCAAATGCTCTTACGTTGAGAGCTTTGTCTCCTAAAGCATATGCCTATCTGAGGAGGAAGAATTGCCCTTTCCCTGCAGGTCAACACTCCAGACATGGACGAAACAGTTCAAGTGCCGACCAGGTATTTTGAAACCAGTTTTGGAGATAATTAAAGGAAGGTCAGAAATGTTCACATCATTAGAGGCGATTGGTGTGCTAAGCTTCGACGAGATGAGCATTGACAGTCGTGTGACTTAAGATTCGTCCGACGATGTAGTACTCGGACCACACAACAATGTCCAAGTCGTCATGGTTCGCAGCTTGTTTTCAAAGTGGAAGCAGCCACTGTATTATGACTTTGATATTGCGATGTCTAGTGATTTGTTGCAGAATGCCATAAAAGAAGTTGAAACAGCAGGAATCCATATCGTAGCAGTTACGTGTGACATGGGACCAAAAAATATGAATGTGTGGAAGCAACTTGGTGTGTCTACATCCAAGACATTGTTTTCAAACCCTGTTGATCATAGCAGAAAAGTCTGTTTTTTTTTCATGTTCCACATTTGCTTAAATTATTAAGAAATCATTTTCTTGGTGACGGAATCACTTTGCCTGATGGTGTTGTGATTACAAAAATGGTTATAGATCTTCTTCGACATCAGAAAGGCGATCTTTCGATCAATCACCACATATCGGAGTTTCATCTCAACGTTAGTGGACGTGATCGTCAGAATGTTCGAAGGGCTGCACAGATATTTTCACGTCGCACTGCCCAAGCTGTGAGATATGTTCTGCATAAAGATCGCGAAGGAAGCTTCATTGAGCTCGTGAAGGATGTTTTCGATGTGCTGAATTCGAAATACCCTCAAGATGAGCAAGCTCCCCTTAGAAGTGGTTGCGGGTTTAATATCAGAAGTCAGGAAATCTCTCTAAAAAGATTTCTTGAAATGTGTTCTAATATGCGAGTAGGAAAAAGAAATAGTCTTCTCCCGTTTCAGAGGGAATGCATTATATCAATAAATTCACTTTTTGGACTTCACAATGACATGAAAAATTCCGGAGCTACTTATATATTGACAGCCAGACTTAATCAAGATTGTCTGGAAAATTTCTTTTCCAGAATCCGTGGTCCCGTGTCTTCTGCAACAATCCAACATCTTTAGAGGTGAAAAACAGAATTCGTTTATTGATACTGACTGGAAGTGCAAGTGAAATACCTTTGTCTTCTGTTGCTTCGAGTTCAGAGGACAGAAATGAGAATTCTGCTTCTGAAAACTACCCGACACCAGCTGATTTAACTGAGGAAGATTTTGCACGTTTTCTCTCGAGTGATTTATGTATCAGAGTAACTGATAAATCATTTGACGTCGCTACAGATGACGAAAACTTGCTCTTAGACTTGGAGCTCAGTGATTCAGTGTATACCAGTGAAGACGTGAATGATGATGCTTTAAAATATCTAGCAGAATATGTAGCATTCAAGTGCAAAAACGTTGACAGTTCTTTGGGAAATACAGCAGGGAAGTGTGTTCTTGATACAGAATTAAGTCTGAAGCAAGACTGGATTACTATTATTTCAAAAGGGGGCCTCATTTCTCCCTCTGCTGACTGGTTTGCTAAAATATGTGAGTTAGAAATTATATTTGCTGCTTTTCATGGATCAAATATTTCTCATTGTAATAGAGTGATGGCAACCTTAGCAGATCATATAAGTGCGTAATTTCCCTAACTTAATAGCAAAATAGTTCAATTATATGTCAGAACAAGAACTTTTATACGGATTAGACATTTAAACAAAAGCGCCAAAATTGATGCAATGAAATGGAATTCGGCAAGGGAGAATCGGCTCTGGTCAGCGTCGCCTTCAGCATCTTCGACGTAGCTTCTGCGTCAGCTTTGTAAGGTAAGTTCGAAGATTACTATCTTTTTATTTACAAAAACATGTGTAAAATAGGCAGTACCCAATTGTAAAACATTTACCGTAGTCAGATGCCTAAAACACGAGCATGAATGCGGATGCGAACATCGGCCACTAGTTTCGCGTGGCGATATATCATCATTGCTACTAATATTTAAAGCATTTCTTTCGGAAACCTTGTATATAATATTAACATTAAGTGTGTTCAATCCTGTGAGCACGAAACTTTAAGTTATATGAGAAGAGAAGAGACGTGAAAACAATTATTTGGCAATATCACATATTCTACAAACGGAGACTGCTGCCGTCTGGCTGCCGGGTGACGTAACAAGTCGCTGACCAATGAGAGCGCACTAAGCCAATCTGGCATACCTTTTTTATTCTATGTTCCTTGGATGGAACATGGAATCTCCGCAGCAGTAAAGAAGTGGGGATCCCCCCATATGACCATTCAACGAGCGAACTGTGAATATCAGGAATCCGGTTAGTTGAAGTCGGCGCTCAAGCGATGGGACATGGCATCTCCGAAGCAGCAAGGAAGTGAGGATCCTCCCATACGGCCATTCAACGAGCGAACCGTGAATATCAGAAATCCGGTTAAACATCAAACCTGCGACGGCTGGAAAAGTATCCTGCAAGAACGTGATTTCGATGCTGGGCCATCAACAAGTGGCAGCGTGCGAACCATTAAACGAAATGTCTTCGATATTAGCTTTCGGAGCCGAAGACCCACTTGCGTACCCTTTGTGGCTGCACGACACATAGCTTTACACCTCGCCCGGGCTCGTCAACACTGACATTGGACTGTTCATGATTGGCAGTATATTGTCTGGTCTGACGAATCTCGTTCCAAATTGTATCGAGCGGATAGATGTGTATGGTTATGGAGACAACCTCATGAAACCATGAACCCACCATGTCAGCAGGGGACTGTCCAAGCTGGTAGAGGCTCTGTAATGGTGAGGGGCGTGTGCAGTTGGAGTGATATGGGACCCCTGATAGTACAGATACGACTGTGGCAGGTACACGTACGTAAGCATCCTGTCTCAACACCTGCATCCATTCCTGTCCACTGTGCATTCCGAAGGACTTGAGCGATTCCAACAGGACAATGCGAGCCCCCACATGTCCAGAATTGCTACAGAGTGGCTCCATGAACACTCCTCTGAGATTGAACTCCCCAGACATGAACATCATTGAGCATATCTGTGGTCCTTGCAACGTGCTGTTTAGAAGGGATCTCCACCCCCCTGATTTATGGACAGGCCTGCAGGATTCGTGGTGTCAGTTCCTTCCAGCACTACCTCAGACATTAGACGAGTCCCTGCCACTACGTGAGGTGGCACTTGTACGTGCTCGCGGTGACCCTTTACGATATCAGGCAGGTGTACCAGTTTCTTTGGCTCTTCAGTGTATGTATCAGATGCATTCGAAAGAATAACACGAGGCGACCATAGGATCTCTTGATTATTGTTAGTTCTATACTGCTAATACGCATAACATACAGAAGAATGGAATGAAATATTAAAGAGGTATTGAAGGAAGATCACTTCCGGTTCAGAAAACACGTAAGTACATATGAACCAACGTCGATCTAGCAGCTGGTTTTGAAATAAAGGAACATCCAGTTCTTCTTACTTTTACGCTTAGAGGACGCCGTAAAATGTTGCATGGAGTTATGGAAGACATATGGCGCCAAAAGTAACGCACAACGTATATAAAAATGATTTGAGGTTAACAGCTGTCTCACATCAACAAATGATAATTACGAAGATGCTTCTCCCAGAGACCTCGCCGAACGAAGTCAGCTACATCGAAACACACGTAGGATGCATAAGAAATGAGCTACCACTGTTTGATTACTTGAATACTCGCGAATAAATGAAAAGAGTAGAAGAAAATTTGAAGTGAGCTCCCTGCCACCGTTGGATAAGCAGCATCAAGTCGTATTCTGAGCTCACTTATTTGTTGCATAGTTTAATTCTTAATTTCTTTGCGTGGTTTTGGGTACTTGTATAGTTTAATTCATAAATTTCCGGCGTATTATAGCATCTGAGAGAAATAGCATCGCGTTTTTGTACCCTTATAGTGTAAATTCGCGTAGTCATCAGTCATCTGTTTGTTTTGAACGGATTTGAGATAAAAGAGAGGAAAAAAATTGTTAGGGATGTGTACGGATTCAGGAGGAAATGGCCACCGTCCGTAAACAGCTGGAAGCTGTGTTGGCCGTTGTCGACAGGCTACAGGCTGTTGCCCTGGGCCGCGGTGACATTGGGACACCCGAGGCGAGTGCTTTGGCGCCTCTTGAACCTGTAGCATCGCCTGGGATCTCTGACGCCACTGCGCCCTCGTCGGATTTGGACGTCCCTAACGGTCGACACTTGCTCACGGTGATTGGCGAACCGTGGCAGGGTCGCGAATCCCTGGACGGAAGGCGAAAGTTGGTGCTGGCCGCAAGGCTGTACCCTTACACGTCCGTAAAAGGGTTGAGGTGCTGCCCACTGCTGAAAGTACTTCTCAGCCAGCAAGCGTAGCCTCTCCTGTTGCGGCAGTGGTCGGTCTTCCTGAGAGGTCCGGACAAGCGCAGTGGGTGGGATTGCTTGTCATTGGTAGCTCCAGTGTGAGGCGGGTGATGGAGCCCCTTAGGGATATGGCAGCTAAGGACGGGAAGAAAGCCAATGCGCACTCCGTGTGCGTACCAAGGGGAGTCATCCAAGATGGGGAAAGGGTCCTTCCGGATGCCATGAAGTGTACAGGGTGCAGCCAACTGCACGTGGTGCCTCATGTCGGCACAAATGATGTGTGTCGCTATGGATCGGAAGAGATTCTCTCTGGTTTCCGGCGGCTGTCTGAGTTAGTGGAGACTGCCAGTCTTGCTAGCGAGATGAAGGCAGAGCTCACCATCTGCAGCATCGTCGACAGGACCGTTTGCGGATCTTTGGTACAGAGCCGAGTGGAGGGTCTGAATCAGAGGCTGACACGGTTCTGCGACCGTGTAGGCTGCAGATTCCTTGACTTGCGCCGTAGGATGGTGGGGTTTCGTGTTCCGCTAAATAGGTCAGGTGTCCAATACACACAGGAGACGTCTACACGGGTAGCAGGGGCTGTGTGGCGTGGACTGAGCGATTTTTTAGGTTAGACAGTCTTGGGAAGATGAAAAAGGACTCCAGTCTCAAAGGATACAGGGCAAATACACGACGAAAATAGACCAAGCAACGGTAGGTATTGTAGCTGTAAATTGTAGCTGTGTTGAAGATGTACCAGAGCTTCAAGCGCTGATGAAAACCACTGAAGCTAAAATCGTAATAGGAACAGAAAGCTGGCTAAACCCGGAGATAAAATCTGCCGAAATTTTTACAGAGGCGCAAACCGTTTTCAGGAAGGCTGGATTCAACAAAATAAATGGTGGTGTGTTTGTGTCTGTTGGTAGTAGGTTATCTTGTAGTGAAGTTGAAATAGATAGTTCCTGCGAACTACTATGGGTAGATGTTATACTCAACAGCCGTACCAAAATAATAATTGGCTCCTTCTACCGACACCTCCCACTCAGATGATATAATAGCTGAACGCTTCAGAGAAAACTTGAATCTCATTACGAATAAGTACCCCACTCATACAGTATTAATTGGTGGAGACTTCAACCTACCCTCGATTTGTTGGCGAAATACATGTTCAAAGCCGGAGGTGGATAGAAAACATCTTCCGAAATTGAATTACTTTGAACAATTAGTTCATGAGCCCACACGAATTGTAAATGGTTGCGAAAACAGGCTTGACCTCTTAGCCACAAATAATCCTGATCTAATAGAGAACGTCATGACGGATACAGGGATTAGTGAACACAAGGTCATTGTAGCGAGTCTCAAAATCATATCAACCAAAACCACTAAAAATTAACGCAATATATATCTATTTAAAACCAGATAAAAGTTCACTTGATGCCTTCCTAAGAGAGAGTCTTCATTCCTTCCAAGCTAATTATGAAAGTGTAGACCAGATATGGCTCAAATTCAAAGATGCAGTATCGACAGCAATAGACAGATTCATACCGCACAGTGGCAAAAAATAGTCAATACCGTCACTGCGCGATAGCTATGGAAATGTTACCGATGATGGTGCCACTAAAGCGGAGTCACTAAATACAGTTTTCCGTAATTCCTTCACAAAAGATGACGAAGTATATATTCCATAATTCGAAACAAGAACAGCTTTCAGAATGAGTGACATAAGAGTAGATATCTTAGGTGTTGCGAAACATCTCAAATCACTTAAGAAAGGCAAGTCTTCCGGTCCAGATGGTATACCAATCAGGTTCCTCTTAGACACAATAGCGCCTTTCATAGAAACCATATACAACCGCTCACTTGACGAAAGGTCTGTTCCTAAAGACTGGAAAGTAACACAGGTAACACCAATATTCAAGAAAGGAAATAGGAGTAACCCATTGAATTACAGTCCCATATCACTGACGTCAATTTGCAGTAGGATTTTGGGGCATATACTGTGCTCGAACATTATGAATCACCTTGAAGAAAATGACTTATTGATACATAACCAACACGGATTCAGAAAATATCGTTCCTGTGCAACACAGTTAGCTCTCTATTCCCATGAAGTAATGAGTTCAGTCGACAAGGGATCCTAGATCGTTCCCATATTCCTAGATTTCCAGAAGGCTTTTGATACCGTTCCTCACAAACGACTATTAATCAAATTGCGTGCGTATGAAGTATCGACTCAGCTGTGTGACTGGATTCGCGATTTGCTCTCAGAGAGGTCACAGTTCGTAGTGATAGACGCTAAATCATCGAGTAGAACAGAAGTGATATCTGGCGTTCCGCAAGGTAGTGTCATAGGCCCTCTGCTGTTCCTAATTTATATAAATGATGTAGGTGAAAATCTGAGCAGCCCCCTTAGATTGTTTGCAGATGACGCTGTAATTTATCGTCTAGTAAAATCATCAGACGATCAATTCCAATTACCAAATGATCTAGAGAGAATTTCTGTACGGTGCGAAAAGTGGCAATTAGCACTGAACAAAGAAAAGAGCGAGGTCATTCACATGAGTACTAAGAGAAATCCGATAAATTTTGGGTATACTATAAGTCGCACAAATCTAAGGGCTGTCAGTTCGACTAAATACCTAGGAATTACAATTACGAGCAACTTAAATTGGAAAGATCACATAGATAATATTGTGGGGAAGGCGAAACAAGGATTGCGCTTTGTTGGCAGAACACTTAGAAGATGCGACAAACCCACTAAAGAGGCAGCCTACATTACACTTGTACGTCCTCTGCTGGAATATTGCTGCGCTGTGTGGGATCCTTACCAGGTAGGATTGACGGAGGACATCGAAACAGTGCAAAGAAGGGCAGCTCGTTTCCTGTTATCGCGCAATAGGGGTGAGAGTATCACTGATATGATACGCGAGTTGGGATGGCAGTTTGTTGACACCCAGTTAAGTAGGGAGAAATGATGATCATAATAAAATAAGAGAAATCAGAGCTCGAACGGAAAGTTTTATGTGTTCCTTTTTCCCACGCGCCATTCGAGAGTGGATTGGTATAGAAGTAGTATGAAAATGGTTCGATGAACCCTCTGTCAGACACTTAAGTGTGAATTGCAGAGTAACCATGTAGATGTAGAAATAAGAAATAATATAGCTACAGGAGTAGATATTAGTTGTAAGGATTCATAAAACGAAAATCAATTCAGCGATCAATGACACATCGAGTCTGAATTTTTATTGCAGTTCTAGATTTCAGATGTTGATTAGCTACCTTCAATGCGTTTAAATCGAGTCGTATAGGCTCGTTATGCTTTTGACAACAAGTGTTACTATAAGACTTTAAGATGTACATGACTAGATTCTAACAGATAATGACGATGTAGTCTTGAATTGGCCGCAAGCCTGACGAATCTATATTCCTCGATCTAGAACTGCAATAAGAATGCAGATTGGATTTCTGACTGATCGCTGAATTCATTTTCGTTTTTCGAAATCCACAACAGGCGCTGTGCGCAACCGGTACGATGGACTCAAACTCGGTTGTACAGTTAGCAGATGGTATAGCTTACCTGGTTATAGTTTACCTGGCTACAAGTAATACAGCCTAGAAAAGAGTGGCTGAATCAAACAGAAAATATGCTGCAAACATGATTCTGATTAAAGTAAACAAAGGAAAAAAATGTAATCCGATAAACAACAAGTGAATTAAATTTTCTATCTACGGAAAAGACATCACACACTATTAAAGAGGCATCATAAGCTTGGTGATAAAATAGATTTTTCGGGTATATGAAGCAAGTTACGTTGTAACAAATCCAAGGCACGGATTAAGTGTGCCACCACTATTGTTTTACTTATGTGTCTAAGAGCCACCGAATGATATAGCAGAAAAATCCAGATGTCAAGTAAAATTTATGCACGAGCAGATACTGACTGAGAAGTGTACAGGTGTCATAACTGGCCTACGTTCAAGTGTTGGAGACCAGAAAGTGTTGATTCAAATGGAAATTATACTTCGTACGGAATTATTGTTAAAATTAATCAAATCAAAGGGGAAAGTAATTAAGGTGACCGGAAATGGGGTAATGATGTGTAAATATATAAATTATATATTCGTAAGTATAATAAGTGAATTTAGTTTGTTACCTTGGAAGAAACATCATTCCAATCCCACTGAAGCTGGATAAACGTTACAAGAAGACGAGCACAGTTGCAGCTCTTTATCAAACACGGGTATCTGCAGATGTCAAATAATGTTGGAAAGTTTGTGGAAGGAAATACAGAATTTTCTAAAATTTACTCTGGAATTTAGCACTGTAAGAGAAAGATATGCACTAAGGAGCTGAAACGCAATGACCTCTTGCGTAATAGTGTGCTGATTCACCTTTGGAACGCTGTTGAGAAGTGCTCATGTGTGGCATGGATTTGACAAGTCCTTGGTAGCTTTGTGGAGATTTGTGGTACCATACGTTTGCACACATATAAAGCATTTCACGTAAATGTAAATTGCAGCCCGACGATATGTGGGAGCGTTGATACTACCACATAGTCTCCCATGTATGCACCATCTGACAATTTTCAAGTGAATTTGGTAACCAAAACGTTATTGTGAGTTCACTGTCATGCTTCTGAAACCATATTAGCGCTAATCTACTCTTCTCGCACGGACTGTTATCGTACTGGAAGATGCCATCGCCATCGTGGAGGACATCAAGTATGAAGGGTTGCACGTGGTGCGCAATAATGTTCACGTAGTTCAAGCTACGGGTTTCTGTGATCTCAGTGTAGTATCTTCGGCTAGAATTGAAAGTTTTCAGGGTCGCTGCTTCGAACCTATCCACCATTTAAACTCTGAATAAAAATCATCAGCAATAGCGACTGAAGACCTCTGGATTAAGAAGTCACCCTTGTCCTGCCAAGCGCCGTGTTAAGGACTACGGAGGAGCGGAAAGAGGTTTGGGGCATCCGCTTACCAATACGATATGGAACTGCCTTTAAATAACCGAAGAATGAACAACGATCAACGTCATGGGGACACAGAAGGCAACGAAAAGTCCCTGCATTAAATATGCGTAACGTGTGTCCACAGGACGTGTGGTGTATAACTGACAAGATTCCGGATTAGTTCCCCCACGAAAATCTAATAATCATGGTTGACTGGAACGCTATAGTAGGGGAAGAAAATCAAGAGAGAGCTACGGGAAAGTATGTGCTCGGTATCAGAAATGAGAAAGGAGAAAAACAAATTTTCTGCTATAAATTTCAGCTAATAGTAGCGAATACACCGTTCAAAAATCACAATGGCAGAGACATACTTCGTCAGACCGAGGTTCCAAAAACAGATAGTGGATTTGAAGGCATACCCGTGAGCACGTATAGATTCAGATCACAATTTAGTAATGATTAAGAGTAGACAGAAGTTTAAGAGAGTAGTCCAGAAGAATCAATGTGGGAAGAAGAATGGTACTGAAGTATTCAGGAATGATAAGGCGCG
Organism: Schistocerca serialis cubense; assembly: GCF_023864345.2. Lineage (NCBI taxonomy): Eukaryota > Metazoa > Arthropoda > Insecta > Orthoptera > Acrididae > Schistocerca > Schistocerca serialis. The sequence goes on from NC_064639.1 coordinate 264,148,811, forward strand.
TTAGAAGGTCCCTGGAGCTGTTGAGATACTGCGATAATGAATAACACTGTAAGCATTTCTGTTGATGAGGAATGGACAAACCTAATAGGGAAATCACAGCAGTTGGACAGACAAATAGAGTAAGAAAGAAGATAACAACGAAAGAACCCTGGGGAACACGTAAGACACATTGACTCTTCGACGAAAGAAGGCATTTGAAAAATATTGAGTTTCAGATAGGAATACAGCAATATAAGTCATTTACGAATAAAATAAATAGGAAGTGAAGGGAAGCCAAGGCGAAATACATCTAGAAAAAATACGAAGACATCGAAAAGCAAAAGTTTGTCGCAAGGTTTGATTCAACGTATATAATGGGCTATCAAAATGTCTCCGTTTGTAGGCTTTGCAGCAACGGATGTGCAACGTATCGCTACTCAGATATGTGTATATAAGCATTGACATGTAGGCAATGTATTGGTGTGGCTTTCGTGTCATTCCGACGCGGGTACAGTAAATACGGGAACGTGAGCTACGGCGATGTTATTAAAAATGCGTGAAAACAATACCAACGTGGTGTTATTCTTTCCCTGGCTGCTAAAGCACAAACAGTGGTAGACATCCACCGGAGAATGATGAATGTGTATAGCGGCATGTTTGTCGAAATCTACTGTTGCAGAATGGTGCGCCAGGCTCAGTGCTGCTCGCAATTCGACACAAGACGGCGGTCTTTCTGGGAGGACAGCAGATGCTACGAAGCTACGCCAACTGAAGTGGGAGCAACTTGAGCACCTGCCGTATAGCCTTGATCTCTCCCCATGTGATTATCACGCCTTCGCTCCCTTGTAAATGATCTTCGAGTGTCCACGATTCCTGTCGGATGGTGACGGACACCAATCAGTTACAGACTTATTCACACAGTGGGACAGTGTTTCATAAAACGGGTATCTTCAACTTGGTGATGGGATGATTACCTCAGAGGTCGTGGAGATTTTTCCTGAGTATCATGTCGATTCTGGACTGTACGGTCTGCCAACCAACATTTTGCTCACCCCTTATACAAAAGTCAAAACAACTTTCGATGAAATTAAAAGCAAGGCTCCAGCATTAAGAGTGCAAGAGAAAGTCAACTGTTAGACACAGAGGAGAGAATGTGTTGGCGGCAAAAAATACACTAAAAACGTCTATGAGGGGGAGAAACTGTGTGACATGACAGAATTCGTAATTGATACATTACACAGCCAGTACTACAGGCACAGACTAAAAGAGCTCTCAAGGACTTGCAACCGAATAATGCAAATGAAATTGATTACAATGCTTAGGCCTACCTAGAATCATTGAGGGAAATGATAATCAAACAATTATTCATCTTGGTTTCTCTTATTAATCAGTCTGGAGAATTTTGGAAAAAAATATCACCCACACAATCTCGAAGACAAGCAAGGGCAGATAATAACGTGACAACTACCACCCAAACAGCTCACGGATGTAAGAAGTTTCTGGGAATACTAATGTAGAGGAGGATGAAAAATTGAGATGGCATTAGATGACGATAAATTTGGATTTAGGAAAGGTAAAGCCAGCAGAGAAACGGTTACGTATTGGGACTCGATAATGGAAGCATAGCAGTAATCGACATAGAAAAAGCATTCGAAAATTCATAATAATGTTCAATCTATACATCGGAGAAGTAGTGATCGAAGTTCAGTTGAATGGTTGATTTGCGGGAGGAGACCAAACAGAGATGTCATGGGTCCCATCAGATTAGGGAAGGATGGAGAAGGAAGTCGACCGTACCCTTTCAAAGGAACGATCCCGGCATTTGCCTGAAGCCTAAATCAAGATTGCCGGACGCAGGTTTCAACCGTCGTCCTCCCTAATGCGAGTCAGGTACCATAACCACTGGACCACCTCGCTCGGTAGTAAGTGCACTAGTGGTGTTAAAATTCCGGGGAATGTATATCAATGACAAAATTTGCTGATTGGAAGTCAAGATGAACTGCTGGACCTACTTATCGAAACGAACTGTCAAATGAGCACACATTATGATTGACAGTATACGAAGAAAGATAAAAATAACGACAAGTAGGAGAAATGAAGTCAGTAATTAACTCCAAATTAGCGATCACGAAGGAGGCGAAGTGATGAAAATCTCCTACTTTGGAAGGAAATTTACATATGACAGACGAAGCAAACAGCTTAAAAGAAGCACTATCAAAGGCAAAGAAAGGAATACATTGGTGTCAAACATATAATTTAATTCGAAGAAGAAATTTCTGAGATTGAACCCTTAGGGTACACAGCTATATATTAGTGACTCATGGACTGTGGCGAATCCGTAAAAGAAGAGAATTCACTTGATTCAGATGTAGTGCTGTGGCGGGCGTTGAATATAAAGAATGAAGACGTTCTCCAAATCGACGAAGGAATAAAAATGTGTAAATGACTTATAAGAAGTGGGGACAGGATGTTTAGTTTATTAAATTATCGGTGATCATTTTTATTGATTTGATTTGGAATAAGTCACTTTACAGCATATGTATACTTGATTACTGTCGACATTAATGAACAAATGGAGGATCGTCTCGCAGGATAGGAAGGAATTACTCCACCGCCACGTTGGCATCATCCAATTGGAAACCTACTTGTTTCTTCCGTTATGTCGATGACACGTTCGTCATCTGGCCCCGTGGTAGGGACTAGCTCCTGGATTTCCTTACACACCTAAGCTCCATACATCCAAACATCAAATTCACTATGGAGACCGAAGCAGAAGGAGGATTACCATTCCTGGACGTCATGGTCAAGAGAAGAGCTGATGGTACCCTGAGCCACAGTGTGTACAGGAAGAAAACGCACACTGACCTGTACCTGAATGCAGACAGGAGCAACCTCTCATCTCAGAGGAATGGAGTACTAAAAACACTAGTACACAGGGCGCGCAGCATCTCAGACGCAGAGAATTTGCCCCAGGAATTGGAACACCTCAAAACCGTGTTCCGAAAAAACGGGTACTCGGAATGGCAGATTAGACGCGCTCTCCGTGCCATCACCACAGCACAACCTGTGGAGACGGATGAAGTCACGGAAGAAGAGGTAGCCACTGCCTTTATTCCGTAAAATGGCGCACTACCGGGGAAAATCGGCCTATATTAAAGAAACACCGAGTTAAAACCATCTTTTGCCCGACCAATAAAACACGGGCATTACTGGGAAGTGCGAAAGATGGCCTCCGTTTGAGGTAGGCCGGCATATACCAAATTCTCTGGGAAGACTTATATCGGACAAACAGTACGCACCATCGAAGATCGTTGCCGAGAACATCAGAGGCACACTCGCCTGAAATATCCAAATAAGTCGGCGGTAGCAGAGCACTGTTTGACTGAGAAACACGAGATAGATTATGGGAGTACCAAGATCCTGGCTCAGACCTCTAAATATTGGGACAGCGTTATAAGGGAGGCTATCGAAATTCGCATCAGGGAAGATCTTATCAACCGAGATTGCGGCTACAATCTCAGCAAGGCTTGGGACCCGGCATTGAATGTAGTTAAGAAGACTCTCAGGAAGAAGCACGAACTGGCGACCAGGGCGGACGTAGCAAGCACATCGACGCTACGGCAGATTCCGACGCCCACGTCTTCGCGACCGCTGGCGCGCGGGCGCGGACGGCGAAGAGAGCGGCCCGCGGGGGGATGGGATTTAAATCGGCCGCCCGCCCTCAGGAGCTCAGTTCGTCAGCGCACCTGACGATGGCGACATGTCTGATCGCCGAAATATTGTGCCCGTTGGACACTATGAACCGGCAGTATACCCGTGGACTGTTCGAGCACAAAGAAACCTTCTTCCCCAGACTTTGTACTCGGAAGAGGGCGGCCCGGACATTATGGACTATATTTTCTGCGGGGTAGAAATGGGAACAGACAAGGAATTTAACACTCTAAACACATCTCATTTGCTCCATTGCTTGCAATATCACGCATAGTTCCACATCGAATACAGTAAACTCGTCAGGCAATTGTAACTTGACGATCAGGGAAAATAACAGAGTAAACAACGAAATCCCCTTGTTTGGACCCATCCACAATCTCTGCCTCAGAGTTTCGTTGCTCAATTAAAATCTCACCAAATAAAAACATATGGAGGCCTAAAACTCTCCTGTTTTTTTTTCTAGGATTTTTTTTTTTAATCAGCTGTCTTCTGACTGGTTTGACGTGCCCCACCACGAATTGCTCTCCTCTGTCAACTTCTCCATCTCAGAGTAGACTTGCAACTTATGTCCTCAATTATTTTCTGGGCGGGTTCTAATCTCTGTCTTCCTTTTACAGTTTTTGCCCTCTTCTGTGCTCTCTAGTAGCATGGAAGTCGTTCCCTGACGTCTTAACAAATGACCATCATTCTGTCCCTTCTCCTTGTCAGTGTTTTCCACCTATTCCTTTCCTCTCCGTTTCTGCGCAGAACCTCCTCATTACTTACCTTATCAATCCGACCGCTACGGTCGCAGGTTCGAATCCTGCCTCGGGCATGCATGTGTGTGATGTCCTTAGGTTAGTTATGTTTGATTAGTTCTGAGTTCTAGGCGACTGATGACCTCAGAAGTTAAGTCGCATAGTGGTCAGAGCCATTTTCTCTTCTGTTCCTGTTTTCCACAGTCCATGTTTCGCTACCAGTAGTAGTCTGATTTTGATGGCCTCCTTGCTCCTTGCTCTCCCGTACTGCACTGAATCTACCATACAATACTGTGCTCGAAAAGTGCATTATCAGCAGTTTAATTTTTCAAATTAGGGTCTATGTTTGATACTATTCACCAGGAATGCCGTTTTAGCCAGTAGTAGTCTGATTTTGATGTTCTCCTTGCTCCTTGCTCTCCCGTACTGCACTCAATCTAAAATTTCTCTGTGCCTCTGCAGTAACCAGTGTGACGGACTGTTAACCCTGTGCTTGGGGTTGAACGTGCTCCACACCAAACCTTGTTGCAAGGGTCGGTTGGTAAAGAGGCGTTCCATAGTTGGAATAGTATGCTGGGGAAGTGGAAGTAGCGTGGAACATACAGGCCTGACGTACCATGATAGTTGCTGCCAGATGGTAATTCGCAGTTCACTAGCCTCAGTATAGAAACTGGGAATGGGGTTGATCCTGTAAGCACCCATGACCAACCTGATCTCCTCATGACGTATACTGTCAATTATCTTCAGGCAAGTAGGCGTCACTGACCCGTACTCTGTGCATCCATAGTGCAATCGCTATCACACAAACGAACTATAAAACTAAAGCAAATGTATAATGTCCGCTCTGTGCTCTCTGGGCCCTTGCCTTCAGGTCCTTTAGGTGTGGTAACTAACCTGGATACCGTACTGTCATTGAAGTGAAAAGGACAGAAGTGAAGGATTTCTGGTCAGACGAGAGTAGGGTAACATCAACAGCAGCAGAAAATGGTATAACAAGGGTAGAATTCGTTATGGATAGGAAGGTAGGGCAGAGAATCTGAGATCAATTCAGTGATAGTGTTGTTCTTATCAGAATCTACACCAAGCAAACACCGGAACGATATTTGAGGTATACATCCCGACGTTGCAAGCTGAAGATGAACAGCTAGAGAATGTATGTGAGGATATTGAAAGGGTAAATCAGTACACAAACGGAGATGAAAATCTAATAGTCAGGGGGTACTGGAATACAGTTGTAGGGGAAAGAGGAGAAGAAAAGTTTACTGCGGTGTTTGGGATTGGGAGAAGGAATGCGAGAGTAGAAAGACTAATCTAGATCCGCAATGAATTTCAACAAGTAATAGCGAATACTCTGTTTAAGAAACACAAGAGAAGGAGATTTAACTGGAGAACGCCGGGTGATACGGGAGGATTTCAGTTAGATTACATGATGGTCAGACAGAAATTCCGAAATGATATATTGTGCTGCAAGGTGTACCCAGGAGCGGATATACACGCAGATAATAATTTAATAATCACGAAGAGTAGGCTGCAGTTTAAGATTGGATTGGATTGGATTGTTTTGGGGAAGGAGACCAGACAGCGAGGTCATCGGTCTCATCGGATTAGGGAAGGACGGGGAAGGAAGTCGGCCGTGCCCTTTGAAAGGAACCATCCCGGCATTTGCCTGGAGCGATTTAGGGAAACACACAGTTTAAGAGACTCAGTGCGCAGAGAAGTTGGATACGAAAGTACTAAGAAGTGACGAGATACGCTCAAAGTTCTCTAAGGTTACGAATACAGCAATAAGGAATAGCTCAGAAGGTAATTCAGTCGAAGAGAAATGGACGTCTCTAAAAAGGGAAATCACAGAAATGGGAAAGAAAAACACAGATAAAAAGAAGGTAATTGCGAAGAAACCATGAGTAACAAAAGAAATACTTCAGCTGATCGATAAAAGAAGGGAATACAAAATTATTCAATGACATTCAGGAATAATAAAATACAACTTGCTGATGTATGATATAAATAGGAAGTGCAGGGAAGCTAAGACGAAATGGCTGTATGAAAGGTATTAAGAAATCAAAAAAGAAATGATTGTCAGAAGGATTGAGTCAGCATATAGGAAAGTGAAAACAGCCTTCGTCGAAATCAAAAACAAGGGTGGTAAATTAAGAGTGCATAGAGCATGACTGTTAACAGCAGAGCAGATAGGTGGGAAGATTACACTGAAGGCCTCTATGAGGAGGAAGATTTGTTTGATGTGACAGAAGAAGAAACAGGCGTCGATGCAGAAGAGACAAGGGATAAAGTATTAGAATCAGAATTTAAGAGAGCTTTGGAAGAATTAATATCAAGTAAGGCAGTATGGATAGATAACATTCCATCAGAATTTCTAAAATCATTGGCGGAAGTGGCAACAAAACGATTATTCACGTTGATATGTAGCATGTATGAGTCTGGTGACATACCATCTGAGTTTCGGAACAATGTCATCCGCACAATCCCGAAAACTGTAAGATCTGAAAAGTGCGAGAATTATCGCACAATCTGCGTAACAGCTCATGCATCCAAGTTGCTTACAAGAATAGTATACAGAAGAATGAAAAAAAAAGGTTGAGCATGTGTTAGATGGTGATCATGTTGGCTACAGGTAAGATAAAGGCTCCAGAGAGGAAATTCTAACGTTGCGGTTGATAATAGAAGCAAGTCTATTAAAAAAGTCAAGACATGTTCAATGGATTTGTCGACCTAGAAAAAGCGGTCGACAATGTAAAATGGTGCAAGACGTTCGATATTTTGAGTAAAATAGGGGTCAGCTATAGGGAGAGACGGGTAATATACAATACATACAAGAGCGAAGAGGGAAAAATAAGAGAGCACAACCAAGAACGAAGTGTTCGGATTAAAAAGAGTGTAAGGCAGAGACGCAGTCTATCGCCCCTATTGTTCAATCTATTATCGAAGAAGCAGTGATGGAAATAAAAGAAAGGATCAGGAGTTAAATTAAAATTCCAGGTGAAAGGATATCAATGATCGATTCGCTGATGACATTGCTATCCTGAGTGTATGTGAAGAAAAATTACATTATGTGCTGAATGGACTGAACAGTCTAATAAGTAAAGAATATGGATTGAGATTAAGTCGAAGAAAGACGAAGCCGGTCGCGTTGGCCGAGCGGTTCTAGGTGCTTGAGTCCGGCAACGCGTGACTGCTACGGTGACAGGTTCGAATCCTGCCTCGGGCATGGATATGTGTGATGCCCTTAGGTTTGTTAGGTTTAAGTAGTTCTAAGTTCTAGGGGACTGGTGACCTTAGATGTTAAGTACCATAGTGCTCAGAACCATTTGAACCATTTGAAGAAAGATGAAAGTAATGAGAAGTAGCATAAATGGAAACAGCGAGAAACTTGACATCATGATTGATGGTCACGAAGTAGATGAAGTTAAGGGATACCACTACCTTGAGAAGAGATAGCAAAATGGCCTCGCTCCACGAGATGGGAAAGTTGGCTGCTGGCTACATCAAATTAAAACATTCGAGAAATATTCCCTTTGACGCTGCTGGCAAATGTCGAAACATGCTGTACTGGATTTGGTCACGACTCGTGCAGTAACATGAGTCACAGTTGTAAGACTCAAAATTGTTGGATCTGAAGTACAACTTGCTCCTCTTCACAGTCGCACAGTTGCGGCGGAATGGCAGATTTTCGCTAGCATTGGCAGCAGGTGTTGCAAAATGCTGTGCCAACGTATGAACAATATCTTAGGGCTTTGTTTAGAGACACTCCTTTCCAACACTGCTACTATTGGTAATCGACTGTATTTACTGGAAATTCTTATGATGGCTTCCTATACAATTATAGAGCGGGTGGAATGGTTTTAGAGTCAAGGACGCTTGGCATGAGTTAGTCGTGCAGTCGAAAATCTCACGACGATCCCACACTCTCGTGAATCGAAAGCCTACTAGGTTTTCCGCAGTTTGGTGGCACTTAAACCGTCGTAGAGCTGCATGCCTGACCTGGATTACTGTACGTTACTCATTAGTCTATCAAGGGACAGGTTGCCTCCGAAGATGACACGAGGACTTCGGGATGGAGACATTAGCACCACGGTGGATCAGTCATCCGATGTTGTGGCGTTCAAAAATAGCCAGCTGGCTGAACAGTGTCCAGTCAGCTCTATTGATCATCCATCTTGGCTGTTGCCTTTCAGGAAGAGCTCTACCCAGTGTCATGATGATCTCTCTGTTTTCAAAGGATGGATGACCGTGAGAGAAATATTGAATAACCAACGAAAGGATAACGTTCTACGTGTCGGGGCGTGAAATGTCAGAAGCTTCAACATGGTAGGGAAGCTAGAAAATCTGAAACGGAGGAATGGAAAGGCTCATTCTAGATATAGTGGGGGTCAGTGAAGTGAACAGGATTCAATATTAGAGTAAAGTGTAATGAAACATCAGAAAAAATGGTATAACGGCAGCAGGATTCGTTATGAATAGAAGGGTTGGGCATAATAGACTTTGTTACTGTGAACAGTTCAGTGATAGGGCTGTTCTCATCCGAATCGACAGCAAACCAACGGTAGTTCAGCTATACATGTGGACATCAGAAGCTGAAGATGATGAGATAGCGAAAGTAAGATAGAGAAAGTATATGAGGATATTGCACGGCTAATGCAGTACGTAAACGGGGATGAAAATGTGATAGTCGCTGTTATAAGGGAAAGAGTGGAAGAAACGTTTACGGAAGAATATGGGCTTTGCACTAAGAATGAGAGAGGAGAAAGACTAATTGAGTTCTGTAATAAATTTCAGATATTAATGGTGAATACCCTGTTCAAGAAACACAAGAGCAGGAGGTACACTCGGAAAATGCCGGAAGATACGGGAAAATTTCGGTTAGATTACATCTGGTCAGAGAGAGATTCCGAAATGAGGTACTGAATTGTAAGGAGTACCCAGGATCAGATATAGACTCCGATATAGACTCAGATAACACTTTAGTAATCGCTAAGTGTAGCCTGAAGTTTAATAGATTAGTCAGGAAGAGTAAATGCGCAAAGAAACTGGATACAGACGACTAATCAAGAGAAATGATTGGATTTCTCTGGGGCTATAGATACAGTGAGAATAAACAGCTCAGGAACAACTCACTTGAAGTGCAATGGACAGCTCCAAAACGGGCGATCACATAAGTGGAAAGGAAAACTTAGGTACAAAGAAGGTAATTGGGAAGAAACCATTAGTAACCAAAGAAATTATTCAGCTGATCGATAAAAGAAGGGAGTAGAAAAATGTTCAGGGAAATTCAGGAACACAGAAATACAACTTGCTGATGAATGAAATAAATAGCTGCATGAAAAATGTGATGAAATCGAAAAAGAAATGAATGTAGAAAGGACTGACTCAGTATACAGGAAAGTGAAAACAACTTTCGGTAAAATTAAAAGCGATGATGGCAACATTAAGAGTGCAACGGGGATTCCACTGTCAATGGCAGAGGAAAGAGTGGTTAGGTGGAAAGAGTACACTGAAGGCCTCTGTGAGGGGGAAGATTTGTGTGATGTGATAGAAGAAGAAACAGGAGTCGATCTAGAAAAGGTAGGGGATACAATATTAGATCAGAATTTAAAAGACCTTTGAAAGAATTAAGATCAAACTAGGCAGAAGGGATAGACAACATCACATCACAATTTTTAAAGTCGTTAGGGGAAATGGCCACAAAACGACTATTCACGTTGGTGTGTAGGATGCACGAGTCTGGAGACATACATCTGACTTACGGAAAAATACCACCCACACAATTCCGAAGACTGCAAGAGCTGACAAGAGCGAGAATCATCGCACAGTTGCGTAACAGCTCATGAATCCAAGTTGGTGACTAGAATAGTTTACAGAATGGAAAAGGAAATTGAGGATGTCTTGGATGACTACCAGTTTGGCTTTAGGGGAAAGATAAAAGAGCCAGAGAGGCCATTCTGATCTTGTGGTTGATAATGGAAGCAAGACTAAAAAGTTCTCCAGACACGTTCATAACGTTTGTCGTCACGGAAAAAGTATCGATAATGTCAAATGATGCAAGATGTTTGAAAATATGAGGACAATAGGGTTAAGTTGTAGGGAGATACGGGTAACATACAACATGTGCTAGAGCCAAGAGATAATAATAAGAGCGGAAGACCAAGAACGAATTGCTCGGATTAAAAATTACCCTACTGTTCAGTCTATACACTGAGGATGCAATAATGGAAACAATAAAAGGTTTAGGATCGGAATTAAAATTCACTGTGAAGCGATATCTTCCATACAGTTCGCTGATGACATTACTATCCTCAGTGAAAGTGAAGAAGGATTACATGACCTACTGAATGGAATTAACAGGCTAATGAGTGCAGAATATAGATTCAGTGCATATCGTTGAATGACGAAAGTAGTGAGAAGTAGCAGAAATGAGAACGGGATTGATGGCCGCGGAAGGAATTCTACTACCTACGCAGCAAAATAGTAAGTGACGGACAGAGCCCGGAGGACATCAAAAGCCGAATAGCACTGGTAAAGAGGGCATTCCTGGCCAAGAGAAGTCTACTGGTATCAAACACAGGCCTTAATTTGAGGGATAAATTTCTGAGACTGTTTGTTTGGAGCACAGCATTGTATGTCAGTCAAACGTGAGCTGAGGGTAAACTGGAACAGATGTGAATCGATCATTTGAGATATGTTGCTACAGACGGATTTTGGAAATTAGGTGGACTTATCAGTCCAAGGAATGAGGAGGGTCTGTGTTGAATCGGAGAGGAAAGGAATATGTGGAAAATATTCACAAGAACAGGGGCGGGATAATAGGGTATCTGTTAGGACATTTGGAATACATCCAGTAAATAACTGAAGACTCAGATTGCAAGTGGTCTTCTGAACGAAGTGGTTGGCGCTGGAGAGGAATTAGTGCGGGCCGCGTCAAACTAGTCAGAAGTCTGTTAACTCAAAGAAATTCTTCCGTTCTTCAAGCTATACGCTGCCATCCACAGTCCAGACAGGGTGATCCCCAGAGCAATTCTCACAGTTCAAATATGATGAACAAGTGACTCCTTTGTGGACGGTCTTACCACGTTTACCACAGGTGGCTTGTTGCTTACATACTGGAATAGAATGTCCCAAGTACTGGCATTTAAAACAGCGCATTGGGTTCGGGACATAAAGCCACACGCTTAGGTAAATGAAACCTGCGTTGACGCAGTGTGGGAGTTTTGTGCTGTTAAAGATAAGTATAAACGAGCCTGGTTTAACCAGATCGCTCTCCATCCTTTAGTTATATTTTGGTCATCACCAATATCTTCTTCGGCACATTCAGCTTTATGCTCATCATTGGGAATGTCCACCAGTTTCCCGCAATTTACGACATCATTTATGTAATTGAAGGTGGAATGGAGTTCAGCCTCAGTGGAATATTCTCCTAGGCTTTCAGCTTCCTGCAGGTTTGTCGAATGTCTGGAACTTGCGCAATCACTTGACCGATTTGAAGGTGCCAGCATTGTCCTCTAAGACTTGTGAATATTAACTATTAAAAATAAATGCTGATGTCCAGCATGCGATCTGTTACTAAAGTCAAAAGTTTAGAAACTAATTCCAGAGTCGGGAGGTATGGCTACACAAGCCCTCTTGTTAGACTGGGTGTTGGTACCTATTGGTGGCCCGCTCATTCTGCTGGGAGCAGAAGAAGAAAACTTCTATGCTTCCATCTCCGTCCCACGAGCAGCAGGGTAAGTGAAAGACCGTCTGGACAGTGGTACTTGCTCCTAGGTAAGTATTATAGTGTGGCAGACTCCCCAGAGGTTGCCCACTGCCGACTGTTCCACCTCAACAGTAACAATCTCATTGACGCGGAGCATACCTTGAGATTGAAGAGTTTTATACAGATGATTTTATCATCATCGTAAGCAGGGCAATCAAGCCATTCCCTCGCTGCATCATGCAGTGGTCGCTGGAGTACGCCCAGAGATTACAGTGACAGGACGGGAGGAGATTACCAGTCTCTACCTCAGGAATCCTGGGGTCACCAACCCCATACCCAGGAAAGGGAGGCTGAGACCCTGAGGGCGTTGCCATTGATATTAGGTCATTTCCCGACGACCCCATGCCCACAGTAATCCTCTTGTGGTGTCACCGCCAGACACCACACTTGCTAGGTGGTAGCCCTTAAATCGGCCGCGGTCCGTTAGTATACGTCGGACCCGCGCGTCGCCACTATCAGTGATTGCAGACTGAGCGCCGCCACACGGCAGGTCTAGAGAGATTTCCTAGCACTCGCCCCAGTTGTACAGCCGACTTTGCTAGCGATGGTTCAATGACAAAATACGCTCTCATTTGCCGAGACGATAGTTAGCATAGCCATCAGCTACGTCATTTGCTACTACCTAGCAAGGCGCCATTACCAGTTACTATTGATGCTGTAAAACATGTACCGTCAAGAGCGATGTTCACCAATTATGGATTAAAGTTATGTATTCCAGCAGCTACGTACGTTTTTTTGTTAGTCTCATTTCCTTGACCTGTTCCAGATCTCACGCCAGCCTGCGTGAGCTAAAACGCGTGCCTTTCGGCTTCCTCTCATAGTGGGTTGGCTGTCTTGCCATCCACAACACCTCTACACGGGAAAGCAGAGTGGACGTCTGCTGCGGAGCTCCATCTTGATCAACGTACGCTGAACGGTGTGCTGCAGAACACTTGTGGCTGCATCAGTACTGTATTATGTCGTGAGATCTGTCACATATCACCCCATGTCCTTCCTTACAGAGCAGGTGAGTTTTGTCCTACTCCTTCTGTAATGTAGCGTGAACGTGTAACACGTTGTTGCTTACTCGTAATTTCAGCATCCTTCAGCCACATTCACGATTGTAGCACACGAACAGCTTCGTCGTTTCCGAGATTCTCGTTCCCTGACACTGGCATATCACTACGTGCCCGTTTTGAGAGTCATTTATGTCAGTCGATTTCCACATTCGAAACCTGTATCGTCGCTGGAATGATTGCCAATATGTCTCTGTTCCAGTTACACACTTTCTTTAGGGCATCACGTGCCCAACGTGGGCTGTTGTCATAACGTTTTGGCTCATGAGCATTAAGTTCTGCAAGTTGTACCAACATCTGCACAGTATGTGATAGAGAAATTTAATAGTATCGTATTGAAGAAGTATTAAATTCGATAATGGCGAAAAACATAAGTCTTTGCACACTTAGCAAGTAAGAGTCATGGGATAACGATATGCAGAGATACAGATGGCGGTAGCATTTCGTACACAAGGTATAAAAGGGCAGTGCACCGGCTGAACTGTCATTTGTACTCACGTGACTGATATGAAAAGGTTTCCGGTGTGATTATGGCCGCACGATCGGAATTAACAGCCTATGAACTCGGAATGACAGTTGGAGGAAGACACATGAGACATTCCATCTCTTAAATCGTTGGGTAATTCAATATACCGAAATCTACATTGTCAAGAGTGTGCCTAGCACGGACAACGCAGTGGCCGACGGTGTTGACTTAACTTCCGAGAGCAGAGGCGTTTGTGTAGAGTTGTCAGTGTTAACAGATAAGCAAGACTAATAAACAGCAGAAGTGTGGAACGTAACCGTTACGACAGCGCGGCGAAATCTGGCCTTAATGGGATATGTCAGCAGACGACTGACGCGAGTTCAAGATGGTTCAGATGGCTCTGAGCACTATGGGACTTAACTGCTGTGGTCATCAGTCCCATAGAATTTAGAACTACTTAAATCTAACTAACCTAAGGACATCACACACATCCATGCCCGAGGCAGGATTCGAACCTGCGACCGTAGCGGTCACACGGTTCCAGACTGTAGCGCCTAGAACCGCACGGCCACTCCGGCCGGGCGACTGACGCGTGTGACTTTGCTGTAGTACGACATCGTCTGCAGCGCCTCTCCTGGGCTCGTGATTATCGGCTGGGCCCTGTGCTGGAAAACCGTGGCCTGGTCAGAGGAACACCGATTTCGGTCTTTTAAGAGTTGATGTAAGAGTCCGAGTGTCGCACAGACTCCACAAAGCCACGGACCCGTTGTCAACAAAGCATTGTGCAATTTGTTGGTGGGACCATAATGGTGTGGCTTGTTTTTACATGTGATGAGCTTGATCCTCTGGTCCAAATGAACCAGCATTGCCTGGCAATGATTATGTCTGGTTACTTGTAGACCATTTACAACCATTAGTGGACTTCATGTTCCCAGACAACGACGTCATGTCAACAAGTCACAATTGTTCGCGGCCGGTTTGAAGAACATTATGAACAATTCGAGTGAATGATTTGCCCACCCAAATCGCCCGACATGAACTCCATGGAACATTTATGGGACATAATCGAGAAGTCAGTTCGTGCTCAAAATCCTGCGCCGGCAACTCTTTCGCAAACATGGGCGCCTATAGAGGCAGCATGGCTAAATGTTTCTGCAAGAGGAGACTTGTTGAGTCCACGACTCGTCGAGCTGCTGCACGACCAGGTCCGACTTGATATCACATGACTTTTGTCACCTCAGTGTGGACTGTGGATATTGAAAGCATTTCACTGTATCAAAAATGACAATTATTTCATCGTTCAAGGACTGTTCGATTTACGTTTTGCTTATACTCCCTGTATCAGGCATGTCTTTCGCTCAGGTTTATATTTTGGAATATATTTTATATAGCCTTTCGTCAAGGCAACACGTCTTCTTTCCTGATATCAAAATAAAACTCTTGGTGATGACGTCTTTAACAAGGTGCACAGAAACATTTAAACCGAGAAGTGAGTGTCTGTGAACTTCATATTTGACTGTGGACAGTGTGTGGCTGGAAGAGCTGTTGCTTTTGGGCGATTAGTGTAGGGAGAAAGTCAGTAGCTGCTAAATTAGAATCTGAGGTTTAGTACGCCCCACGTGCCCAGCAGGAAGAAGCTGCACGTTTGTGTACTGCAACACACGCTTAATACTTACCACGTGACCGCATCCGTATTTGAGACTGTCGAAGTGATAATCTCTGCTAGCACTGTAGTACTTCCATCTTGCGGTGTAGGGGTTGCCTCGGAAGCTGATTCAAATTCTGCGGGTAGTTGTAACTGCATCTGTGAATGATCCGTCTCGAAGTTCGATGTGGCAATATGTTGTGTGTGGTCGGTAGGATCAGCATGAGGAGATTCCGTATTATTTTCGTCTTCGGGCTCATTCTCTATGTTTACAACGTGCAGTTGTGACTGCACCAGTGAATTGTCTGTCTCCTGGTGCGAGGTTGTAACATGCTCTATGGGGTCGGCAGCATCAGCATGAGGAGATTCCGTACTTTTTTCGTCTTCAGGCTCATTTTCTGTCGCAACAATGTTCGGAGCTGTAACGACTTCCAACCCATCTGACAAAATGTTTACCGAAGTATACGTGGTTTCCTGCACATCTGAAGGAATCTCGTGTGTGGCAGTTTCTGGAAGTTTGTAGTTTGAATCTGAGTGGTTGAGATGACTCGACTGTACATCTTCGTCGAGCAGTGCCTCTCTGTCCGTCGTTTGGTCACCAGCAGCTGCTAAGGTGTCGTCGGAATCTCTTGGAAATAACCGCTTCGCATGCGAATAGACCTGTCTCTGTAAGTTCTTGCCGTCTCGTTCACGAACACCACGTTTCACTCTATTTCGAATTGTTCTACTATCGCTTTCACCTTTATATTTCCAGCAACACTGCAATGCCTTATTGGAACCAGAGCGGTTGATTATTTTAAGAAGAGTGTATTTTTGTACTAGTCTCTGAGGAAGTTTATCCACACTTGACAGTACTGAGGGAGAATAATGTACGTTGCCCGACTGGTAATCCTTATAATTTTCGTGTGGGTTTTTCCATTTGTTTTGGCGCATGTGAGAATGTTTATACACAAATTCTGATAGTATCAAAGTGTCTCTAGAATTGCGTCTTGTATTGAAGTAAGTTGTAAATTTGTTGCAAATATAGTGTCTCTTATCTCGTGTAAAGTGAGGAATTGCTTTAGCAGAAAACCTTCTGCCTCCATCTGAAAGGCGATGAACCAAAACATTCAGAAGGCTCTCGTGTGTATCACTCATGCTCCCTTTCAAACATATTTCAAATAAATATCCTAAAATCATATCTCGCTGATTCCCATAAGCTGTTGAATCGTGCGCAGCATTGTTTGAAGACACCGCTTCTGTTTGCAAGTTATCGACGTCTGCGTTCTGTTTAGCAATAACGTCAAGGTAATGAATATCGCCAACAACTGCATATCGACGAAGTGTTAGAGTCGGTATCTGCGCTTTCCGGCTTTCGACGATTATTAACCACATATAAGCACCGGGTGAGTTTTCGGCGAGTAATATTGCAGGAATGAATCCGTCTGCATTTAGAGCTGACAGATATGCGTGACAAGTTTCAGCTACCATAATCTCTTGTGGTGAGAGATGGTGATGCGCCCTCTCCGTCGATGGTAGTAGTGTAAATGTGCGCCACCATTTGTCATGCCACATACTGTCTTTAAGTTTTAAATTGGATGTTGAGCAACATAATGCTCTCAGTGCTTCTAGTTTACTTGTATCACTTCTTCTATGAGCATTACCATGGGTGTTCATCAGCCTGGTCGTGCCAGAGTTTCTTGAGAAATGTAGGGCACAAATAATTTCGTGTAGTGCGACATCGTCACGGATTGTGCAAAATCGACGTTCGAGGGGTAGGTTTATCACTGCAAGATTCTTCTTCTTTCCTTCTGTGTAGGGAATGTACCTGCCGACAGTCTTGAGCAAGGGTGCTGAAGATACTGTGTTCCGAATAACGGGTGCCGAGCGGCGACGTCTCTGACTTTTAAGATCAGTATCAGCAGTTTCAGGTCTATGTTGACCAGATGAGTTGTAGTTCTCGTCATTTTTGACACTCCGATATGGATAGTTTGCGTCGATGGCCGAACCTGCTCTTTGCTGGTGGGATCTCTTCTCCACATGATGGTCAGCGAAGTGTGAGAAAGATGAGGAATTGCTGCCGCCGGGGGAGATTTGTTGTAGCAGCGTTCTCACGATGTCCTTGACGCGCGCGACCGTGTCCTCTGCCGTCCGTAGCAGCGCTGAGTCCCTGTGTGGCAGGAGCGTCGGCGGCGGCAGAAGGCAGGCGTCCTGCGGGGTGAGGGCGGTGGCGAGGGCCAGCCACAGCCAGGAGGCGGCAGCAAGTGCTACGGCCGCCCTGCCGCCCCCGCGGGCCGCCACCGCCCGCGCCGCCGCCGCCCAGAAGGCGTGCCCGCTCGCCCCCGCTGTGCCCGACCCGGGCCAGCCGCCCCCGGCGCAGCCCGTCCCCGCCTCAGCCGCCGCCGCGCGCCCCACCAGCCAACCTCCCACCGTGGCGGCCGACAGCACGTCGCTGAAGCGTAGCAGACGGGACAGCCCCACCTCCTCCCGCCGGCAGCAGAGAGCCAGCAGCCACACAACGGCCGCCACGGAGACGGCGAGTAGCGCAGCGCCTACGTCACCCAGCAGCGCGTCCCAGGGCATCGTGTGGGACCCTGGACCTGCTGAAAGAACATACATAGAAGTACACTGCAGTTTCAGCGACTGAGCTCGGCTGGCTGTCGTACGCATCGTCAACTTGAGCTGATGGAGCCTAAGCATAGGCCGAAACAGGTCATTTCAATGAAGCACCATGGCGATCTAGACTGTGTTTTCACTAATTTTACAGCAAATCAGAGTTTAAGTTTCATGAAAAATTTATCAGTGTGACAGACCTTGTTTTTTGGACAACATGGCTGTGGAGATGAAGCAACGACTAGTATGATTAATCAATTATTCAAAAACAGTCTTAATCGCATTTATTATTATTATACCGCCAACCGGTTTCAACCTGACGTAGGGGTCATCTTCTGGGCGTTTACACCATTGGTCGACTGCTGGTGGTGTCACTCCTGTCTACATAACGGCAGGAAACTAGTTTTTTAGTTAAGACTGTTTTTGAATAATTAATTAACAGACCTTGTGTTTAATAATAATGAAATGAATTTGCTACAAAAAGGGCTCATATATAGTCTGCCACAAAAACCAAAAGGTACCAGTCGTAAGCGACGTATGCAAGATCAGCACTGGACAACTGGACACAGAAAAACTGCCTATAATAGCGCAAAAGATATAGACAGCAAAATTGACAAAGTGGCACAGTTTTATACAGCAGAAGATATAAAAACGAAAGCCGATAAACAAGAACAGAAGCTACAGCGTATGTCAAAAATAATAATAAACTAAGAGCAAATAGTAACTCAGCAGTCTGGAATCGCACGACTGCTACGATCGCAGGTTCGAATCCTGCCTCAGGTATGGATGTGTGTGATGTCCTTAGGTTAGTTAGGTTTAAGTAGTTGTAAGTTCTAGGGGACTGATGACCTCAGAAGTTCAGTCCCATAGTGCTCAGAGCCATTTGAACCATTTAGTAACTCAGCATTAAAAGCAGATTAAGGTAATACGATCATCTTGATAAAGAAAAATGTTTATATCTGTATAAATAAAACATTTGAGTTCTTTAAGGCAAATAACATTACACGCACAGTCAAAGACCCTACGGATTCGAAGCATTAACGAAAACAGCGACCAAAAATCAGAATTCCTCCTAACTCAAAAAGATCGGAATAGGTATATCGTGATGAACCCACAATGCCTCAAGCTAAGAGCACAACCAAAGGACATAAACCAAATGTTCCAATTAGACCGAATGTAATCTTGTAGAGGGGCTGTTCAGGTTTTTATGTTGGTAACGCCACGTAGCTCTCTGTATGAAAATCACTGACTGTGCTGTGTGAAGTTGTGGCTGGTTTGCATTGTTGGAACATTTCCTATTGTAGTGTCGGGCAGTTGGCTGTTAACAGCTCGTAGCGTTGCGCAGTTGGAGGAGGTGAGCCGCCAGGAGTGGCGGATGTGGGGAGAGAGATGGCAGAATTTTGAGAGCGGACGATCTGGACGTGTGTCCATCAGAAAGAGTAAATTTGTAGTACTGGATATCATGAACTGATATAGATATATATATATATATATATATATATATATACGATGATTTTTGAACATTATTAACGTAAATACATTGTTTATTCTGTATCAAAATCTTTCATTTGCTAACTATGCCTATCAGCAGTTAGTGCCTTCAGTAGTTAGAATCTCTTATTCAGCTGGCAGTATTGGCACATGCTGTATTGCAGTAGATTGAGTAACGAAGATTTTTGTGAGGTAAGTGATTCATGAAAGGTATAGGTTATTGTTAGTCAGGGCCATTCTTTTGTAGGGATTATTGAAAGTCAGATTGCGTTTCGCTAAAAATATTCTGTCATTTTAGTGTTGATCAGAATAAGTAAAGAGAGAAATGTCTGAGTATGTTCAGTTTTGCTCAGCTATTTGAAAATCAAATAACGTAAGAGGTTTATCAGCACAGTAATTCATTAATTTTTCTAAGGCGACGTTTCAATCTATATAAATATTTTGCATGCTTAATTGAGGCCGCGTGGACTGGCCGTGCGGTTAGAGGCCCCATGTCACGGATTGTGCGGCCACTCCCGCCGGAGGTTCGAGTCCTCCCTCGGGCATGGGTGTGTGTGTTGTTCTTAGCATAAGTTAGTTTAAGTAGTGTGTAAGTCTAGGGACAGATGACCTCAGCAGTTAGATCCCTTAGGAATTCACACACATCTGACCATCTTAACTGAGATACAGCCTAACAAAATTATATGTGACAACAACATGTAGAATATACAATATATCATCAGAAAATCGACATGCTTAATTTTAAAAGTAAAAGACTCGAAAATCCCAGACAACAACATTCTGTTCCTTAAATGTATCTAATAGGTACAGTACCAAAGTACCCACTGATGAGACTACTGACATCACAGCAGCAATCCTCTCGTTATACGGAAAACCATCTCGACCAGAAGTACACAAATTGATAGAAAAAGTACCATAGTATCATCCCACAACTGTTTCGGTTTGAATGACCAAATATTTTCACAGGAAAATGGGCTTTTGACTAGTAGTTGCCTGTCTGGCCTGCTAGCAAATATGCAGGGTGATTCAAAAAGAATACCACAACTTTAAAAATGTGTATTTAATGAAATAAACATAATATAACCTTCTGTTATACATCATTACAAAGAGTATTTAAAAAGGTTTTTTTTCACTCAAAAGCAAGTTCAGAGATGTTCAATATGGCCCCCTCCAGACACAGGAGCAATATCAACCCGATACTCCAACTCGTTCCACACTCTCTGTAGCATATCAGGCGTAACAGTTTGGATAGCTGCTGTTATTTGTCGTTTCAAATCATCAATGGTGGCTGGGAGAGGTGGCCGAAACACCATATCCTTAACATACCCCCATAAGAAAAAATCGCAGGGGGTAAGATCAGGGCTTCTTGGAGGCCAGTGATGTGCTCCGTCACGGGCTGCCTGGCGGCCGATCCATCGCCTCGGGTAGTTGACGTTCAGGTAGTTACGGACAGATAAGTGCCGATGTGGTGGCGCTCCATCCTGCTGAAATATGAATTGTTGTGCTTCTTGTTCGAGCTGAGGGAACAGCCAATTCTCTAACATCTCCAGATACTGTAGTCCAGTTACAGTAGTACCTTCGAAGAAAAAGGGACCAAAAACTTTATTGGCTGAAATGGCGAACAAATGTTCAACCAAATGAAACTTTATAGCTCCCTTAATTCGCCGACAGATAGTGCTTAGCTCTGCCTTTTGTCGTTGCAGAGTTTTAAATTCCTAAAGTTGTGGTATTCTTTTTGAATCACCCTGTATATGTAGATACTTAGAAAAAAATTATTTGACGAACGTGTACACTGGAAAACAATAGTAATGCACCACATAAAATATGTAGGTGATACCACCATTCTATTTAACGGATCAATAGAGGGAATTTACGACTTCCAGCAACAGTTTAACAATATGCACAGAAACATTATATTAACAGTCATACACAGCCTTAGCAACAGGATTAAGTTCTTTAATTAAACTGTCATGAACATGGACTTTGTGCAGTCAATATCTCCTATAAATTATTGACTATAGGTATCGTCATTCATAACACATTCGCTTACAAAAAATTTTGTTCTCTGTAATAGGTGACTCGAAAATATGGGCAAAGCTCAGAACTAGTCTGCCTGTAAATAAATAGCAGCTTTGGTAATAAACATTTAAGAGGGTGTTTTCTTCAATGAACATACGTCTTAGACACAAATGATATAAGAGAAAGACATGGTAACCCTAAGGAATGAATAAGGATGACGTGCACAAGCATTAAACCACAAATAAATTTAGTAAACTCCTTTTTAGTTAAAATGAATGCAAATACACACCTATATACTATACTGAGAACCATTATGTGGAAATGAATACAGACATTAATATGTGCATAGTATTGGCCTTTACATCATTTAATCAAACTGTAAATGAGACTGTGCTTGTTGCACTTACAACAGAACTGATAACGAAACTTATGTTTGTTTTATCAGAGGCTGTAGTCGTGAGGTCACAAAACCAAACATGTCGATATCATTGTGTTGCATACAGAAGCAGAAGTTTTACAACGCAGATTTCAAACCAAAAACCCCTTACTTACCATCTGATGAGAACATCAGCGCGCGTTGGCATGGAGATAACTTTACACTGATGTGTCGTGTGTTTAACTGTCGATACGTGCTTACAAATGTCTTGTTGACAACGCTGAATTGTAAGAGTTTATCCGCGCAGGTGATACCATATGAACGTTATTCACAAGTCAATCGCAGTCCTAGAGTAAGACGTAACGAACATAAGTACCTGTAGAGGAACCAGTGTCTGGCGAAATAAATTGAGAAAGAGGAAAATAATGTCTGTCTTCCAGTCGACGTTGGCGTCATTGCAGATGGTGCGTAAGTTATAAATAAAAAAGAAATGGGATGGAAATTAGTTGTGACGTATTCAAAAATGCCCACCAGGAATGCACCTCAGATGACTAGGAATATGTAAGTACGAGTATTAACAGCGGGCGGAGATTTCAACCATGATTCCGGCAAAAAAAAATCCAGAATCCTAGTGATTGCACCTCTTAAATAACTGGTGTATGGAGAAACTATATAAAATTAATTATAAACATGGGCTGCATATGACTATAAGACCTGTCTTCAGCTCTGTAGTTTGAATTAAAAAAAAATGAAAGTAAAATGGGAAAACATATACATGAAATCACCATCTCATTGACAATGAGGTCGCAAAGAACGAAACACAAGTTCGAATTATAGAAGGATGGGAGAACTTGGTCGTATCCTTATCACAGAGAAATGTGCCGGCATTTCCCTTAAGTGATTTAGGAAACTCACTGAAAATTTATTGCTTTTAGTAGGATAGGAAATTTGACCGCCGTCCACCCAAATCTGAATCCAGTATTTTAACCACACTGAGCTGAAGTCAGCGTCTCTTCATTCTAGCGATACGCTTTCTTTTAAATTGTTACGTTCATCTGAAACGGAATTTACAGTAGTTTAGACGGCACTTCAGAATCTCTAGAAATAAAATATTAATGAAGATACAGATTCAGAGTTTTACCTTTGAGTCACTGTGTGATGTGGCCAAGTTCCAGAAGGTCTCATAAATTTAGACGATCAAGTAATTGCAGTACGGCCGGCTATTCGATTCTGTCACTGCCCAGCATTCGGCTAAACTTTTTTTTCATCTCGACGTTCTGTGACAAATTTCATGGGGAAGTCTTTGGACGATAAGGCTTTAACTGTGCAGTGGAAAGGTTTGGACTTTGCAACAAAGGCAAAGTAATTGTCAGTTATTGATTTTTCAATTTCTGTCGAACAGGCTGTTTTTAAATTATATCAGTACGCTGCTCAAAATGTTAGTGTAGAAGTATGTCGTTTGCTGACTGGGGCACGTTCACCCGTTGTGGAGCCTGATGCTGTTTCCTTACGTGCGGGCAAATGTAGTGCTTACGTTTGTATTGGAAAGTAAGGTTATGTTAAAAAGATGCAGTGTTCTACAGCGTATCGCCAACTCACTGCTGACTCGATCAGGGTGATAGTGAATCTAATAACCTACTCCACACGTTCCTTGTCGCAAAAATCAAGTCTTAACTCGTACTGTACTCCTAGATTAGGTGGCCTTCTGAAGGTCCACAAAGAAAGATGTTGTTCTAACGGCTGTTTTCATTAATAGTGGTGCTCCGACGTATCGTATAGCAGAACACCTTGCTACCGAGTTGAGCGCACTTTTAGATCGTGGCGTACATCACATCAGGAGCTCGGAAGTTTCTTACATAAATTAGACGAACTGTATTTGAATGAATCTCGTGTCTTAATCTATTTTGCTATAATCTCTGTCTTGCATTCCTCACATTTTTTATGGTTAACTGAGGCTGTGCTTGGTGTTTCGACACATCTTGACTTCCACACACTTTTTACTCAGTAGCAAGTTTTATGAACAGACACATGGAGTTGGCAATGGGGAGTCCTTTGTCACGCGTTATCTGTCCATCGGAATGCGGAAAATTCCGAGGGCCTCGCCCTGAATCCGGCGGATTTCAAAAATGCATTTTTTTGTTTACAATATATAACGCATATATATGCTGTATCGCTACATGGCAGTGAGAATTTGTCCACCTCTTTAGGACACCTGAATTCAATACTTCCTATACGGAGCTGGGTAAAATATGCCTGGGGGAGGGTTCATGGTATGTCCCGTTTGTAAGAAGCCAACTCGAACTGAACTGGGCCTTGAGGGTCACCACTGAGCTCAGCTTGATGAGGTAGCTCGTGCCTTGGTTCATAGGGCCCACATCGTCTCAGCTCCTGAAAATATGACAGCTACTAGCCCACTTCGAAGTCATCTTTTTCCAGAATGGGTATAGTGAAAGAAAACGGAACGCGCGTTGCGCCATCGACCAACAATGAATCGAGCAAGTGATGAAAAAGTCTACACCTTGTTTGCATTACGCAGGCAGCATTTCCAACAGGATTGCTTTACTCTGCGCAAATCCGGTGTGAAGAGTGTTTTTCGAACACCATATGTAAGATTACGGCCCTTTTAGGATCGGTAAGGGATGATCAAGATTCACGTAAGGCCGGTGTATACAGTATCACATGCAGCTGTGGCCTACCATGCGTTGGTCAGAATTCGAGCACGCTTACAACATTCGAACAAATTTTTCAATTGCAGATAATGTTCCACTCATTGCCACGCCTTTCCCCCTTACTCACGGTGGTACGCTAACTTATACGACTGGATAACGAGATTTGGAGGAATAAGAGAAATTTTTTTCACGGTGATCGAGCAGCGACTTCTCGATCCATTCTTAGAACGCCGTACAGGGAGGTGAAATCGTCATGCTAAGTTATACTGTAAAATGCAGTGGCTTGGCGGCAGCTGCTTTCAAAAAAGTAAACTTCATTCGCAGCCGAAGCTTGTGACATAGGTAAACTGACTCACTGCAAACTTAGTGCCCTGGGGAAACATATCCCTCTTCCAGAGACTTGGGGTCAAGACAAAACAAGGGACCAACACCTGGGCCCACTCGTTTCTTAAAAAGATAATTTGAAGCTGTCCTACAGAGTTTGCAAGCCTTATAATATCATCAAAAATAGCCAAGAAATGAGCAGCAAAATAATAAAACATCTCTCAGCGATACATGACCGTCACGTCACTAGGCCACAATTTTCAATCAGAACAAAATAACAGTTTTTTTCTTAAGATAATCACACGCATCTGCTTCTTATTTCCACACTGTAGACCTCGATGAAGTGACTCGTGGCTGTGGTGAAGCGTATGTAAGTGAAACTGGAAGGGCAGTAAGTGGCTCTGAGCACTTTGGGACCTAACTTCTGAGGTCATCAATCCCCTAGAACTTAAAACTACTTAAGCCTAACTAACCTAAGGACATCACACACATCCATGCCCGAGGCAGGATTCGAACCTGCGACCGTAGCGGTCGCGTGGTTCCAGACTGTAGCGCCTATAACTGCTCGGCCACCCCGGCCGGAGAAAGGGCAGTAAAGGAAACATATTAACGAGCATGAACACCACACAGTTAAAACGAAGAGTGAAATCGATAGTATCGGAATATCAGGACTGCGGCCAAGACACAGATTTCAACAATTTATTGATGATAGCCAAGGAAAAGCAACATTTGTAGAAGGGGGAGTCCGAGATGCGGCAACGATTTCTAAGATGGAATGTAATTTCAATAGAGAAGACGGCTATTGGCCTACAGCTTCGTGGCTTCTCGTCGTCATGGACGGTGAGAAATAAATATTAAACAACCACAATATTATTGCACCTGGGAGTGAGAGAGCTTCGGTCGGCTTATCGTGAGTTTTTATCGTGATGTTTCACCAGAGCATGCAGAACCACCTGAGAGAATATGCACAACTGTCCTGAAAGCAATCACAGTGTGATGTGTTTTCCTTAGTCACACTTATACTCGTTTACCATAACGACAACACGTAGTTCCGATAATGGCCACGGGAGGCAGAGTGCAATAATATTGTGATCGGGTAATACAAACCACGACAGCAATATTTTAATAAACATTTCCCACTCTTGCTCTACCTGTTTCGCTATTTCTCTAACAGCGATGGACTACCACTAGCAGCTGGAAAAATTTCACACAATAACCCCTCCTTCTGAATAACCACGGAAAACTCCATTTTTTAAGTGAGTTCGACACTTGTCTTTCACACGGTTCAGATACACTGAAACACCAAAACATTCTGGAGAGGATCTCATTAGATTGGTTGGAACGTCGATTGTGTATGAATTTGCTAAAAAGGAACGTGATGCGGCCACAAACTGTGTGACATAACATTCTATTTTCATATTCACTAACAACGTATTTTAACGATCTATCTTTCCAAATGTTTCGTTTCAGCATGAAAACCGTCATGAATATGCTTCGATTTACACCTCCTTCAGACCAAGAAATTACCCCAATATATTTACTATTGTCTGGCGTTATAATTATATGAATACGAGGAGTCTCACATTCATATAATTGATTCGTCTCTACGGGCGATGAATCCACAACCGAATATGCACATTTACGTCCGACCTCCTGCGGGAATCTAAAATTAGCGACCATGGTGAACATAGACAGGGGCTTTAGATATGTGGTTCTGGATGGGAAATTGAGCTGGCCACGGAGAGTACCGAGATAGTCCTCGAATTTACGATAAACGCTGTGTCCGGATGGTGTAGTTGTTAACGCAGCTGCTTAGTAAATAGGCGATCCCAGGTTCGCATCGCAGTCCGGGTAATAATTTCACTCGTCGCTGCTAATTCCGCATGAAGTCCTGAGGGAGCTGTCATCAATAGTCCCTTCCGTTTCCTTTCCTATCTGACCCACCATCTTCAATTTACGTAATAGTTTATAACTATATGAATGCGTGGCGTCTGTTCTGTCAGATAAATCCGAAAGAACAGACACCACGCGTTCATACAACAGATATGTCTAGCTGACTAGTCGATACACCTTCTTCATTGCAGATGCACAAATACGTCCGACCTCCTGTGGGAAATCCAGAGTAGTGAACTGGAGTAAAACGGACAGGGACTGCGTATTTGTGGCGCTCTATGGGAGTGTGGATTGCCCGTGCGGCGTGCCGAAATGGTCCGGGCAAATGTGATAACGCTGTGTCCCGGAAGGCGCAGGAAATCCGGGGTTCGAATCCCAGTCCAGTACAAATTTTCAATCGTCGTCGCTGCAGCTGACAGCAGTAATCCCCCTTTCATTTAGTATAATAGTTTATAATTACCAAACTAGGAATTTGAGATGTATCGAACAGTAGAGTTACACATATCGAAACAATCTTATTTTATCCTGTCCAGGTTATGCTGTTCAGTCCTTCTCACACATTGGACTGAATACCGTACGTAAGTTTCATAGCAACAAATGGTGGTACTTCGGAGATGGTTACTGACTGTCTCTGATGGGCACACGGTCGCAGGTTGGAATCCTGCCTCGGGCATGGATGTGTGTGATGTCCTTAGCTTAGTCAGGTTTAATTAGTTCTAAGTTCTAGGCGACTGATGACCTCAGAAGTTAAGTCGCATAGTGCTCAGAGCCATTTGAACCAATACTGTATTGGTCCACATTCGGAACTTAATACAGCGTCAGTTCAGAGTAGTATGGATTCGAAAAGTCACTGACAGGTTTCCAGAGGCATGTCGCAGCACATATATACACACATGTATTACGGGCCGATGGTTAACGGGCGCTACATATGGTCAATTTGGAGACCAAGAAACCTGAGTTCACTATCATTCTCCGCTGTAGATAGTTATTTCGCTTTACGATGTCGTCGCAATCGGGGGAGTCATCTAGTGTGAAGGGCTGCAGGTGGTCAGCATTAATGCTCATGTAGTCCATAGCAGCGACTGCGCTTTCGATTAGTGCCATAAGTCGCACATGGAAATCCAGTTTAATGTACAGCACAGAATGATACTGACACCTGGACTGCTCCCGTGGAGAGCCATGTTCCTGTGGGAACGCCTGTCCAGACATGACCATCGACCTGGCGTAACAAGAAAAGTTATTCATCCGAACAGTTGGTATGCTTCTGCTGAGACACGGTTCAAACTCTATAATCTTGTGCCCACTGCAGTCGTGACGAGTTCATTGGGTCAGCATGGAAAGACGTAGAGGTCGTCTGCCGACTTGTTTTCATCTATGTGCACTGAAGGTGTGCTCCAAAACGCTTGTACTCTGTCGTCAGATCTTACTAAGGTCACCTACTGTCATTCTCTATAGAGTAGGCAAGCCTCCGACCTCCAAGTCTGTGATCAAGGAATTGGGCACCTGCTCGTCGTTTCATTGTCATTCCGCCATCCGTTCTGCAACCACTTCACAGTCATTCTCACGGCAGTAGCACGTGAACAGCCGACAAGCATCGCCATTTCGGATAAGATCATTCCCAGACGCCAGGCCAAAACAATCAGCCCCTTGTCATAGTCGCTTTTATCTGTGACATTCTCCATTTGCAATCTTCGCTGGAATCGATCATCTGTACTCTTTTTTTATACTTCCTTACCGCATCGCGTGCTCAACAGGCGGCATTCAATCTCGCCATGTCGCAGTGGGCAGCGTCGAAGTTTTGGCTCGTGATTGTGTGTGTGTGTGTCTGTGTGTGTGACTACCTGTTAAAAGACTGAATAACCAACTTTTGCAAAGCGAAAGTGCAAGAAGTGAGTCAGAGAGGTTCAGGAATCTCTCGACAGGGATGTGGAACCATGCCGAATCCAATGCCACGGTCAGCGGTCAGCTGCACTAGTTTCTCGGTTGACAAATCATGGCGCAAAGAGCCCGATCGAGGTGGTACGACAGATGCTCGATTGGGTTTAAATCCGGGTAGTACAGGGGCCAGGAGAGCACGATAAACTCATTCTGGTGTTCTTCGAGCCACGCACGTATATTGTGAGCTGTGTGACACGTTTCATTGTCCTGCAGGTATAACTGGATCCCTTGCTTTCGGACGCTTCACTTCGCATATGCTAAAGGTCATCTTTGCGATGGAACATGAAGCATGACTCATCTGAAAAAGCTCCTCCTACAGCTCGTACCTGAGCACAATATAATTAGTCACCTTCCAGGCGCAAGACATGAAGCAAAAACCCTTTATTCAACTGACATATTATCTGCTTGAGAATTGCTCATTACTGAGTTTTTATTATAAATAATACTCACCAATAAAAACGTCGAGAGACAAGGCATGTCAAACAAATACAGAACTCCTCAACTAACGTTCATGTAACCTCTAGATACAGTTGGAGAGCATTTGTAGGTACGCTTTATTTACCTGGAATAATGAAATCTAATCACGAAAATATTGTTGGACATTATTCTAATTATGGGGCTGGTCGTGATGTGTTTCGAGCTACAGTGAGCGTTCGTAGATTTTTATTCATTTTGTCTTGTTTCCGTTTCGATTGCGCTACTGCAAGGGATTCTAGGACGGCTGATAACAGACTTGCAGATTTTACAAATGTATTTGAACTCTTTATAGACAAATGTGTAAACTGTTTTATTTATTTATTTATTGTTCCGTGGGACCACATTTAGGAGAAGTCTCCATGGTCGAGTCAATACATGAAATTATAACACGATTGTAGAAACAGATAAAATTAAATATAAGAAACATATTCAGGCGACAAGTCGTTAGTTTAAATAAAGAAAATCAAGAATGTAACACTGGAATTTGCTTAATTTTTTAGCTCTTCCAGGAGCTCCTCGACAGAATAGAAGGAATGAGCCATGAGGAAACTCTTCAGTTTAGAATTAAAAGTGTTTGGGCTACTGCTAAGATTTTTGAGTTCTTGTGGTAGCTTATTGAAAATGGATGCAGCAGAATACTGCACTCCTTTCTGCACAAGAGTCAAGGAAGTGCATTCCACATGCAGATTTGATTTCTGCCTAGTATTAACTGAGTGAAAGCTGCTAACTCTTGGGAATAAGCTAATATTGCTAACAACAAACGACATTAAAGAAAATACATACTGTGAGAGCAATGTCAAAATTCCCAGACTATCGAATAGGGGTCGACAAGAGGTTTTCGAACTTACACCATACATAGCTCAAACAGCCCGTTTTTGAGCCAAAAATACCCTTTTTGAATCAGAAGAATTACCCCAAAAAATAATACCATATGACAGAAGCGTATGAAAATATGCGAAGTATACTACTTTTCGTGTTGAAATGTCACTTATTTCAGATACTGTTCTAATGGTAAATAAAACGGCATTTAGTTTCTGAACAAGATCCTGAACATGGGCTTTCCACAACAGCTTACAATCTATCCGTACGCCTAGGAACTTGAACTGTTCCGTCTCGCTTATAACATGCCCATTCAGTCTGATTAAAATGTCAGTTCTTGTTGAATTGTGGGTTAGAAACTGTAAAAACTGAGTCTTGCTGTGATTTAGCATCAAATTATTTTCCACAAGCCACAAACTTATATCATGAACTACATTATTTGATAATGTTTCAATATTACACACAAGATCCTTCACTACCAAGGTGGTGTCATCAGCAAACAGAAATATTTTTGAATCACCTGTAATACTAGAAGGCATATCATTTACATAAATAAGAAACAGCAGTGGCCCCAGCACCGACCCTTGGGGAACGCCCCATTTAACAATGCCCCATTGGGACTGAACATCATTACCACTCTCAATATTGCGGAGGATTACCTATTGCTTTCTGTTCTTAAAGTAGGAGGCGAACCAATTGTAAGCTACTCCCCTTACTCCATAATGTTCCAACTTCTGCAGTAATATTTTGTGGTCAACACAGTCAAAAGCCTTCGTTAAATCAAAGAAAACACCTAACGTTCGCAACCTTTTATTTAATCCGTCCAAAACCTCGCAGAGAAAAGAGACTATAGCATTTTCAGTTGTTAAGCCATTTCTAAAACCAAACTGTACATTTGAC
The DNA here is from genome assembly GCF_023864345.2 of Schistocerca serialis cubense. Lineage (NCBI taxonomy): Eukaryota > Metazoa > Arthropoda > Insecta > Orthoptera > Acrididae > Schistocerca > Schistocerca serialis. The sequence continues at coordinate 264,179,670 of NC_064639.1, forward strand.
AGCAAATTATGTGAATTTAAATGCTGCAGTAACCTTGTATATACAACCCTCTCTATAACTTTAGCACACACCGATGGCATAGAAATAGGTCTATAATTGTCAACATTATCCCTGTCTCCCTTTTTATAAAGTAGCTTCACTACCGAGTACTTTAATCGGTCAGGAAACCGACCACTCCTAAAGGAAAAGTTACAGATATGGCTAAGTACTGAGCTAACATACGTGGAACAATACTTCAGTATTCTGCTAGATACCCCGTCATATCCATGAGAGTTCTTGGTCTTTAGTGGTTTAATTATTAACTCAATCTCCCTCTTGTCAGTATCATGGAGGAGCATTTCAGGTAACAGTCTCGGAACACTTTTTTCTAAGAGCGCTATATGATTCCCTGTTGGGACTAGGTTTCTATTTAGTTCACCTGCTATATTCAGAAAGTGATTATTAAGTACTGTACATATATGCGACTTATCAGTAACACGGACATCCCCACTACGCACTGATTCTATATTCTCGACCTGTCTCTGCAGACCAGCCACTTCCTTTACGACTAACCATATGGTTTTAATTGTATCCTGAGACTTAGCTATTCTATCTGCATACCACATACTTTTTGCCTTCCTAATAACTTTTTTAAGCACCTTACAATACTGTTTGTAATGGGCTGCTGCATTTAGATTTTAACTGTTTCTAACGTTTTGATATAATTGCCACTTTGTTCTACAAGATATTCTTATCCCTTTAGTCAGCCACCCAGGCTGCCTGTTTGTGCTAGTACCCAGTTTTGAACGTTCTAACGGAAAGCAACTTTCAAAGAGCACGAGAAAAGTCTTGAGGAAAGCATTATATTTATCGTCTACTGTATCAGCACTATAAACATCTTGCCACTCTTGTTCCTTGATAAGGTTTACAAAAGTCTGTACAGCAACTGGATCAGCTTTCCTAAAAAGTTGGTAACTATATTTAACATGTGTTGCAGCACAAAAATCTTTTAGACTTAAAATTTGTGCATCATGATCTGAAAGGCCATTCACCTTTTTGCTAACAGAATGCCCTTCTAATAATGACGAATGAACAAAAATATTGTCTATGGTTGTTCTACTGTTCCCTTGCACTCTCGTTGGAAAGAATACGGTTTGCATAAGATTATATGAATTAAGGAGGTCTACCAGCATCCTTTTCCTTGCACAATCACTTATACAATTAATATTGAAGTCACCACATATAACTAACTTTTTGTATTTCCTATAAAGTGAACCAAGAACCTCCTCTAGCTTTAGCAAAAATGTTGTGAAATCGGAGTCTGGGGATCTATAAACAACAACAGTAAGAAGTTTAGCTCCACTAAATTTAACCACACCTGCACAACATTCAAACACCTTTTCAGTGCAGTACTTTGAAACATCAATTGACTCAAATGGGATACCGTTTTTCACATACATGGCTACTCCCCCACACCGCAAAGAGCTCCTAGAAAAGCTGCCAGCCAACCTGTATCCTGGTAAAGGAAGCCTCTGAATTATCTCCTTATTTAAGAAGTGTTCAGATATACCAATAATTTCAGAGTCAACATCTATAAGCAGTTCACTAACTTTATCTCTAATACCTTGTATATTTTGATGAAATATACTAATTTCCTCATTAATCGGATACCCAAGCTTTGTAGAAAGTGGTTTCTTTGTTAGAGAGACTTCCCTTAAGCAGGAATACCTATCAGCTGACTTCAATCTAAAAAAGGTACAGCTCTAACACCCACAACTACCGGAATTTTCCCATGAGTGATCCCACCACCCCCACCTATGCGGTCACCTATAAGTTTTGCCAACCTCCCCTTCCCATACCTGTTGAGGTGCAGGCCATGTCTAGTGAAACCCGTCCTACTGATAGACTCCACCGACACCACTGAAATGTGACTCATGCCTTCTGTCATCAGCGCACCCCCAAGTCTCATGTTATTACGCCTGACGGCTGTATTAAGATGAGGCCGATCGTGACGCTGAAACAGTTCCACGAAATGCACATTTGTGTTGCCAGTCTGAGTGGCTATCTTTACCAGGTCACCATCTATGTCATACTCCCCATCCCTATCAATACTATTACCAGCCCCACCCACAATCACTACCTGATCCTCTTTAGTAAAACCCCTACATAACCCCCCTATGTTAAAAGTCACCTGAGCCAATCCTGCATTAGGCTTCACAATGCTGGTGACCTGGTACTCACTCCCAAAAACTTCCTGCAACTGCTGGCCTACACCTCTACCATGAGAACTACCTAACAGCAGAACCTTCTTCTTTCTCTTAGACTTTGCAACTGTCCTAGCCACCGTAACTGCTGAGGTCTGCTGCATACCTCCTACATCTACAGCTACTAGAGATTCCTCTCCACTAGACTCTGACAGTTGGTCATATCTATTACAAACACCAATAGTAAAACTATCTGAAAATCTCCTTCTCCTAGCAGATCCCTTGCCAACAGCCAGCTCCCATTCCCCAACCCCCTTCTCCCTCCTCATCCTATCTAGCTCCTCCTGTGCGTTTTTCAACTGCACCTGAAGGGCACAGATCTTACGCTCCTGCTCCTCTATCAACTTACTCTTGCTACATAACCTGCAGTTCCAGGAGAGGATCTCACCAGAATGCCCACTGGCTTCCCCACTGCATTCCCCCCAGTGAAAATACTTCGAACAAGTCTCACACCGCAATCCACTACTCACGAACCTACGGCAAAGCCCACACTTCTCACTCATGGTAAAATTTTACAATTATTGAAACAAGAAAACAACTTTATCTAAGTTCCGCTACTACAATAAGAAGATGTTAAAAACTGACTACAATTATCACAAACGTGCTCTACAAGGGAAGTAACTACTATTATTGACAGTATTAATCAACAACAAATGAGAATATAACAAAATACTAACACAGAAAGAAAATCAAACGTCTAATGACAGTAACGAAACTGAAAGCAGTTCGCAAAAATTTCTTCTGAAGTTATTTCACCGGAAAACACCAAGAACACCGGTTGAAGACTACTAAAGTTCCTAAATAAACTACTATACACAAACAATTAATTAGTACTTAGCTTTCGATGCGCCGCTACAGCTGCAACTGGTCAGCGCGTAATGTAAACACGGGTAAGAGGTTAAGTTGCTCGATACGAAACACTCACAAATATCAGGCCACAACACAAGAAATGCAGAGGCGAATGAAGAAACCACTAATAAGTCACTTATATAGTAAATATTATCACAAAAACAGTTAAAATATATATCTGAAACCTAAAAATAGATGAAAACTTAGAGAGCGATCTCACACGCAGTCACGCGCTTATGACGTCACACCAAAGATTTTAGAAGCGAACGTGAAAATTGATTAGATGTTAGTACATTGATTGGTGTTCCGTAGAATTGTTGGTAGAATATTTTATACATTTTGAATGAAAAAAACACAACACTGACGTAATATTCTCGAATATTTATTATTTCTTACACGAGTGTTGCGTGTGTTTCATTCACAAAATGTTAGTACCTTTTTGTGGTAGCTGGAGTATCGCATATGTATGTCTTAGAACCCACCCAAATACGGTCTCAAAATTATTTGCTTTGTGATGTGTAAGCATTTTATTCACGCAATGTGTTTTTCTGCACTGCAGAAGGAACATACGAAAGCATGTTATCAGTTCGAAATCAGTTTGAAATCAGTAACGCCAATTAACCCGCCCGGTTGACCGTGCGGTCTAACGCACGGCTTTCCGGGCGGAAAGGAGGGCCTGGTCCCCGGTACGAATCCCCCCGGCGGATTTGCGTCGAGGTCCGGTGAACCGGCCAGTCTGTGGATGGTTTTTAGGCGGCTTTCCATCTGCCTCGGAGAATGCGGGCTGGTTCCCCTTATTCCGCTTCAGCTACACTATGTCGGCGATTGCTGCGTAAACAAGTTCTCCACGCAAGCGTACACCACCATTACTCTACCATGCAAACATAGGGGGTACACTCGTCTGGTGTGAGACGTTCCCTGGGGGGTCCACCCGGGGCCGAACCGCACAATAATCCTGCGTTCGGTGTGGGGCGGCGGAGGGGTGAAATGGACTGCGGTAAAGAGAGATGGGGCCCTCCACGCCCGCACTAACGTGGTGACTAAAAGTTCTACTGTCACCTCCGTAAACATGTTAGTTATCTAGTAAGTGGATCACAGGATGCTGGGCTGTGATGTTGCCCGTGCGTCTGGGTAAGGCTACGCATTAACACGGTCCATCAGGTGATAGATAGTGGACGAAACGCGAGTGAGGGTAGCGATTTGAAGAGCAGAGGAAAAAAAGTGCCATGGCTCGTGCCGTGGGGAAAAAACCTCTGCGACAGTGGGATGGGTAGTAAGAGCAGTAGTGGCTTACTAGCTGCGATAGTTCATGCAAGGTTGGATTTGTTAGTATAGGTATCATGCATCATTACCGTGGCAAGCGATGGCGATGTGTCCCAGTTGTTGCTGCTGCTGCATTCCTGGAACAATCAAGATCGTTATACAGTAGTGGGAGATCGGCCATAGATCATCTCACTGTTTGGGGGATGTGTGGAGCTTGTTTGCATGCAGTGTACGGTACGGCTTCCCTGTGTGGTGCCAGTTATTCGGCAGTGTATTCCAGCTGGATATCCAGTAATGGGTCTGATTAACAGGGGCTCGCCTGTGCCGTTATGTTTGCGTATGCTTGGCCATAGATGTTATGTCCTTACAAGTATGTCTTTTGGTCTTTTATGTTTCCATCTATGGTTGTGGTCGTAGTTCCCCAGATTCAGAATAAACGGGTTCTGCGAATGTCTGGAGTTTCTGTATAGTCTTGTGGTGAGTTTGTGGATTACCTCCGTGAGAGTCTCAAGTCGGTATTCCCGGTGAAGGTCCGCGATGCGTGTGTATCGTGGAGCATTGCTTATGATTTTGAGTACTTTGTTTTGTATGATCTGCAGACGGCGCAGACGTGTAGGCGCAGCGTATCCCCAGACAGGAGCTGCGTACGTCATCAGGGGTCGGATAAGTGTCATGCACATGGACCTCGACACCCTTCTGTTCAGTGTGCTACGCCTGTTGAGCATAGGATAGAGCTGTTTGAGCCTCGCGCTAGCTCGGTTGGTCATGTGTTGTATGTGGTCCCCCCAGAGTAATTTCCGGTCCAGCCAGACACCGAGGTATTTGACTTTCTCACGGAAACGTACTGGGCGTGCATGTAGAGTTGTTGGTCTGCAGTAGCGGTGTTTGCGCAGTTGCTTCGGTCTTCTAGTGAACAGAACGGCTTCGCACTTGTCGACGTTTACTCTAACACGCCATTTCTCCAACCAAGGCTCGGCCACTCTGAGTGCAGTCTGTAGGCGTGACGTAATGTTTGATGGTTTCCAATCTTGCGCAAGGATGGCTGTGTCATCCGCGTAGATTGCCATCATTGTGTTGTGTGTGGTTGGGAGATCGTTTATGTAGAGGTTAAACAGCAGGGTCCTAGGATGCTTCCCTGGGGTACTCCCGCGTGTATACCGTGTTGTGTTGATTGTTTTCCCTGCACGAGGTATGAGTGTATTAGACGCAGCAGCCGGTCAGGGAATCCCGCGTCGCTGAGTTTGCGGATGAGGCCGTTGTGCCATAGACGGTCGAAAGCCTTTTCGATGTCCAGGAACACTGCCCCTGTAGCTTTGTTTATGTTGAAGCCATGTGTTATATGTTCAACAACCCGTAGGAGTTGTTGTGTTGTGGAGTGGTGATTCCTGAAGCCGAATTGCTCCGGTCTCAGGATGTCATTTGTTATGCAGTGCCTAGTGATGCGTTTGAGAATCACCTTCTTAACAATCTTACTGAGCGAACTCAGAAGGCTGATGGGTCAGTAATTTTGTGGGAGGCTGTGGTCTTTCCCCGGCTTCCTGAACATCAGGACCTTGTCCGTCTTCCAAAAGGCGGGGAAGTGTTGGTGTTTTAGTATGGCATTCGTTATGTGTGTTAGGTACTCAGTTGCTTTATCCGTGAACTCCTGGAGGACACGGTTTTGAATGCCATCATGACCAGGGGCTTTCCTAGCAGCAGAATGCATTATAGCCCAGGAGACTTCGGCTGTGCTAGCATGTCGAATGTCGTCGCGCGATGGTTGGGCTAGAATGCGTGTAACCTCTTGGTCAGTAGCAAGTGTGAACACTGGATCTGATGGTACCAGGTTCGGTGTGAATGACGCTGCGAGTGTTCGAGCAATTAGTTCTGCTTTCTCTTCCGCTGAGTATGCAGGTCCGTCAGGCCCTTGAAGCGTTGGGGTGTATATTTTCTCCCTGGTGAAGTGTCGGGCTAGCTGCCACACGCCAGGTCGTGCGGTGTCCAGCCCTTCGAGTTTTTGATTCCAATGTTGTGTTCTATGTGTTTGTATTTTATCGTGTATGATGCCCTGTAGTCTGTTAATGTGCCGTTTGAAGTACGGACGCCTGGTGCGCTGCCATTGTCTCCTGAGGCGATTCCTCATTGAGATTAGGCCCAGGATTTCCTGGGGCAGGGCCGCACTGCGTTGTTGTGAGGTGCGATCAGGTATGGTGCCTGCCATTGCGTCCCGGACGGCGTTAGTGAGGGTTTCCACTGCCTCGTCAATTTGTCCTGTTTCGTTAATTTCGTGTAAAGGTGGGATGTGGCTATCAAGCGTTTGCTTGAACAATGTCCAATTCACACGCCCGTAGTCCAACATCTTGCGTTGTTCTGTGTGCTGCAATGTTTCCTCAATGTATAGTATTACAGGTTGGTGGTTTGAGGGCAGATCGTTTTCAACGGCAACGTTGAGTGTCGCTGTAATGCCCTTGATGAGGGCCATGTCTATCACGTCTGGCCTGTGTCCCCTCTGATAGGGAATGTGCGTCGGTTCAGTCGGCGCTAGTATAATGTAGTTTCTACCTAGCGAATGTTCGTACAGTTTTTTGCCGTTGGGATTTCGTATGCGTGAATTCCATTCTGGGTGTTTTGCGTTCAGATCTCCAGCGACTATTACTCGCGGTGAAATGTTGAGTAATGTGCTGATATCGCGTGTTGAGATGCCTACAGGGCTGTTGTATACCGACATCAGCGTGGTGTAGGCTCCGTTGAACTTGACTCTGACGGCCGTAGCCTCAATTTTTTCCAGTTCAGGGAGCTCTATGTTTGTGTGCTCAATGTCTTTGTGTATGACGATTGCAGTTCCACCTGCCACGGCGTCGCCCGGTCGGTCGGTACGATAGACACAATAGCCAGGAAAGTTTAATTGTTTGTGCGGTTTAAGTTTAGTCTCGCTCAGTAGCGCGACAAGGATTCCCTTGCGCTCCATGAACGCGGCAAATTCTGCCCTTTTGTTGTGGATCGAGTCTGCATTCCAGAACAGGATCCGTGATAGTGTATGCGGGTCTGCGTTATGGGCCGGGTGTGGTGTATTATTCATGTAAGAGTGTGAAAGAGTGTTGTGATGGCAGTGTGTATGACAGCCCAGTATTGCCCGGGTTCGGCGCTCATGAGCTGGGTGAAGAGTGCAGTGACGGCCGTCAGCACCTTGGTAAGGATTTGAACGGTCGTGTGTCGGGGGAATAGTGTTTCCAGTATTCCCACAGGTGGTGTGCTGGTGTTGGGTGTGGCAGCCTGAGGTGCTGTTGTGGAGTTAGCGGCCGCTTGTGCGGGTATTGGCGTGTTGTTAGGAGCGGCATTTGTGCTTTGTGGCAGCGGTTGTGGCGCATGTGTTACTTCTGTGGTGAGGGGGATGGTAGTGTGAGTTACAGTCTCGGTGTCTTGTTGACTGTTTTCCTGTGTGTTGCTGTTCCGTTGTTACTGTGTGGCCTGTTGTGGTGATTTCGTGTTCCCCGCCTTGTGTTTGCGTGTACGTCTATTCCTCCTCTGGGCTTGGGGTTCGGGGGTTTCTTGTGTGGGTGTGTTTTCCTGTATATGGTGCGTTTCTTCGCAGCGCGTGATTTCCGGGAGTGGGGTCGTGTTGTTTGGGGGCATAGGTGTTGGTACCGATGCTTGCTGGGTTTCAGGTGTTGCCTGTGGTTGTTGTGTGGCGGTTGCAGCGGTTGTTTCACGTGTGTGTGTAGGGCGCTGAGGTTCCGCAGCCTGTGCCGTCCCGCCAGGGCGTGCAACCGTGGCAAACGTTACGCCGTTCCTTACTGGGTTCGGCGCTGGCCTTGGACGTGGTATGTCGTACAGTACCCTACTTTTGTCTTGCTTTCGCTTCAGCGCCTGTTTGTATGAGTTGCACTGTCTGAAGTTTGCCGCATGGGGCCCACCGCTGGTTTGGCTGTCTTTGTGTGCAAGTGTTGGATCTGTGATTTCCAGCGCATCCGCGGCAGCGAGTTGCCAGGCCGCAGCGGAGGGCCGAGTGGCCAAACCGCTGGCAGTTGTTGCATTGTTGGGGGACGTTGGGTGGTTCATAGAGTTCTACACGTACGTCCATCCGCAGAAAGCTCTTTATCTGCAGGATGGCGCGGGAATCAGCCGTGTCGGCTAACTCAACCATGTAGTGTGGTAACGGTGCGTGTGTACGGAACTCTGTCATCCGGGAGGCACTTTCACAGTCGAATCCCAGATAACAAAGGGCCGCATGTACTGTCTCGTTGGGGGCGCTGGGGTCCACTCCCTTGATCAAGTACTGCTGGGTTCTCTCGTCCAGCGTTCTGTACGTGTAATGTTCGACCTTCCGATCTTTGAGGAAGGTCAGAAGATCTTTATTTTCTTTGTCTGTGGCAACGTACAGTGAGGCCCTATCCCCCGAGTACTTTGCATGTAATGTGCTGTTTATGTGCCTCTCCGCGAATGCAGTGTTAAGGGCACTAAGGTTCCCGTAGTTTTGTATGACAACTGGGGGGAAACCAGTCTTGTGTTGTGTGGGCACTGCTGTGGCTTTTTGTGCTTTGTTGTTGTTCGCCACAGCTGTGTTTGCGTTTTGTTTTGTGTTAATGTTGCTAGCCTGAGATGAGCTAGTGGGTGTAGGCAACAGCGCCTTTCGGTTGCCTAGCGAGTTTGGTTGCTCGCTTGTTTGTGCTGGTGTTTTTTTGGGTCTGTGTTTTGGGCCCTCCACCTGCCAGGGCTCTGTGTAGTGGTTTTCTGTATCCACATCCGCCGCCGCTGCCTCGGTCTCTTGAGGCTGCGGCGCCGGTGGGAGAATGGTACATGACTGTCCAGTGACAGGTGAGTGTAAAGTGATGTTTAGTGTAGTTGTTTTGGTGGGAGAGACGTCCGCCCCGAAAAGTTCGGTGATTAGCCAGCGCGACTCGAGCTGCTTTTGCGCTTTCGCGCCAAGCTGTCGAGCGTCGCCAGCCGCTCCCTTGCCTTCGGTAGCGAGCGGGGCGCGAGTTTCGGCGGGTGCAGTCGATCCTCGCGCCTCTTGTGTTGCAGTCTTGCTGCGGGTGATAGCAGGGGAAGTGCTAGTAGCGTCCGCCGTCTCGCACTTAGGATTGTTCATTTGGTGGGAAGGGGAAACGACAATTTTACGTTTCTCGAAAGGCGAGAGAAGTGTTACTTGTTCCCTATGGAAGTGGGTGGTCCCTACTTACGCTAACATGCGCTGTTCGTGCAAGCGCGGCACCTAAAGGAGGTGCGGAAGAAGAATGGCCTGCAACACGCGGGCTTGGTCCCGTGAAGGAGCCCTGGTACTGCCTCAGAGTCCCTAAAAGAACGTGAGAATCACGTTGGGGGCGTTGGGTAACCAGAGGCTACCGGGAGCTGCGAGCCGAAGCTCTTTCGCGGCAGTCCGCGACTGGTTGCGCGGCCTTGCGTCGAAGGGGAGCAGGCTCAACCCTTCGCCACTCGGCCGATTGCCGCTGGGCGGCTGCGCCGGGAGCGTCTGATGCGCACTCCCCGGGCGCTGCCGGGCGACTGGCTGCGGAGCGCTGGTAGCGGCCGGCTGGCGCGCGGCCGGCTGGAGGGGGTAGCGGGCGAGCTACGGTAGTCGTCGTGCGGTTGTAGACCACTGCGGCTGTGGCAGAGACGGAGCCTCTCCGTCGTTTCTAGGTCCCCGGTTAACACACAATCCAATACAACGCCAACTGTTGTTGTTGTTGTGGTCTTCAGTCCTGAGAGTGGTTTGATGCAGCCCTCCATGCTACTCTATCCTGTATAAGCTTCTTCATCTCCCAGTACCTACTGCAGCCGACATCCTTCTGAATCTGCTTAGTGTATTCATCTCTTGGTCTGCCTCTACGATTTTTACCCTCCACGCTGCCCTACAATACTAAACTGGTGATCCCTCGTTGCCTCAGAACATGTCCTACCAACCGATCCCTTCTTCTAGTCAAGTTGTGCCACAAACTTCTCTTCTCCCCAATCCTATTCAGTACCTCCTCATTAGTTATGTGATCTACCCATCTAACCTTCAGCATTCTTCTGTAGCACCACATTTCGAAAGCTACTATTCTCTTCTTGTCTAAACTGTTTATCGTCCATGTTTCACATCCATACATGGCTACACTCCATACAAATACTTTCAGAAACGACTTCCTAACACTTAAATCAATACTCGATGTTAACAAATTTCTCTTGTTCATAAACGCTTTCCTTGTCATTGCCAGTCTACATTTTATATCGTCTCTACTTCTACCATAACTACTTATTTTGCTCCCCAAATAGCAAAACTCCTTTACTACTTTAAGTGTTTCATTTGCTAATCTAATTCCCTCAGCATCACCCGACTTAATTCGACTACATTCCATTATCCTCGTTTTGCATTTGTTGATGTTCATCTTATATCCTCCCTTCAAGACACTATCCATTCCGTTCAACTGCTCTTCCAAGTCCTTTGCTGTCTCTGACAGAATTACAATGTCATCGGCAAACCTCAAAGTTTTTATTTCTTCTCCATGGATTTTAATACCTACTCCGAATTTTTCTTTTGTTTCCTTCACTGCTTGCTCAATATACAGATTGAATAACATCAGGGAAAGGCTACAACACTGTCTGACTCCCTTCCCAACCGCTGCTTCCCTTACATGGCCCTCGACTCTTATAACTGCCATCTGGTTTCTGTAAAAATTGTAAATAGCATTTCGCTCCCTGTATTTTACCCCTGCCACCTTCAGAATTAGACTATTCCAGTCTACATTGTCAAAAGCTTTCTCTAAGTCTACAAATGCTAGAAACGTAGGTTTGACTTTCCTTAACCTAGCTTCTAAGATAAGTCGCAGGGTCAGTATTCCCTCCCGTGTTCCAATATTTCTACAGAATCCAAACTGATCTTCCCCGTGGTCGGCTTCTACTAGTTTTTCCATTCGTCTGTAAAGAATTCGCGTTAGTATTTTGCAGCTGTGGCTTATTAAACTGATTGTTCGGTAATTTTCACATCTGTCAACACCTGCTTTCTTTGGGATTGGAATTATTATATTCTTCTTTAAGTCTGAGGGTATTTCACCTGTCTCATACATCTTCCTCATCAGATGATAGAGTTTTGTCAGGGCTAGTTCTCCCAAGGCTGTCAGTAGTTCTAATGGAATGTTGTCTACTCCGGGGGCCTTGTTTCGACTGAGGTCTTTCAGTGCTCTGTCAAACTCTTCACGCAGTATCATATCTCCCATTTCATCTTCATCTACCTCCTCTCCTATTTCCAATGCCATAAAAATGTAACAATAGCACACTGGTTTATGTCACTTGAACGCTGGGATTAAGCGAAAGCCAAAAACTTGACTGTCTTAAGTACACTGAAGCTAAATAAACCGCAAATCCAAGAAGAAATCAAACCAAACAGAAAGCGCCCTGGGAATCGCCATTATTTGGGTATAACGAAGGAACGATAAGTGGTTCCTAAGTTCCTCGCTAAGATCGACCCATTTTGTTGCTTTCATTTACGAACCCACGAGCAGAAACTTAGTACTCAAAGGGACAATCCTGAAATTATCATTAATTACGATGTCACAAAAGTTGGAATGGATGCACTGGACGAACTATCGCCAACTACTCGGTATCACGGCGAAAACTCGAATGGCCAGAGCCCTTATTTTATGAAATTTTAAACATAGGTGGAGTCAATGCCACTGTTTTACTTCTGGGCACCAAAACAATCGACCAAACTAATGACTTGTAAATAAAAGAATATCTACGGAGATTCGAAATTGATTCAGTAAAGCCCTAATGCAATGTCGTGATGTCCGACCCCTTTCTCGTGAGCTGAGGGATGTTGCTTATGCTTGGTGGTATTAGTCTTCCCTCATCTCCATAGTCAGAACCCATGAAGAAACCAAGATGCTGTATGTATGCAAAACTCACGGACAACAAAAGCGAAATAGTGTGCGAGAAATTCTCAAACCTGTTGACCCGATCACAGATTTTCAGAACGCCAAAACTGTTTGTAATATTATCTATAATGTTTAAGACTATCTACAATATTAAATTTTAAGGGTCAATTAGAAATAGAATGTCTTTGAATTACAGTTTGGTTTTAGTTATTGGAATGCTGCAAGATCCACTGCAGTATTACCCTAAGAGCATTTCAACAGAGTAGTTAAGGATTAAGAGACAGCCATGAAATGGAAAAATGGCTAAATTTTAGCAACAAGCACCTGAGTCATACCGCAGACGCAGATAAATACAAAATTTTCCAGCAATGCTACATTGCACCAGAACAGCGGAAATATTGGCTCTCACAACTTTAAATTAACTCTGAAGGTAATTTTTAATTTTTTTGTAGCGATACGCGCAACGATCCCTCTCTGAACGCTTTGTTTGCAACAGAGCCGTTCTGTTCGTGTTTAATTGCCTGTTTAAAACTGTGTTTACCGCTGTTTTTCGGTACTGCGCGCTTTTTTATCTGCCGTGTGAAACAAGAGACTATATCAGCACACATGCTGTCAGCAGAACGACGACAATTTCTGCACAGCTGCGCGAATCCCTGCCCAATATGTTGTCCTCGTTTCCACATGATGACTATTTAAAACGTTGTATACTGTTACTTACATATAAACAGTTCCCGTTGCTTGACAGATCCTGGGGAGGCAGTAAGCCATTCATTACTTTTAGATTCATTCCAAAATGCCTCCACAATATTTAAATACAACGACTGTATTAGTGATGTCGAATTTATCTATCATTATCATTACAAAACCAGTATAGGACAGCTCTAGTGCCGGCCGGAGTCTCCGTGCGTCTCTAGGTGCTACAGTCTGGAACCGAGGGACCGCTACGGTCGCAGGTTCGAATCGTGCCTCGGGCATGGGTGTGTGTGATGTGATTAGTTTAGTTAGGTTTAATTAGTTCTAAATTCTAGGCGACTGATGACCTCAGAAGTTAAGACTCATAGTGCTCAGAGCCATTTTTTAACAGCTCTAGTCTTCTGAATAGGGGTGTCATCTTGGAAGAAGTAGTTCCTTGCTGGGCATACCGCTTAAGGTTCAAACGAAGTTAGGCTTCTTAAGTGATTTCGCTCCCCAAGCTGTTAAAATTTTCTTCCAGTGTGACCATCATACCGATCGACAGACCAAAACATAATAGCCGAAACCAGTGGCGGTTCGTAGGTGTACATTCTGGCTGTTCACAAATTTTGAAATTCAGACAAAAATAAGAGAATGGGAAATTAATAGCAGCTGCTGTGTTAACAGTTATACTTATCAACATTTTTATACAACTTTAACCCGTTGCCAATAATAAAGATAATAATAATAATAATAATAATAACATGCATAACTTGTCTGAAAAAGGAATAATCGTTATTGTGGAATTTTGTGGCTTTGTACATAAGTACAGCTTATGGCAAGAACAAAATAATATTTATGCTTTCGTTACCTCCGTTTCGCATTTTTGTGTAAGAAGAAGTTTTCGCGCTTTTTGTTTTTTCGGACAAATGTACAAGATTCCTAATTCATGTGTTATTAACGAATTAACTTCTGGGCTGAAAATCAGGCGATCTCACTTTGCATCCACACAACAACTTATACTTATTAGACACTTCTTTGTTAAATGTTCGCTTGCAGACATGTTTCTTGGATTTCGTCACCTTGTCTATCAACAGATCTGATATGTGAGGCCTTAGTTCCTTTGCGGCTAGTGTTTCCTGGTAATTTTCTTTTGTGGTAGCACTTAACACAGAGTTCAAGTTTGTTGCAGTGTGCTACCACCCAGTGGCATTGACGTAAACTTGTAGTTGAGTGGTTAGGGCTAGCAGTGCACGCCATGAACTGTGCACATCGTTTATCAAATCTGTATCTATTTGGCCCATAAGCCAAATACGTCACGCCAGTTAGGCATACTCAGAAGCTCCATAAAACGTGCGCAAGTGAAAATGTGATCGCGTCCATGATGCCAAGTTTGACCTATGGAAGAAATGTAGCACAGCGTGATAGGTTTAGTGCTGTGCATTTCAGGTTACCACGTCTACATTACGTTTAACAGCATTCAAACAAAATAACCAATAAATCCGCAAGGTGTCAAAACTTAGGGTGTTTATGTGATCTTGTGCTCTTATACAACAGCCGACACTGCCGAAGGCAATAACAAAAACGTGCATCGTGCACTGTGATTAGAGGACGTTTGTCTGGATGCTATATTTTAACTGGTGTTCACCATACGATAACAAGTGGCGAAGAACAGCGTGAAAATGAAATCGTTGGAAATCATTGTGGTGTTCTTTGGGACATTGTTCAGAAGTAAAAGGAAAATTACCGTTTGGCATCCAACAGACGACAAGGGCATGAGAGAATACCACAAGCTCGGAATGGGAAAGGACAAAGTCGAGTTTCCGGTGTCTGCCTTGAGTGATATGTGGAAAAGTGATATATGGAAATCACAGAAAGCTTAATATCGATGAAATTAGAGCTATATATTAATATCTCCGGCTGCAGACGGGCGTTGATATACATCAACGGGGACAGGTGAAAATGTGTGTCCCGACTGGGAATCGAATCCGGGTTCTCCTGATTACAAGGCAGAAGCTCTATCCAGCTGAGCCACCGAACGCACATGTCCGAAAGAACAAAACCGTAACCATATACGTACATAGTTCTGGCAATACCGGCCATGACCTTCTTCTTCTGTGCGGATGCACACATATTATCCGAACTCTTACGAGACTTGGTAAGAATGTCTTCCACGAGTAATGAGTGTGTTGGGTAGGGACACTACGAATGTAGTGTGTAGACATATGAAGTGAGAATGTGGGTCTCGCGGGAGGCGTGCGCGAGGTAGTCCCTGTAGTCGCACTATGTGCCCTCAATGGCTCACGTGGATACAGTGTCTGCCATGTAAGTAGGAGATTACGGGTTCGAGTCCCAGTCGGGCACACATTTTCACCGGTCCCGGTTGATATATATCAACGCCCGTCAGCAGCTGAAGATATGAATATATAATTCTGATTTCTTTCTAGACGGCTGCAGGTCCTCAATGGTGTCTGTTCTTTTTGGTCATGTCCGAAGAAACAGACACGATATCCATATAAGTTAATATGGATGGGTCGACAGCGATCTGAAACGCTGTCCTTCCGGCTACGACTGTCTCGTCACGCCATCGTCTTGCTTGGTGTACGTACTTGAGGTTTTGTGCTCATTATACTACCGAAGCTCTTCTTTGCAATCATATATTCGCAAATAAAAAATTTTTGAGGCATTCATAGCCACTTGTTGACCTATTGCCTATTGGTTTTAGTCTCGGATTCTGATTATCTGATTATCCCAGGGGATAGCCAGCGCAAGTCGGTGGCGTTGTCAAGGACTCACCCTTCACTGTGGTGGCGGACTGCTGTCAGTATTCATTCTCCATTGCTGGTGACGGACTGCCGCCACCACTGACTGTCAACTGCTGGTGGAGGGTTCGCTCGACGAAAGATCCATATCTAACACTGGAAAGATGCTAAGGTCACACAAGTACACAAGAGGGGAAACAGAAGTAATCTGCCGAATTACCAACTCATATCACTGATACAGATTTGGAGTCATATTCTGTTTCGAATATTGTGCTCGAATATCATGAAAAACTTCGATGGGTACGCTCTATTGACACATAAACAATAGGGACACAGAAAGTATTACTCTCATGAAACACAATTGGCTGCTTATTGAGACGAAGAAATGAGTTTCATCGACATGGGATTTCAAGTAGAGTCCACATTTCTAGATTTCCAGAAACCGTTGGATACGTTAGGTAGTAAGTGACTTGAAGTCATGGAGTGAAACGGAAGTGATATCTGGGGACCCCAAGGAAGAGTTATAGGCCCTCTGCTGTTCCTACGCTGTATATACGTTTCGGAGATAATCTGAGCAGCCGTCTTTTTTTTTTCCAGGTGGTTCTGTCGTTCCCTGACCAGCAAGCGCATCATGAAAAAAGATTGCAAAATTATTTATACGAAATATCTAAATGATTCTTCTAGAAATAACCGTACAGATATCTTGTGCAAATCACTTTACAACTCTTTTTTGATCTTCTCGTGAATTTACTAGACGGTAATCGGTGCGGAAAAATGGAATCAAACTATTATTCCGCTAAGTGTGGGGAACCTATCAAACTACAGACTACCACCAAACTTTCGGAAAAATGTCATCCACACAGTTCTGACGATAGTGAGAGGAGTTATGTGGGACTACTATCGTAAAGTCAGCTTAACAATTTATGCGACGAAGTTTCAGGGATGAATATTACACACAAGAAATGGAAAGTAGGTTCCAGATGTTCAGAAAGATGAAGGCAACTGAAAGACAGTTCTGATATGCCGGTTCTTCAGCTTTCACCTATACTTACATATGTATGTAGGTGTATTTTCTATAACATTTCGTCTTATCTTGTATCAACTTAACTGTATGTACTTATGAAACATTCCTGTAAGCAATGCGCTAAATAAATAAACCACCAAAGTATGTGGACAATTGCATTGACTCTTAACAAATGAAGAGGTTTTTCGCAGATCTGCCGAAGAAAGGGACACACAGAAAACATTGATAAAAATAAAGGAACGGACGAAAGGAATTTGTAACTTTGTGGTAAGTTCCTATGGGACCAAACTGCTGAGGTCATAGGTCCCTAGGCTTACACACTACATAATCTAACTTAAACTAACTTACGCTAAGGGTAACACACACACCCATGCCCGAGGGAGGACTCGAAACTCCGACGGGGGGAGCCGAGCGAAACGTGGCAAGGTGCCTCAGATCGCGCTGCTCCTCCGCGCGGCGGATGACAGGAGATGTATTAAGACCTCATGGAATAACTAGCATGGTAATAAAACAGCTACATAGGATAAAAACTGCAGCGGAAGACAGAGGCTGGAATACGTTCATCAAATAACTGAGGACATAGAGTGTAAGTGCTACTATAGAATTAACAGGTTGTCATAGGAGAGGAAGTCATAACAGTCCGCATCAGACCAGTCAGGGGACTGTGACCGAAAACATCGAAAGAAAAAAATAATTGTACTACGTGAAAGTGGCCGTTTAGCGTAAACAATGAGAAGGACCAGGACCACCACGTGAGTACTAAAGAAATCCGTTAAATTACGGTTACACAGTAAATCATACAAATTAAAAGGTTGTCGATTCCACCAAACACGAACAACTTAAATTCAAAAAATCACATGAAATTTGTTACAGAAACCCAAGAGTGAGCTTTACTGACAGAACGCTTAGACAGTGCAACAAATCTACTACAAAGAATGAGTACTCTTCGTCTGTCCGTGCCGTTCTAGACTGTTGCCGCACGATATCCTTACCAGATTGGACAGACAGAGAATATGAATATGATACAAGAAGGACAGCTCATTTTTTACTCTTGAAACCGTCTAGAAAATGTGACCCATATTAATGACGAGTTGAAGTGGTAATCATTAAAACGTTGCTGCGAGATTTCTCCACGAAATTTCAATCGCAAACTTTCTCCTCAGAGATTATACACACATCAAAAAAAGTTTTGCGTCATCTCGGTTGGGTAAGATACTTCGGGAATGAGAGAAGAGGACCGAGGGCAAGATTAATGAAACGATAAAGTGAGATGCTTCGCAAAGGGTATATTTATAATGAAATATTTTCGCAAAAAAATAATAAGGAGGAAGCATAACTGATGCAAGAAAGTAGTTTATACAAACATAAAAAAGTTTTGAATCACCACGGTTCCGACAGTTCTGGAACCTGTACAGAAAATTGGAATAGAGATCAACATAAACATCATTTCCGCACCTTTTATTGCTCATGAAAACCACACATTGCATGTTGTACCACCATACATCGAGACCTTCAGAGGTGGTGGTCCAGATTGCTGTACACACCGGTACCTCTAATACCCTGTAGCACGTCCTCTTGCAATAATGCATGCCTGTATTTGACGTGGCATACTATCCACAAGTTCATTAGGGCATAGTTGGTCCAGATTATCCCACTCAACGGCGATTCAGCGTTGATCCCTCAGAGTGGTTGGTGGGTCACGTAGTCCATAACCAGCCCTTTTCAATCTATCCCAGGCATGTTAGATTGGGTTCATGTCTGGAGAACATGATGGCCACTCTACTCGAGCGATGTCGTTATCCTGAAGAAAGTCATTCACAAGATGTGCACGATGGGGGCGCGAATTGTCTTCCATGAAGACGAATGCCTCGCCGATTTGCTGCCGATATGAATGCACTATCGGTCGGAGGATGACATTCACGTATCGTACAGCCGTTACAGCGCTTTCCACCAGCGGCGTACGTCGGCCCCACATAATGCAATCCCAAAACAGCAGGGAACCTCCACCGTGCTGCACTCGCTAGACAGTGTGTCTAAGGCGTTCAGCCTGACCGGGTTGCCTCCAAACACGTCTCCGACGATTGTCTGGTTGAAGGCATATGCGATACTCATCGGTGAAGAGAACGTGATGCTAATCGTGAGTGGTCCATTCGGCATGCTGTTGGGCCCATCTGTACCGCGCTGCATGGGGTCATGGTTGCAAAGATGGACTTCGTCATGGACGTCGAGAGTGAAGTTGCGCATCTTGCAGCCCATTGCGCACAGTTTGAGTCGTAACACGACTTCCTGCGGCTGCACGAAAAGCATTGTTCAACATGGTGGCGCTGCTGTCAGGGTTCCTCCGAGCCATAATCCATAGGTAGCGGTCATACACTGCAGTAGTAGCCCTTGGGCTCTCTGTATGTCCTCCATGACCGAAAACATCGCTTTGGTTCACTCCGAGACGCCAGGACACTTCCCTTTTTGAGAGTCCTTCCTAGTAGAAAGTAACAGCGCCGACGATATCGAACCGCGGTATTGACCGTCTAGATATGGTTGAACTGCAGACAACACGAGCCGCGTACCTTCTTCCTGGTGGAACGACTGGAACTGATCGGCTGTCGGACCCCCTCCTTCTAATAGGCGCTGCTCAAGCATGGTTGTTTACGTCTTTGGGCGGGTTTCGTAACATCTCTGAAAAGTCAAAGGGACTGTGTCTGTGATAAAATATCCACAGCCTACGTCTATCGTCAGGTGTTCTGGGAACCGGGGTGGTGCCAAACGTTTTTTGATGTGTGTAAAACGGATGTGGCTTCATGCACCCTCGGCCAAGCACCTAAGTGTGAATTGCGTAGAAGTAAGGTAGATGTTGATGTAGCATTTGATGCTGAATCTTTGAGCATTCCACTACTCCCGTTGGCGAAACGTTTGGAAAACAGTTTTAACTAACTTCGGCTTAAGATCCTTAGACAAAAGCCAATTGGAAATTTGTCTACATCTACATCATACTCCGCAAGCCAATGCGATGGAGGGTATTTCTCGTACCACTAGCTGACGCCCCTTCCTCCTTCGCCGTTCCCTTCTTTTTTACCCTGTTCCGCTCGCGAATGCGCGTGGGAAGAATGATTGTCGGCAAGTCTCTGTATTGGCTCTAATTTTTCTAATTTTATCGTCGTTGTCATTACGAGATATGTATGTGGGGTCAAGTAATACGTTGTCTTTTCCCGGAAAATGCTCAATCGAAACTTCAATAATAAATCTCTCCGTGATGCACAAAGAATCTCTTGTACCGTCTTCCACCGGAGTTTGTTGCGCACATCGGTAACGCTCTCACGCCGTTTAAACGATCCCGTGACGAACCACGCCACTTTTCGTTAGATGCTATCTCGTCCTGTCGCGTACCTGTTAAGGATCTAATATTGATGAACAATACTCAAGAAGCGCTCGAAGAAGCGCCTTATAAACAGCTTCATTCGTGGATAGCTTGTATTTTCTTCTCGTACTTCCTATGAATCTCAGTCTGGCATCTGCTTCTAATCTCATTGACAAGGGGAGGAGTGTCTGGAGACGGCCCAGACAACGATGGGATGAAAACTTGACTGTCGCTCGCCGTACAGCAGGCAACCAAGGGCGATGGTCTGGAGTGCCATTTCTTTTCACAGCAGAACCCCTGACGTTGTCATACCGGGCACCCTTACCACACGGCGGTACATCGACTATATTCTTCGTCCCGTTTTGTTGCCCTTCATGGGAAGCCATCCTGCGCTTTCGCTTCGGCAAGATAATTACATTTCGCCCATGGTGAGAGTTTCTACTGCTTATCTTAGTGCTTGTCAAACCCTACCTTACCCTACAAGTTTGCCGGATCCGTTCCCAATAATTAAAAACGTTTCTAACATTAAGGGAAGGCCCCATCAACGAGCTCAGGATTTAAAGCGCCAGATGGGCAGAACTTTGCATCATCTTCTCTTGAATAAAGAATCCAGTTTTTTTGAAATTATAATCATTTGTTGGTCTGTTCATGTACATCGTATCTACGTTTTCCCCCCTAATCGGAAAATTCCTTCGTCGTGCTTTGCAATTTTTGCCTTAGAGTGTACTATCTCCTTTTCTAGAAACAAAAGGACTGTTTCCTTTTGACACTGGGTGAAAGTTGTTTTCGTACATTCAAGAACACCACTTTAATCTCTACATTACCTATTCTTTTGTCTGTTAATATAACTGTAGAATACCCTTGGTTTTCAATAACCGTGAAATTCTGTACAACTTTCTCTCCCTCTATTTTCCTGTCTTCCTTTGCTTTCTCATTTAAATTGTGAGTTTTTGTTCTCCACTACAATCACTGCAATATAAGTTTTTTTTAGGTATTAGCTTCCATTAGCCTTCTGACAGGTTTGATCAACAGTGATCAGTCTTCTTCTGACTGATATGATGCGGACCGTCACGAATTCCAATCCTGCACCAACGTCTTCATGTCAGAGTAGCACTTGTAACCCACGTACTCAATTATTTACTGGATGTATTCCAGTCTCCATCTTCCTCTACAGCTTTTACCCTATTTAGTTCTCTCCAGTACTATGGAATTTATTCTCTGATGTCGTAACAGGTATCCTAGCGCGCAGTCCCACCTTCTTGTCCGTGTTTTCCCTACGAGTATGTTCCTTTCCTTGCTCAGTATTCAGAGAACTTCTTCATTCCTTACCTAATAATTCCACCTAATTTTCAACATTCTTCTGCAACGCCAAATCACAAATGCTTCGATTCTCTTTTGTTCCAGTTTCCCCACAGTCAACGTTTCACTATCAAATAAGGATGTGCTCAAAATGTACATTCCCAGAAATTTCTTCCTCAAAGTAAGGCCTTCTTTTGATACTAGTAGACATCTCTTCGCCAGGAATGCCTCTATTACCAGTCATAATCCGATTTTTATATACTTCTTGTTCTGTCCATCGGGGATTATTTTCTTGCATAAGTAGCAGAATTCCTTAACTTCGTCTACTTCGTGGTCACAAATTCTGATTTTAAGTTTCTCGCTGTTCTCATTTCTGATAATTCTCATTAATTTCCTCTTCCTCCGATCTACTCTCAATCCATACACTGTACTCACCAGACTATTCATTCATTCAACATAATGTGTAATACCTCTTCACGCTCATTGAGGAAGGCAATATCATCACAGAATTTTAACCCCACTCCAAACCCTTTCTTTTATTTCCGTCATTGCTTCTTCGAAGTACAGATTCAGCAGTAGAGGCGACAGAGTACGTGCCAGTCTATCACCATTTAATCCAAGCATTTCGTTCCTGATCCTTCTGTCTTATTGTTCCCTCTCGGTTCTCTCACATATCGTTCTTTTACGTATTGTATATTCCCCGTCTTTCCTTAGAGTTAACCCCTGTTTTCCTTAGAATTTCGAACATCTTGTAGGAATTTACATTGTCGAATGCTTTTTCCAGGTAGACAACTCCTATGAAAGTGCCTTGGTTTTTCATCAGTCTTCTTTTCATTGCCGGCCGGGGTGGAAGAGCGGTTCTAGGCACTATAGTCTGGAACTGCGCGACCGCTATGGTCGCAGGTTCGAATCCGGCCTCGGGCATGGATGTGTGTGACGTCCTTAGGTTAGTTAGGTTTAAGTAGTTCTACGTTCTAGGGGACAGATGACCTTAGAAGTTAGGTCCCATAGTGCTCAGAGCCATTTGTTTTCATTAACAACAGCAACATCAGAACTACCTTCCTGGTTCATGACCTTCCCTAAAGCCAAATTTATAGTCATCCAAAGCGTCCTCAGTTTTCTTTTCCATTCTTCTGTATATTATTCTTGTCAGTAACTTGAATGCACGAGCTGCGAAGATGAATATGGCATCCGCCTCTGACCGGATTAAATGGACTTCCCCATTAAGTAGACTTTGAAATACTGGTTAATCGATATCCCAAATGCAGGGACACATCGTTAACGTGTGATGGAAATTCGTGAAACTGACGAATGACCTTTGGGGATGACTGTAAGGATGCAACCATCCATGGTCCAAATAACGACGATTTCGCACATTCGCTGGAAAGTGATCATATGTTTCCAGCAATATATGTCTTACACTTCTGAGCATTTTAATGGGTCATTGTACAATTTTCGTCTCATAATAGCTTATATTTCATTAGTTACTCCAGGCGATGGTGATGAGGAAACAATTCCCGTCGAATGGTTATGCCACAGCAGCCTACAGATTACTATGTAGTGATAGTCTTTTGCGGAAATGCTGTGCACGTTGGAAGTGAAGTTTCACTCTCTCAGCATGATACATCTACATGTTTTTACCACATTTTGCTACTTGGCTTTATGTCACGAAAATGCCTCCAGAGCTTGTCCAAATATTTTTGAAACTTCCTGTATCCTGAGAAGTCGAGAATATCAAGTATGGAATCTACCACATTTGGTCTGCTTTCTATGAACATTCATCGTTCAGAAGCAGCTATAAACCATTCTTTAAGTATTCGCCGAATCAGCATTCAGTTTCATCGTATACTTGGTCGACAGTCAGCGATCGTGGCGAGAATGACCGAAAGTTGGAAGTTCTCTGCTCGCACGTATCAAATTTATGCTAGACGTCGTTTATGAATAGAGGCAGCTACGCTTTACACTTGTGATGCGTCCTAGACGAAAAAGGATTTTTGTTTCTATAGGTGCATCGGCATTTACCTGCCGTACAGTGCACGCCGTAAGTACGGTATAACATGTTAATTTACGTTCTCTTCCTGCAGCCTCTTGGGACTATCTTACCTCCAATAGCCTGGTGATTAATGCAATCTAAGAATGAGCTAATACCACATCGTCCTTATTGGTAATCCTAGAACTTATTTCTTTCGCGTTTCAGCAGATTCTGCTTTTGTTTGACGGTCGAACGGTGTCTTTTTCAATGCCACCCTTTTGACACTTCGTGCACCGATCAGTAGCTTTGTAAAAGCTTTATTTTCTATCAGTGTTATACTAATCAATGGGTCTTTTCTTGGTCTTCGTGACATGTTAAGCGTTTTATGCATAATAAAATTTTTCCATCTTCCAAATGAGAGGGGGTGCTGAAAATTAATGCCTCCTAATTTTTCATTAGCTTTCTAAGTAAAAAAGATGTTATTAACATTATACATCTTTATTCTTCATGCCTACATATTTATTTCTCAACATAGTCACCCGGGCGAAGAACACATTTCTCCCAACAACAGACCAGTTTGTTGGCACCGTCGCTGTAGAATGATTGGCTTCGTTAACGGAGCCATAACCACATCTCTGCTTGCACCGCTTCATCACCATCAAAGTAGAGTCACCGGGGGTGTTCTTTAAGACTGAAGTAGATTAAAATCGGATGGTGCCAAGTCAGTACTTTGTGGAGGATGATCGATTACAGTGAACCCAGAGCGCCTGATTATTGCAGATGTCATAGTCCTTGTGCGTGGTTTGGCAGTGTCATGATGAAGGAGAAGGTGTTTAACGTGTGGACGAATTCTTCGAATTCGAAACTGGATTACAGCAGACTGTTCCACGCGTACCGACATAGCTACATATCGCCAGTTTACAATTCGGAGCCGTCTAGCGGTAGAGGGCTGCAAAAATGTAAACATAAAGAATAACCATGCATAATCTTAAATGCACTTCTTTTACCTGAAAAGCGTCACGAGGTTTCACATAAAATATTTCGGAGGCATTACGATTCAGCGCGCCATCGTACATTTCACCACCGCTTGGACGGGAAAATTGTCTACGTGACAACTGTTTTTGCAGATGTCGTAGCTTATACTAGTTTAGCTCTGTCCACTTTTATGTTGTGTCCTAATGGATATGGACAAAAATCTGCATTTCAGCTCATCTTTTACATCTTTCTACTAACTTAACTATTGATGTTTACCAGCTTTTTACATTTTTCACTAGAGCGTGACTACTGAAACGTTTGTGTTGCATCCTCATTAGTTTTACATTTAGCTAAATACCCCAATTTACTAGTCTAGGAAAGACATTTTGTGCAGCATTACTACCGTACAAAAGTTGGATTGAGTAATTTCCTGGAAGAAACTCTTCTAGTTTGACGCCTCTTTCGAGTCTTGAATGTCAGCTGTCTTTCCGAAATTTTTAATGCGGCTGATTGGTAAAGTATTGTGTTGCTGTTTCTGTTGTTAAGGTTGATGATGACGATGCTAATCAAGCTGTGAAAACTCAGACAGTGGAACCCGGTGCCGTTATGTACCTTGTCCCACTCGAGTGGCACCAGAAAGATCGCCGAGCTAAACCCTCCAGTACGATGAATGGATCATCGTTAACAGTCACTTGTCAATCCCACGAGACGTTGCATAGAGCGAAGGAATAAAGATTATGGTTTCAGCTCCCGTCGATGTCGGCCGGCTGAAGTGGCCGTGCGGTTCTAGGCGCTACAGCCTGGAACCGCGTGACCGCTACGGTCGCAGGTTCGAATCCTGCCTCGGGTGTGGATGTGTGTAATGTCTTTAGGTTAGTTAGGTTTAAGTACGTAGTTCTAAGTTCTAGGGGACTGATAACCACAGCAGTTAAGTCCCATAGTGCTCAGAGAGAGATTTGAGCCATTTGAACCCGTCGATGTCGAGGTCAGAAGTGGGAACGATGGGGAGGACACTGACAGTGGCCGTTTGAAAGGACGCATACAGGCATTTGATTCAGTTAAGAAGGGAAATTTAAATCTTGATGGGTGAACGGGACACTGAACCGACTTAGCCACGCGGGGTAGCCGCGCGGTCTGAAGCGCCTTGTCGCAGTCCGTGTGACTCGCTCCGTCGGAGGTTCGAGACCTCCATCGGGCATGGGTATGTGAGTTGTCCATAGCGTAAGCTAGATTAAGTAGTGTGTGGGCTTAGGCACCGATGACCCCAGCAATTTGGTCCCATAAGACCTTA
This sequence comes from Schistocerca serialis cubense, assembly GCF_023864345.2. Lineage (NCBI taxonomy): Eukaryota > Metazoa > Arthropoda > Insecta > Orthoptera > Acrididae > Schistocerca > Schistocerca serialis. Next base: position 264,205,201 of record NC_064639.1, read on the forward strand.
CCAAAAATTTCCAATTTTTTGAACCGACTTTCTCCAGAATATGAGCCTTTTACCAGCTGCCTACAATTACAGCTGCCTACAACTATAGGGGTTCAAGACGTTGATTCCCTCTGATGGTGGTGTCTCGTTATTTATTTCTCTTGACCATGTAGGGGGTGCTCTTAATTTAAGAGAAGCTACTCATGGAAGTCAGTTGTTGGTTGTAATTATCGTACGGGAGCGAAACTTGGTATATTCACTAATGCGTTAACGAGTTGCCGATTTACGATGGAAGAAAATCGGTTCCAATCTTGGCCACTAGATGCAAATCTGGCATTGTACAGCTTCTCGAGTGCTCATATCGAACAAATTGTGAAAGCATCGGTTAAGAAAATCAACATCATGCATTTCTCACTTGTTTGGCCTTATCTGCCTACATCCCGTTCTCAGTCCGTTATGTATGGAAACATTTATGTACCTCTTTCTTGTATTTACATAGCGAGATTTGCACCTTGTAGCCAAAATTGTAACTAATTTTTTTGTGGCGTAAATCGGTTCCGTGTCAACGCATTAGAATATTTACCAAGTTTCACTTCCATTCAATAATTATAGCGCACGCTGCACTTTAATTATGATCACCAGGTACTATGTCGACTAGCGATCACAATCTTTTAATATCAGGTTTCGTCAACTAATATCAGTTTTCATCACAAATGGTAAAAGTAACGAAAGGGACGTACAAGCAGTTACCTTGATTCCTTTGCTGGCAAAGTATGTCGCGAGCAATCATGGTAATTAATATGCAGTAGTAGCAGTTGATTTTGGGAAGCCAGTGACGTGATTTTCTTTCCAGTCATTGAAAGAGTAAATAGTAGTGAGTAACGCCTCCAATTACTGCAGGTCAGAGGGTAAGCAAACCGTATCGTCGGGATAAAAGCGTCGCTCTTAGGGAAAATTATAATATATAAATAGAATTTTAGTTCGTGGACGACCTGTAGTAATGTTTAGCCGCTACAGATCTAAAAATTCGTATTTGGCAACTTAACCGCACAGTTCATTGCGCTGACGGCAGTAAATCAATTTCCAACTTACTTTCATGTCATGCTACGCTACAGTGTCACCACAGTCAAGATTTCACACTCACATTAGATTTCCTTACCATATTCCGTGCTTTTGTGAACTTACAACAAAACTATCAGTTCCAACATAATCTAAACCTTGGAGTAAACTGCAGATTATCTTCCAGCATAAGCAATTTCTTTTTAATTCAGATGAAATTATTAAATACTGATTTCGTAATGCAAGTGCGAAAGTACTGTACGTACAACGATAGCAAAAACGTCATTATGAGGCGAACGCAGATATTGAAGGATGGTCCGTCCATAAATTACGAGTAATTTGTGTTTTACGGCATATGGATGTCACCCGGCTAATAGCTTGTTACTGGTTGCCCTACACCGTTCTCCCAATTACTGTCTCCCAGATGACTTTATGATACATCGCTGACCTGCCTAAGCGCAATATATGGACGGCCCAAATTAAACTTTAGCATCCTGCTATTGATCGTATTCGGTTTCTTAACTGTCAGCGCTGTTTCTCTCTTTCCATCAGATGGACTAGCGTATTTTTGCACCATATACATGTACTTATTTAATTACTTAGACTGACAACATTTACACCATTAGAAACTGTCTTGTAGGAAGAATGCAGAGGAGAATGGACTCACATTTATCATAATAACTTTAACAGTTAATCAAGTGAACATACTAAGGATGCCCTTGCTGTCGTCAAAAATGTGTGTGTCCCTATGTTCGTATAAACAAGAGATACATACAATTTCATTCGTATTATCCCGGTCCCTAAAGCTTGATTATCGCATAATGATTGTGTGGTTAGGTTAGGTATAGGAACGAGAAGAATACCGAACCTCACGTTCCTCTTTCGGTACAGGTTGGTAGTCCCTTGATTTAATCATATGGATATTACCTGCATTTGAGAAATATTTCATTGCAGAGAACACCTCGTTACTGGCATGTTCTACTCAGCGAACAGCACTGCGCTACTCAGGAACAATGTAGAAAAAGTACTATAATATGCGGTAGCAATCGAAAACCGTGACTCGAGTGAGAATTTCTTGACAGAAATGGCGCTGCATATGACGTTAGATGAAAAGTCATATACTTCAGGCGTGCGCCAAGGAAATTTTTGTGATATGTGATGTTAATGCTGCACATTAGTGATCTGGCAGATAATATTAATGGAAACGTCAGACAATCAGAAGATGAAGCAGTCATCCATTACGAAATACTATCTGAAAAACTGCACAAATAAGTAGTCGGACATTCATAACATTTCGAAAAGATTCAAAAATAGGCAGTATGCCTTAAATTACCAAAACTATTAACCTGCACCATTCGAAAAACATGGTAAAGTAGTATCGTGTGACTTAAATACACTACGAGTTACAGTAAAAATCTGCCAACTCGTACACACACCTGAGTGTAATATATTGTCGGGAAATGAAATGTAAGGATCAAATAAACTAATTTATAAAGAAAGCATGTGACAGACTTCGTGTGTTTAGTAGGATACTGTGAGACGGAGGCTGCTCACGAGACAATCGTGCGATTAACAGAACATATGACGTGTATACAAAGAAGCGCAGCAGGAATGACGAAAGGTTTATCTAAATCACAGGAGACTGTTACGATAACACTGGGAACTTGAATTGGAACGTGCCTGACGACAGCTTCGCCTCGGAAGCCAATGTATAAAGCTGCAAGAAGTAGTATTAATCGAGTACTAGAGAAATATTATTAACAAGCAGACCGTTGACTGAATACCACGGTGTGTATCTTCCCCGTGTTGTCATTTGCTCACTGGCAACACCATCATGTGAACGAGTTAGTTCAAACTGAATCCCTCAGTTATGTGTTAGAATAGGAGAAACAAGGTCAGTTTTTGTATTACGTTTCTATAACATCATCTTTAAGTGAATCGTGCTCAAATGGTGCACTGTGCTACCTTTTTGAAGAAGTCTTGAGAAAAGTAAGGGGACTACCGAATAAAAAGTATAGGATTCTATTTTAAAAGGTCCTACTGCTGTTTAAGTCTTCTTAACGGACAAAGATCCAGGAAAGACAGTCACTCTCGTTAACGTCCCTCTAGTGGCTAAACAATATCTGTTCTATACGTTTCTTATGTACCATCTGGAGGAGAAGTTATTTGGGGTGTTCAAGATAAATGGAGCACACTATACTGCATATTTTTACCATACTGTAGTACGTACGCTTAGTGATTAGAAATAGAAATTAGGCACTAATTCGAAATGAATTTCATTTATAAATAGTTTTAAATAAATGAATGTTTATGAGGACTGGTATGTGCTTACTGGAAACGAAAATGACAACCAACCACTTTTAACCCTCCTACCACAAGGCGGTGTCGAGTCTGACATGCCTTGTTTATTTTGTTAGCACAAGAAACAGCGCCAGTGTGCGCTCATGTGTGATATGTATGTAAACCAAATGAATCTGGTTTGCCAGAGTAAAAAGAGTTTTTCGGCTAACTCTCGTATACGAAATGGGCCTATGAAATGTGTACTGATATCTTATCTTGTGGCACAAAGGTTAAATATTTTATCTTCCAAAACGCTCCGAATTTACTAGTTTCATCAAAGAATTGCTTAAAGTTATTTCATTTCACTTACGGATCCTTGACTATAAGGGGTTTATTATATACAGCGATGGTGGTACCGTCGTAATGCCTGGGTCTGTTTTCTGGTGTGGAAATGTTTCGTTTCCCGAGGAATTATCAACTGGATATGACTGCTGTCTGGTCTTGGTGATCTGTTCAGAGTAAAGCATGTGGAGAATATTGAAATACTAACTACATGGTCCGGAAAAAGTCAATTTATGCATATTATTAGTATGAATGATTTTCTCGACAACGCTTCTTTGACGGCGTCTCCACCCACATAATTTCATCCACACCTCATATCCTCCGATTTCTTGTAGGCAGCACTACATAATTGTAATGAAATAAATACACACAGCCATCTGATGGTGTGGCGCATTTTCTTAATGAGTAGAACTACTGGTAGTAGCCGATTGCTGTACTTATTTCTATTAAGAATACAACTGAATTTCATTAGTCGCGATCTCATTTTACCTGTTTTTAGTAAAATAGTATTAACTACTCTACTGTGTAGCATTTACCGCTAGAGGTACGAACGAAAAAGGTCGAGATTTTGCTGACGTGCAAGTTAGATTCTCTGTGGATCTCGGTCAGTTGTTAGCTGATGCCGGCCGGTGTGGCCGTGCGGTTCTAGGCGCTTCAGTCTGGAACCGTGTGACCGCTACGGTCGCAGGTTCGAATCCTGCCTCGGGCATGGATGTGTGTGATGTCCTTAGGTTAGTTAGGTTTAAGTAGTTCTAAGTGATGACCACAGATTTTAAGTCCCATAGTGCTCAGAGCCATTTGAACCATTTGTTAGCTGATGTTGCCGTAATAAGCCGAAAACAGATTCTTCACACAATAAATATTCCTTCAGGAAACGTAGCTCTTACGCGTTTCTCTCTTAAAAAAGAAAAAGCCACTTTGCCTTACCGTGTAAGCCTATAGGTGCTCTTCAGGGAAGGAAGCCATCAGGACGAAACTTGAGAACGGTGATGGTTGAGCGCGCCCTGTGCTCCGCGACTGCTCTACGACAGGAGCTGTGACAGGTGTGAGCGGGTGCTCCTTCACCTCGGCACACAGGCAACGAACTGAACAGCGGTAGTTAGGCGCGAGCTGCGGGCGTGTCGGTGTGTGTCGGCAGGTGGTTCTGTGGGCAGACCGGGCCGGAGTACATCCCGCATGGTGGCCACGGGCCGCCGCGCCGTTAGGACGCCGGGAGACTCCGGCACTAGCTGCGGGAGCTATCGCGCGTCCCAAGTGGGACACCCAAACGCGGACTCATTATTTAGATAGAAGCCGACACTGTCACAAGTATTTGGGACAGGTATGACACTGCAAACCGGATTTTGGGTCGAACCCCGATTCATCGCTTTTTTTTTTTTTTTTTGTTACTCATTGGCTTTCGGAACTTGTCCACACAGCCATTCTAACACAGGAAATGCTAACAGTTGGGTTTCACAATTCATACTAGACATTATTTTAAGTTATAACTTCGTAAGATCTACTCGGAATAGCCAAAGAAACTGATACACCTGCCTAATATCGTGTAGGGCCCCCGCGAGAACACAAAAGTTACTCAGCACGACGTGGCACTGACTCGACTAATGTGTGAAGTAGTGCTAGAGGGAACTGACACCGTAAATCCTGCAGGAATGTCCGTAAATCCCTAAGAGTACGAGGGGTGGAGATCTCTTCTCTACAGCACGTTGCAGGGCATCTCAGATATGCTCAATTATGTCCATGTCTGGGGAATTTGGTGAACAGCGGAAGTATTTAAACTCAGAAGAGTGTTACCTGGAGCCACTATGTAGCAGTTCTGGACGCATGGGGTGTCGCATTGTCATGCTGGAATGCACAATCGACAGGAATCGATGCAGGTGATCAGGCACGATGCGTACGTGCGTGTCAACCGTCAGGGTCGTATCTAGCCGTATCATAGGTCCCATATCACTCCAACTGCACACGGGACACACCGTTACAGAGCCTCCACCAGCTTGAACAATCCCCTGCTTACATGCAGCGTCCATGGATTCATGATGTTGTCTGCATACCTGTACACTTCGTTCGAAACTATTTTAAACGTGACACGTCCGACCAGACAGTATGTTTCCAGTCATCTACAGTCCAATGTTGGTGTTGACGGGCCCATGCGAAGCGTACAATTTTGTGTCGTGCAGTCATCAAGGATACGCAAGTGGGCCTTCTGCTCCGAAAGCCCTTATCGTTGATGTTTGGTTGAATGTTCCGCACACTGACGCTTGTTGATGGTCCAGCATTGAAATCAGCAGAAATTTACGGAAGGGTTGCATTTCTGCCAAGCTGAACGATTCTCTTCCGTCGTCGTTGGTCCCGTTCTTGCAGGATCTTTTACCGGCCGCAGCGATTTCAGAGGTTTGATGTTTTACCAGATTCCTGATATTCACGGTACACTCGTGAAATGGTCGTACGGGAAATGCCCACTTCACCTGCTACCTCGGAGATGTTGTGTCCCATCACTTTCAAACTCACTTAAATCGTGATAACCTACCGCTGTAGCAGCAGTAACCGATCTAACAACTGTGCCAGACATTTGTTGTCTTATATATTCGTTGCCGACCGCAGCGCCGTATTTTGTCTGTTTACATATCTCTGCATTTCAATATGCATGCCTAAACCAGTTTCTTTGGCGCTTCAGTGCACCATATGATTAACAAAGGACTGATTAGATAATAAACAAGATTTATAATCAGAGTTTACGAAAACGAGTAAACAAGACGATAATGTAATACTGGATACACAGAGGTAAGATACCACATAAATCCTACTGCTGACACAAAAAGAAATTATAAATCGCCGTTGGCACACATTTGGGACGTTCCTACTTCAGTACACATTAATGATTATAGACCGAAATTAACAGTAAAAGGTTCATTTGAATGCCCTGTGAGAACTGTTTCAAATTGAATATTTTAACAGGTCTCTTAAGTACCCCAAGTGACATACTTTTAGAGGCTAAGCGTTTCATACTCTTCAGAGTGGCACTTGGTATATAGTCAGTTAATTAAGCTTTGGTCTTCCTCTGCAATTTTAAGTGTCAGGAGCATTCGATTAGCAGGGCAGGGGGCTATATCTTGATGTTGGCACTGTTGAAGAACTCGTCCAGTAACTTATACCTTGTTTCGTTGGATGCCAACAATGTATGGAGGCTGCTTGAGAACTAATGACCAAGAGCCCATAGATTACTTGCAAGGAAGTTTATGTGATATGTGTTCCGAGGACATTGGTTTGAAACTTCTTCCTCTTCTCAAAGACAAAGACTTACTTGAGCCGAAAAAGGTGTTTCTTGAACTCCCAATTATTAAATTTCAGACTTGCTATAATTGCCGTGAAGCTTCTTGATGTTTTTACCTGTTTATATTAGTGTATTCTTAGAATCGTGGGACGAACTAGCGCGTAGTGATCCTTCGTTTCGTTTTCACCGTCAATTTAAACCCAAATGCAGGTCCCAAGACCTCATTCGCGTTCGAAGTGTTCTGACTTACTGAAATCAGTAAGTATCCACCCTTTTGTTCCTAAACCTGTACTATCTGATCAAAAGTATCCGGACACTACTGTTTAATGAAGAACTGGCCACTCAGTATCAACAGAGGCGAACCCGCGTTTGAAAAGGGAGGCAGGGAATCTTGTGACATCAGTAGCGAAGCACTAACACCAGAAATGGGTGGGCCAAGAGGGCTCAGTGACTTCGAATGCGCAGCAGACATGGCCTGCCAACTGACTAATAAACCTATCAGGGACATCTCAACCCTTCTAACGTTACCCTACTTGGCTCTTGGTAATGTGATTGTATGCCGCGCGGGATTAGCCGAGCGGTCTCAGGCGCTGCAGTCATGGACTATGCAGCTGGTTCCGGAGGAGGTTCGAGTCCTCCCTCGGGCATGGGTGTGTGTGTTTGTCCTTAGGATAATTTAGGTTAAGTAGTGTGTAAGCGTAGGGACTGATGACCTTAGCAGTTAAGTACCATAAGATTTCACACACATTTTAACATTTTTTTTTGTGATAGTCAAATAGCAACGCGAAATATGAACCACAGTTACATAGGACTAGGTAGACCTCTTGTGCTGAGGAACTGCTATCATCGACCGCATTACGGAATGTGATTGTAAAAGTTGCCATAAAATCAGCCAAAGAAATAATTAGTGTTCCATACTGACGCTGTAGCATAATCCAAAAAATAAAGAGTAAATGACAAAAACGATAAAGTGAAATTCTGAATGTAAATTATTCGGGAGTTGGGACATCACATTGACCATAGCAGGAGTATACAGGGTGGCCCATTGATAGTGACCAGGCCAAATATCTCACGAAATAAGCGTCAAACGAAAAAACTACAAAGAAAAAAACTTGTCTAGCTTGAAGGGGGAAACCAGATGGCGCTACGGTTGGCGCGCTAGATGACGCTGCCATAGATCAAACGGATATAAACTGCGTTTTTTTTAAAAAAGGATCGCCCATTTGTATTACATATTCGTGTAATACTTATAGAAATATGAATGTTGTAGTTGGAACACTTTTTTCGCTTTCTGATCGATGGCGCTGTAATAGTCACAAACATATGACTCACAATTTTAGCCGAACAGTTGGTAACAGGTAGGTTTTTTAAATTAAACTACGGAACGTAGGTGCGTTTGAATATTTTATTTCGGTTGTTATCTCCGGCGGTACACCGCAAGGTTACCGCCCTTCGATAGTGCCCTTTTCGCGCTAATCGAAGTGCTAGGGGTTACAGGTGCCAGCCAGCCAGCCAGCCAGCCAGCAGCAGCAGCAGCAGTTCCCGGTCCCGGCCTGCAGCAGTGGTCCCGCAGCCAGCCTAGCCAGCCAGCCAGCCAGCCAGCCAGCCAGCCAGCCCGCCCGCCCTCCGGTGGCAGCAGCAGTCCAGCCAGCAGCAGTCCAGCCAGCAGCCAGCAGCAGCAGCAGCAGCAGCAGCAGCAGCCGCCGCCGCCGCCCCGGCCCCGTCCGCGGCAGCAGCGTCCCTGCCTCTCGCCGTCGCCGTCGCCGTCGCCGTCGCCGTCGCCGTCGCCGTCGCCGTCGCCGTCCGTCGTCCGTCGTCTCCCAGTGTGTGTCCTGTCCTTTTCGTGCTGTGTTTTTCTTTCTTCTTCTTGTCGTCATGTCCGCCCCCACCACCACCGTCACTACTACCACCACCGCCATCGTGTATACGTCCCCTTCCGCCGCCTCCACCACTATCACTTGGTGTGCCCAGTCCCACCCCCCTCCTTCCATCCCTCCCCTCCTCTCTATCCCTTCGCCCTCGCTCTTTGTCGCCCCCTCTCCCGCCTCTTCCTCTCGTTCTGATCCTTTCCCCCCACTCCCCCAGCCTGTCACTGCAGCTCCGGCTAGGGTGGTGGCCCGTCGGGCCACTGCCCACGCCCAGCTCTCCCCGTCGCCATCGCCATCGCCATCGCCATCGCCATCACCGCCACCACCATCATCGTCACCATCACCATCACTGCCACATTCGCCTGCACCGTCACAGTCACTATCTCCGGCGCCGACTGCTGCGTCCGTGCCGGGACCTGTCCCTTCCCGCCACCTCCCCATCGTTCCCGTCCCTCATGTCACCACCCGCCCATCTGCCGCTGTCAAACGCCCTAGTGGCGCCTCCACTTCCTCTGCTCCTAAAAAGGCTCCACCCCGCCCCCCATCCCCACCCCAAAATGCCATGGACGTCTCCCCGCCAGGCCCCGCTCCCTCCTCCTCCTCCTCCTCCTCCTCCTCCTCCCCACCCGGTCTCAACAAATATCTCCTGTCCCGTCCCGATCCTTCCTTCCTCGAGGCCCGGAATCTCTCCCTCCTCCTCCGCCAACATTTCCCTGGCGCCCCCATCTCTCTCCTTACTCCCAGACGGGATTCTGTTCTTATCTCCTCCCCCAGCCTAACCCTCCATACTGACATCCTCTCCCGCCTCCCCATCACCCGTTTTGGTCCTCACGCCACCCTCACCCCTGCTCCCTCCCCATCTCCTACCCGCCAACCCAACCCCCGCGTCGCCCGCCGACCCTCACCGCCGTGATCACTCGGCTTAGCCCGTCGATCACGGAGGAGGAGGTGCTGGCGGAGCTGAAGGCCCATCCCACCCTGGAGGTGCGGGCAGTCCACCGCATTTTCAACGCGACCGGCCCCACCCGCCTTATGCGGGTTTTCTCTGAGGACGCCCCCTCCATTGACCGTCTCCTGACGGAGGGTGCCCTCCTCTTCAATCAGCGGTTCAAGGTCGACCCCTCCCGTTCCCCCCCTCAATCCCTGCGCTGCCAGAGATGTCTGCGCTACAATGCACATCCAACAGCAGAGTGCCGCGAGGCTCCCACCTGCCCGCATTGTCGGCAAGCGCACTTCCTCCGGCAGTGCCCCAACCTCCAATCCCCTCCCTCCTGTAATACCTGCAGCCTCCCCCACCCCACCTACTCCCAAAAGTGTAAAGCCCGACCCCCTCCCACCACTCCTGAACTCACCGTACCTGTCCGTCCCCTGGACGCCCCCACCCCTCCTGGCAATTCCCTTCGTCCCCCCCCCCACTGCTGAGGACATCATCAGGTTCCTCACCATTGTCCTCCAAAACGTCCATCCCTTTCAGCGCCCCCACACCTTACAACAGATCTCCCTCGCCGCCCGTTCCATGTTCCACCTTAAAATGTACGCCACCTTTTCCAATAACCAGGCCCATTTCACCTTCTCCCGCCTTGACACCCTCGTATAAGTCCTTATCATGGCGCGACAGCATCGTATCCTTTTCAACAATATCCGCTCCCTTCCCGCCAACAAGAACCTCTTCCTGCACACCCTTGCTACCCACCGTGTGGATGCCTTCCTCCTCAATGAAACCTTCCTCCAGCCCCACCACTCCATCCACACCTCCCCCTATCTCCTCCACCGCTCCGATAATCCCCTCCCAGTTGCGCGTGGCGGAGTTGCCATTGGCCACCACCGCCAGATCCCCGTTAGGCTCCAGCCTCTCCTTCCCGACCCCACCGAACACCTGATCCTTAGTCTCTTCTTCCCCGGCCTTACCATTACCTGTGCCACCATCTATGTCCGCCCCAACGCCCCTCTTCCTTTCGACTTCCTCTCCCACATCGACCGTACCTTCTCCTCCTATGTGATCGCTGCCGACCTCAACATCCATAGTCGCTCCGCTGCCCAGTTACGGCGGTGGCATCGGTTCCTCTCCTCCCTTCAAGGCGACCTCATCCCCATCCCCCAGCACACCCGTCCCGAATCCAACTCCACTCCCGATGTTATCCTCTCCTCCCCCAACCTCCTTGGTCGCATTACGGTGGATGTCCTGGAGCCTATTGGTAGCGACCATCTCCCTGTCCTCCTCACCGTTTCAGACGGCCGTCGCCCCCGCCCCGACCCTCGTCATGACCCTCCCCCTAAGTACATCCATGACTATTCCCGTGCCAACTGGAATGCCTACCGGGATACCCTCTCCACTCAGGTCGATAGCCACCCTCTCGCCTACCGCCGTCCCGATGATGTCACCCATGCCGCCTCCTTTCTCCAGCAGACCTTGTCTGAGGCCGTGGAGGCCCACGTCCCTACTGTTGCCATCCACCCCCACCGTCCTACCTTACCACCACAGGCCGTCCTCCTCCTCCGTGAATCCCGTCGTCTCTACCGTGCCTTCCTCCGCACGCGTGACCCGGACACCCTACGACGCCACCGGCAACTACAGCGACACATTCGAAATTTGCTCGCGGCCAAGAAACGCCGGGACTGGCGACAGACATGCACCCATTTAAATGTTACCCTCCCTATAAACTCGTCCAAGTTCTGGACCGCCTTCCGTCGCCTTACCGGAACTAAACCCTCCCCCTACTATCCTCTTCTCCACGATGATCACCCCTTCCCTGACGCCCTTAGTAAGGCCAATCACTTTGCCTCCTACCTGTCCGATGTGTTTTCCATCCCTGATGATCCCCAGTTCGATTACTCCCTCTTCCCAGATATCCGCGATCGAACTGACACCTCTGTCCCTCCCCTTGCTCCTGGTTTCCAGTACTTGGACAACATTCCACACACGGACCTTAATGCCCCCATCACCACACAGGATCTCGTCAATACACTCCGCACCAAACGCAACACCGCTCCTGGTCACGATCGTGTTACCTACCGTCACCTTCGTGAAGCTCCTGTCTCTTTTCTCTCCACCCTGGCCAGGCTCTACAATGTAGTCCTGTCCACCGGTTACTACCCCGACCTGTGGAAAACCTCCCGTATCCTCATGTTCCTCAAACCTGGCAAACCGCCGTCCGTCGTCTCCTCCTACCGTCCCATCAGCCTTACCTCGGTCTTCAGCAAGGTCCTGGAATCTATCCTCACCCGCCGCATCCACCAGCATCTCCGCCAGCACCGCCTCCTCCCCGTTACCCAGTGTGGCTTTCGGCCGTCCTTCTCTTCCGACGATCTTCTCCTTCACCTCACTCATCTCCTTTCCGAACAGCTCAATTCCCGTCGCTCCGCAATCTTCCTCTCTCTTGACCTCGAACGCGCATATGACCGCGTATGGCATTCCGGTCTCCTCTTCAAGCTCCAAACCTTCGCCCTTCCCATTAACTACGTTCGTCTGATCGGTTCCTTTCTCTCCCGCCGTCCTTCCCATGTCACCATCCATAATACCGATTCCTACACCTTTTTCCCCTCCGCCGGTGTGCCCCAAGGCTCCGTCCTCTCCCCCCTTCTGTACCTTTTGTACACGGCGGATATGCCGCCGCCGTCACCCCCCGTCCACCTTCTCCAGTTTGCCGATGACACCGCCTTCCTTGCCCTTGCCCCCACCCTGCAACGCTCTCAACGCCTTCTCCAATCCCATCTTGACCGGTTCACCGCTTGGTGCAACCAGTGGTTGCTCAAGGTCAATCCTTCCAAAACCCAGGCGATCATTGTAGGCAAAACCACTCCCTCCTTCCGCCTCCTTGATTTCTATCTCACCGTTTATGGCCGTCCCATCGCTCTCACCCCCACCCTTAAGTACCTTGGCGTCACCCTCGACCGTCGCCTCTCCTGGACTCCCCATCTCCAGACAATCCAAGCCAAGGCACGTTCCCGACTCCGTCTCCTCAAACTCCTTTCCGGCCGAACGTGGGGTCTGGACCCCTCCACCATCCTCCACACCTATAAGTCCCTTATCCGCCCTATCCTCTGTTACGCCCATCCAGCCTGGATCTCCGCCCCCCCTTCCTTTTATAAATCCCTCCAAATCCTTGAACGCCATGCTCTCCGCCTTGCCTATCGCATCCGTCTCCCTTCCCCCACGCGGATCCTGTATGACCTTATCCCCTTCCCCCACCTCCTCCTCTTCCTCGAAAGGATACGAATCCTCTACACCTCCCGTAAACTCGATCCACCTCACCCGCTCGTCTCCCCGGTCCTCTCCCACCCCCGCCCGCTGCCGCGCCTGTACTCCCATGTCCCACCCGGTCTCCATCTCTCCACCCTCCTTACCCTCTCCCAAGGTGGCTTCCGCCAGCTCCCCCTCCCTGATGATGTCCTCCTCCCCTGCATCTACCCCTCCTATCAACTTTGATCCTCCCCCCCCCCTCCTGTGTCCTTTCCTTCAGGCACCCTCCCTCCCCCCCCTTTTCCCTTCCCTTCTCTTTCCTTTCCCCCCTCCCTCCTACCCTCTCCTCCGGGCTCCACTCCCCCTTCCTCCCTCCCCCTCTCTCCTTTGCCCATGGCATCTCTGCTCTCCCCTCTCCCATTTCCCCTTCCTCCTCCTCCGCCTCCTCTCTTGGCAGGTCCCCGGACTCGTACACGCTGAGTGGACATTCGCGCGCCGGAGATCCTCGCCATCAGTGTCTCGTGAGTGCCGTCGTGTTTCGTGTTCAGTGTTCCCGTCATACTCCATCGTTCACCTGTGCCATCGCCATCTTCAGTGTTAGTGTGTCGTGACAACAGTTTGTAGTGAATTTTCGTCAAGTGTGAACGGCTCCGTGTTTGTCTTTATGTGTATACTGTTTTATTACCCACCGTTATGTCACATTTGTGTATTCTTTCTGTTCTATCTTTATCTCCTCTACGGCTGAAGAGCGGCGTACCATGCTGCTGACAGCCTGCCTGTTTGTACGGGTTTGAAAATAACAATAAAGAAAAAAAAAAATTATTTCGGTTGTTCCCATGTGATACATGTACTTTTCTGAACTTATCATTTCTGAGAACGCATACTGTTACAGCGTGATTACCTGCAAATACCACATTAATGCATTAAATGCTCAAAATGATGACCGTCAACCTCAGTGCATTTGGCAACACGTGTAATGGTATTCTACTCAACAGCGAGTAGTTCGCCTTCCGTAATGTTCGCACATGCATTGACAATGCGCTGACGCATGTTGTCAGGCGTTGTCCGTGGATCACGATAGCAAATATGATTCAACTTTCCGCACAGAAAGAAATCCGGGGACGTCAGATCCGGTGAACGTGCGGCCATGATAGGGTGCTTCGACGACCAATCCACCTGTCATGAAATATACTATTCAGTACCGCTTCAACTGCACGCGAGCTATGTGCCGGGCATCCATCATGTTGGAAGTACATCGCCATTCTGTCATGCAGTGAAACGTAGTAACATCGGTAGAACATTACGTAGGAAATCAGCATACACTGCACCGTTTAGATTGCCATCGATAAAATGGAGGCCAACTATCCTTTCTCCCATAATGCCGCACCATACATTAACCCGCCAAGGTCGCTTATGTTCCACTTGTCGCAACCATCGTGCATTTTCCGTTGCCTAATAGTGCATATAACGCCGGTTTACGTTACCGCTGTCGGTGAATGACGCTTCGTCGCTAAATAGAACGAGTGCAAAAAATCTGTCATCGTCCCGTAATTTCTCTTGTGCCCAGTGACAGAACTATACACGACGTTCAAAGTCGTCGCCATGCAATTCCTGGTGCATAGAAATACGGTACGGGTGCAATCGATGTTGCTGTAGAATTCTCAACACCGACGTTTTTGAGATTCCAGATTCTCGCGCAGTTTGCCTGCTACTGATTGGCGAATTAGCTGCGACAGCAGCTAAAACACCTACTTGGGCATCATCATTTGTTGCAGGTCGTGGATGACGTTTCACACGTGGCTGGACGATTCCTGTTTCCTTAAATAACGTAACTATCCGGCGAACGGCCCGGACACTTGGATGATGTCGTCCAGGATACCGAGCAGCATACATAGCACACGCCCGTTGTCCATTTTGATCACAATAGTCATACATCAACACGATATCGACCTTTACCGCAATTGGTAAACGGTCCATTTTAACAGGGGTAATGTATCATGAAGCAAATAGCGCCCGCACTGGCGGAATTACGTGATACCACATACTTATACGTTTGTGACTATTACAGCGCCATCTGTCACAAAGCGAAAAACGTGGTCCAACTAAAACATTCATATTTCTTTACGTACTACATAAAAAATGGGGGTTCCTATTTAAAAAAAAAAAACGCAGTTGATATCCGTTCGACCTATGGCAGCGGCATCTAGCGGGCAACCATAGCGCCATCCGGTTTCCCGCTGCAAGCTAGACGAGTTCCGTTCTTTAGTTCTTTATAGTTTTATCGTTTGATGCTTATTTCGTGAGATATTTGGCCCGGTCACTATCAGTGGACCAGCCTGTATAAAGGTCATGAATTGTTAGAAATTTTTTCGTTAATTATCATGGTGAAATTCACTAAACACTCGTTTACCTGTACTACTAGAGTCTTCTAAAAGTCAAGCTCACATGTCGTCATTGGAGTGTGGATAGGCTTCGCGATACAGGACGTGAAAATATTAACACGCAATGCAAGAAATGATTTGTATGACAAAAGTAGTAATAATCGGACTTCGTAAAAGGAAAATTAGACTGCAGGTTCGACTACTCAAAGAGTTAAATATACATCCGACAGCGCGCCTGAAGCGTGCGGATTTTACGTCAGCAGACTGTCCAACTACAACGGCCTAATTGGTTCAAATGGCTCTGAGCACTATGGGACTTAACATCTGAGGTCATCAGTCCCTTAGAACTTAGAACTACGTAAACCTAACTAACCCAAGGACATCACACACATCCATGCCCGAGGCAGGTTTCGAACCTGCGACCGTAGCGGTCGCGGAGTTCCGGACTGAAGCGCCTAGAACCTCTCGACCACACCAGTCGGCGCGGCCTAATTAGCTGCAACATATAAACACAATTTTCAGACAATATTAGAAGAAGAAACGGATTACATTGACAAAAAAGGAAAATATGTTAAAGTCCATTACGCTTATTACCCCAACCCACGAAACAGAGGACCATTACGGATGTCGGACAGAAGACAAAAGGGTAACAACAAGAAGACTTAGCGCATTACAATTTTTTTCCTGAACACAAGATGAACGAAAATTAAAGAAAGATATGTTTAATTTCACAATTTCAGTTGTGCTACAAACTCAAATTGTTCCTATAGCTGACGATACGAACACAGTAATTCGTAATACAACCAGGAGTTCAGTCAGATCAATGACAGTGTCTAGACGTTCCAAAACAATGGGATACAATGGTAGAGCAGCTCCTCATTGACCACATATTGCAGTCGTCTGTGGCCAACGCTTGAGGTGGTATAAAGAGAGACGCTACCAAATAATGGATGGTTGGAAAACAGTGATTTTGAGTGGCGAATAGCGTTATACTCTGTAGCAATTCAATGTAGGGGTTTGAGTTTGGCGAATGCTAGGAGAACGCTACCTGCCATCATGTGTAGTGCTAACAGCACATGATGTAATGCTGTGAGTGTGTTTCGTCACTAGGATGTGGTCCCCTTCTTGCATTAAAGAAACCGTGAAGTATGAACAGACAGTACTGCGTAGAAGAGATGAATAGTTTGGAGACGGTGGTTGTATCAGCACGACTATGCACGGTGTTAGAAAACAACACCTTTGAGTAAATAATTTGTGAACAGTAAAATTCCTGAAATTTACTGGCCTGGCCAGAGTCTCCACCTGAACCCAGTGACACCTTTGGGATGAATTAGACGCTAGCGTCTACTATTACTGTCTTCCTTGCTATCGGTTCTTGGGGATGAAGAGGCCGACATTCCTGCACAGAAATTCAGACACGTACTGGAACGTCTCCTCAACAGAATTCAGGTCGTCATAAAGGCGAACGGTGGACACACCCAGAATTAATATCCACTAATAGCTGTCTGGATACTGTTGATGAGGTAGCGTGTTATCGTTGTCAACATCAAATATTCGATAATTTCACTGACTGATGCCCATAGATGTTAAGTCCCATAGTGCTCAGAGCCATTTGATAATTTCATTCTGTCGAAAGAAATGTCAGAGTGTATCGCGTTTTATCCGAACTATGATAAAGAGGTAACAGTTATTGTGGTCAGCTAGAGCTTCTGACCATCATCATCAAGCATACAGTGGGAACAGAAGTTGTCGACGTCGGTAGACATATAAACCAAGTCAACATAGGCACTATCAGCGCGTGTGATGTGTATGTTTTCGGTTGCACTAGTTATCACGATGAAGAAAAGAAATGACTTTTAGCTATAACTCGATTGTCAAGACTGTAAAACGTAAGCTGATTATTACAGTCCCAACACTGCAAACCCATCAGTAGTCAATAATAAACATAAAGTCTTAGTATGTTAGATTTTTCGAATAAAGTCCTAGTCATTGCAACTTATTTTCGTATGTTGAACGATGAAGGTGGAACATGGTCGAACAGATGAAGCACTCCTCATAGCCAAATTTTTACTGCCGCGAATCGACCTGAAGACAATATTTAGAATTGAAGTGTTAAACAGCCATGATAAGAAGGATTTCTTAAAATTAATAATCAGACGTCAAAAGGGTAATTGGTTTCAATATTATCAAAAGCCATGTTCAGAAAAGGTTTCTGAAACGTTGAAAATTAATATTCTTTAGAGAGAAACAGAAGTCAAATTACCCAAATCATCTGCACAATAAACAGGGACAGACAAACTTATTAGAATGAGAAAGTTCTTGTAGCATAAGATGTTGAGCAGAGACGATTGCTGGAGCATTAGTAAGTGTCGGAGGACGCCACCGGTAACTGCTAAACAGCGTCAAAACAATACACGTATGCCAGCCGCATGACGTCATTGAGAGCAAATAGGACTTAACATACAATGTTAAGATACGTATCCCATGGAACTTAGATCTACATGTAGATAAAATTCAATATTAAGGATTATATAAAATAAGTATCACTCATTAGTAATTTATTACGTTGGCAAAAATAGTTATGAATAGATGAAAACAACCAACAAAAATGGAAATAAGAACGCAAAACCGCCACCTACCGGCGTTGCGTGGAAGGTGGAAGTTAAAACTATAATACTGAAGGACAGATAAGTCCAACCAACCGCTGCCGTGAGAACGGTAGCGCAGGACTGACATGTGTTGGACATTCTTTTGCCACTTATACTGTTTTGCTACCGATATTTACGTCTATACCATGTCTCCATGATGACCTACGACGTCATTCTGTCGTTACATCTCTGGCTCACCGTATTCCTCGCCATTGACACTTCGCCTCGAGAGGTTCCACGCTACCGTCTCCATGGCACAATTTGGCGTCGCTACATTTATTTTCTCTTCAGTATTAGAGTTTTTACTTCTACGTACCGTCCGTAGATGCTGCTTTAGCGTTCTTACTTCAATTTCTGTTGGTTATTTCTATGTGCTCGTAATTAGTTATGCTAATGTAAAATAATTTCTAAAGCGTCGTAATTATTTTATGTCATCCTTTAAATCGTATTTTATTTACATCTATATCTACGTTTCGTGGCTTACCGTATGTTACAATGCTATAAAAATTTGTTACGGCTTTCGTGGCCATATGTTGACAAACTGCCTGCTAGCTTCTGTCTAGATTTCTGCAGCAGACGTTCGTCTCGTAATTTTTCTGACGTTTCGCCAGCTAGAGTGGCTAGTATTATCAAAGTTTCACCCTCCATCACTGGTGGTGGAATGGAGCCGAGCTCGCGGCCACGAACTATACGTACCAGGCGCGCCAATGTCCAAGGCCTCCTCCGCGGTCATTTCCAATGCGGTTCTCTCGCTACCTGTGACTGTCGTTCGTTGCAGCACATGAAGCCAGGATCCGTTTACCTTGACGCCTTCTTTTTCCTTGTTGAAGCACTTCTCGTGTTTATGTACTTCTGTAGCTTCCCTGAACAAGCGGGTGAGATAGTTCCTCCCTACAGCCACAACTCCCGTGTCGGCGGATTTACTACATGGTCCTCACACAACGCGTGCTCTGTCACGGCCGATTTCTCCACCTGCCCCAACCTGCAGTGTAATTATGGTATGCGGTATATCCCCGACAGTGCAAGTGCGCCCCTTTCCCCTTTGCGATCTGAGACACTATTTGATCTTCTTTATCGGTTTGTAAGTAGTCTTTACGTCGTGTTTGCGCAATATACGGCTAATCGGTTAATCAGGGCGTCTTCTCTGCCGGCGGATATACAGAGGAACCTGCGCAACACGGGGCCCCTATCACCTCGGCTGTATGGATTACCCAAGATCCATAAGAACAACGTTCCAATAAAACCAACTGTTAGGGCTTCTGGCTCACTCACGTACATACTGGCAAAACACTTGGCCTCTCTGCTCCAGCCGCAATTGGGGAAACCGTACAAATAGATAAAGAACTCACAACATTTCATTGAGAACGTGAAGAAACTAAAACTTGCTCCAACCGACATCCTGGTCAGCTTTGATGTTGATTCTTTGTTTCAGAAAGTGCCACTCAGTGACTCTCTGGAGCACATTGGTTCAATCTTCCTGCTAGATATTACAAACATCTTTCATGTATGTCCCACCACGAGCTACTTCACGTGGAATGGCAACTTCTACAAACAGCTGGAAGGCCTTGCTGTGGCTAGTTCTCTTAGTCTAGTGACGGCCAACTGATTCATGGAACATTTCTAAGCACAGGCACTGGACTGGGCACCTTGTAAACGTAAAGTGTGGTACAGATACATGATTGATGCCGTCGTCGTGTGGACCCAAGGTGAAGAACAGCTGGGTGACTTCACAAGATATTTGAACACCCTCCATAAAAACATAAAATTTACGATGGAAGTAGAAAATGACAAAAAACTACCATTTTTAGATGTGTCTGACACAAGGGATGGTGAAAGCGTGGGACACAGCGTGTACCGAAAACCGACACACACGAACCGATACCTGCAAAAACTTTCAAATCACCACACGAGCCAGAAAAGAGGGGTGATTAATACGCTGGTAACGCGAGCAAGACGAATATGTGAGCCGCAGCACCTCAGACGCGAAATACAACAGTTGGAAAGAGTTCTCAGCAATGGGTGCTCCACAAGTTATATTAGATGTGTAACAGAGCCAGACCCTCGAGGAAGTGACAAATAAGAAAAAGAAATGTGGGGTACGCCTTCCTGCCATACATTCCCAGAGTGACGGACAGAATCGGCTGTGTAATGCGCAAACATGGCGTAAAGACTATGTACAAATCGACAAAGAAGAACAAAGAGTGTCTCACATAAGAAAAGGAGAAAGAGGACTGACATGCAAAGTCGGGAATATACCGCATACTATGCACATGTGGAAAAGTTTATGCTGGAATTACTCGACGATCAATCAATACGAGGATCACAGAACATAATCACACTGCAGGTTGGGGCAGATGGAGATATCGGCTGTGGCAGAGCACGCGCTATGTGAGACGGACCTTGATTAACCGATTAGCCGTATATTGCCCAAACACGACGTAAAGACTGCTTACAAACCGACAAAGAAGATCAAATAGTGTCTCAGATCGGCAAAGGGGAAAAGGGACCCACTTGCACTGTCGGGGATATACAGCATACCATACACATGTGGAAAAGTTTATGTTGGAAGGACGACGATCAATCAACACCAGGGTTACAGAACATAATTATACTGGAGGTTGGGGCAGGTGGAGAAATCGGCCTTGGCAGAGCACGCATTGTGTGACGGACCATGTAGTAAAATTCGCCGACACGGAAGTTCTAGCTGTAGGGAGGAACTATCACACCCGCTTGTTCAGGGTAGCTATTGAAGTACATGCACACGAGAATAGCTTCAACAAGGAAGGATAAAGGGTCAGGCTAAACGGATCCTGGCTCCCCGTGCTGCAACGAACGATCGTCGCAGATATCAAGAGAACCGCTCTGGAAATGACCGCGGAGAAGCCCTTGGATATGGCGGGCCAGGTACATATACTTCGTTGCCGCGAGCTCGGGTCCAGTTCACCACCAGCAATAGAGTTGAAACTCTGACAATATTAGCCACTCGTGCTGGCGAAATGTCAGAAAAATCATCAGACGAACGTCGGCCGAAGAACCCGAGACATTAGGCAGCAGGCAGTTTGTTTATAAACTTATGTGAAGCCCTATTGGCTCTCAGTAATGTCATGGAACAGGCGAAGGGCGGAGCTTCCTTCTTATGACGCGTAGCGTTTTCACGCTATGAAGCAGTTATCGGTGGTGTCCTCTGTCACTTACCAATGCTCCAGTTGACGGCACTGATCACCATCTTATCGTATGAGAACTTTTTAATTTTGTTAAGTTTGTCTATCCATATTTATTATGTAGATGAAGTGTGGAATTGTTCGTCTGTCTCCCATCTGAAGAATGTTAATGTTTAACCTTTCAGAGATATTGTCTGACGATAATTTTTGATAAAATCGAAACCGACAACCATTGTAACGTGTGATCATTAATTTTAATAAATACTTACCATCAAGATTCATTAGTTTTTTTAATTATCTATCACATTGCTGTTATTTTACAATAATGTTATCACAGTTATCAACATTTTAAATTTTTTGTAAATGTTTTGTAGTTAATACCAAGGAGGCCGTATCGGTGTCACCTTCTTACATTGAGGCGCAATAAAAAGGACAAAAATTGCAGTTTGCTTGCACCACTGTATTAAAACAAAGATTAATGTGTATTTTCACCTTCATTTTCCTAACAATCACAAAAACAGAACAATTCAGTTCTTGGATTTAATTAAAGAAAAAACTGAGCACACACAAACTTTGTTTCAGATTCAACTTCTTCACTTTTACGCACAGACTTATTAAATAGCGTAAATTCACCAATTCATTTTAGGCAATTTACCTTACTTCGTTATAATGTGAGAGTTTAGAAAAAATGACTAGGGATTCATATTAGTTTCTCAACAAAGAGTTGATCTAAAAGCGGCTATTTTTGCTGATAAAGCAATCTTCTGTGGATAACGTAGCATATATATGCACGGTCTCCCTGAGTCGTCAACAAGTGTGGAGGAGTCGCAGTGTTTGGAAACTGAATACAGCACACCTTAGGGAACCTGAGTGCAGACGCTTAGTCGAAGACACTTGGCATGTGTGTGAACGACGCCTCCCGACATATCCGACGACGTTGCAGTGGTGGCTGGAATGCGTTAAGCCTGCATTGCGCCGAGCGTTAATTGCATACGGAAGAGAGCAGATGATGTGGAGGCGATACACGACGGAATTTTATTTCACGATGCTCCGCGAACTTTCTGTACAAGCACCTTCACAGGAGCGTCGTGCCGGTATAAAACGAGCACAGGCCCAAATAATTTCCATAACGCCCCGCCGTCTGGAGGGTGTCGCAATCCGTGCAAGGGCCTTTGAACGAGTCCGTGGAGAATCCCCGTCGATGTATCACATTATCAGAGAAAAACAACGTAGCCGCAGAACCTTAATACAGACGGTCGTACTGCCGGATGGTCGCCGCATGACAACGCAAAACAAACATTGCCAACGCTTTCGTGGAACACTACGGTCATCTCTATGAAGAAGCGGAACACGATCAGGCAGCCTTTCATGAGGTCCGACGAACGCTCTCCGCGTGTCTCGACAAGTCGGCCAACCTGGAGTTAACAGGTGAAATCACAGTTGACGACGTAATGGAAGCGATTGATAAGGGAGCGTCGCACAAATCGCCGGGGCCCGACGGGTTTCCGTTAGAGTTCTATCGTACATTTAAAGATCTCATGATTCCACGATGGACTGCCATGTACTGCGAATTGATGTCTCCCAACGTGCCTCTTCCACCCTCCTTCGTGGAAGGAATGATCATCCGCATCCACAAACCATCTGGTGGCACAGGGATACAGGCCTACCGGCCACTGACCCTTCTTAATTGCGACTACAAGATCTACGCCAGCATACTTGCAGCACGCTTTAAACGCGTAATACGCCAAGTGATTTCACTCGACCAAACCCAGCTAGGAGGAGCTAGCAATACACAAACGGCACTCAGCGACTACCGCGATGTTATCGCACTGGCTTCAACATGTCGTTTCCGGGGTGTATTGGTATCGATAGACTTCGATCGCGCATTTGACAGGCTGAGTCATGCTTATCTCACGGACGTGATGACGAAAATGAAGTTTCCGGAAAGTTTGCCTTCCTCCTTCGGGTGGGGCCGCAAACAATAGAACCACGCACACTACTTCTCCCAGATACGACATATTATCCCCGAACGAAGACAAACGCAGTGACTTAGATTCGAGGTTTGACTGTGCGTTATCTTTTCCGAGACGGCAGCAAGAATGTGCTTGACTTTTGGGCCTTACTACAGGAACATCACTCACAGATTATGAGACACCCGAGATATCGAACATACTACGCAAATTTTTTAGGGAGTGCCTTGCTTGATCCCCCACCCAGTTGGGGTGTCCCGGGTAGGAGAATGTAATTATTGTCTATAAGTATCAGAACAACAAAGGACCAGGACAGTGGAGAGGATCCACAAACACACGTGAAGACATACCCGACACCAACGAGAGGTATGACGGGATTAGCGAGGTACGCGCCTAAAAGAGGAACGTAGACCGTTCTTGTTTTGTACTGACAGAAGCAGGATATTTTTTTTCACTATTATGTAAAAAAAGTCCACTTATTTACGTTTCCCAGAAAAATTTTATTTTATAAAGTCATCGTCTTATATTTTTTAAAAAATGCTAGAAGCAGTTTATGCTTGTTATTGTTACACCGAAAGTAAAAAAAAAAAAGTTGGTAGAGCACTTGCCCGCGGAAAAATAAGGGTCAGCGCGAAAAAAAAAAGTGTAATGAGTAGCGTCACTGTCCTGTGAAGCTATACTTCATAGGGCAGTGGTTGGCGTGTGGACTCTTCTGAATTTTTTTTCCTAACATTCGCGTTTTTATAATAATAATAAAAAAAAGATGGTAGAGCACTTGCCCGCGAAAGGCAAAGTTCCCAAGTTCGAGTCTCGGTCGGGCACACAGTTTTAATCTGCCAGGAAGTTTCGTATCAGCGCACACTCCGCTGCAGAGTGAAAATCTCATTCTGGCATCGTGGACTAGTCTATTCCGTAAGTGTTTAGTTTCTGAAATATCCCACGTAAATTACCGTAAGTGAAGAGTTAAGGGTTTGTATAAGTGTAGATGCAAAGAAAAGAACTAATTAGTTTATTTAAAAATAACTTTATTTAAAATCATTCTTACTAAAATCTGTATTCAGTACTTAAAGCCACTGAATAAAACAGTGATTGTAATAAGTGGTTACTGGTCACACAGTTTAAGGGTCAACTTAATGAATACCTACTTCACAGGTTTTGTTAAAGTGATCGTATTTTCTTGTGTATGCTTAAAAGCGTGCTAATTGTTGAGCCGGTTTTGCAGTCTTTATTACAGTAACACTACTAATAAAGTACAAATATCATTGTACTAATATCTGCGTGCTGTAAAAGCTAATTAGCTACAATTGTTCATAGTGTAAAGGATTCGCATGTTTCATAGATGACCTACTTAATGCAAAGAAGTAAATGCTACAAAAGGAGATAACTGCTAATCAGATCAGCTAACATAATTATCTACAGTAACTAATGCGTAAAAGCATCTTCATGTAGTAACACTGTGTAAAGCACATCAGGTAATATTAGTCAGAGAAAGTTTGTTGCCAGGACATTTTAAAGTTACATCCCTGTTCCTCATGACAGAGCATTGCCCTACTGCTTCATAAATAGTACTACTTTTCTGCTTAGTACCAAGTTGTGTTATTCATAGCTGTTAACTTTCTTAATGAACAGTGTGCCACTTGTTACAGTTTTGCCCAATTATTCTGGCGATCTTTTTTTCCATTACATAAATTGCAGTTTACTTTAAAACTTCCATAATATTGGTTTGAATCCCGTTTATACTGAACATATTCCTTGATTAGCGAAAAATATTCCGATACCTCATCCATTAACACGCAGTCACGGCCAAATTAAATCCCTTTCATAGGGCTAATGTTGTAGGTGAATTGCTGCAGTAATACACTACTGGCCATTAAAATTGCTACACCACGACGATGAGGTGCTACAGACGCGAAATTTATCCGAGAGGAAGAATATGCTGTGATATACAAATGATCAGCTTTTCAGAGCATTCACACAAGGTTGACGCCGGTGGCGACACCTACAACGTGCTGACATGAGGGAAGTTTCCAACCGATTTCTCATACACAAACAGCAGTTGACCGGCGTTGCCTGGTGAAACGCTGTTGTGACGCCTCGTGTAAGGAGGAGAAATGCGTACCATCACGTTTCCGACTTTGATAAAGGTCGGAATTTTAGCTTATCGCGATTACGGTTTATCATATCGCGACATTGCTGCTCGCGTTGGTCGAGATCTAATGACTGATGGCAGAATATGGAATCGGTGGGTTCAGGCGGGTAATACGGAACGCCGTGCTGGATCCCAACGGCCTCGTATCACTAGCATCCGCATGGCTGTAATGGATCGTGCAGCCACGTCTCGATCCCTGAGTCAACAGATGGGGACGTTTGCAAGACAACAACCATCTGCATGAACAGTTCGACGACGTTTGCAGAAGCACGGACATGGACTACCAGCTCGGAGACCATGGCTGCGGTTACCCTTGACGCTGCATCACAGACCAGAGCGCCTGGTACTCAGCGACGAACCTGGGTGCACGAATGGCAAAACGTAATTTTTTTCGGATGAATCCAGGTTCTGTTTACAGCATCATGATGGTCACATCCGTGTTTGGCGACATTTCGGTGAACGCTCATTGGAAGCGTGTATTCGTCATCGCCATACTGGAGTATCAGCCGGCTTGATGGTATGGAGTGCCATTGGTTACACGCCTCGCTCACCTCTTGTTCGCATTGACGGCACTTTGAACAATGGACGTTACATTTCAGTTGTGTTCGAGCCCTGCGAAACCCTACATTTCAGCAGGACAATGCACGACCGCATGTTGCAGGCCCTGTACGAACCTTTCTGGATACAGAAAATGTTTGACTGCTGCCCTGGCCAGCACATTCTCCAGATTTCCCACCATTGGAAAGTGTCTGGTCAGTGGTGGCCAAGCAACTGGCTCGTCACAATACGTCATTCACTATTCTTGATGAACTGTGGTATCGTATTGAAGCTGCATGGGCAGCTGTACCTGCACACGCCATCCAAGCTCTGTTTGACTCAATGCCCAGCCGTATCAAGTCCGTTATTATGGCCAGAGGTGGTTGTTCTGGGTACTGACTTCTCAGGATCCATGCACCCAAATTGCGTGAATATGTAATCACATGTCAGTTCTAGTATAATATATTTGTCCAATGAATACCCGTTTATCATCTGCATTCCTTCTTGGTGTAGCAATTTTAATGGCCAGTAGTGTAGGTGGCTGGTAGTGTTGTACATGGCGACCGTGACAGGACAGTCTAGCAGTTTCCATTCACTAAAATAAAGATAGCAGCACCAGCAATAAAATCGAAATAAACGCATTACGAGCACTGAATGTCCAGCAGCATACGCTTGCAGAAAAGTCTTTACGAAAAAGGACAGTACGTTTCATAGGACATGATAAGTTAAACTGCAACTCAAGTCACAGGCAAGTTGCGTGAGTGGTCTTGACAACCGACTCAAGGCAGATAATAGTAGTATTGATAGCATCAGTGCACAAAACAGTAACTTGGGGATCAAATGAAACAATAGTGCTTCAAAATCAGTCGGCAGATTCAAAAATTAGACAGAAAAGTAATCGATTTTAGTAACGAAACTGAGGATATGGAAACCGAAACAGACATCAGAAATACTAATGTTTCCCGAATGAGATTTTCACTCTGCAGCGGAGTGTGCGCTGATATGAAACTTCCTGGCAGATTAAAACTGTGTGCCGGACCGAGACTCGAACCCGCGACCTTTGCCTTTCGCGGGCAAGTGCTCTACCAATTGAGCTACCCAAGCACGACTCTCGCCCCGTCCTCACAGCCGTACTTTTGCTAGTACCTCGTCTCCTACCTTCCAAACTTTACAGAAACTCTCCTGCGAACCTATATCATAAGGAAACCCAGTAGAGGGCTTTTGTAGACAACGAGTTAAATATAGCGAACCTAAGATCAGTCATAAAGATAAGCATTTATAAAAACTATTTAATTCTCTAGCAGTGCAGGGAATGAAACCACAGTAATTTTAATCTGCCATCCTCCATAAAATTTCATGGTGATCCCAATAAAAGTTGAATATTGATCATATGTATAATATTTTAGTATTAGTGTTAAAGTGAAATTAACAAATTTAGTAACAAAAACTTGAATGTTAAAATCTGATCACTTTGGTTCATCTTAACGATCGACATTTCGTATAGAAGCGTATCATTAAAATGGCAAACGTTGTAAATATCAACTCTGTAACTTTATTTGTTTGAAAGATATAGTAAATTTAAATTATCGGCATTTTCAGTTAAGCATCAGATCATCCTTTCCTCCACACAAAACACATGGAACGATGACAGCATGACCCCTTTTTGAATCATTAGGCAATAGAATATTTGTTGTGAAGTTTACTGCAAAATACTTAGTTTCATTCTTTATTTATTTATGAGAAAGCACACTGGTGCAAAGCTACTGGCCGTTACATTCAAAGTTAAGAAGAAAATTGGTTTTATGTAAAAGAATTTAACGTTTATTATATAATGGATATTATTCTTACTCTATTTAGAACATGAAAGTGGTCAAGCTTTGATTATTTAAATATGTTAAAATGTAAAGCAATGCAGAATAAGCTGTAGCCAATCAGATGGACCGGTTCAGGAAAGGGAACTGCGCTAGTGAGTTGAGCGAAGATGCTCGGCACGAGGGAAACGCGGTCTCGGACGGGCAGTGGGCAGTTCTGGTCTGGACACCAAAGAGGACATTTCGACTGGAGACACCAGAGGATACACTTCGGTTTGAAACGTGAAAGCGGAAAGCGGACAGTCAGTCTTTAGGCTGCTAGTAAGTGAAACGACTTAGAAAATTACGCGTTGTGTGGTGTCGCGGGAATTAGACTCTGAGCGGTGACCAGCCGCGCGCCTGGAGTGAACTCCGACTATTCGTGTAAAGATGGAAGTGGAATATTAGACTTGTATTTCGCGATGAGATTGTGAATGATCGAACTGTGTCAAATGGATATGCTCCCGTGCGTAACAGTGATTCTAAATACGAAAGATTCGCTACCAGTCTGCTTTCTGAATAAACATTATTCTAACCGAATCGCAACTGTGTGGCCTACATCATTTATGGGTGGTGTACTTAGTTCCCGATATTATTATTACTGCTATTATATGTTATGTTAACTTTGTATTTCGCAAACTTGCCATCAGCCAGACAATTTAACCAAAGGGTCGCAAGCGTCTAATTTTGGGCGTGTAATGCAACACGTGCGGTTCAACCCCTAGACGAATTTGAGCCAAGACATTTCGACGAAGAGGTAGTGCATGTGAGTCCGAACATCTTTGGGAAATTAACTCGCAAAAATTAGAGACAAACCAGGTAATGTGACTGACAGAACTGCTTATGACAAACTATTAGATGGTGAGCAACGCTTTGAGCCTGCCAGAAGATATACTGCTAGGCACATCCTGAAAGACTGCAAAAAAAAATTTTCTGATGACTGAACAGGTCTGTAAAAGATACATACGCTAATTAGTGCATTAGCAGTTGATTCCGAAAGATGGCCTCTAAATATGATCACAGATCATATGATATTAGTGATTTAAAACAAAATTTGCCGAAGAATACTGTTCAGAACAGAAACAAGAATTCTTGTGATGTGAATTCCTTATGTCCAGAGTGTATGAAAATAGGGGCAGATACTCCATGAACGATTTCCGTTAATCTTGGTACCGAAAATTGACCCACTCAGGGAGCAGACGATCCGAATCTTAGTATGGAAGTTATAAAAGCTTTTCGGGATTTCTGGAAAGAGTTGAAGATTAAGATCAATGGCGAAGTATTCTTGATTCTCAGTGGAACTGTAACAACAGTCGAGGTAATCACAATGGCAGCGAACAGAATGATGACGATAGATATCGCATTAATATGGCTTAAAGAGGAAGGGGCGTAGCTCAAGGTACTTTAGCTACTCGGGTTAGGATTTGCACCTCGGCATTAACACGACTGCAAAAGTGAGGAAAACTGAGGTCCGCATATAATGCGGGCTAAACTAACACGGAATGACACAGCTCAGACGTAGGAAACAACACAGAAATAAAAGTTGTGATATCTCTGCACAAGAAAGAGATAGCGAAGCGTTGCAGACCGCTACAAGTGTAGCGACAGGTGTGATCAAGTATGAGTCACGGCAGGCAGGCAGCGAAACGAACACAGCTGCAGTAAAATCCGATCGATCAGCTGTCCATATAGAAACCTCAGTTACAGCAGCAAAACAGAATAATGGCGTCACAGCAGGGAAGGCACTGTGGTAACTAACGACACCGTAGCAAGAGAGAATATGAAACACGTTCGTAGACGAGAAGAACACGCTGACTGTAGTGTAACTAATGTTAAAACTTGATAAAATGAGTTGTCAGGAACTGCAGATTGGAGCGAACAGAAGGACGATCTGTACCGAGGACTAAAGCAACGGGAGTGGAAATGTTTAAAAAGAAATTATGTGGCCAAAATGTTTGATAGTATTAAAGGAAGAAAAGCGTCGTAGACAGTATGACGTTGACCGACATTAGGGAGAATGATGACGTAATTAACTTTGCACAAAGTTCGAAAAATGGTTCAAATGGCTCTGAGCACTATGGGACTTAACACCTATGGTCATCAGTCCCCTAGAACTTACAACTACTTAAACCTAACTAACCTAAGGACAGCACACAACACCCAGCCATCACGAGGCAGAGAAAATCCCTGACCCCGCCGGGAATCGAACCCGGGAACCCGGGCGTGGCACAAAGTTCGAAACTATCAAATATTGACGAGGTGATAGGTAGTGAGCAAATGAGCGTCGCGCGAAGTACGCGAGCTGTCAATTATATAGAAATGAATAGTAGAGAAATAAGTATGATCAAAAGGAGCTGGAGAATGGAGATAGATGAAATCATCAACGTTGCAGATGAAGCATTCGTGGCTAACGAAACGCCAGTAGAACTAACTGTTGTCAGTCTGCAAAAAGAAGTAGATTCGGACGATTGCTTATGAATTATCGAAGTACATGACTATTACACAAAGTGTGAAGTTTAGGAAGCCATCATTAGGGTCGATTAAGATGACAGCTCAGACAAAGAGCGTCCTGCGATAGAAAAAGAATTAATAACTTTAGGCGAAAACTGTGATCTATGTATTTAAGATCTCACAAATGATTACAGGAAGAAATTAAAGTCTGCCTAGGAAAAGCCTTTATGTTAGTTTGCGCCAATCTGACTCAGACTCTCTCGTTAATAAATTCAAATTCAAATTATTACTATCGGCTAGCTACGTTGTTTAACGGCTGACGCCAGATATGCTCTTTGTTTACGTAGCACATGTTCACCGAATTAATTCTTTCAAAGTCACAAGGTTCATTTAACACAGCACGATGTTTTGTCCGTTGAAAATTGTTTCCTTTAATGTCAGTGTGGAATAAAATATTATTATTGTTGTTATTATTACTACTATTATTATTATTACTGTCCAGAGATAATCCAATGCACAGTTTACTTCTCGTGATACTGTGTTCGTAATCGTAGGATACTATAGCTCTTACTTTGCTCAGTATTTGGTAACAGAGGTTCTCTGATATGATTCAATACTATGAATAGTCACACTTTAGCCCGGTAATAAATGTCCAAACAAGGTCTACAGTCGAAAGTCAAGCTGCGACGCGATTTTTAAATAGGAACTTCGGCAGGAACTGAAGTTCTTAAATTTGAGTTACTGATATCGATTCTTCATCGACTGATATGTTCGCTGGATGTTAGCGTTATCTGAGTTCTGACAGTTCTCGTACTTTTGACGACGAATTAAACAGAAATTTATGTTCAAGTAGCCCGGGTTCCAATGAAATTAACTATTTCACGCAGTGGCACATGAACTTAAGAGATGCAAATACTCAAGACTCAAACGCCAAAAGCTCGGAAACTAAAATCTCGAACGCAAAGACTCCCAGATGCTAGAAAATCTCAGACACTAAAGAGTTTAACGATACGTGTGTTGGGTTTATATAATAGTTGTGATACAAAACGGACGTTTGAATAAAGCCCCTTGCTGCTTTGCATGTAGTACTCTATTTCATTGGTTCTTAATATTCTTTTGTTTAATTTTCTTTACTTTAAAATGGGAATGAGTGACTTTATATGAATTACAGGAATCATTCACGGCCAGTTCGAATAAATTTTAGTTTCAAAAAGGACCAGATATGTAACGAGGGGTTACACAGAGCTAGTTAAGAACTTAGAATACTGTATCAAAGCACTGTCACACAAACCTTTTTGCTTGAGATTCGGTTCCCTTTGCTAAGAAACATGCCCTACCGGCAGACAGAGTTAATAAGATTGGATGGGGAGTTACGGAAACAGCAACAGTGAATACAGCAGTTCTCTCACTACCCTAAATCAGAAAAATGGGGTGTAGATGTGGTGACTGAGACACGAACTTTAGAGAAGATTGTCAAAAAGAGCAGATCGACACGAAAATTTGGATGATATGTTGAAAAACGTAATGTACAGTATCCCAACAGCCTCGATTTGACTGCTGCTTACTGACAGATTCCGTTGAGTGCATAATTTCGCAATTATACTGCTTTCTTGTTTTTTGGTAATTGTCACCAGTTTAAAGTTGTTCTTTTGGTCTTGATACAACCGTTTCCGACTTCATTAGAGCCTTAGATTCAGTTTTAGGACTAAAATTGATTGCTGGATTGACAGTGTAAGGCGACTTGTTGATCGCCACAGAAGAGGAGGGAGAGGAGGAGGGAGGAGGTTAGTGTTCAAGGTCCCGTCGACAGCGAGGTCACTGGAGACGGAGGATACGCTAGGATTAGGGAAGGACAGGGAAGGAAATCTGGTGTGTCCTTTCGAAGAAAACCATCCCGGCATTTCCCTGAAGCAATTTAGGAAAATCACGGAAAATGTACATCTGGACGGCCAGACGCGGGTTGAACCGTCGTCCTCCCGAATACGCGCCACAGAAGAATGACAAGAACATTTTGAACTGTTAAACGAAGACTTATTTGCTCATTAAGCAGCATAGATGACTTTAAAAGTCTAAGAATACTTCGTTAAAAAAAGGGGGGGGATAAAATTCCTTGGACGTATAATTACCACCTTTGGGATTGGCAAGGATCTGGAAAAGTTAAGCCCACTGGGGTGGTCGAGCGGTTCTGGGTGCTACAGTCTGGAACCGCGCGACCACTATGGTCGCAGGTTCGAATCCTGCCTTGGGCATGGATGTGTGTGATGTCCTTAGGTTAGTTAGGTTTAAGTAGTTGTAAGTTGTAGGGGACTGATGACCTCCGAAGTTAAGTCCCATAGTGCACAGAGCCATTTGAACCATTTTTGGAAAAGTTAACAGCTATTTAATAATGCACATCAGCTAAGAACAAGAAGAAACATAAAGCTTTTCTTAGCCTTTGCGATTGTGTAGGAAATCTACGAAGATGCAAGCGTTTAAATGTCAGTATTCAAACAATCTGCTTTGGAAGAATAATGCTTTTATTTGAACTAAAGAATGTGAAATGATTTCGAAAAATTAAAATGCAAACTGGCGAGAAATAGTGTTTTACAGCATCCCGTAGAAAAGAAATCGCATCAGTGCAGACAGCAGTGCACACGGAATAGAAATCTTCCAAGAAACCACTAGCATCGAAAAAACAGGTTACAAAACTGACGCATTTGCAAGTAGGACCACGTCTACGTGTGAAAGAAATTATATCATATCGGAGAAAGAAGCAATAGCTATCATATGGGGTTCGAAATAATTCTGAAATTTTTTATTGAGACATAAAGCAGTTATTCACAGGGATCATAATTCACTGACGTGTCTGAAAGATTGCTGCCTACTAACTGGAAGATTTACCCACTAGGCGTTGTACCCTCATCAGTTCAATTTTACCAGATCTGTTATGTCAAGGGCACTGACAGTTATATAGCAGAGGCCTTATCTAGGATCTAAATGATCTGGCCTAAGAGAGTAATGAAGATGATAATTTCAAAAAGCGTTTCATTGAAGAAATAACTGAGAAACAGAAAATTCAACCTTTCGAAAACAAGGATGAAGTTTGGAAATCAGTGAAAGTTAATTTTGGCCTCGCAAACCATCCTCAGATATATATTAGAAGATCTTAAAAGGGAATATATGGGCAGGGAGGACTGGAAAGCATGCTGATCGTCTCAGTTCCACACTGCGGCTATTCTCATTTTGCAATAGGACATTCTGGACGTAATAATTGCATCGAAAAACTTTCAAGTTTATTAGTAATCAGCAGTAACACGAGTAAAAAGATTTACGACTGCATAAAGTCGTGCGACTTTTGCCAAGGAGCAAAAAGTGGCCAATAGAACTAATCAGCGTCCTATGTAAAGTAACACAGCGGAAGACACACTTGACTTAATTTCCGTGGGTTTGTGAGACTCCCTTCAGAAGAGTTCTGGAACTTTTACATATAGTTTGATAGTATCAGAAGTCCAGAATGATGTTTCATTTCAGTATCAGAAGTGTTTTATAAATTCATGAAACTTTTCCCTATCAAAAACACAACAGCTAAAGCTGTACTCAATAGGAAAGTTGAATCCTATGTACCACATAAAAGCCCAAATCAGTGTTATCAAGTAATTGGCCCCAGTTTATTTGAAAGATTTGGAAAGATGACGTGAAGCAGTGCAACATCAAAGTAAAATATATTTCGGCTTACCACCCAGCACGTAGTCCAGTTGAACGATATATGAGTGCGCTAGGTAGATATTGTAGAACCTACTGGCCCCGATATCACAGGGCGTGGGACAGTTTTGTGTCAGGTTTTGTAGTCGTTATGAATTCCCTACGTCACGAAGCCATGGGATTTACGCCAGAAAAAATTGTTAAATAGTAAAAGAAAAAGCATAATAGAAGAGACCTTAGAAATTCTACCTCGTACGGACCTTGTGCTGGACAGAAAATAGGAATTAGTGATGGAAAGAATGAAATGAAAAGCGGAAGCCAGATCTAAGATGCATGATAATTGAAAAGGACCTCAAAGTTACCACGTCTAAGATGCGAGAACCTCTTCTCGTCAGAATCCATTAAACATCTAGTGAGCTGAACCATGGAATTTCCAAATTTAAATACGTATATAACAGTAACCCATATGAAGTGCAAGAAAATCCATAACACCGTGAATCTGAAGCCTCATGTCCACAGAAGAAGACAAAAAGGAGCCCAGTCTGAGGAAATAGCCTGAATAAGGTGAAAAATGCTATAAAATCTTTATTTTCACAAAATTTGTTTTTGTAACCAAATGTTATACTGTTGTGAAGACTTGTTATTATAAACGTGCTAAAATGTATCTGTAAATTACAGATTTCCATGCAGGGGAATGTTACCAAATGAGTGTATTGAAGAGTAAACTGCAGCTTAATAATGTCAAAACACATATAAATAAACTCTGCCAGCTTTAGAGATGGGCCGTATATTTTGCATCTAAGTGATATTAATAAGAATTGCCAGGTGATAGCCGGCCGAAGTGGCCGTGCGGTTAAAGGCGCTGCAGTCTGGAACCGCAAGACCGCTACGGTCGCAGGTTCGAATCCTGCCTCGGGCATGGATGTTTGTGATGTCCTTAGGTTAGTTAGGTTTAACTAGTTCTAAGTTCTAGGGGACTAATGACCTCAGCAGTTGAGTCCCATAGTGCTCAGAGCCATTTGAACCATTTTTTTTTGCCAGGTGATAGAGCCAGTGTAACAGTTTTCGCAGTATGTACATACGCAATCAACACTGACAAAGTAATAGAAGGGTTAGTTTAGCAATGTTACAGAAATTGAGGAACATGCTGCATTGTCACTGTTTGGTAGCATCATGAGATCGATGCGATGAGACATTTTGTTGATGTAATTAGTCGTCGAGAACGGTGGTTTGGAACTTGAGTAACCAGGTAAAATGTTTTGAAATTACGGAAAACATGGTAAAATTACGAAAATTGATGGAAAATATTTAAAACTGAGGAAAATAAAAATGTGGAGGAAAGAGGGTACTTACGTACTCACCTGCTTGTATGAAAGTTATTCCATCCCTCCATCGGTTGGATTGATAACTCATGGTGCACGCTATCCATGCTCTATTGGTTTAAGTCCTGTAGGCTACCCTCTTGTTCCACATGCTGTTATGCATTGTAAGCCACAGCAATGAAGGACACAATGTCCGAAAATTTGGAGGTCAGGATGATGACCACCTTGGACACCATAATTGTGATCATATATATGCGTGCAATACACATCACAGATATGACGAATCAGTGCTGTCTGTGTCTTCAGAAATGAAACACCGAGACATCTGGCTACCCTGTCACTATGTAAGATGAGATTAAATCTAGAGGTCACCACCTTTGGGCAGTTGTTTGGTAATGCTGCAGACTCTTACAGTTTCCATATGTTGTGATGGCTTTCACATTTTTGTCAATAAGGAACACCACCTTTGTCTTTTATTGCAACTATCCTGTGTGTTGTCCGAGTAGCAGAGTTTACACTGTGGGATGTCCAGCTTTCTGTACCAGCCAATGTCAGTTTAATACGTGACAGAGATCTTGAAGAAATACAAAAATTATAAAGCTTGAGTCATATGCTGCTTGGATGTGCTACAGCAGAAAAAAGTATCAATCTGCTTATCAAATAACAACACAAGAACCCTCTATTGTGATTTATAGTCTGTGGGATATGGTCTTCCTCCAGTACAGGCGACAAAACTTTACACAGTTTTGAGGAAGCGACTTCAATCACTAGACGTCTGCTCTAGTGGAATAATAAATGCATATTTAATGGCGTCACCACATATTTTCGATGTCAACAACAGACGTTATTCGTTTTCGGTATGTCTGAAGCGAAAGACGAGGTAAAATCTGATTGAGTTTTCTACCAGGATATATTAACGAAGTTTTTACAGTTAGTTGTTCAAAAATGGTTCAAATGGCTCTGAGCACTATGGGACGTAACTGCTGAGGTCATCAGTCCCTAGAATTTAGAACTACTTAAACCTAACTAACCTAAGGACATCACACACATCCACGCCCGAGGCAGGATTCGAGCCTGCGACAGTAGCGGTCGCGCCGTTCCAGACTGTAGCGCCTAGAACCGGTCGGCCACGCCGGCCGGCTACAGTTCGTTGTTTCACTCCATTGGATGTCATAAAAATAATGAGAGAGAGAGAGAGAGAGAGAGAGCAAAGGCTCTGGCACCATTACATTGTCGTATTTCTAGTGTAGTAATCATAGGAATATAATAAATGAGATTACGACATGTACAGATCAATATTTATAGATGACATTCGTTACTGATGGACTGCGGGTGTTACATTGCTTTATTTCTTTGTGTAGTCTACATATACTCTACGTGGTTTTGAACTTCCTCCTGTATGTTAGTGTGCTATATTTCTCGTTGTGAGAGCTCTCTGCCTAGTCAGTGATGGCTGGAGGACTAGACAGCCTTCTAATTAATGGAACAGTGCTGTTCCAACGTCATGGGACTTTGAGAGAATTAACAGCGGTCTGTGACTTGGCCGGGGACATCTCTTAGTAGTTGAAATCAGATGGATTCAAATACTGTATATCGAAGGCTGGAGAATTCCTGAGAATACGGCACGTAAGGGATGCTCTGCCAAAAGCGATGTTGACGGGTTGAAACGGCAGTATTGTAGCCGTTCCATAATAATAAACAGTAAAAAATTCTCTGCTCGTTCATTTCCAAATTTTTGTCATCGGGAAATAGTTAATCAGGCGGCTCTTTAGCCGATTTCTCTTACGACACGGCTCTGCCGAGGGCGCCGTGCATCCCCCATGCCAACGGATGATGCGTTTGATTGAGAATATCAGTGTATGTTTTTATCATTTTTAATTTTTTTGTGTGTGGTGGCTGTGTCTTTGCGCGCACCTCAAATGTATCTCATACCCTCTTCCCACCTGTTCCTAAAGCGTGGTCACCTGTAGCTCAACCGAAGCAGACGTATCTTTTTACGGGATCATCTGTTGTAGTGGTAACTTCATTTCTCTGGGGTAGTAGCAGAGATGGAACACGGGTAGGTCGTGACCGAAGATAGTAAGAAAACCTCCGATTTGTCATGGTGAGGTTGATCATAGCCAATTGGTTCGGCCATCCCCTCCACTAGGCATCGGAGGACCTCCGGATGCCCACCATTTTCGAGGAGAGTAAAGGAAGACGGTTTAGTGAGCGAACGTGCCTTCAGTGTGTCTGTCTCGAATTTGCTGGAGAAAAGTATCGGAATGTATTATGTGCTATCTAATCCATTTTTCTTTGCAGCATTAGGCTGAGTAGGTAAATCTATCGCAGGAACCGTGCTTATTTTTCAATTTATTATCCAGAAATCCGTTTAAAATGTGGTAAAAGTGCTTGTCCTTTGTTTCGTGCCATGTGGTACTGAGTTCAAAGGTTTTAAAGTGCATATTTCTATATCATATTTAGACATAAAATCGTGTGAAATGTTAAATATTAGCGAATGGTTGTATTTCCGGATCAAGTATTCGAATTTTAGTAAGTGTTTGTGGTACGGGGGACTTCTTCCCTGTGCTCCACGTGTGCACTATATTGCGGATAAAGTGAATGTAGATGATCGTAGGCAATTTGTGCTACCAGCCACGTGGTCGCAGGCATAGTGCTGGAGGGCAAAATATTTCTCAGATACAGCCCAGAATCATTTGAAGTAGCTCATCTCTAAAGATCATTTGCTAAATTTACCTCCAAAATTACAAAACGAATAGAAAAGATCTTGGAAGCGCCAGTACCGCCTGCTGGGTTATTTGTCGTATTTTCTGTATGTTCGGTGGGCTACGATTGCGTAATTTGACATGCTTTTAATACTTCGCGTTTCCGTAGTCCAATCTCTGCTTCTTTCTCAGTTCTCTGTTCTATTAAACCTTTTTATCAGAGGAAGTGTATGTTCGATTGTTTACCGTATCTAGTGCATGTTGACTGAATTTATGGGTATCTTTCCTCGCGGCTTGACTAGACGGAATCCTGAAACTAAAATTCTCCTTGTTTCCTTCTGTAGCGTGCGCGTATTTAACACTAGCAATCCATAAGAGGCCTCATGCTATGTACATTTGTGGCAACAAATACCGAGTAGATCGTTATATTTTGTAAATGAGTATGTTTTCTGAGCATGATAAAATAAGAGAGTTCAGTGATAAACAATCTACAACATGCTATGAAACCAAGCCCTTAAAAAATAATTAGTGCCCAATGTAATTGCACAAAGCATTCAGAGTAAAAAAAGGTGGCTAAAAGAGAGTTCACTGGATCCACATGTCAGCGTGTGCTAACCTTCGCCCTTCATTTCTGAGAGATGCGTTGGAAAATGAACTAAATTACAAAATACACGCTCTGTTCCCTGGCTGGAACTCCCTCATTTTCCCTCCCCGTTATCCGTTGCTCTAAATTTCAATTTTTTCAGTGGTAATTTTGCAGCCACTGCTTCACTAACCGGTAGACTGTAACGGTTCTCCCCCTGGTTGCGGACCTGTAGTTAATAAAATTTCACACTCATTGAGGCATGTCAAGTTCAGGAAAGGGAGCGTCCCCAGATAAATAGAGAAAGGGCGTCCGCCTGCTTAGCTGGGCGGTGCCGTGCTTGCCTCCTAAGCAGCAGGCCCGGATTGGAGATTTTCTCCGCTCGTGGACTAGGTGTTGTGTTGTCCTCATCATCACTTCATCCTCATCACTGGCACGCAAGTCACCCACTGTGGCGTGGACTGAAGTAAGACTTGCACTCGGCCGCCGAACTCCTCCGGATGCAGCCTCCTGGCCAACAATGCCACACGCCAATTTCATTTTTATAGAAAGGGCATTATATAACGAGTGTTCAGTCGAGAGGTGGTGAAGAATGTCTATCAAAGAATCACCTCTCTATCTTCTGTCACAGCGGATTGATACAGCATCACGCGGTGTAGATCTTTTCTTAACAATTTACGAATGTTTCACCTCGTTGGGAGTGGTAGTTAAGGCACTAAAAATATCCTTTGGGTAAAGGAGAAATGTACTTCATCCGCCCATATAAATAAAACCCCCAGCAAACGGTAAACGTCCAAGGAGAGCTCTATACCGTTTCTTGAAAGTATTGTGGGCAGACATATTACAGCCTCGCACATATGTGTCATGAAGTGACTGCAGTGAGAGAATTAAGGGCTAATACGAAGGTTTTTACGGAGAGACTATGAGGAGCAGAAATTCCAGAGACGACATTCATCCGCGAATTTTGTTTGCCTGTAAATGGATGGACTGGCATTGTAATAGGTAGATTGTACTTACATCTACATCTATGTGCATACCTCTCAAGCATCATACTATGCGTAGCGGATGGTACTTTTCCTGTCCCAGTCGCAAATAGAGCGAGGGAAAAAAGACTATTTATATGCCTCTGGATGAGCACTAATTTCTCGTGTCTTATCTTCGGGGGCCTTACGTGAAATATACGTTGGTGGAAGCGGAATCCTTCTGCCCTCAGCTTCAAATGTCGTTTCTCAACAGTGTTACACGAAAAGAAGATTGCAGTCCCTCCAGGGGTTCTCATTTGAGTTCTCGAAGCATTGTAAAGGATCCGTGATCCCATGAACATAGATGCTAGTATCTGACACCCAGGTCGATAGCAGACAGAAGTCGATTGTCGAGCGCTGCAGGAGGCAGTAAACCTAGTGTCGAGTGCACAGTAGTACTGGAGAGCGTCGAGTGAGAGGTAGTACTGGAGAGATGGAAAAGGATGGTGGTCGAGTGAGTAGTAAACGGAAAATTCACCAGATAAGCGCGTCCACCTGATCGTCGTGGGGTGGACCCTCATCGATACCGATTGGCGAGTGATGTGAAACCAAAAGTGACAAGTGCCGAATTACGTGTTTCGCGTCAACCGCGTCGGCCAGCAACAACCATGAATTGCAGTGAGGATTGCTGGGAATGTTAACCATCATCATTGCGTGTGACGAAGTACTTAACAGCCACAATCAATGAAAGATATAACCGTAATTAGACGTGTAAGGGGAAGGTAGCAACTGCCTCAGAATTTGTGTGTTAGTAGAAAATACATAGTTCGTACATTGCAACTTTTGTGGTCTTTAATAATAGACAAACTTTCAATCATTCCACTATTCAGTCTCAAAACAGCCGCACTCGGTTGGAATACCCCAGAAACCACAGCAGAAAAACCGATAGCCTTTCATCCATTAACCACACGGTCATACAATCATAATAATTAACTATGGCGGCTTCGATAAATTACACAAAACACAATAAAGGAATTTAAACGGGGGTGTTTCAGCATCCATGCACTAATTTGGCGGAAGCCAATAGGAACACGTTTACAAGGTTGAATTCTGAGGGAAACCCAGGCCTGCAGCTTCACACATTTTTGGGGTAGGGTGGTCAGGAGACAGGTATTTTGCTATTGTCCACTGCCTTTCTGACACATTTCGGAAACACATCACAAAATATCTCGTTTGCAGATGGGATGAGAAGAACATCTTGGTATTTACCCCAGCGACATTTAAGTGACCACTCCTACTGAGAAGTATAGGGCAACTTTTGTGAGTCTGGAATCATTAACAGCTGTCTGGCATGGCGACACAAGGCTTGTCGGCCGGAAGCAGTACAACTCGCGAGGTGGAGGTTCGTGACCTGGTGGCAGTGATGGCAGCCGTCTGCACGCGGCCCAGAGGCACAGTCTTGTGATGCAGGAT
Organism: Schistocerca serialis cubense; assembly: GCF_023864345.2. Lineage (NCBI taxonomy): Eukaryota > Metazoa > Arthropoda > Insecta > Orthoptera > Acrididae > Schistocerca > Schistocerca serialis. The sequence continues at coordinate 264,246,050 of NC_064639.1, forward strand.
GCAACAGACATTAAGCATATAAGAACAGTTTTCTTACATGATGAGAGAATACTTGGAGGAAATATAGCCTATGCCATACCGTTATACAGGAATTTTGCAACAAGTATCGATACTTTTGCGATGAGAGAACGCATGTATGCTCTAATTTCCTCCGTCTTCGAAAATAACTCGTATAAATTTCGTATGAGAAATTCGAGGTGTGTAGACTGGCTAAAGTGGACGCTTTTAAACCGGGGAGTCTGTGTCGGGGATGGAATTGTTGTTAGAATTATTCCTCCAAGTCACGACCGCTTGTCTCGCAGTGAGACAGGGCCAGCAGCAGGAGAAGTCACGAGGGGCTGGCGACCAGAAGCCGCGAATGGCAGCTACAAGGAAACGTTCCCGCTTGTCAGCTCTTCACGTAGACAATACACTTGGTAGTTGGCGCTAGACTTGACTGGCGATGACTGGTCGGTTTTATCGTCTTGAGATGCCGTTTTAAGTAAGATTATGAGCACTGTACTCATAAAAAATATCGTACGATGTTTTCCCATGTTTCTGTTGGCTAGGATGTGGCTTGCAATTTGGAAATATGTATACGTGTGTCATTCGCCAATGCTGTAGCTACAATAGTCCTGCACACAGGGGTAGGGATTTATAGCCGTATTGGGACTCTGGGTCGCTGTTCTAATGTTGTTACCCATCGACATGTCCTTCCCAGCAGCTGTTGACTTGTACATCGGCACTAGGCTACTTTCCTGCACTCCAGTGATAGGATAGTTAGCTATTATATTATTACTATCCACCCTTCCCAGATACAACTGTGGCTAGACTGACTGGAGCAACTCCCTGGGGCTACACTATAGTGAAAATATCCTCTCTATATCCTGCAGTTATTGACGGGACTAAATAGAGCTACTGTCTAGTGCTCGGTCAATGGCAGCTACTCCTCCCTGGCTCAAATGCTGCACAGCTACAGGAAAAAGAATTGGATTTTTCAGTCAGTTTTTGAATTTTTTCAACAATAGGAGGAGGGGAGTTAGGCTGCACCAGTATTCTGCTTCGACCATCTTAGATGTAACTTCATACTTAGACTGCATCAGTGTTCAAAAATGATGAAATAAAGAGCGAATCCTACATCCATCCACAAGAACATGCAAACTGTATTTTTATAAATAAGAAGTATATTATTATTACTATGTTCCTTGGAATACAATGTAATTAGCATTTGAATTTTCCGCCAAAATTTGAATTTATCAAGGATGTTTGAATTTCTCGCCGTTTTTTGAATTTTCCACCAAATTAAGCTACAGAAGGGACCCTCTGATGGGTTGGGAATTTCCCAGAGGAGAAGCGTTAATTAAATTGATCACTTTAGTTATTAACTTGATATAAAGAGTGAGCTCATATCAGCGATTGGGGGGGGGGGGGGGGGGGGGATTTCCGGTGGATTGAGAGAGGGCATTAGGATGAGGTGGGGTGTGGTGGGTTGGGTTTGGTTAGAGTGGGGTGGAATGTTTCTCAGAACACGAGGTTATCCCCAGGTGCTCATAAATCAGTTAGCAAAACAACAGATTAAGGGAAGTGGGAGGAGTCGTTCCATTGACCATTTTAATTAATTAACCTGTCAATTTGATATCAAAAGTGCTCCACTTTCGGCTATTTCCCAATACCATATTCTGTTTGAAAGCTGTTATGTTGAAGCAACGTCTATTGAACCGCAAGTATTGTTTCTGGCACAGTACTGTCGGTGGCCACCATGCAAACTGTTCACATCACGTGTGCTGAATGGGGCAAGAAAAGCAGTAATGTTGAATAATAATGCCTCAGACAAGGAAGATTACTGGCTAATTACTCATAGCAATTGGTTGGCTCTAATTCACAAAAAAAAACCAAAGCCAAGAAAAGAACCGTCAGAGACATTTTTACATCAAGGAATTGGAGACTGAGAAAGAAGGACTCCGCACTTGCTGAAAATTATTTGAATGAATATAATTCATATAAAATTAAATTTGATGTTCTCTATAGACGAACTAAAGGCAAAAGCTAACATTGCAGGAAATTCTGACTATCAGTATACATCTGTCACAGTATCCTCATTTAATTCTTAATCATCAAATACATTATTATAGGAAACTCTATCAGTAAACATCTATCACAGTATCCTGATTTAATTCTTAATCATCAAATAACGTTCATCTATTCGTTCTTGCATTAGACACTTAATATTCTTCTCACCATAAGATGGTATGCTAGTTGTAGACAGTTCCCTACCCATCTGCTATCAACTCCTTTCACTTCTCTGCCCTCCCACATTGTTGCCTGTTCATCACATTCATCAAATGATTAGTGATTTGGTCCAGATAATATAGTCTGTGTCAGTACTAAATTGTATAGCGGTTTTGGCCTGTACATTCTTATACATTTTATGTCTGAGTATACAATACTGTAAGGTTTCCTAGTACATAGCTTGTGTTTTTGTAAAAATACCTAGTGAAAGGTCACATATGTTTCGAAAAATAATCTTTTACAGCTATAAACTGACGTGACAAAAGTCATAGGGTAGCTATATGCACATATACAGAAGGCGGTAGTATCGCGGACACAAGGTATAGAAGGGCAGTGCATTGGCGCAGCAGTAATTTGTACTATGGTGATACATGTGAAAAAGTTTTCGACGTGATTATGGCCGCACGTTGCGAATTAACAGATTTTGAACGCGGAGTTGTAGGTAGCGCCAGACGCATACCGCTTTCCATTCCAGAAATAATTAAGGAATTCAGTATTCTGAGGTCCACAGTGTCATCAGTCTGCCGAGAAAACCAAATTCCAGGCATCGCCTCTCACCACAAACTACGCAGTGGCCGACGTCCTTCATTTAACGACCGACAGCAGCGGCTTTTGCGTGGAGCCGTCAGTGCTAATAGACCAACATTGCGTGAAATAACCATAGTAATTAATGCAGGATGTATGACGAACGGATCCGTTAAAACAGTGCTGTGGAATTGGGCGTTAATGGGCTATGGAAGCAGACGACCGACGACAGTGCCTTTGTTAACAGCATGACGATGCCTGTAGTGCCTCACTTGGGCTCGTGAAGACATCGGTCGGACCCTAGACGACTGGAAATCCGTGGCCTCGTCACGTGACTCCCTCTTTCAGTTGGTAGAAGGTGATGTTAGGGTTGGAGTGTAGCACAGACCCCACGAAGCCAAGGACGCAAGTTGTCAACAATGCACTGTGCAAGCTGGTGGTGTGGGCTGTGTTTACATGAAACGGACTGGGTCCTCTGGTCCAGCTGAACCGATCATTGACTGGATATCGTCATTAATGGACTTCATGTTCCCAAACATCCCACTGACCAGTCCGTTTCTCAAATTAAACATAGTTTATCAAATTACCAATTGTCAGCTGCTGCAGGGCAAGACCCCTACTTCCTTGACAGTCAGATTGCATAGAACTCTAATACAGTTCCGTTCGTGAGCACAATCACATGACAAAAACCTCGCTTTATTGGGTATAAAATCTGCCTGTTCCCTAAATTCATCTACTTATGTCGTAGAACGTAGCCGAATATCACTTGCATATTCGCTGATGCCTTGCCAGTCCACGCATGGTGATGTAGGGTAGTCGAGGAGCAACGGGTACACTTGTAAGTAGGCTGTTTAGGTTTTTATATTGGTAACGCCACGTAGCGCTCTGTATGAAAATCACTGGCTGTGCTGTGTGCAGTCTGTGGCTGGTTTGCATTGTTGTTGGCCATTGTAGTGTTGGGCAGTTGGCTGTTAACAGCGCGTAGCGTTGCGCATTTGGAGGTGAGCCGCCAGCAGTGGTGGATGTGGGGAGAGAAATGGCGGTGTTTTGAAATTTGTAAGACTGGCTGTCATGAACTGCTATATATACACTCCTGGAAATGGAAAAAAGAACACATTGACACCGGTGTGTCAGACCCACCATACTTGCTCCGGACACTGCGAGAGGGCTGTACAAGCAATGACCACACGCACGGCACAGCGGACACACCAGGAACCGCGGTGTTGGCCGTCGAATGGCGCTAGCTGCGCAGCATTTGTGCACCGCCGCCGTCACTGTCAGCCAGTTTGCCGTGGCATACGGAGCTCCATCGCAGTCTTTAACACTGGTAGCATGCCGCGACAGCGTGGACGTGAACCGTATGTGCAGTTGACGGACTTTGAGCGAGGGCGTATAGTGGACATGCGGGAGGCCGGGTGGACGTACCGCTGAATTGCTCAACACGTGGGGCGTGAGGTCTCCACAGTACATCGATGTTGTCGCCAGTGGTCGGCGGAAGGTGCACGTGCCCGTCGACCTGGGACCGGACCGCAGCGACGCACGGATGCACGCCAAGACCGTAGGATCCTACGCAGTGCCGTAGGGGACCGCACCGCCACTTCCCAGCAAATTAGGGACACTGTTGCTCCTGGGGTATCGGCGAGGACCATTCGCAACCGTCTCCATGAAGCTGGGCTACGGTCCCGCACACCGTTAGGCCGTCTTCCGCTCACGCCCCAACATCGTGCAGCCCGCCTCCAGTGGTGTCGCGACAGGCGTGAATGGAGAGACGAATGGAGACGTGTCGTCTTCAGCGATAAGAGTCGCTTCTGCCTTGGTGCCAATGATGATCGTATGCGTGTTTGGCGCCGTGCAGGTGAGCGCCACAATCAGGACTGCATACGATCGAGGCACACAGGGCTAACACCCGGCATCATGGTGTGGGGAGCGATCTCCTACACTGGCCGTACACCACTGGTGATCGTCGAGGGGACACTGAATAGTGCACGGTACATCCAAACCGTCATCGAACCCATCGTTCTATCATTCCTAGAGCGGCAAGGGAACTTGCTGTTCCAACAGGACAATGCACGTCCGCATGTATCCCGTGCCACCCAACGTGCTCTAGAAGGTGTAAGTCAACTACCCTGGCCAGCAAGATCTCCGGATCTGTCCCCCATTGAGCATGTTTGGGACTGGATGAAGCGTCGTCTCACGCGGTCTGCACGTCCAGCACGAACGCTGGTCCAACTGAGGCGCCAGGTGGAAATGGCATGGCAAGCCGTTCCACAGGACTACATCCAGAATCTCTACGATCGTCTCCATGGGAGAATAGCAGCCTGCATTGCTGCGAAAGGGTGATATAGACTGTACTAGTGCCGACATTGCGCATGCTCTGTTGCCTGTGTCTATGTGCCTGTGGTTCTGTCAGTGTGATCATGTGATGTATCTGACCCCAGGAATGTGTCAATAAAGATTCCCCTTCCTGGGACAATGAATTCACGGTGTTCTTATTTCAATTTCCAGGAGTGTATTATGACATTTGAACACTAGTAAGGTAAATACATTGTTTGTTCTCTATCAAAAAAATGGTTCAAATGGCTCTGAGCACTATGCGACTTAACTTCTGAGGTCATCAGTCGCCTAGAACTTAGAACTAATTAAACCTAAGGACATCACACACATCCATGCCCGAGGCAGGATTCGAACCTGCGACCGTAGCGGTCACGCTGTTCCAGACTGAAGCGCCTTTAACCGCACGGCCACACCGGCCGGCGTTCTCTATCAAAATCTTTCATTTGCCAACTATGGCTATCAGTAGTTAGTGCCTTCCGTAGTTTGAATCTTTTATTTAGCTGGCAATAGTGGCGCTCGCTGTATTGCAGTAGTTCGAGTAACGAAGATTTTTGGTGAGGTAAGTGATTTGTGAAAGGTATAGGTTAATGTTAGTCAGGGCCATTTTTTGTAGGGATTTTTGAAAGTCAGATTGCGTTGCGCTAAGAATATTGTGTGTCAGTTTAAACACAGTCATGTATAATTTTTCTAAGGGAACGTTTCACACTAGCTGCCGACTCCAAAGATCTCACTGCCTCGTGTGTCAGTGGCCAGCGGTACCGTACTGCTCGGTTCGTTGCGCCCTCTCTCGGAGGACACAGTTAATAATAGAAAGCCAAGCAGCAGCGAATAATACGTTAAAGAGTTCAAGTTACTGTACGTCGTCAATGGATGAATTCTTCCATAGCTCTTCAGACTGGGAACCCTGAAAGTCAAAGCTACAGGTAAACGCGTTGAAATAACTCTTATACAGTACAACGCCATAGGTTATTCAAGAAAATACGTCCGTAGAAGATATCCAGGCGGGTTAGCGACCGTATAGAAAACTACTTGACGTGCAGAGTGCAGGTGGTAATGCAGAATGGGGTTTCACCAAACAATTTCGTAAGCTCTACAGTAAGAAGTATGTCCCTATCTGGTTGTGATGTACGTTAACAACATAGTGTACAGTAGTAGTGGCACGCATACATTTAGCAGCATTATAATATTACGGGGAAGTGTTTTCTAATAAAAAATGAAGCTATAATGTCAGAATTAGAAAAATATTTCAGCTTATAGCGAAGACTGGTAACTAGACCTTCATTTAAAGTAATATGAAGTGTTATACACTTCGAAAAAAAGAGACGTTGTAAACTTTGACTACTGTATCAATTAAACAAAGCTGAAGTTAGCCATGTCATTCCCACGTAAGGCCGAGTGCTTCTAGGTGCTTCAATCCGGAACCGCGCTGCTGCTACGGTCGCTGGTTGGAATCCTGCCTCGGGCATGGATGTGTGCGATGTCCTTAGGTTAGTTAGGTTTAAGTAGTTCTAAGTCTAGGGGACTGATGACCTCAGATGCTAAGTCCCACAGTGCTTAGATCAATTTGAAAATACGTAAGGATATGAAACACGACAGTCATACCACCTCTGTTGTATGTAAAGCTAATGGCAGTCACCAATTTGTTAATATGATCCTAAGTAACTTCAGTGTTCTTAGGCTCTCCCAGATTGCAGTACGCTCTTTGTCAAGTACCGAAAGCAAATCACACCATCTGCTATTAAATACATTTTGTAGAAGGGTTTCAAGGCACTGTAGGCCAATACTATTATGACGAAACTGAAATTTTGTGCCTCTGGCTACGTGCAGAATAGAAGTTATTCTTGTACAGAAGATAAAAACAATCAGTCACTTTTTGTAATGCTACACTAATGGCCATTGAAATTGCTACACCAAGAAATGCAGATGATAAACGGGTATTCATTGGACAAATATACTATAATAGAACTGACATGTGAATACATTTTCACGCAATTTGGGTGCATAGATCCTGAGCAATCAGTACCCAGAACAACCACCCCTGGCCGTAATAACGGCCTTGATACGACTTGGCACTGAGTCAAACAGAGCTTGGATGGCTTGTACAGGTACAGCTGCTCATGCAGCTTCAACACGATACCAAAATTCATCAAGAGTAGGGACTGGTGTATTGTGACGAGCCAGTTGCTCGGCCACCATTGACCAGACGTTTTCAATTGGTGATAGATCTGGAGAATGTACTGGCCAGGGCAGCAGTCGAACATTTTCTGCATCCAGAAAGGCCCGTACAGGACCTGCAACATGCGGTCGTGCGTTATCCTCCTGAAATGTAGGGTTTCGCAGGGATCGAATTATGGGTAGAGCCACGGGTAGTAGCACATCTGAAATGTAAAGTCCACTGTTCAAAGTGCCGTCAATGCGAACAAGAGGTGACCGAGACGTGTAACCAATGGCACCCCGTACCATCACGCCGGGTAATACGCCAATATGGCGATGACGAATACACGCTTCCAATGTGCGTTCACCGCGATGTCGCCAAACACGGATGCGACCATCGTGATGCTGTAAACAGAATCTGGATTCATCCGAAAAAATGACGTTTTGCCAATCGTGCACCCAGGTTCGTCGTTGAGTACACCATCGCAGGCGCTCCTGTCTGTGATGCAGCATCAAGGGTAACCGCAGCCATGGTCTCCGAGCTGATAGTCCATGCTGCTGGAAACGTTGCGGAACTGTTCGTACAGATGGTTGTTGTCTTGCAAACGTCCCCATCTGCTGACTCAGGTATCGAGACGTGGCTGCACGACCCGTTACAGCCATGCGGATAGGATGCCTGTCATCTCGACTCTTAGTGATACGAGACCGTTGGGATCCAGTACGGCGTTCCGTATTATCATACTGAACCCACCCATTCCATATTCTGCTAACAGTCATTGGATCTCGACCAACGCGAGTAGCAATGTCGCGATACGATAAACCGCAATCGCAATAGGCTACAATTCGACCTTTATCAAAGTCGGGAACGTGATGGTACGCATTTCTCCTCCTTACACGAGGCGTCACAACAACGTTTCACCAGGCAACGCCCGTCAACTACTGTTTGTGTATGAGAAATATCCTGCCGGTGTGGCCGTGTGGTTCTAGGCGCTTCAGTCTGGAACCGCGTGACCGCTACGGTCGCAGGTTCGAATCCTGCCTCGGGCATGGATGTGTGTGATGTCGTTAGGTTATTTAGGTTTAAGTAGTTCTAAGTTCTAGGGGACTGATGACCACAGATGTTAAGTCCCATAGTGCTCAGAGCCGTTTATGTGAGAAATTGGTTGGAAACTTTCCAGTGTCAGCACGCTGTAGGTGTCGCCACTGGCGCCAACCTCGTGTGAATGCTCTGAGAAGCTAATCATTTGCATATCACATCATTCTCTTCCTGTTGGTTAAATTTCACGTCTGTAGCACGTTATTTTCGTGGTAAAGCAATTTTAATGGCCAGTAGTGTATTTACTTACATAAATAGCGCCGTTACCGATTTCGAACAGGCAGGTTCATCATCAGTGGCTTGTTCGTATTAACATACATATTTGTTGAAGTTTACATGAGTTCTCTCTTTTTATTCCCCCATATGATGACAATTTCTTATGGCGGTGGTGCCATACAACCAAAACGTGATCTGAGAACTGTCTGTTTAACTGTAATTGTGCCTCATAACGATTTCAGACGATGTGCTGTTGTATTTGACCTCGTACGGCACCTGTGCCATGTTTTCAACACACTGCAAGTGACAGTCGTGTTGAATAGGGTTATGTGTAGTGCGTTATGTCGGAATATTCGAACGTGAGAAAACTGATGGTGCTCGTGGTTCAAATGGCTCTGAGCACTATGGGACTTAACATCTATGGTCATCAGTCCCCTAGAACTTAGAACTACTTGAACCTAACTAACCTAAGGACATCACACAACACCCAGTCATCACGAGGCAGAGAAAATCCCTGACCCCGCCGCGAATCGAACCCGGGAACCCGGGCGCGGGAAGCGAGAACGCTACCGCACGACCACGAGCTGCGGACGGTGCTCGTGCTGGATGGTTTCGTAAGCAAGGCAGCAGAAGTGCTTGACGTTTAAACAGGTTACGTATCGAAAATTTATCCCACTTACAGGCAAAACTGGAAACATCCCCAATAAGTCACAACTAGGACGGAAGTGTGCGTTGAGTGATCGTGACTGACGACCATCGGAGATGATTGTGACGAAAAATAAGAAGACACAGCTGGAAATTTCGCTGAGGGACTGAATGTCACCCTCGTGAACCAGGTCAGCAGCAAAACAACACTGCAGGAACTCAAGACGTAGGGGATATCAGGGCGAGCTCGCATTCGAACACCGCTCATCAGTGAAGCAAATACCACCTCACGGGAAGATGTGGTATCGAAGCCATAAAACCCGCAGAAAGGAGGAATGTCATTTGGATGAATCATTTTAACACTGTTTCCCACTTTTGGCCGAGTTGAGTCAGAGGAATGAAACAGGGCGGTGGTTCGTTGATAGTTTGTGCAGCTATATAGTTGGATTGAATGTACCCGTGGTCTAGGGGTAGCGTCTTTGATTCATAATCAAAACGTCTTCGGTCCTGGGTTCAATCCCCGCCACTGCCTGAATTTGGATAAATAATCAGCATTGGCGGCCGAAGACTTCCGGCATAAGAAGTCAGCCTCATTCTGCCAACGGCCTTGTCACAGATGGTGGAGGAGCAGATAGAGGTTCAGGGCACTCTCTTGTCCTAGGCGTGGGAAATTGCCCCTAAAGGCGGAAGAATCAGCAATGATCAACGACATGAGGATGCAGAAGGCAATGGAAACCACTGCAATAAAGACACGTCAAGTGTATCCACAGGACATGTGGCCTGTAATTGAAGAAGTGTCATGATGATCTCTCCATTGGCAAAAGAATCCGGAATAGTCCCCCATTCGGATCTCCGGGAGGGGACTGCCAAGGGGGAGGTTACCAAGAGAAAAAGATTGAATAATCAACGAAAGGATAACGTTCTACGAGTCGGGGCGTGCAATGTCAGAAGCTTGAACGTGGTAGGGAAACTAGAAAATCTGAAAAGGGAAATGCGAAAGCTCAATCTAGATATAGTAGGGGTCAGTGAAGTGAAGTGGAAGGAAGACAAGAATTTCTGGTCAGATGAGTATCGGGTAATAACAACAGCAGCAGAAAATGGTATAACTGGTGTAGGATTCGTTATGAATAGGAAGGTAGGGCAGAGGGTGTGTTACAGTGAACAGTTCAGTGAGTGGGTTGTTCTAATCAGAATCGACAGCAGACCAACACCGACATCGATAGTTCAGGTATACATGCCGACGTCACAAGCTGAAGATGAACAGATAGAGAAAGTGTATGAGGATATTGAAAGGGTAATGCAGTATGTAAAGGGGGACGAAAATCTAATAGTCATGGGCGACTGGAATGCAGTTGTAGGGGAAGGAGTAGAAGAAAAGGTTACAAGAGAATATGGGCTTGGGACAAGGAATGAAAGAGGAGAAAGACTAATTGAGTTCTGTAACAAGTTTCAGCTAGTAATAGCGAATACCCTGTTCAAGAATCACAAGAGAAAGAGGTATACTCGGAAAAGGCCGGGAGATACGGAAAGATTTCAATTAGATTACATCATGGTCAGACAGAGATTCCGAAATCAGATACTGGATTGTAAGGCGTACCCAGGAGCAGATATAGACTCAGATCACAATATAGTAGTGATGAAGAGTAGGCTGAAGTTCAAAACATTAGTCAGGAAGAATCAATACGCAAACAAGTGGGATACGGAAGTACTAAGGAATGACGAGATACGTTTGAAGTTCTCTAACGCTATAGATACAGCAATAAGGAATAGCGCAGTAGGCAGTACAGTTGAAGAGGAATGGACATCTCTAAAAAGGGCCATCACAGAAGTTGGGAAGGAAAACATAGGTACAAAGAAGGTAGCTGCGAAGAAACCATGGGTAACAGAAGAAATACTTCAGTTGACTGATGAAAGGAGGAAGTACAAACATGATCCGGGAAAATCAGGAATACAGAAATACAAGCCACTGAGGAATGAAGTAAATAGGAAGTGCAGGGAAGCTAAGACGAAATGGCTGCAGGAAAAATGTGAAGACATTGAAAAAGATATGATTGTCGGAAGGACAGACTCAGCATACAGGAAAGTCAAAACAACCTTTGGTGACATTAAAAGCGACGGTGGTAACATTAAGAGCGCAACGGGAATTCCACTGTTAAATGCAGAGGAGAGAGCAGATAGGTGGAAAGAATACATTGAAAGCCTCTATGAGGGTGAAGATTTGTCTGATGTGATAGAAGAAGAAACAGGAGTCGATTTAGAAGAGATAGGGGATCCAGTATTAGAATCGGAATTTAAAAGAGCTTGGGAGGACTTAAGGTCAAATGAGGCAGAAAGGATAGATAACATTCCATCAGAATTTCTAAAATCATTGGGGGAAGTGTCAACAAAACGACTATTCACGTTGGTGTGTAGAATATATGAGTCTGGCGATATACCATCTGACTTTCGGAAAAGCATCATACACACAATTCCGAAGACGGCAAGAGCTGACAAGTGCGAGAATTATCGCACAATCACCTTAACAGCTCATGCATCGAAGCTGCTTACAAGAATAATATACAGAGGAATGGAAAAGAAAATTGAGAATGTGCTAGGTGACGATCACTTTGGCTTTAGGAAAAGTAAAGGGACGAGAGAGGCAATTCTGACGTTACGGCTAGTAATGGAAGCAAGGCTAAAGAAAAATCAAGACACTTTCATAGGATTTGTCGACCTGGAAAAAGCGTTCGACAATATAAAATGGTGCAAACTGTTCGAGATTCTGAACAAAGTAGGGGTAAGCTATAGGGAGAGACGGGTCATGTACAATGTACAATAACCAAGAGGGAATAATAAGAGTGGACGATCAAGAACGAAGTGCTTTTATTAAGAAGGGTGTAAGACAAGGCTGTAGCCTTTCGCCCCTACTCTTCAATCTGTACATCGAGGAAGCAATGATGGAAATAAAAGAAAGGTTCAGGAGTGGAATTAAAATACAAGGAGAAAGGATATCAATGATACGATTCGCTGATGACATTGCTATCCTGAGTGAAAGTGAAGAAGAATTAAATGATCTGCTTAACGGAATGAACAGTCTAATGAGTACACAGTATGATTTGAGAGTAAATCGGAAAAAGACGAAGGTAATGACAAGTAGTAGAAATGAGAACAGCGAGAAACTTAACATCAGGATTGATGGTCACGAAGTCAATGAAGGCAGTAAAATAACCAATGACGGACGGAGCAAGGAGGACATCAAAAGCAGACTCGCTATGGCAAAAAAGGCATTTCTGGCCAAGAGAAGTCTACTAATATCAAATACTGGCCTTAATTTGAGGAAGAAATTTCTGAGGATGTACGTCTGGAGTACATCATTGTATGGTAGTGAAACATGGACTGTGGGAAAACAGGAACAGAAGAGAATTGAAGCATTTGAGATGTCGTGCTATAGACGAATGTTGAAAATTAGTTGGACTGATAAGGTAAGGAATGAGGAGATTCTACGCAGAATCGGAGAGGAAAGGAATATGTGGAAAACACTGATAAGGAGAAGGGACAGGATGATAGGACATCTGCTAAGACATGAGGGAATGACTTCCATGGTACTAGAGGGAGCTGTAGAGGGCAAAAACTGTAGAGGGCAAAAACTGTAGAGGAAGACAGAGATTGGAATACGTCAAGCAAATAATTGAGGACGTAGGTTGCAAGTGCTACTCTGAGATGAAGAGGTTAGCACAGGAAAGGAATTCGTGGCGGGCCGCATCAAACCAGTCAGCAGACTGATGACCAAAGAAAAAAAAATCGTTCGATTTCATGAGCCTCATGAATACTTAGCAAGGCCACATTGCTGCCTAGGATCAAGGGACCGCCTTGGCTGATCAGATCAATACCATGGTACAAAATTTGTTCCCCAGTAGTGAGGCTGTGTTCCAACGCGACATGGCCGCTATTCAGGCAGGTCGCATATATGGACTGGTTCTGTGAGCATGAGGATGTGGAGTCGCATTTACCCTGGCCACCACAGGTGGTCCCAGAATTACTGTGTGCTGTAGTCTGATTTGGAGGCGATGGTGACAGACTGCTGTCCACCTCCATCATCGTTGCCTGAATTTGCCACAATGTTGTACGAAGAATAGTGTAAGATTCTCTCGAAAGCCGTACAGGGCTTTACAGGGCTTGTATTTATCCTTTCCGAGACGACTGGAAGTTGTTTTGAATGCCAACGGTTTTCATACACACTAGTGAGCAAGGTAACGTGTGGGCCTTTTGGTGTTTCCATATTTTTCTCCACCTCCTGTATGTATGAGATGATTCGAGGTGCTGAGGGGACTGAACATTAGTTAATGAAACCTGGATTCCCCACTGTCGATGGTTAATGCTGTCCGCTACATTAATGTACCTATTTATTTTCGTCCGTGTTTATACAAGCGAACTCTTGATACTTATTCTGCACGTACTACCGCACCTACACTACACTACTGTGACCGACAAATTGTAAGGGTGTGTGACGCAAGAAACGAACCAAATTTCCTGTAGGATTTTATGTTTGTCCTTAGGCTCATTACGATGGATTTACATTACTTATCCGAGAGTATCGCTATTGACGTAGGGACAGCATCTTTGTCCACAGCTAATGTGTTGCCTTTTGGTTTCAGTACAAGGTAGCACCTTCGTCTCACATGCTGTTATTTTGTTATAGGTCATATTCTCTCGTACAACTACGACAGTGTGAGTACTTTTGTCGCACACTGTTTGCGAATAATAAACTTCCGACTGATTAACATTTATTGTTTGTTGTGACATATGAAGATGACAGCGAGTAGAATGACTACACAAGAAGCGCAAAGGGTCAGCAAAACGGTTCTGAGAACTTGTGTACAGTTAAGGAGTTGCTCAGGAGCTGCAAAACGCTAGAAGCATCCTAAGCGGCTTTGTGTGGACTTAACAGAGAACAGGTGGGCCAAGTCTCTCGAAATTATAATCCCCTGGAATTTAGCAAACACGTTAGACGTGAGCACTGTCGAATTGGGCCGGAGAAACTTTTTGTGCATACGTTCTCACGCCTCTCGTGTTAATATAATAGTTGACACAAGTACCTTAAAATGTTTATATTCAGAAGCTGGTAACACATGTTAATTAATTTGTTATCGCTGTGTTTCAATCTCCAAGTAGAATCCGAACTCTGCCGACCTAATTTACGAGTTTCTTTATGGATATTTCCCCATTTTTTGATGTGAGGGACCCGTGATCTCTAGTGGATCGATACAAAACAAGTATTTATTTATTTATGACTTGTTCGGTATGTTACCTCAGTTACCCTTGTTTTTGTGAAAATAGTTTCACGTCACTGGAAAAGCCTGTGATACGCGATCACCATGACCCCGACGGATCCGTTATCTCCTAAGCGCCTGTGTACAGATGCAGAACTAATGTTATGTTGTTTGTGTTGCTGTGGTAACAACTCAGCAAGGTGTTATTGTGCCGTCCTGCCGTCATATCAGGTATATTCGTATACGAGGTACATATCGAGCAGCTCTTCGTCAACAAACTTCTCGAAACTGCTGTGTATCAAAAAAAAATGGCTCTGAGCACTATGGGACTCAACTGCTGAGGTCATTAGTCCCCTAGAACTTAGAACTAGTTAAACCTAACTAACCTAAGGACATCACAAACATCCATGCCCGAGGCAGGATTCGAACCTGCGACCGTAGCGGTCTCGCGGTTCCAGACTGCAGCGCCTTTAACCGCACGGCCACTTCGGCCGGCTGCTGTGTATCACTGTTAACGTATAACCAAATAGTACTGAATACAAGCATGAGAGCATTCCTCTGCTCATTACTGACGTGGAGTTACTGTTGTCAGCAGCAAAGTACTCCACTCACCAACTTTGTTTCCAAACAAGACATCCAGAGCGTAGTATCGACATTTGCACTGTGGCGCAGATATTTTCAGTGAAATATAGCTAGTAAGATGAATAGGATACGAAATGAAACGTAAATACAATTGAAGCCATGGGTGAAAGGACAGTCTAGACCACAATATTTAGAAGGGGATTTTGTAAATGAGGTAGGAAGAAATGCATCAGATTGCTATTTTCTTACTTTTTAAACAGAAATGCGTACAGAATGGACCAGTTAATGTCTCTGATCTGCCTTCCTTTGTACTGCAACGAAACATGAAAAATAATTAGTAATAAAGAACGATGTTATGTGAAGACTTGTTTTGTACTCTATCAGACATCCATAACCACAAATTACTATTAACTCTAGAAAAAAGGTTTTATAACCTTAAAATTTTATGTTAGGATTAATGTATTTTAAATGAAATCATTCTGAAAAAAATACCATACAAAAAATTGTTTCCCTGAGAATGAGTCAGGGTTAAGTGCTTATATACTCATAGTGAATAGGTGGAAAGTAATTTAGTAATTGATGTAAATCCTTTATCTCGGCTGGTTTTGTAAGTCTTGCGTCATCATATCTGAGAGCAAATGTCACGTTAGTAATGGAAGGCCTGCATGATACTTGTTTTTTTCTAATATCTACTGTACCAAAACTATCAATACTACCGTTAATATATGTAAAGAAAAACTTAAAAAGCTGGTCATACATAGTTTTCAAAGATACGAGCTTACTTAATAAAACCTGCTACCCAGATTCAGATACTGTTCGTCTTTGTACCTTACCGGGAAGAGGTTTTACAATAATAAACATGCCACATGTCATTTTTACAACGTTGAAAAATTCCTTTCCTGTTATATTTTAACGAGTTCCAGCTACCGATCTGGTACATGAATGAAAGACACCTGTCTTTTCCGTTTCTCACTTAACCCAAAATCACGGTCAAAGGGTAAATATCTATGACCAGGCACTAAATGCTTATGTTCCAAGCCGGCCCCTGGTGGCCGAACGGTTCTAGGCCGTTCAGTCTGGAACCGCGCGACCGCTAGGTCGCAGGTTCGAATCCTGCCTCGGGCATGGATGTGTGTGATGTCCTTAGGTTAGTAAGGCTTAAGTAGTTCTAAGTTCTAGGGGACTGATGACCTCAGAAGGTAAGTCCCTTAGTGCTCAGAGCCATTTGAACCATTTGAACTTATGTTCCAAAACATCGAATCTCCCTACCAAATGCTGAAGGGAAAGAAGTTTTCATTTTGACCAAATCAAGAATCTGGATACACAATAAAGCGACGTAAAGTCTCAGGAACCGAGGCTGTAATATACTGCCTAAGACATGAAATAATGTCATCGGTCCCGCCACTAGGTACTTCCTCCGATGACATAAGCAATTGTTGCATCGTAATTAGAGACTTTATGTATGTAGAAGTTAAATACTCACAGCTGGTGTTGGTAGAATGCATTTCCTACAGACAAGTGGGGTGTAGGAAGACATTGTTTCACGTGAAAAGCAATGATCATAACGGAGTTTTTGAATATTCTGAGTCAGTTTTCAGATTTTCATAAGCACTACCAGCCTGTTTAGAACTTCAGTTTTTCCTTTAGTTCTCTCTCTTCATGACCGTTTTCCTCAGATGAAATTTACATATTTAGATTACCACAAACTTGACGAAAGCCACCACGTAGTTTTGCACAGCCAGTATTGAAAAACTGTTACTATTCATGCCAAGACTAAAAGGTTCCTTGTTGCTGTGTTTGCACATATCTTGATAAAGACTGTACATCTGGATGATATTTGGATCTGTACACAAATACGTCATGTTGAAATTCTTTTTTATGGATTAGTGACTTGACTGCGTAGGAAAACTATTTGTATGAGATCGCCCAGATTCCTGGTCCTCCTCTCTGCATTTCTTTTGGTAGTTGTTACGTTTCTCCCTCTTATTCAACTTAAATTATATATTTAGCTTTTAATACCGTGTTACGCGTAAATCTATCATTGTGAATGTACATCTAGTGTTTCTTTGCGTAACGACACACAGAGACGTACCACAGTGGATCTAAATGCTTTCTTTTGTTGATTCACAAGGTATAGTCGTCTATTACACAGACCGAAGATTTCTAGAAAAGCTTTCCTACAAATCTGAACGTCTACTTCTAATACAGTATTTTTATAGGTGTTGATTGTCTGCCCCCTTCTCTTCTCTGGGTCATTAGTATACCCCCGTTTAACGGGATTCGTATTCACACACCTAAATGTATAAGAATTTTGAAGGACGTTATCACTCAAGCCTCAGAAATCACGATACAACCTCTCCCGTGTACCTGCATGTAAAATATCGAAGCATTTTCTCGTACAGACACAATCTTGCGCTTTCCTTTACACCCTTATAATTATTGTACTCTTCACCAGTATTTCGCTTCTTCTTCTCTTCTCCTTTGCGCCAGTTCTGTGGATCACGTTTCTTCTTTCGATAATTTCCACTGATTTACACACTTTCGCCAACGTTTGCCATTTCTACATTTACCATCTTCACTATATGTATTCTGTGGTGAATGTACCAACCGAAGATTTCAAACACTCTAAACTTAGTTCATTAAGTGATTAATATTACGTATTACAGAAGGCGTATATTTCGTGTCAAACTTTCATTAATTCCAAAATAATCTACTCTGCACCCAACCCTATTCAAATTTCAGTTAATTGACTGTTGTATGTTTATCATTTGGCACAGTGTTGCCTATCCTACTGCTCAGCTGTTCGGTTTCTTTCCGCTACAGGGAAACTGAAGTGCAGCACGTTTTTGATATTACAGAAATCATATCTAGCATAAGGCAAGAAATGCTTTGTGTTGCATTACATCCTAATGTGATACGTTAGGCCAAGGTCAGATTCGACACTTCTTGTACCCACCAACAGATGGCAGCAGTTACCTCCAACTTCTTACATTTGATACCCAGCAACAGATGGCAACACCTATCCCTAAATTTTTACATTTGACAGTTATCTCGTTTTTCCGCGCATGTCTTCAATTACCCTACAACAAGCCACTTGCGAATGCCTCAGGTACTGTCTTCAATTCACCTAGTGAGAGACGTTAGAGAAAATCAACTGCCTTATACTGCATATAACTGACAGTGCGCAGCACACATTTTATGGTAAATCTGGAGTAAGCGCACGAAAGACGCATTGCCGTCGACGGTAATTTTGACTGTGAAACGAATGCAAAAGGTAAAAACAGACTTTCCGATACTCTTTCCTTATCATACATCAATAATAACTGCAAAAGAATACATGACTGTTTTAATGAACACGTGGTGATCTCTTCTGTGCTAGACCCCTTCAGTACGACATTGAATCCTGATCTGTCTGCTTTTACTCCTCACTACACTGCATCGAAGTGGAAATCTCGTGAACAGCGATCCTTGTCTGATGGCAGAAGTAGTTTTCGTGTTAGTGCTTTTTTAGTCTAGTAGGCTGGTGACGTAAATGTACGCTAACTTATCCTGACAGTTGCAGCCATGTACTACATGCCATTCTTACGTTATTTTGGCAGGCTACGCCGTGTATGAAGTAAATTTAATTTTGTTCTGGCATAGGACCCAATCAAAAAGTAAGTTTTTAAGTTAACAACCGACTTTACTGTTTGTCGCTGTTCCAAACCTGGCCTGTGATACCAGATACAACGTGAATTTATTCATTAACTTGTTTACGCACATGTCAGTGATAATCCTATGATGTTATTTGGATGCAAAAAAATTTTTATTGAAATAGTCTGCTGCACGCAGTCTTTTAATACTGGTCACCGAAATGAAGTTATGTGACTGCTATAAAAATGTTACTGAAGCAATCGGCTGAATGCAGACTTTTAATTCTGACCGCTAAGTTTCCCGAGTATATACTTTGGAAGGCTTTCTCTGACACGAATAATATCTGCTCTACATGACCTTTAAGGTAATGGTGAATTCAGCTTCAGTGTGTAGATGTTTTCTTGAAAATATTCCGTATGTAAGTGATTCAACGAAATGGTGTACCTACAATTTTTGCTTTTCGATATGGAATTTATTATTTCCCATTCGCTGTCTTGGGCACCAACCATATGCACCATAGGCTTCATTGTGTTTAGTACTTGTTCGCTCGTCACTCCTTCCTTATGCCTTCCAGACAAATATGTCAATACAGCTACGTCATGCTTATATACTTCGCCAAGTTGACTCTCATACCCAAACCTTCCTGCATATGAGGCAGTTGTAGTCTTTCTCGTCCACCCCTCTCCCACCTCCGCCCTGTTGCGTTTCTATTAGAGTTGCTCTCTACGAAAACTACGGTTTCATTGTTTTGCTAGACTACACAAATGACGTAGCAAATAGTAAATAAATAGGAGAATTACAGTACCATTGGTAGGGAAAGAAACGTAAATGAATGTGTAAGAGTGAAACTAGTAAACGATGAGTTCTCCTGGCCTTTTTTGTTGGTTTGGTTGTTAGTTCTGCACATAATTAGAACCACACATTATTTAC
Source organism: Schistocerca serialis cubense (assembly GCF_023864345.2). NCBI lineage: Eukaryota > Metazoa > Arthropoda > Insecta > Orthoptera > Acrididae > Schistocerca > Schistocerca serialis. The sequence goes on from NC_064639.1 coordinate 264,265,682, forward strand.
TGTTAGTCCATTAAGTATTTTATGTCCTTAAAGAATATAAACTGCATTTTATAGGAAATAAAAGTTGTACTGACTTGTCAAAAGTCAAAGGATACCTGCTAATACAGTGACGGACCTCTTTTGGCCTGCGTAGTTCAGCAGCTCGTTGTGGCGTGGATTCAACAAGTCGTTGGAAGTCCCCTGCAGAAATACTGAACCATGCTGCCTCTACAGCCGTCCATAACTGCGAAAGCATTTTCGGTCCATATCTTTTGCAAGAACTGACCTCTCGATTATGTCCTATAAATGTTTGATGAGATTCATGTCGGACGACCTATGTGGCCAAAACATTCGCTCGGATTGTCCACATTGTTCTTCGACCCAATTTCGAACAACTATGGTCCAATGACATGACTTCCTTTTCTAGGAACATGAAGTCCCTGAGTGGCTACAAATGGTTTGCAAGGAGTCGAACATAACAATTCCCAGTCAATGATAAATTAAAAAAAAGTGGTCAGCGCGACAGAATGTCAATCCTAAGGGCCCGGGTTCGATTCCCGGCTGGGTCGGAGATTTTCTCCGCTCAGGGATTGGGTATTGTGTTGTCCTAATCATCGTCATTTCATTCCCGTGGACGCGCAAGTCGCCGAAGTGGCGTCAAATCGAAAGACTTGGATCTGGCGAACGGTCTACCCGACTGGAGGCCATAGTCACACGACATTATTATAATTGGGCCAGAGGACACAAGTCATTCCATGCAAACACAGCCTACATCATTAAGGTGTCACAACCAACTTGCATAGTGCATTGTTGACTACTTGGATCCATTGCTTCGTCGGATCTGCGCAATACTCGAACTCTACCATCCGGTATTACCAACTGAAATCGAGACCCAACTAGTCCGGTTACAGTTTTTCAATCGTCTAAGTTATAACAGACATTGTCAAAAGCCCAGGAGAGGCGCTGTAAGCGATGTCGTGTTGTTAACAAAGGCACTCAAGTCGGTCATCTGGTGTCATAGCCCATTACGCCAAATTTCGCTGCATTATTCCAGCGGATTCATTCGTCTACGTCCCATGACGATTTCAGTGGTTATTTGCTTGTCTGTTAGCACTGAGACCTCTATGGAAACGTCGCTGCTCTCGGTCGTTAAGTGAAAGCCGTCGGCCACTGAGTTGTTCAGGGTGAGAGGTAATGCCTGAATATTGGTTGTCTCAGTGCACTCTTGACACTGTGGATTTCGGAATAGTGAGTTCCCAAACGATTTTCGAGATGGAATGTCCCATGCGTCTGGCTCCAACTATCATTCCGGTTTCAAAGTCTATTAATTCCTGTCGTGCGGCCATAATCACGTCGGAAACCTTTTCACATGTCTCACCTGCATACAAATAACAGGTTCGCCAATGCACTGCCCTTTTCTATCTTTTATATCAGATACTACCGCCACTTGTATAATATGTGCTTATGGTTATCCCATCAATTTTGTCATCTCAGTGTAGCTGAGCACGCAGCTTCTCCCGTTATATTACTTTTATTACTTTTGATGATAGTGCAGTTTACATGAATGAACATAAAAAAGTCTATATAGTGATCTTGGGGTTGAAGCTCATTTCTTCCGTGTTTGCTTGAACAAGACGTATGTTTTTGGATAGGGTCCGCCTTTAGCAAAACACAATTTTGTTTTTCAACCCAAATATGTTTCACTGCAGTTGCAGCATCTTCAGTGGGCTTTTATTTTTCATCAGTTAAAGATAAAACCTAGGGTCATCCTGACTCTCTCTCTCTCTCTCTCTCTCTCTCTCTCTCTCTCCATTTTCACACAAACACACACAAAATCACTAACCCTACTTTCATCCTCTCTCTCTCTCTCTCTCTTTCCCTCCATTTTCACACACGCACACACACACACACACACACACACACACACACACACACACACACACACGCAGACACACCACACACACACACACACACACACACACACACACACACACACAAAGAACAAAAAAAAAAGATCACATACACCTCTGAAAGATTCAGAACAACCGCCAGGAACACCTTCAACTGTTCCACTGTCAGCCATCTCGTTTTTACACCTTCAAAATGATTCAAATGGTTCTGAGCACTATGGGACTTAACATCTGAGGTCATCAGTCCCCTAGAACTTAGAACTGCTTAAACCTAACTAACCTAAGGACAAGACACACATACATGCCCGAGGCGGGATTAGAACCTGCGAACCTAGCCGTCGCGCGGTCCCGGACTGAAGCGCCTAGAACCGCTCGGCCACCACGGCCGGCAAGTTTTCTCACCTCCCGCCTAATCGTCACAATACTTGCAGTGGATCCTGATGCAGTTTGGAATTGTCTGATAGATGTCAGCCTATTACACATTATGACCCTCTTCAACTGTCAGCGGTCTCTGTCAGTCAACAGACAAGGTCGGCATGTACGCTTTTGTGCTGTACGTGTCTCTTCAACTTTCCACTTCGATATCACATCGGTAACAGACGTATGACACAAGTGACACCTAATCGCATGACCACGTTCGAAGTCCGTGAGATCCATTGAGCGCCCCATTCTGCTCTCTCACGATGTCTAATAACTACTGAGGTCTCTGATATGGAGTACCTGGCAGTAGGTGGCAGCACAATGCTCCGAATACGAAAAACCGTATGTTTTTGGGGGTGTCCGTATACTTTTGATCACATTGTGTATATTTAAGCGAAGGTATGATAAAAGCGCATCGTTGCATCGAAGAATAGTTATTTCGATAATTGGAAAAAGAATGGAAAGTTTGGAGATGTGGTGACATAGATAAATACTTAAACTTACACAGCAAATATAGTGGAAATGGAAAGTGATCTTTATACATATACAGGGTGGTCCATTCATCGTGACCGGGCTTAATATCTCACGAAATAAGCGTCAAACGAAAAAACTACAAAGAACGAAACTCGTCTAGCAGGAAGGGGGAAACCAGATGGCACCATGGGTGGCCCGCTAGATGGCGCTGCCATAGGTCAAACGGATATCAATTGCGGTTTTTGTTAAATAGGGACCCCCATTTTGTATTACATATTCGTGTAGTATGTAAAGAAATATGAATGTTTTAGTTGGACCGCTTTTTTCGCTTCGTGACAGATGGCGCTGTAATAGTCACAAACATATGGCTCACAATTTTAGACGAACAGTTGGTAACAGGTAGGTTTTTTGAAATTCATCTTGTAGTAACATCAGTAGAAAATTACGTAGGAAATCAACATACATTGCACCATTTAAATTGCCATCGATAAAATGGGGGCCAAGTATCCTTCCTCCCACAATGCTGTACCCTACATTAACCCGCCAAGGTCGCTGATGTTCCACTCGTCACAGCCACGTTACCGCTGTTAGTGACTGACGCTTCGTTGCTAAATAGAACGCGTGCAAAAAATCTGTCATCATCCCGTAATTTCTCTTGTGCCCAGTGGCAGAACTGTACACGACGTTCAAAATCGTCGCCAAGCAGTTCCTGGTGCATAGAAATATGGTACGGGTGCAATCGATGTTGATGTAGCATTCTCAGCACCGACGTTTTTGAGATTCCCGATTCTCGCGCAATTTGTCTGCTACTGATTTGCGGATTAGCCGCGACAGCAGCTAAAACACCTACTTGGGCATCATCATTTGGTGCAGGTCGTGGTTGACGTTTCATATGTGGCTGAACACTTCCTGTTTACTTAAATAACGTAACTTTCCGGGGAACGGTCCGGACACTTGGATAATGTCGTCCAGGATACTGAGCAGCATACATAGCACAGTCCCGTTGTGCGTTTTCATCACAATAGCCATACATCAACACGATATCGACCTTTTCTGCAATTGATAAACGGTCCATTTTAACACGGGTAAAATGTATCACGAAGCAAGTACCGTCCACACTGGTGGAATGTTACGTGATACCACGTACTTATACTTTGTGACTATTACAGCGCCATCTATCACAAATCGAAAAAAGTGGTCCTACTAAAACATTCATATTTCTTTATGTACGACACGAATCTGTAATAAAAATGGGGGTTACTATTCAAAATAAATGCAGTTGATATCCGTTTGACCTATGGCAGCGCCATCTAGCGGGCCAACCATAACGCCATCTGGTTTCCCCTTTCAAGCTAGACAAGTTTAGTTGTTTGTAGTTTTTTCGTTTGATTCTTATTTCGTGGGATATTTGGCCCGGTCACTATCAATGGACCACCCTGCATATATCACCTGTATATATGTTACTTTGCTTCTAGGTAACGAAAAATTCTTGTCTTTGTTGAAGCTTATTGGAACACACGACAAGAGTGCTTCAATAAGCTTCAATAAAGGCAAGAACTTCACTTTAGAAGAAGAAAATTTTTAATTTTTAACTGGTCAAAGAAGCGTGGACATTTAATATAGTTTGCCATTGATGAATCTGTTTTATTCTTGTTACTTTTTGAATAAAAGTTTGTCAAAATATGGGCGATTCTCTTTCTCTGGACCAGGGCTGGTTAAAGCGCTAACGACTCCTGATGCTTAACGAAAAAGCAATTTAAATATCTTGACGTCTACAGATCCATCTGGTGCCCAAGCAGTACTAGGGAACTGAGGACGGATGCAGATATTCCGAGTCACTTGTCTCTCGAGGTTGATGTGATGAACTTCACTGGTCCTCCGAAAGTAACAGAAGGGAAATCCAGCAACGTAATCCGCTTTCAGCACACATTTATCTGCCGCAAGCTTGCGGTCGCACTAATTGGGGGTGCACACCAACTTTTCATTAAAACGAGAGAGAGAGATACAGAGAGAGAGGGAGAGAGAGAGAGAGAGAGACGGATTCTTCATTTCATATTCCGTGAGACGAAAGTGGCAACGAAGTTAACCGTTTTTCACCCGTTTCAGGAAGCCGCCAGCGGTTACACGGGTAAGCATACTGGTTGCGAAATAACTGTAGGAGGCGCAGAGACCGCTGAGTTAAATTACACAACTTGCGGCGAGTTCACGTAAATTTAATTACACGGGTGGAGTTGCGCGGCGTCTTGCCTCGTGTTTTTGGAGGGGTGCTTTGCCGTCATACACGACGCTTGCGTGTCGCCGCACTGCTCTGTCCGCATGAGGACGCATTTGTACGAGACATCCTAGCTGGCGCTCCCCCCAAACCATCTGCTGGGTTCATAAGCGCCGTCGTGTTAATGTGGAACATTTACACTAGAGGAAACAACTTGTTCAATAGAGCAGAAGTACTTCATCGCGATGGAAAAGTCGGAGCTCAAGATCTTTTGTAGTGCATCCATGTTGCATGTTTTTCTGTTCCAGTTTCTACAGGTTAACGATATATGAGATTACAGGGAGGACAGGTAGGTATTGAGGTCTATCAATTAATAATTGTTACTGTTCAGAACACTGACTGGTCTCCTCCCACCCTGGAAGTTTTATCCCTCTTGGTAATCTCACTAGAACTCGGAAAAGCGCAGTCGGTGGAAAAAAGCAATGACATACACCGACTTCGTTACCTCCAAATATGTCTCCATGTAGCTACACCTTGAAAAACTGCAATCTATGGTGTTGGATATTATCTGCTTCTAGAGGAAATGCAACTCGAACTTTGAAAGTGAAATCTGTATTATTGAAAGAGAATATTCACTCAAAGGCCAAGTTCTGTACCATGGAACATCAATGCTTCTTGTCATACGTTATTTTCAGTCGTTTATAAACAATGTTTCACCTGCATTTCGTGTCTACTTGTTCAATATTTAGATTTCTTCGGTTTCGTACTTAATATGAACAATTTTTGCACATGTTTGTTAACTATAAAAACGAATATATTGTCTACTGGTTTCTATATTGCGTCGATAGTTGGAACTGTACTGCTAAGACAGGAGGCTGAGGGAAGGCAGCGGGAGGTGAAAGGCCGCCAGTAGAAAAGGTGGAGCGGACGAGGAGATCGGACAAAGGAGAACAGAGATTCAGTTATTTGTCAGCGATCAGTTACAAGGGATTAGAGCGTTCGTTGGTTTAGATTTGCTGGTAAAAATGTTGGAATGAGTATTTAGCGCTCAGCGGCTTTGAAAATCAGGTGAATAGCCATGTACGCGCTACGAAAGCGATCCGGCCATGTTTGCTCGACTACGTCGACACAGTGCTTTGCATATTCGCCTCCTGACACTGTACTGTTCTCTTTAGTAATGTAAAAGCACATGAGCCAGTGCTATTTATGTGTCCTCCTCTGAGTTTAGTGGAATCTTTTGTTTACATTGGCATCTGGACTAGCAATAAGGCAAGTCAGCCGGCCAAAGTGGCCGAGCGGTTCTAGGCGCTACAGTCTGGAACCGCGCGATCGCTACGGTCGCAGGTTCGAATCGTGCCTCGGGCATGGATGTGTGTGATGTCCTTAGGTTAGTTAGGTTTAAGTAGTTCTAAGTTCTAGGGAACTGATGACCTGAGAAGTTAAGTCGCATAGCGCTCAGAGCCATTTGAACCATTTTTTTGAAGGCACGTCATTTTACTTATGATATGATCCTGATCAGATTCCAAAAATATACCTCAGCGCCATAATTAAAATGAGGAACTATTATTTTTACTTAACAACAACTTTCAGAGGTTTGCGTTTCTTGAAACACAGTTTAGCGACTGAGTTTGACTAGAAAAGTATTCCAGCTTGAGTAGGACTGGAATTTAATAAAAAATTAACGATTACCCCAAAAATAACTTTATTGTGAGAACATTATTAATCACGCATTCAAATAGATGATTAATATATCTTTTGTATTTTGTTGTTTGAAAAGTGTAACAAGTTATTGTCATATTCGTCAGTTTACGTTTAAGATACTCGTTAGTAAAGAATAAAAGTCAGCAAGTTAACTTCCAACGTTGCCTTAAAAGCTACTTTGCTCAGAATCATCTACATTATTTTGGTAGCCTTTAATGAGAGGGAAGGTTTTTCTGAGTAACTAATGTCTCATATAAACAGTATTATATTGAAAATTTATTCACTGGTTTCCTCATGAAACAGTCAGTGAAGAGATTTACTTACTTACTGGAATTTTGGGTTTCATTGATATAATTTCCTTCCTCAGTGGAATGAATGACTGATCTGGAATGGTGATCGTAATTTTACTTTGCTGTAACTCGTGATAACATCCTTGTGTGATATGAAAAAAATGTTTTACAATCTTCATTGTTGTGTACTGACTGTAAAGTGTTTCCGAACCAAATAAGTAACGAAGTCCGATAGCCTAGGTAAAGAATTATTACGAGGGAGGCCTGAAATATAACGCCTATGAATTTTTATGCGAAAACTCTTAAGGATTTTTAAATAAAACAAACGTTATCCATATTCTTCACTTTTATTCTTCGTGTCTACATATTTATTTCTCAAATTTGTCTTCCTGGAGTTCTAGGCGCTTCAGTCTGGCACCACGCGGCTGCTGCGCTCACAGGTTCGAATCCTGCCTCAGGCATGGATGTGTGTGATATCCTTAGGTTAGTTAGGTTTAAGTTGTTCTAAGTCTAGGGGACTGATGACCTCAGATGTTAAGTCCAATAGTGCTTAGAGCCATTTGAACCAGTTTTTTGTCTTCCTGGTTGTGAACACATTTCTTCCTAAGACACACCAGTTTGTCGACACCCTCACTGTAGAAAGTTTGACTTTCTTGGCGGACCCACAGACTCACATCTGCTTGCACCGCTTCATCACTAACAAAGTGAAATCTTCGAAGTTTTGAATACAGGTGAAAAGCGAATGTGGCTAAGACGGGGCTTTAAGGTGTATTATCGGTTACAAAGAACAGAAGGCGTCGGATTGGTTGCAGATGTCGCAGCACTCGTGTTTTCTGGCATTGTCGTGCTGAAACAAAGGGTACTCCATACGTGGACGAACTCTTTGAATTCGAAACTTGATTACTGCTCGCTGTTACTTAAGCGCGGACGTTGTTACGACACTCACAGATCGGCCAGAACGTTATGACTACCTAGCTGATAGGCGGTATGTGCGCCTTTGGCACGGATAACAGCGGCAACGCGTCCTGGCATGAAGCAGTGAGGCCTTGGTAGGTCGCTGGAGGGAGTTGGCACCACATATATTCACACAAGTCACCCAATTCCCGTAAATTTTGGGGAGGGTGTTGATGAGTTCTTGACGGCACATTCAATCACTTCCCAGATGTGTTCGGTCGGTTTCAGATCTGACGAGATGGGGCCAGCATATCAAATGGGACTCGCCACTATGTTCCTTGAACCACACCATCACACTGCTGGCCTTTTGACGTGGTGCATTATCTTGTTAAAAATTCCACAGCCGTCGGAAAATATGATCGTCATGAAGGGGTGTAAATGGTCTGCAACCAGTGTACAATATTATTCGGCCGTCATGGTGCTTTGCACGAGTTACACTGGACCCATGGATGCCTACATGAATGTTACCCAGAGCATAATGGAGCCGTCACAAGCTTCTCTCCAATCCGCCGTACAGGTGTCAAGGAGCTGTTACACTGGAAGACGTCAGATTCGCGCCCTCCTATCGGCACGATGAAGAATGTATCGGGATTCATCTGACCATGCAACGCTCTGCCACTGCACCAACGTTCAGTGCTGATAGTCACGTGCCCATTACAAATTTTAGCTGTCGATGTCGTGGTGTTAACATTGGCACACGCGTGGGTCGTCGGCTGTGGAGGCCCATCGTTCTCTGCACTGTCTGTTCAGACACACTTGCACACTGCCCACCATTTAAGTCTGCTAGTTCCGCCACAGCTCACCGTCTCCTATGTTTTACCAGTCCTCCCAGCCTACAACATCCGACTTCTATAATGAGGGGTGGCCGCCCAATACCACGATGTCTGGACGTGGTTTCACATTGGTTTCGCCAAGTAAATACTCACCACAGCACTCCACGAACACCGGACAAGTCGTGCAGTTTCCGTAATGCCCCTGCCGAGCCTCCGGGCCATCACAATCTGCCCTATGTCAGATATACCGCACACCTCCTCCATTCCACACATGGACGGCACCGTGCGTGTGTTTGACTACTCGCCAGATGACGTTGCTATCGCCTGGACGGGTTTGTATCGACGATAGGTCGGTGGTCATAATGTTCTGTCTGATCAGTGTATACCGCCATGTTACACGCTACAATTCGGAGCCCTCTATCCGCGGACTTAACTTTGTGTTCTCCCTTAAGGCGGGTCTTGTCATGGGGGAAGCCTCGTCAGAGAGGCCCACCACATGAGCGTCTAGGTGAGTGATTCCAGTGGTGAGTTCCCGTTGCCTTCCACTGATGATGATGAAATGATAATGAGGACAACACAACACCCAGTCCCTGAGCGGAGAAAATCTCCGACCCAGCCGGGAATCGAACCCGGGCCCCTTGGCGTGACAGACCGCCGCGCTGATCACTCAGCTATCGGGACGTACTTATCGGCAGAGGCCTGCAAACATATAGGCATGAAGAATAAGGATGCAGAATGTTAATAACGTTTGTTTTGTTAAAAAGGCCTTTAGAATTTTCTCGTAAAACGTTCGAAGTAATTAGTTATCAACAATCCATCGTAATATGATGACGGTCAAGATTTGCTCAAATACGAGCGAGCGGCTTGTGTGAGGGTGTTTTATAACCGGTTCACGTTAACTATATGTAAAAAGTAAATACAAGTTTACATTAGGAATAAAAGCCTAAGGATTCTGCATAAGAGACTAAACGATGTGTGATATGGATCGATCGAACAAAGTTAATAGTCGCCCTAACAAGTTAACTTTTGTTAAAATCTGCAACGATAATTTACCTTCTCCATGTGAAATTGCACAGTTAGCACAGAATAACTTTGACTCGTATTTTAACGTTCAGAGGGGCTCACTATAACATGTGAAAGCCTTAACTGGTATTTAAGTCATCTTAATAAACACTGTTCACATTCTCCAAGTAGAGTGAGTTGTTGGACTAATGACCTGTTGCAGATTCTGTACTTTTTCAACCAAATACTAGATATACATGAAATGTACTTACAGTTACGAATATAGACCACTATCAGCTCTATAATGGAATGACGTCAATGAAAGTCACTGACGGAAGGGGACTCTAACCCAGATTTCCCTTTTACTGCGAGCGGTTGCGTTACCAATTCACTATCCGAGCATGACTTGCGGCCACACCCAAACTTCCATAATATGTCGTCAACCATCTGGCTATATCCTGTAGCCGTACATCCATTATCTATATCCCCGCACAGTGGAGACATTTTGCTTGGAAGTCGGTTGCCCGGTGTCGGCGGGTAAATGCGAACTACAAGTACCTGTGTCATTTCGAGTTACGAAGGAACGGGCATTGCGTCATACATGAGATGTATTCACAGTTGCAGTATTTATCCACCGACACCGGGTAAGTGACTTCCAAGTAACATGTCTCCCATATACTGGAATACACGCAATGGATGTCCGAGTAAAGGATTTAGAAACATGGTTGACGACATATGGAAGTTTGGGTCTGGCTGCTAGTCGAGACAGGATAGGCAAATGGTGAGGCAACCGCTAGCGATAAGGTGAAAATCTGGGTTCCAATTCCGGTCCGGCACACATAGAAAAGTTTACGCTGACGCAGAATGAGTCTCAATTAGGAATATTTAGGAGGGGGTGTGCAGTTCAGACATTTGCTTTGCAACCAAGTGAAGCCTCTTGAAATCCTTGATCGGAACAGTGAATAATAACTGCTCTTAATTGAAGTCTAGGACAATACATCCCACATAAAAAAGGTAATTGTTTATTGTATGTGAATTTATTTGTGAGTACAAAGATGAAACTCGACCACATGTAGCGTGTACATCTGTCGATACCGATCGCAGACGTCAAGTAACTGTACACTTTAGAGCTGTACTGAACTGTAACGGGGCAGGACGTTAACTCGTTTTTGCAGAAGGCGTGTGATTTTGGATTGAGGGTTTCGGATTTTACATTTGTGTTTTTGTTTCTGGTACTGAATTTCTATTGTCTGCTAGTTGACAAAATCTACAGAATCAGCAACAGGACATTAGTCCAACATGTAGCTCTACCTGGAGAACGTGAACTGTGGTTATTACTTAAGACACTTAAATGCCAGTTAAAGCTTTCAGATGTTATAGTGAGCCACTCTGAACCTTCAAACACGAGTTAAAGTTTTTTTTAATTTCATGCTCATTTTTTATTTTATTTAAAAATTATTACTTCATCTTTACAAGGTCTTCATCATAAAGAAGATTTAGGCCGTCGTTCGCGGTGACGTATCGACTCTGACTGTGTCGTGAATTCCCAGACAACCTTTGATATAAGAAAGGTACGTGCGAAGATATTAAGCACAAGAAAATAAGCCCAATTGTGACGACATTGGGTACCAAGAAGGTGTACATGAAAAGAAAGAAATGTAGCAGTATATGTCGCTTCGGTAATAAATCAGGAGAAAGGACTAGAAAGCTAAAGCGAAATGACTGTAGGAAAATTTTGAAGAAATGGAAAAGGACGTGGTAGTGGGAAGAACATATTTAACATATAGAATAATCAAAAGAGCTTCTATCAACATAGATGTCAAAAGCAGTTCCACTGTTTAGCACAGAGCAATGAATGAGTAGGTGGTCGATTAGTGTAGACTTGAAGGGCACAGGGTTAAAATGGTTCAAATGGCTCTGAGCACTATGAGACTTAGCATCTGAGGTCAACAGTCCCTTAGAACTTAGAACTACTTAAACATAACTAGGATTAGAACCTGCGACCATAGTGGTCGCGCGATTCCAGACTGAAGCGCCTAGAACCGCTCGGCTACCAAGGCCGGCGAAGGGCACAGAGGATAACAGAGTTTGGCAAACTATCAAGCATTGTAAATAATTTTTTTTAGGTTCCTACAGAATTTCTGAAATGATTAGGAGAAAATACTGGCGATTGCTTAAGTAATTTATAGAATTAATGTTAAAAGATACATGTCATTGGACTATTGGAGGTATAACATCCACACAATTTCCTAGTTAACAGCGGCAGATGAATCCCAGAACTGTCGCAGTTCATCCGCGTTGCAGACCGGAATAGTATACAGCTAAATGGAGAAGGAAATTGAGGATGGATTAGATGACCATCAGTTTGGTCTTAAGAAAGATATGGGCAGCAAGCTACGATGTCTAACTCGGTAGTGGAAGCTGTGCCGCGAGGTTCACGGCACAGTTCCGCAGATGCCAGCTTCGCCGTCTCAGAAAGTTTCATGACATCAGTGAGATAATCAGCATCACACAGGCGATCCACCGTAATCCTATTGGTGGAGAGCGACGGCTTCAACCCTGTGAAGAGTTGAAAGCCGTCGAGGGTGTGGCAGGTCCCCAACGCGAGACAGGGTCAGCAGAGCTAGTGAGGAAACTCTCAGCAGCCCAGAAGGATATTATTTCGAACTGCGGGCAAACACAGAGAAATGTGCACATTTTTATAGGAAGGCTGTAGAAAGTCTTTATTAAAGCCACGACCGGTTGCACGCCAATTTAGGGACATCCTCAGGTGATACAAAATGTGTCTACAACATTGTTTTACGTTGCCCTGAAGCATCTCCTCGTCCTTCACGTCACTGATAAATGAAAACACGCCAGAAGCGATTGTCAAACAAATAAAAAGGGTGGGGTCCCGTGTTAACAGCTGGAGGCGATGCGGACACAGCCACAAGGAACAATGGGCTGTTCCTGGTTTTAACAAAACAGCCTGAGAGCATTTACCAGCGTGATGTGTGGCTTATGAGCAGCCTCTCGACTATGAAATCCAAGTTTTCTCACCTCCGGCCTACCTGCCATAGTACTTCCAGTGGATCCTGATGCATTATGGAATTCCTGTGTGATTGTCTGGATAGATGTCTGACTATTACACATTACGACCATCTTCAACTGTCGGCGGTCTCTGTCAGTCAACAGACAAAGTCGGCATGTAGGCTTTTGTGCTGTACGTGTCTCTTCAAGTTTTCACTTCACTACCACATCCGTAACAATGAACCTAGGGATGTTTAAGAGTGTGGAAATCTCGCGTAGAGACGTTTGACACAAGTGACACCCCATCACCTGACCACGTTCGAAGTCCGTGAGTTCGATGGAGTACCCCATTCTGCTCTCTCACGATGTCTAATAACTACTGAGGTCGCTGATATGGAGTACCTGACAGTAGCTGACAGCATAATGCACCTATTACGAAAAACGTATGTTTCTGGGGGTGTCCGGATACTTTTGATCACATAGTGTATGTTTAAGCGAAGGTATGGCAAAAGCGCATCATTGCATCGAAGAATACTTTATGGTTGCATAACTTGAAAAAGAATGGAAGGTTTGGAGATATGGTGACATAGATAAATACTAAAAGTAAACGGACGATATCATAAAAACAATTAGGAGGTTGTCCACAATCGGCAAGGAATGGAATTTTTGGAAAACACTAAGTAGGACACGTAATAGGATGCGAGTGAATAAACTTCACTGAAAAAGAGGAACTCCTGTTGGGGCAAAAATAATGAGGAGAACATAATTTAAATTGCATACAAATGATTCACCCATTACAGTGGCTTATGCTCGTGCACTGCAAATAGCATAACATCCGAAATTTGCCAATAATGGACAAGAAACAATAATTACAGCCGAACTGTTGTCGTTGTAGAAATTTTGTTCGAATGTGGTAGCTGTCCGAAGGAAACTTTCATTTTTTATTTTTTTATTTGGTCAGTTTTCTGAGTGGACCTAAGCGACCTCCCGCAGTTTTCTCTCCTTGTCTAATCACCTCAGAGTAGCGCTTAATGCTAAAGGGCCTTTTAGTCAGTTACAGTACTTAAAAACTGTTATCAACTCAGACATCAACCGTGGGGTGATATTTAAAGGAGGAAGGAAGGAAGATTGAGTTTAACATCCCTTCGACATCGAGGTCATTAGAGATGGAGCAAAAGCTCGGACTGTGTCCTCTCAAATAAACCATTCTGGCATTAGCCTGGAACGATTTCGGGAAATCAGGAATCTAATCCTCGATGGCCGGACGTCAGTTTGAACCGTCTTCTTCCTGCAGGCGATTCCAGTGAGCTACCCGTTGCGCCACATCGCTCGGGACTTACAGAGTAACCAGTAGTTGTGTCAGTCCAGTGATGCAGAAGCATTGGTATTTATCTTCCAAAGCCTTTACTGTGCAGGTATATGTCTGTACAGCACCATTTACGAAGAAGAATACCGTCATCGGTTAACCGCCCTATTGCCGGTGACATAATTCTGCTAACGAAATACGAATGCTTGTACCTTGAATATTATTGCCGCTAGCCAGGCCTAGATGTTACCCTTCCTATGACATTAGATTAACACAATAAATGATGCACACGTTGAAGATGTATGCCTGTCTACTTTATACTGTTTTATGTATCATTTGTCAATACTTTTGGAAGATGATGCTCCACAAGTATAATACGTTCAATGAAAGACATGTAGCTGCGCCGTCAGTTGCTGCGTAAATCTTCCTGATCTGTGCTACGAATGTCAGTCTATATCGAGCAGCTTGTGGCATCGGAAGAAAAGCCGGTTCGGCATCTTAGTTCCTACACAGATGCCTCACTAACGACTTCAATAAGTACATGATAACACATATGTACTGAAAGGAAAGAAGATAAGAGATTAACGAACCGTCGACAACGAGGTCGTTAAAGACGGAGCAATAACTCGGATTACGTAAGGTTGAGGGGAAGGAAAGCGGCTATACCATTTTCAAAGAAACCATATCGTGATTTAGAGAAATCGCGGAAAAGTTACGAGAATCTGCATGAACAGACGGAGACCTGAATTGTCGTCCTCCTGAATGTGAGTCCAGTGTACTTACCACTGTTCGCTCAGCATCGAAAGCGCTCTCCCTGAAACCCTGACTTATACACTTGTTGCAAGAGTCTCCAAGTTACTCTTGTTACGTCCAAACTGCAACTGTTGTGAAAATTTCGTAGCTACATTGGTGGTAAACATATTCCACTTGCCTGTGGACTAATGTGTGTCATATATCCTGTGTAAGTTTGCTTTCAGCTAAGTGTAACGTCACTTACAGTAAGCTTGTCGATTCTGAACACATGGGATCAACTGGAACAATATTTTTTTTTTCTTTTTTCACAAAGTAATCGGGAAATGTACTGATTGTAAGGGGGACAACTGCTTGCGTAATGCAGTTTTAGCCATGTAAACTCATATTTTCGTGTCAAAGCGTAGACTATTGAATACTGCACGTATTGCATCATTAATATTTACATACGCATTAATAAAGAGCAACACACCCAGGAGAGGGAGGAAATGTAACAAATTCAGAATTTTTCTCATAATAATTATAATGTAAATTAGTTCGCTGAAATAAATTGCCTAGTAAAAATTAAAATGGTCCAATATATTACTGAAAAGGCTAGAGTGTCGTCATAGATAGACAGGGCAGTTATTTTTCACCTCACGGTAGCAACTAACAATTCCAGCAGATGGATGTCCGGTTTCGTCGCAGCATCTTTGCTTTTTGGATTTTCTGAATTTTTACCTTCTGTCTGACAAGTACTTTTCATTTATGTGAGCAGACACTGCAGTACAGAGGGCTTTAATACTAGCGCTGATGATGGTCACGCAGTGATTGAAATTGATTTGCAAAAGTAGTCAATATTTCCGTTTCAGTGACCAATCCTGACCCTCTTTTTGTCTTTAATCTTTGCTTTTGACTGCAGTATTTTTCGCGTACATTTCAGATGACAGAAATTTATTCGCTTGGGAGCAAGACATTCAGATTCTCTGCGCCATACTAAACATTTATGTGATGAATAAAGTGGCAGAATATTGAAACTCTGGTAACAAGTAAAGTATAAAAATTCAGTAAAGATATTCATGGAGAAGCACATACAGTGACACATACGAGCAACAAAGCAAATCGCACATTTATTCAAATCTAAACCGTACAACGAAAAACAATAAAAATACACTGTCAGATAAAATAAATGAAGCATGGTCGGACGTCAGCGTAACATCTTACTCGTAGACAATGTCGGCGGATATCTACCTGTTAGTAGTTGCAATTCTCTGTAACAGCTTCAATGGCCACCAAAGTGGATTACTACTGTTCGTTTAAAATTGGTTCAAATGGCTCTGAGCACTATGGGACTTAACATCTGAGGTCATCAGTCCCCTAGAACTTAGAACTACGTAAACGTAACTAAGGACTTCACACACATCCATGCCCGAGGCAGGATTCGTTGCGGTTGCGCGGTTCCAGACTGTAGCGCCTAGAACCGCTCGGCCACTTCGGACGGCCTACTGTTCGTTTTCTGTGCTTTTATCAAGACTGTTATGGCTTATAAGAAGCGTGAAGAGTGTCAGGTGTTGAGCAACCAGTGTGAAGAATATGGAGATATCGTATACACATGTGGAACAGCTTTATCAGCATCTGATAGAGTTTGAAGGGGGCCTCAGTGGTGGTCCCCTCTTGGTTGGCTGGTCGAATAGTGCAATATCCAGATGTATGGCGCATTCGCATATGACTGTGGCCCGTGGCTGGACGCGAAATGGGAGCTTGAGGACATGCATACTCATCGTCATGCTTCAGGTCGACAATGTCTGACCACCATAAGGGACGATCATCATGTTTTGCACCAACACATAGTAAAATTAACTGATTCCCTTTTATATTCTGTGTTATCCGCACGACTGGCTGGAGACCCGTAGCAGCCGCTGTAGAGAATTTCCGTCTCAATGTAGACTGCTGGTAACACCACAACACAAGCGACTCCGTTAGCTGCGATGCAGTGACCGGAAAGCGCGGTCTTTAAATGAATGGCGTCGCACTGTTTTCACTGAAAATTATCGATGCTGCACTATCCTGGATGACCATCATCAGCTGCTATGGCGGCAGTCTAGAGGTAGATCCAGTTCTTCCAGCGTTTCTGACTCACAACGATGTTACTCCCTGCGTCATGGTGTGGGGAGCCATCGAGTATGACTTCAGGTCACAGCTGGTAGTGACTGAGATAACTCTGACGGCACAACGGTACGTCACTGACATACTGCGTTATATGTTACATTTCTTACAACACTACTGTGCGACCATTTTTCAAGAAGTCAATGGACTTCCACAGGACACATGTGTCTCTATGTTCTGTCTGTGTGGTAATGAGGTATTCCTGTGGCCAACAAGAGCAGCGCATCTGTCCCCATTGGAGAATATGTGGGAGTAGCTCGGATGTCAGCTCTGCTTCAGTGCAGGTATCTAGGATATGAAGTAACAGTTACAATAATTGTGGACCAGTTTTCGACAGTACAGGACGCACGGTTTTATGATACTCTTCCCACCCTAATCAGTGCATTCAATCGGGCCAGAGGGAGTCATGCTGATAAATGAGCTCATACTGCCAAATCCCCGTACATTTGACTCGATCTTGTGATCACCGAATTATCATCTTACAACCTCTCAGCAAGTAAAATGTATTTTGTTTCCTCCTCCCATTGTTCTGTTTCCTCCTCCCCTTATGTGTCCCTCACTTTTTTTTTGTCAGGCGTATAACAGCTAGTTGTGGGTGGCTCATCATTGCAATAAAAACTATGATCCACCCACTCTACAACACATTAAAGCCTGGCAATCTATGCAGAATATAGGCTGCGCTACCGCAGTTGCGACATTTTTCCTACCTCGAAAATCAGTCAGGCTGCGCCAATCAGCACGAGGCACCGGCAGGAGACGAATCGGCCATAAACTTCCTTGTCCGCCTCAACTCCCTGCCTTTAAAAAAAAAAAAAAAAAAAAAAAAAAAAAAAAAAAAAAAAAAAAAAAAAAAAAAATTACGTAGAGGGGACGACTCAATGCTGTTGTTATAGTGACGAGCTAGAATATCTCTTACTTCATAAAGAAATTAAAAGAAGCAGGTGAATGCTGCAAAAACTCCCCACTCTTGTTGTACAAAACACAAATGAACAAAAATCAGGTTGTTAATGGCCTGGAGCAGTGACTCATCGACTGGCCAACCACTTCGAGCCAAGCTCAATCGTGGGAATGACACTTTCGATGGGATACACCGACATTTTTTTGTGAAGGTAACCGACTTTTCCACACTGCTCGCGAGACGTTTCGGTGTCCAGTCCCTTTATGTCTGTACATAAAAGGCAAATATGTGATACTCATTTACTCTCTGGGAATGGCAGTCATGCCATGGTGGTCTCCACCCATAGCCCAGGCGCCGGATCTAGCCGGCAAAAGCACAAAGTGGGAGGTGGCTCCACATTTGTGAAGCTGCTCAACATCCTGTGGATGTTCATGCTTCATAATGAAACTTATAGACCGACTCCTGCCAACGCACAGGGACTAGAGAACACACAACGAGCGCACTATCCCAGCCAGACATGCCCACTACTCCAAATACCGGGTGGGGCTAGTAAAAGTGATCCGGACGAGTGGATACGATAGAACGTGAATGTTTGCGTATAACCACACCCCGTGATGCGCACATCACTTGTACGCCCGCCACGTGATCCACACCGGTTCGGAGCATAGTGCGGGCCGTGTCGGAGTGAGTGGAGCAGTACAAACGGGACGATGGCACTCGGTACTCACAGTGGAGCAGTGGGTGTTCGTAGTGGAAAGTTAGGTGACAAGAAAGTCGTGGAAACGGTGTGGTCAGTGGTTTGCTGAGAAGTTTAATGGTGTCAAAGTGCCAGCAAAGAGTACCATGCAACGCTTAGTCCGAAAATGGTTTCTGATACTATCTATTTAGAAAAAGTCGAAAAACATTCCGGAACGTGACCGAAAACGTGAAAATGTGGCTGCAGTTCACCAGAAAATGCTTCAAAATCTTAATTAATCACCCAGACGCCTGGCGCAAGAGACCGACATATCACGTCGATCATGCGGACGAGTACTCTATCTGGACCTTTACATGCATTCCTACCGAGTGTCTACTGTTCTTGCATTAAAACCAGTAGTTGCTCGTTAGCGCCTCCAGTATTGTGAGTGGCTGTTCACTGAGATAACAGAGAACAACTTGGGCATGGATCTGTTCTTTATGCGTTGTGGAGACTGGTTTGACCTGAGTGGTTATGTTAACTCGCAGTACCACAGTCTCTGGGCAGCGGAGAATCCGCATTAATTTCAGAAACACCACTGCATGATCAGAAGGTTGGGGTTTGGCGTGCAGTGTCTTCACGCCGTATTGTTGGTCTCATCTTCTTTCATCTGACGCTGACTTCGGCGCGTTACGGTACCAAAATTTTGAAACCATTTGTGGTACCATTAGCGGAGGACGAAAAGACCTACAGCTACTTCGAACAGCATATGACAACTATCGACACAGGCGCCCAAACCATGGAGCACATTTACACAACCTTCACCTGACAGAGTTATTAGCATAGATCAGTCTGGTCGCGAGCCTAGCTGGCCACCCAGGCCACCTGATCTGTAAGCGTTCGATTACTTTGTTTGAGGAGCTCTCTAGTTTAAGGTGTGCCGCAGCAATTCTCATAGTCTTCAAGGACTGCAGCAGAACGTTTGGGATGAGATTCTAGAAATTTCAGCACTCCATCTCCGATCTGCCTTCAGCGTCTTGCTGACCAGGGCCCAAAAGGGTCAAGTTAGTACTTTTTCTCCTTTCCTCTGTTGAGTTTCTTTGTAACCTGGAACTCTGTTCTTCGAGACACTTTTATTTGCCTCGCCCTGCAAAATAACCACAAATTAGTGGCAGAAAAATGACGTAATACCATACAGCGATATGTGTCAGTCAGGTCACAACTTTTCTTCACAATTTTTCTTTAAGGTGACGACTCGGAATACATAAATAATTTAAATTTAATCTGAAATCTTCTGATTTGTTAGGCTGCATTATGTCTCTTTTCATATCTCTTCATCTGAAGCAAACTTCTCTGTCCATCTCAGCCTGATGCCAGGCGGCCAATCCAGCTTTTTTCGTAATTCTGCAGTCAGGACCGGAATAACGCTGAGGTGGCATGGTGATGGTGCAAAATACGAAGGCAGGGCAGTGGCGATCGAAGTCACCTCATGCCACGCCCTTACGATGCACTGTCTCGGCCTCTACGTGACCTGATTTATGGTCCGGTCACAACAAAGCTGGGAAAAACTGCAATAGATAATCACCACCTCAGCCTAGCAATATGCATCTCTGACTGCTGTCTACAGGAAGACATACTCAGCATTTGTCTTCAGCCTGATGTACGTCACTCAGTCTTGCCTGCATCTAGCTGCCAACTCCACCAGCTCCTGGTCTACAGCTAACTGCTAGACCTGACGATGCTGTTGTCTCAACGGGCACCATCCATTCGGGATCATCTTCAGTCTGACAGCAATCTAGCATAATACCTAAGGCTATAGTTAACCTCACATGTATACATGAAAAAATGCGCAGCACAAGGCTATCTTGTAATGCAGTACTTATTTATTACGAGCATTTTCTGTCAATGAACATCCTCACAGCAGAAAAAATTTACAGTCGCAACATCACATGTAATACACGACTTGTTCCATGTATGAAGACATGTCTTTGTACATTCTTTATAATATATGAAGACATGTACGCATATGGCATGTCATGTTATGGATGTAAATGTTTTCTACCATGAGGATGCTCAGAGATTAAAATCGGTCGTAGTAAATATTACAACACAGCACTGTGTCATCCATTCTTCCATGTGACATCAACCAGTTCCTGGGCGTTCCCATGGAGTCCTGGGTTCGAAGTCCCTTCGTCTGCTGTTAGTGTTCTTGCTAAATAATACATAGTGCTGCATTTCTGGTTCGACGACCGCTGAGGAACTAGTCGCCACCATCCAGTGCTCTACTCACTATTCTGAGTCACACATTTGGCGCTAATGGTGTTAAAAGCCCATTGTACCTGGGATCATACTCAGGACTCCTCTGGTGCCTCTGGTGGCTGAATTGTCTCTGGTGGCTGAATACCGGCATCTTGGAAGAATACTCATTGTCTCAAATGTAAACGCGTAAAAACTGTAAAAACTTTATATGTAACTGTTTAGAATTTTCAGAAACTTCTGTATATTGTCCCTATTGCGTTTAATATTAATTTTTTTCAAAGTAACCAGTATTGGTAGCTGATCACCACGCATATATGCATCGCTCCATTGCCATCGCGATTATAAATCAGTAGTAGTTTTCGATGTACTAACCTCGCAATGATGCATTGTTGGATCACACCAGTTTCAATTGTTCCTTCCTTTATCGGCAGTTCTCTCAGTGCCAATCGCCTACACAGTTTTATTTTGGGTGCGCTGAGTGGAGAGTGCCTAAGTCAGAAATAATCATTGTTTCAACTGAAGGTAAGAAAAAAAAATTTGAGAGCGTAATCTACAAACAAGAATGTGCATGTTACAAGCAAAATTACAAAAACTGTGAACTTTTAACTATATGATCTAAATAAGAATCATACTTTGTATGCTTCAAACCAGATTATTCATGAGATTTAAAAATTGTGAAAAATTGAATTTGATACTAAAACGAATACCTTTCTGTCCAACATAGATGTGTTTTCATTTATATTTAGTGATGCACGACAGTTTCTTTTTCGTTTTGAAGTCGAATACCGTTCGTTGTAAGTCACAAGCATTGCGTATTTACATGAGGAATGAGAAAGTGAAAAATGGTATACATATTCCAATTATTTCCATTTCAGATGTCTGTATTATATAGAAGCGAGACGAGATCAAAGAAAAAGTTTCAAATTGAAGATATACCATTGTCAATTGCCAGTATTCCTAATGTGATAATGATGGCGATGAAGTTGGTGGAAGAGATCTTATAAGACGTAATGATGTATATACACATTCCTCTTTGTTGAATGCTCTTTCAGATATGTCCCCTGCACAGCAAGAATACCTAGAAAATTTACCTGCTGACAATGATGCTGTTCACATGCTCACCGATGGCTTACCAACTGAACAGGAAGATTTGCTGTTCTGATTCCTGCTCCTGACATGAGATGCGTTGTGGTTAACCATTTCCCAGTCTAGAATTCAACAAGAGTACGCTGAATCCTACCAAAATGTGTGAAACGAACGAATCTACTGTGTCGAACGTGCGCTGTTGGTCTTGGCTATAATAAGGACACAAACTTTTTTTTGCAGTTTCATTCCAATTAAGTTTAGCAAAGACTGACACCATGGCAGTGAGTTTTCCCTAATTTTTTTAAACATTTTCTTTTGTATGAGGTCTTCTGTATTGTAATTTAATGTAAATACAGTAATTTTAAAACATTTGCTCTATTTTTATTCTGTTTATGTTCATAATTGACAAAATTAGTGATTGTTTCAAATACGCATCACTTGGTGTCACGCATGGTGATTCATATATGAAGCAAACTTTAAATAATTACAAATATTTTTTGGTATTTTTAATACGTATTATTGACATAAGAGGCAACTTCAGAAAGTAAGACTACCGATGTTGTTTCCTTTAGAGTAGACGTATTAGGCCGAGAAAATTGCTCATGAGCAACAGATCTGTGTCATAACAATCAAACGTCGGCCGGATATGTCCTACCCGTGCCGCGGCAGCAGTGTTCCGAAATGGTGTCTCTTATTCTTTCTCCAGCCCCCTTCGAGTGTCGGTCAGTGATAACGTTCCTTAATGCACAAAACATAGCGCCATCGAAATTCATCTCAGCTCTGTCAGGCCTACGGCAGAACATCATGAGCAACCAGATGGTGCGTCGTAGGTGTAGGCTTTATGCCGGAGGTCGTCAGAGTGTTCCATGATGAAGAGTCCAGTGGGCGACAGTTCCTCATCAACGATCACCTGATTGAGCTCGTGCGTCAGCGGGGCAGTGTAATCCAGAGAAGCTTCGCTTCATGAATACGGAGCTCCGCAGTCCTTTTCCGCAAGTATCAGGACTTTTGTGGCATAAAATTGTCACTAAGTTGAAGATGACTGTCAAACGCCGGCCCAATTCACAAGCGGCAGACTTCTAAGACAAAGGAATATAAAAGATGATCCTATGCCATGACATGTGAGCTGCTTCTATGTTGGCAGCGCTTTGCATTGCATCTCTGACTACGCTTTCTTTGTAAGAGACTGTGTGGCTGGTTGGACTCGTTGTTGGAAGTTAATCGCCAGCAGTGATAGGGGTACTGTTGGGCAGTTGGTGGTGAACAGCCAGCAGTGATGGATATTAAATGTGAGAATATCCATGTAGAGGTCTGAAGTGTTAGCGTAGGCTAACGATCTGGAAGTATCCGACTTGGAGACTGAAAATTTTTCCTTATTATATATCTTTGTACTGGATGTCAATGACGATTTATATTCGTGTTTGAAATGAATGTCACATTATTAAGGTAAAAAATACATTATTCGGTTTGCAACAAAGTCTTTCCTTTGCTAACCACATGTGTATTAGTAGCTAGTGACTTTAGTAGTTAGAATATTTTATTTAGCTGGCAGTATTGACGCTCGCTGTATTGCAGTAGATCGGGTAATTAAGATTTTTGTGAGGTAAGTGTTGAATGAAATGTATTGTCAGGATTGATTCTTATTCAGGGCCATTCTTTTGTAGTAATGATTTGAAGTCCGATTGTAATTTTTTTTTGAGGAGTCAGATTGCGTTGCGCTATAATATTGTGGGTCAGTGTTGACATGATAAGAAAAAGTAAAGAGAAAGTAGGCTCAGTACGTTCAGTTTTACTCAGCTGTTTCAGTATCAAATAACATAGAAGTTTCATCTTCTCAGTCATTCAGCAATTTTAGTAAAGACACATACATTTAAATAAAGGAGTTTCAAAGTGTCTCAATTCTTTTGGTAACTATGTCGAAAAATAGTATAAACAATGCTGAACCTGTTTTTCATGCAACTATTATGTCTTTTTAAAAAATAAAAATAAGAAAAATTTCTTTCTGGATGCGCCTCGTATATGGACTTTCACTAACTTTCTGGAAAAGGAGAAAAAAGTCATTCATTGTGGAGCTAACAACCGGCTTCAGATAACATTTAGTGTGATAAATGCACAAGTAAACCGTTGCATCTTCCGCAACATTCTTATTTTAAATCTTCAGGCAAAATCTGTTGCGCACAGACACTCTATCTGTAACAGCAGTTGAAAGAAGAAGTCTCTTCAGGTCGGAAAAAATCTCATGCATTGGAACGTCCATATTATTGTTTCCGTTACAGTCAGGAACTACAAGCACAGACTTGCCATGTAAGCTATACCTGAAATCAAAAGTAAAACATGATATTAAGCACAGCTTACGTGCAAAATCTCTGACTGAAGTTACCAACTATAACGAAAACTATTTTATGGGAGTCTGAAAGCATGAAATTTTTTACCGACCTTTACAGACTTTTGTTTCTGTTACTGTCACAGATAGCGTGGCTGTACATAACAGATATTCCCTTAAGATTTAAAATAAGAATGTTATCGAAGATGCCACTGTGTGCTAATGGATTTATGCGATCAGAAGATGGTAGTTATGCTATCGAAACTTGTCATTAGTTCGTAATATATACACTCCTGGAAATGGAAAAAAGAACACATTGACACCGGTGTGTCAGACCCACCATACTTGCTCTGGACACTGCGAGAGGGCTGTACAAGCGATGATCACACGCACGGCACAGCGGACACACCACGAAGCGCGGTGTTGGCCGTCGAATGGATCTAGCTGCGCAGCATTTGTGCACCGCCGCCGTCAGTGTCAGCCAGTTTGCCGTGGCATACGGAGCTCCATCGCAGTCTTTAACACTGGTAGCATGCCGCGACAGCGTGGACGTGAACCGTATGTGCAGTTGACGGACTTTGAGCGAGGGCGTATAGTGGGCATGCGGGAGGCCGGGTGAACGTACCGCCGAATTGCTCAACACGTGGGGCGTGAGGTCTCCACAGTACATCGATGTTGTCGCCAGTGGTCGGCGGAAGGTGCACGTGCCCGTCGACCTGGGACCGGACCGCAGCGACGCACGGATGCACGCCAAGACCGTAGGATCCTGCGCAGTGCCGTAGGGGACCGCACCGCCACTTCCCAGCAAATTAGGGACACTGTTGCTCCTGGGGTATCGGCGAGGACCATTCGCAACCGTCTCCATGAAGCTAGGCTACGGTCCCGCACACCCTTAGGCCGTCTTCCGCTCACGCTCCAACATCGTGCAGCCCGCCTCCAGTGGTGTCGCGACAGGCGTGAATGGAGGGACGAATGGAGACGTGTCGTCTTCAGCGATGAGAGTCGCTTCTGCCTTGGTGCCAATGATGGTCGTATGCGTGTTTGGCGCCGTGCAGGTGAGCGCCACAATCAGGACTGCATACGACCGAGGCACACAGGGCCAACACCCGGCATCATGGTGTGGGGAGCGATCTCCTACACTGGCCGTACACCACTGGTGATAGTCGAGGGGACACTGAATAGTGCACGGTACATCCAAACCGTCATCGAACCCATCGTTCTACCATTCCTAGACCGGCAAGGGAACTTGCTGTTCCAACAGGACAATGCACGTCCGCATGTATCCCGTGCCACCCAACGTGCTCTAGAAGGTGTAAGTCAACTACACTGGCCAGCAAGATCTCCGGATCTGTCCCCCATTGAGCATGTTTGGGACTGGATGAAGCGTCGTCTCACGCGGTCTGCACGTCCAGCACGAACGCTGGTCCAACTGAGGCGCCAGGTGGAAATGGCATGGCAAGCCGTTCCACAGGACTACATCCAGCATCTCTACGATCGTCTCCATGGGAGAATAGCAGCCTGCATTGCTGCGAAAGGTGGATATACACTGTACTAGTGCCGACATTGTGCATGCTCTGTTGCCTGTGTCTATGTGCCTGTGGTTCTGTCAGTGTGATCATGTGATGTATCTGACCCCAGGAATGTGTCAATAAAGTTTCCCCTTCCTGGGACAATGAATTCACGGTGTTCTTATTTCAATTTCCAGGAGTGTATATATATATATATATATATATATATATATATATATATATATATATATATATATATATATAAATTAATGCCGAATGCGATTGAAACAATAAACAGAAAATTTTCTAAAATTTTAAACGGATTTATAGAAAGACTTTCAAGTTTTTGGTAATTTTATTATTGATTATGTGCTTATGATCGCTTTCTCCTATTCTGACAATGTCAGATATATTCAGTCCCCATTGAGTTCTCAGCAGACAGATGGAAATGAATACTGGAAATACAAAGATCAAAACTATATGGAAAATTGTCAAGTGGGAATCGGGACAACCAGTCAATACAAGAGATTCCATAACAATTAAGCTAAACGATAATGTTGTGACTGATAATTCACAAGTTGCAACGATTTTAACAACAACTTTCTAAATGTAGAAGCAAACATTAGAATAAAAGGTTCAAATGAAGAAGCGAGAGAATATACTAAAAACGCCATGCCATAAAATTTTGTGCGACTAGAAGTAGGATCAACATTCTTCTTGCAAATTAATACAGTTATAAAAATTCTAAAAAGCAAAAGCTCTTGTGAGATTGACCGTATTGCAAACAGAATTCGGACAAATTGTTCCAACTTAATAACTAATGCCCTAAGTGATAAATCATTGACAAAGGGAATTTTTCTAGACTGTATAAAACATGAAATTAGTAAACCACTTCATAAAGAAGGTGACAAGACATAATTAAACAATGATCGTACAGTTCCCTCACTGACATCTTTTTCTAAAATATTCGAAAAAGTGATGCACTCAAGAGTAATGGAATAAATTTATTTAGCATATCATATTTTCTATTTCAGAAAGGTTGCTCGACAGCGAAAGCTTTTTACACATTCATTCATCAAATAGCTCAAGCCTTATAACAATTTATCGCATTATGGTATTTTTCTGATCTCTCCAAGGCTTTTGAATCTGTTGATCATGATTCTTTCTTAGAAAAACAAAAGCTTTACGGAACCTATTTCTTTACACATAGCTGGTTCGAATCATATTTGAAAAACAGAATGAAAGAGGTTGTTCCGATATAATTCAGACAGTTTCGGAAAGCTAGAAAATTTTAGTGACTGGGTAATGTCACATAGGGAGTCCTACAGGGTTCAAGCACAGCTTGCTTATAGGTGTGACCTTCCACTTAATATTCAACAAGCAGAACTGGTACTTTTTGCAGACGATACTGGTATTATAATAAATCCCAATACAGAGAAATCAACAGAAGAGTTAGTAAATGATACTTTCCAAAGAACTATTATGTGGTTCTCTGAAAATGGACTCTGCCTAAAGTTTGAAAAAAAAAACGAACACTACATTCAGCGCGGTCCAACAAATATTCATAACAACTATTGACGTAGCACATGAACAGGAGTTAGTAAGTTGGGTAGAATGATCAAAATTTTTAAGTGTACATGTAGATGAAAAGTTGAGCTGGAAGAAGCATATGAATGTGGTTCTCAGACAGTTAAGTTCAGCCACTTTCGCTCTTCGTATGATTTGCTAATCTTGGAAACAAACGTATCAATTTCCTGACTCATTTTGCATATTTCCACTCACTACCGTGATACGGAAAAATGTTTTGGGTAACAATCACTTAGAAAGAAAGTATTAACAGCACAAAATCGAGCAGTAAAAATAGTGGTATTCAACAGCAGACCTCATAAAGGCACCCCTTTAAAGAGTAAGCGTTTTAACTGCGCCGTCAGAATATACACTATTTTCGCTAGTGAAATCTGTAATATATGACCCTTCACAATTTGAGAAGAACAGCTTTGTACATACCTACAATACCAGAGTAAAAAATGACCTCTACTACCCATTGTTAAAGGTGTCAGTGGCTCCGAGAGGAATTCGGTATGCAGCAATAATATCTTTTGATAAGTTGCCCAATAACATAAAATGTCTGACAGGTAGCAAAGCAAGATTTGAATTTAACTTAAAATCATTTCTCCTGAACAATCTTGTACTCCACTGACCAATTTCTACTTAAAAGCTGGAAGCCCATTAAAAAATGTTTTTTTAAATTTTAGTTGAACATGTAGGAATAAAATGATAATGTCTTCATTCATATTAACAGAAATCATGTATGCATATCCTGTGAGCTGACTCACATCATATCATTTCGATAAAACATACGTTCAAATGATCTGTTGAACATGTAACTAACTTACTAGCTACTGACTAAGAAATTTGAATCGGAACATCACGTGGCCTAACAACTGAGAAGGTTTTGCAAAATGAACTTTCAAAGTCTGCAAAAGAGTGTGCTCTGATACGAGACTTCCTGGCTAATTAAAACTGCGTGCCACGCCAGGACTCGAGCCCGGGAACGTTGCCATTTGCGGGCATCTCGACTGCCCGATCTACCCAAGCCTTGACAGCTAACTTTAACCATTACGTCATCTACTACTTTCCAAACTTCGCAGTTCACCAGCAAGTGTCGTAGGAGAATTTCCGTGAAGTTTGAAATGAAGGAGATGAATACTGGCAGAAGTAAAACTGTAAGGAGGGATCGTGACCCGTGCTTGGGCTGGTCAGAAGGTAGAGCACTGCTAAAATCAAAGTTCCTAAAATCAAAGTTCCCTGACTCGAATCCCGGTGCGGTACACAGTTTTAATCCGCCAGGAAGTTTCAGCTCCGGTTTTATCCCCAGACAGCGTCCAGGATAGCCTGGAGCTTTAGTTTAAATTTAGTTAACAGTTCCTGCCGTGGTCGTTAACCGCCGCCGGCCTCTGAGGAAGAATGGTGTGCGGAATGAGCAGCGCTTGCAGCCGGTGTAATTATTCGCGAGTCCTGGCGCGGCGCGGCCGCCTCCTCAGAGAGCCCAGGTTCCTCCTTCATTATCCAGCGCGGCGTCCAGCGCGGTTCCAGGCTCCAGTGCCGGCCGTGGCCGGCCGAGGCGAGGCGAGGCGAGGCGGGCGATGTGCTTTCAGCAGCCGTGTAACTCATCGCGATCACAAAGAGCCCTCCCTGAGCTGCAAACTCAATTAAAACGCTTGCACATAATTTAGCTGCAGAGGCACACTTCCACTCTATCGCTGGCGGGCGGGAGATATTAAAGGGGACTTCAGCGACAAATTGCCGCTCCTACAGCCGGCCTCCGGAATTCAATAAGCGTAATGAAAGAGCCCAAGCGGCAGCGCCCGCGATGAGACGGCGACGCCGCCGCCGCTGCTCCCCGCCTAACGCGCAAATGAAACAGCCTCGTAATATTTCAGTAGCGGGCAGGCGGCCACTCCGAACAGGCTGCGCGCTGAGCCACTATACTTCCGCGGTACCACCAATATCGCCCTGCGTTATTGGACCTGGTGGTATTGTCGCCGTCCCGTATATTACTTGTGCAGTAAATGGTTCGGGGCGAATTCACAGTTATAATCCGTGGCAACAGCGATGGTTTCGCCAATAAATGGAAGAACCGAGCATCGGTTCTGTAGTGATACTGTAATCCCTGACACAGCACTCGTTAAAACCTGTGCTATGGTAAGTGAGCGGGATTCACCTGAATGGTGGCAAATCAGACTTACATCCACTCTGTAATAACAATGATCCGTCAAGTAAGTTCGGAATGCAATTACACGTCAGGATGGATCAAAAGCAACCCCGAAGATGCTACCAATTTGATAAGAATACGGTCGCCAGCCTAATTAGGCATTAACTGAGTTTCTTCCCTGTACATGTTGGTATATATTCATGCAAAACAACAAGTAGTAGAATTTTAGAACCAGAAAATCTATTGAACTGATAGTTTCACATTCTGTACTGATATGGAAAACCATAAATACATAACACTACACTATAATGTATACTACAAAACTTTATACTGTCTATTAATCTGATTAAAATCGGGCATAGGTTACCCTAGAAATAGCACTTTCGAGCCACACACAAAATGTCAATTTTGATAAAGATAAAACACTGACAAATTTTGACTTTTATATTGACTTTAACCTTTACTGGTCAAACTGATTTAGAACACTTCAGAATTCAAATGAATATGGGGGGACTCCGTAACTGTTATGATCGCTGTATTTAAAAAAATGATTACTGAATTTATTATGCGTTCAAGATTTCCAGTATATCAGTTACTACTCTTTTCATCTTAGTTACTGCTCATTTAAATGCCTTTAAATCTGTCTCGAAATAATAAACTTCATTACTATATCAATACTAAAGTTATCTTTCAACTTCGTTAGACCTTCGTTATTCATTTACTTGTTCATTAACAAAACATTTCTTTAAACACCATTCTAATATAGCTAGTTCTGCAAATAATTATTATTAACACAAATTTTAATTTTCGTTTCGGGACACTCGGATTGCACAACATTTGGAAAGGACCCTGTCTAGGCTAGTTGTGAGGATAATTAAATGATGGAAAAGTTCTGGTAAAATTTAGGTTATTATTGCACCAAACAAACACCGTTCACTCTCTGATCCACAAGAATAGAGTACTAAAAGTTTCACCTGCTAGTATCGATGCGGCGGTTGGCGGGCGGCGAGGTGGCGAGCCACAGAGCACACATACAGCCACAGCTATGGCTCTTGACTATGGCTCTTGATGTATCGACACTTTAATTCTTCTTAGCGTCGCATTACTTTTCCATTTAGTGCCTATGGAACTTTGCCATCCTGTGTGGGCGCTGGAACAGCATACCCGAGGCTCAGTGAGGCTATGTCTTCCAGGAGAGCCTCCTGGCTCCAGAAGGTGTTGCTCAAACCAGTGCCAAATTCCAACAACTAGAGTTGTGGCGATTCGTGAATGAGTCGTTCATTTGAACGACTCTAAATAAAGAATCGTAAGAATCGAATCTTCATACGAACGAATCGTCGTTCAAAAGAATCGTAAGAACGATTGCGAGCTTCCAAGTCGTGACGATTCCAAGTTCCAACGATTCATCGATTCTTAGTACGCTATGCTTCGAAGGCAACTTCCGAGTCGTGTCGAATGATTACGACCGCCAGATGGCAGTCAAGTGGAGGATGCGTGTGACAAAGGAACCTCGGAACGAACAAACGAAGTTCGTGGGCCGTTATATTACTCGTGAAGACCAAGCTGACACTTGGCAGTGGCTGACGGGAACGAGCGTAAATTTACTATCGCTACCATCGGCCACCGCGCCGGCGTCAGCTTAGTGTGCGCGAGTAATACACGAACTAGTGATGACAGAAACGATATACAGCGAGTACACAGCTCCCAATACACACGATTAAAATCAAGAAATCCAAGTATAATGAATAAATACGTACCTCTTATTTGTTGCAGATGCAATGCAAAACACACACACTTTCTTTACACACAAGCAATGGCACTTGGATTATGACTTGTAACGTCATATGCATGTTTACTCATAAATTATTTCTGGCATGTCTTATCATGACACAGTTCGATTCTAACACCACTGACAATTTCAGACATGTCCTGCCATCTGTGAGTAAGATGTACAACTTTTTGCATTCTGTAAGGATCGTGCAAGCGCAGACTAGAATGAATCGTGAAAGAATCGTGAACGAATCGTAGGAATCGATTCGCAATGTCACATTGAATCGTAGGAATCGAATCGGGAAAAAGAACCTTGTTGCCAAACTCCAACAACAACTGAGCCCGTTGTGCCGAGCAGTGCCCGCGCCTATTTTCCCGCGCTCGCCTGCCATCCACCTTTTACCGCTCCCTGACAGACCGGGTATTCACCCGATTTTTTGCATTCTGCATATCCTAAAACATTGCCTACTTATGGACCAGACACACAGTTACAATTTTAAGCACCTTACAACAGTTTCACCATTTGTTACATTTCAATTCTATTGCAATATTACTTGACTTTGACATAAACATTAATATTCTCCTTGAAATTTGTTTAGAGGTTTCTTAAGGGGAGCCATAGATGGTCAAATCCAAAAAATTACAATTTTTTTTGCTACCGAAAATTAATTGGACATTCCTCTTTAATGTAAACTTGGAATTATTGTTCTACTCGCCCTAGAAGTGGAGTTATTACCATTTTCCCCCACGCCTGCAGAGGAAATGGGCGGCCGCTGAACGCATCAACACCCTCTCGTGACTTACTGGCGAACTGCTTGGGATTTTCTCGGCCTGTTACGCATACAGCGAGTGTGCAAGGGTTGGCTACATTGTTTTCTGTGACAAATATTACCCGTATTTCCTTACAGCATACTCCTATTTTCCTCAGAATTTCGAACATCTTGCTCCATTTAATATTGTCGTACACTTTTGTTCTGGTTACGATGCCACGTTTTAGTAACCGTGTATAAAAGAAGAGGAAGAACGTAGGGAAAAGAAAATTAACACTAATACCATGTTGCGATACTACAATGAATAAGAGCGCGGAACATCATCTCTTTGCTGTTTACCGTTTCGAATTAGTTCAGTGTTGCGCCTGTTGTTGGTAGTATTATACTTCTTGTGTAAAGCGGGTAATATTCAGTATGTACAAGAATCAGGAGGGAACAATAAAACCAATTTTTCATGACTTAGCACAGCCAGAATTGTTACACAAATGTCTACACGGAAAGACGCAGAATCCTAATGAGAGCGTAAACAATTTGATTTGGAAAGTGATTCCTAAAAGGGTGTTTGTAAGCATAAAAACACTGCACTTTGGCATTTATGATGCAATAGCAACCCACAACCAAGGGAACACTGTGAAGTGTGAAGTTCTGATGGCATTAGGCTTTACAGCTCGGGTGAACACTGTACGAGCATTAAGAAGTATTGACAGAGAAAGGATAAGAGGAGCAGAAAGAAGAGAAAGGCATATGAAGTATGATGAAACAACAGGCCAGAAAAGAAGACAGAAGAGGACGCTTTTGGAGGATGAAGAAGAAGACCCTGATAATCCATCCTATAGTGCAGGAATGTATTGAGAAACTTTGATAGCCATTTCCCGTAAATTAGAATTTTTCGAATATAAGGAACATTTTCTCAAAATCCACTCAAGCTAGAGAGATGAAATTTTTATACAGCACTCCTAGTGGTCAAACTTACATTGTAACACAGCCATTTGGCAATATCTTCAGTAGTTTCATTTCAGTTTAATTATAAAGCAATTATTTGTAAAAAAAATTTGGGTCATTAATAAAAAAAATAATTGGAAGGAAACTAGAAAAGATACTCCAAAATCCCTCTGTCATAACTGGAATACTAAACCACTCTATATGTAAAAAAAAATTAAAATTTTTCTATTTGGTAGTTTATTCATAAATGTTCCTCAAACTTAGTGATTTTAACATGGGCAGCATAGGCACCTCCGGCTCCCCTTAACACAATGGCATGAAACAAAAAAAATTGAAACCAGAACATCAATTACACAAGTTTATCGAAAAATCAGATGGGAAGAATTACTTATATGTACAATATTACAGAGTCGTTGTTGTTACGATACACCGTCATACGCCAAGAAAGTTTCCTCTCCATGCTGACGGGTAATCTTCGACGTTACAGGTAAAATGCTTTTCAGCGACAACGAAAGTGAAGATGGTCTCTATAGTAGTTTTATTATGCCAATGTACACTGCTTTGCAAAACTTAAGGACGAGGCAAATAAGCTCTCCTCTCCGTCCGAAAAGGTCTCGGAAGGCCTGACGGTACCGACCGACCGGTGTGTCATCCTAAGACGAAAGGTGTGTCGATGTGGATATTGCGGGCTTTCGAACAATATGAAAATGATGTTGGTGGCCCTCAGCTACGTACCCTCCGACTCAGTGGTGAAATATTAAAAGTTTTGGCTAGTTTCGTTGTCTAGGGGCTGGGATACGCAGTTGCCGCATTAGAGGCCAAATACTGCTTAGTCTACAGTATGCAATATGAATAGCCACTTGAATCAAATGGCCGATGGTTCCTATCACTCGGCAATTGCGAATTTTGAACTCAATATATAAATTTATAAATGAAAGATTGAAATTAAATAAAATCTGCAGGTACTATCTTAACGACTTTAAATGATGAGTACGATAGTAGAAGTACTTTTGAGAATGCGGTATATTTCTGCAAAACACTTATTGAGGTCGATGGTCCAGCAATTAAATAAAATGTAAGTTGAATAACAGGGAAACAATAGATTCCTACAGCACGTAATTAGTTATGAACAACAACACAGCTCGTGCGATATTCACTTCTAAACGCACACTACGTCTTCACTGTAGAAGCCACGGAAATCTCACAAGTCTACGAAGTATTTCTATCTGGCGCGACCACGCGCAAACCGCTCCACACTCTCCATGTCTCTGCCGCGACTGTCGTGTCCAGCACCCCCGTGTCCTCTCCCGTACTCCCCGTGTCCTGTGCGACTGTCCCTTGCGCCGCACTGCTCAGAACTGACCCTCCATTCACTTCGGTAGTCGCCTCTCTTAGTACCGAGCGCTGCGATTGGCGATAGCGCTCCCTCCATGTCTTCAAGCCAACACACATTCTCAAACATAATGGAACACATTATAAATACTGGATTTACATTTAAATAACTTGAAATTATAGAAATATCCCTACGACTGGACCATAAAGACGCTCTAATACACATTAGTAAATACGTAAACAAATTAAATACGCGTGTATCAAAGGACTAGTATGCAAAAGTAGGACAGTAGCCTAACGTCTCTGTGCTTTATAAACACAGTAAATATTTGACCAATTTCTTCATGAATTGCAAATTTCGGATATAACCCAAGATATAGATGAATAAGCATGCTGCTACCGTTTTCTCGTGTAAGTGTGGAGTAGTTATGGCCTGACGCGATCGATAGTAATCGGCCACTCATGTACTATTCAAGTTACATGCCTGCAATTTATACCAATTTAGGTTTACACTAACAGCTTCCTAAAGACACAAGATCGACGAATTCGGATGAACCGTTTAGATTTTGGAAATTCTTTGCTGGGTGTTACTTGTATAATTTACCGCCAGGTACTAAACTTTAAACTAATAAATATATTTAAAATCTGATTACACCATCAGAATCGTCGTGCGAATATTGGTAATGTACATATTTCTTTTTGAGGTATCATGATTCATCTGGCTACTATTAATTTCCATTCGAAGTGTCAAACGTCTGCCATTAAGGTTTCACAAAGTGCGCCATCTTCGGCGCTCCCAGCGTGTCTCCTTCATCGACACGGTGTCACAGTGGAATTCCCAGCCGCGCGGCTGGACCATGCGCTGGGGCCGCCCCTCTTGTCAGGCTAACGTTCGGCACCACGCGTTTGCTGCCGGGCCCCGTCTTGCCTAGCGGCCCGTGCTGCCGCACCAGCTCCCAACTTAGAATATTTCCAGTGCGCCACAACTCGCCCGTCACCTCACAATATGGAGGGACATGTGGTCAGCACACCCGTCTCCCAGTCGTTGTCAGTTTTCGTGACCGGAGCCGTTACTTTTCAGTCAAGGAGCTTCCAAATTGGCCTGAAAAGGGCTGAGTGCAACCCGCTTGCCAACAACGCTCGGCAGACCCCAACAGACATCCACCCAAGAGCCAGCCAAGCCCGAGTCCACTTAATTTGGTGATCTGACGAGAACCGGTGTTACCACTGCTGCAAGGCCACTGGCAGGTAGATAGACAACATAATATATTAACAACTTGAAATAAATGAATGTGCCTGGGCACGTCGCCAGAGGTCTCCCAGCCGTGCAAAGGAATCTGGATATCATATGGATATGGCATAAAGTCAGCGTGACTATAGCGCCAAATGAGGCTTGCCCCGCCGCAACAGGCAATTGAAGGAATAGGCAAAGAAAGCATGTGTCAATCAGTGAGCATTTACTGTGGTGATGTTCTTAGTTACAACATGGGCCAGAAAAAACTTTTAGATGTCTTCACACTGGGAAGAATCATCGGGAAACCAGAAGAAGGACGAAGTGTGACGAGTGGAGCCTAGGAATTTGGTATTGCTCACGGAATTGTTTAATGTGGGTGGGGAGCGTTCCGAACTACTGTCGCTGATGCCCGAAGGAGGTCGTTGGCCAAGGTCAACTAAACCAAGGGATGAACGCTTCATCGTGCAGGCAAGATAGTACCAAAAGTCAGACCGCGGCTGCAGTTGCATCTTCATTTAACAGTGCAAGGCACTTAGTCTCTCACTCCACAGTGAGACGGCGACGGCATGTGGGGGTCTCTTTACCCGACGATCATTGCGCTTGTATTCCGTTGACACTCGTACATCGGCGGCGCCGTTTGCAATGTTGCCGAGAACGTAGGGTACTGGGCCATCGAGGGATAGGATCCTGCACTACTCTCGGACGAGAGCGGATTGAGTGTGAGTAGTGTTCTGGATACACCTCCATGTGGCATGTGGCATGTCGGGGGGGGGGGGGGGGGCGATGGGTGGACATGTAATATACCCAGGAACGTTGTCGCCCATCATCGTGGTCCACGTGTTTTGGTGTCGGGAGGCCTAAAGTTGTCTGACTTTCAATCTTTGAACACGATACACCCACCTGTCAACGTATTGTGACAGTGTACCCATTCTGACCTGTGTCTTCTCACGGGTGCATTCCGGACTGGCTTCATTTTTATGGGTGGCAATGCGCGACCGTTTCGAACTGCGCAGATGGGGGGCCTTTTGGAATGAGAGGATATTCGCCGAATCGACTTCCCCGTCCGTTCCACTGACTTAACTCCCAGCAAGCACGTGTGTGATGCGTTGGGGAAACGTGTTGAAGCGCCTCCGCATGTACCAATTGCCGTGGCGCGCTCAGCCACACAAACGCAACGGTCGGCTACCGCGGCAGACTTAAGCGGCGCCTGCAACTTAGTGCCGGCGAGTTCCGCCAGCTAGCGCTAGAGGCGTTCCCGCCAAACATTCAAACAGCCGCGAACTACGCACGTG
Source organism: Schistocerca serialis cubense (assembly GCF_023864345.2). Classification (NCBI taxonomy): domain Eukaryota; kingdom Metazoa; phylum Arthropoda; class Insecta; order Orthoptera; family Acrididae; genus Schistocerca; species Schistocerca serialis. Next base: position 264,302,412 of record NC_064639.1, read on the forward strand.
AACGAGCCTTTTTCCGGCGCGGATGGTCACACTATGATATCACCATCCACCAGTCAGGGATCGCCAACGGCCGCCAATCATCATTCCGGAATCAGCGGAGGAAGACTGGAGCCGCCGTGGTAAATAGCCGCAAGAAAGGGAAGCAGGCGTCTTTCGACCCGCCGCGGACTGCCGCCCGGAAGATACTTCGACGCAGCCGGAACGTCCAAGTTCCACGTCTTCGCTACGCCGGCCATCGACCACGGAATCTGCTCCCGTCTACTTCCTCGGCATCCGCCGGAAAGCGTCGAGAGAAACCCGACATAGGAACGCAAATTCAGTTCGGTTGCTAATATTTCAGTTCAGTAAGGTGGCCTATTCTTTGACTTATTATAAAATTTTGGTAGGAGAAGAAGCCTTTGGTTTCCGAAGAAAGTTTATCTCTTTGTAAAATTAAGCGGTGGCCTGGCTACACTTAATACTAATTTTTGTTCGCACTTGGCTGGTAATCTGTGGATATGACACCAATCATCCGCCAGAAGATTTCAACCGCGCTGTTTCGAATTACGAATAGTTTATAATAGTGAAGCTTCGATACAAATGGCCAGTGTAGGAGAAGCGATATGTACATGGTTAGATTGTATGATAAATGACACAAACAAAGACCTAAAATTTATTTAAGAATCGTAAAAATGTTGAGCACTACAAAAGAACATAGTAGTCGCGCAGCGAGGGCCGCTTACTGTATTCATCCCGCCGCTTACTGTATTCATCACTTGATCTCTCTCTACAGTTTGTGTTGTGATTGGCAGGAGAGCCAACACCGTGTTACTAGAGGAGGCCGAAAGGCACGCATTTTAGCTCACACAGGCTGGCGTGAGGTCTGGAACAGGACAAGGAAATTAGAATTTAGAAAAACGGACGTAGCTGCTGGAATACTTAACTTTAATCCACAATTGGTGAACATCGCTCGTGACGGTACATGTTTTACAGCATCAATAGTAACTGGTAATGGCGCCTTGCTAGGTCGTAGCAAATGACGTAGCAGAAGGCTATGTTAACTATCGTCTCGGAGAATGAGAGCGTAATTTATCAGAGAACCATCGCTAGCAAAGTCGGTTGTACCACTGGGGCGAGTGCTAGGAAGTCTCTCTAGACCTGCCGTGTGGCGGCGCTCTGTCTGCAATCACTGATAGTGGCGACACGCGAGTCCGACGTATACCACCGGACCGCAGCCGATTTAAAGGCTACCACCTTGCAAGTGTGGTGTCTGGCGGTGACACTACAATTTGTACCTCATACGCTTCTTTCCTTTAATAAACTGAAAATTCCTTGATGCATCATGACATATTGCATCAACTGATCCCTTATTTTAGTTAAGTTGTGCAGTAAGTTTATTTATCCCAAAGTTACGTTCAATACCGCTTCAATTGTTATTACGTCTACTCGCCTACTTTTCGACATTCTTCTATAGCATCATATTTCAAAAGTTTCTATTCTCTTCTTGTCTCGGCTGTTTACGTTCCACGTTTCACTTCGATACAAGCTATACTCTAGACAAACAGAGTGCTTTCAAAAAAGAAGTCTTAGCATTAAATTTATATTATGTGTTAGTAATTCTTCAGAAGTTCTTTTCTCGCTAAAGCTAATGTGCATTTTATATCGCTTGTTTTGGCCGTCCTCAGTTATTTTGCTGCCAAAATAGTAAACCTCAACGAACACTTTTAATATCTTATCCCCTAACCTAACTCCCTCAGCATCTTCTGCTTCATTACATAACCCGTTCAACTGCTCTTATAAATGTTATAAATGCTGTGCTGTCTCTGAGAAATAGTACAATGTTATAGGTAAAACTCAATTCTTAATTTTTTTTTGTTATTCTTTGACATTGCCAACGTGGGGAGGTATACGATCTGTGGATTTAAAACATATGTGGATAAAAATCCCGTTTCAAGATCACAAATTGTCTTTACTGACTTACGCATCGTCGTATTTCTTAGAGCTAAGTCGCCTTACATTCGTAAAAAATCCTAGAGGCGTAAAGGAGAAACATTAATACGTGGTACAATAAAAAATGCAAAAATATGATGTACGTAATATGAATTATCTTACCTAAAGTAAAAATGGTTATGTAAATTGACAGCGTTACTCACTAATCAAATGTTAATACAACGCCCATTTTTCCATACATATGTACAAATGATTGACAGGAATGATAGCTGCATCCCACATTCGTTGATGTAAGCAAGATATCCTTTGTCACGTTCATATCAGGAACAAGGAAGTGTCTATGTGACAGCTGTCGCTGGCTGAGGTGTGGCGTCATGGCTACACGAACACTGTGACTGGCAGATAGCGCTACCATACAACTAATTTAATACAGACGTAACTCCAATAAGACAAAGGATGTTAATATAATGAAATACATAATATACACAGGGCGTTACAAAAAAGTACGGCCAAACTTTCAGGAAACATTCCTCACACACAAAGAAAGAAAATATTTTATGTGGACATGTGTCCGGAAACGCTTAATTTCCATGTTAGAGCATATTTTATTACTTCTCTTCAAATCAAATTAATCATGGAATGGAAACACACAGCAACAGAACGTACCAGCGTGACTTCAAACACTTTGTTACAGGAAATGTTCAAAATGTCCTCCGTTAGCGAGGATACATGCATCCACCCTCCGTCGCATGGAATCCCTGATGCGCTGATGCAGCCGTGGAGAATGGCGTATTGTATCACAGCCGTCCACAATACGAGCACGAAGAGTCTCTACATTCGGTAACGGGGTTGCGTAGACAAGAGCTCTCAAATGCACCCATAAATGAAAGTCAAGAGGGTTGAGGTCAGGAGAGCGTGGAGGCCATGGAATTGGTCCGCCTCTACCAATCCATCGGTCACCGAATCTGTTGTTGAGATGCGTACGAGCACTTTGACTGAAATGTGCAGGAGCTCCATCGTGCATGAACCACATGTTGTGTCGTACTTGTAAAGGCACATGTTCTAGCAGCACAGGTAGAGTATCCCATATGAAATCATGATAACGTGCTCCATTGAGCGTAGGTGGAAGAACATGGGGCCCAATCAAGACATCACCAACAATTCCTGCCCAAACGTTCACAGAAAATCTGTGTTGATGACGTGATTGCACAATTGCGTGCGGATTCTCGTCAGCCCGCACATGTTGATTGTGAAAATTTACAATTTGATCACGTTGGAATGAAGCCTCATCCGTAAAGAGAACATTTGCACTGAAATGAGGATTGACACATTGTTGGATGAACCATTCGCAGAAGTGTACCCGTGGAGACCAATCAGCTGCTCATAGTGCCTGCACACGCTGTACATGGTACGGAAACAACTGGTTCTCCCGTAGCACTCTCCTTACAGTGACGTGGTCAACGTTACCTTGTACAGCAGCAACTTCTCTGACGCTGACATTAGGATTATCGTCAACTGCACGAAGAATTGCTTCGTCCATTGCAGGTGTCCTCGTCGTTCTAGGTCTTCCCCAGTCGCGAGTCATAGGCTGGAATGTTCCGTGCTCCCTAAGACGGCGATCAATTGCTTCGAACGTCTTCCTGTCGGGACACATTCGTTCTGGAAATCTGTCTCGATACAAACGTACCGCGCCACGGCTATTGCCCCGTGCTAATCCACACATCAAATGGGCATCTGCCAACTCCGCATTTGTAAACATTGCACTGACTGCAAAACCACGTTCGTGATGAACGCTAACCTGTTGATGCTACGTACTGATGTGCTTGATGCAAGTACTGTAGAGCAATGAGTCGCATGTCAACACAAGCACCGAAGTCAACATTACCTTCCTTCAATTGGGTCAACTGGCGGTGAATCGAGGAAGTACAGTACATACTAACGAAACTAAAATGAGCTCTGACATGGAAATTAAGCGTTTCCGGACATATGTCCACATAACATCTTTTCTTTATTTGTGTGTGAGGAATGTTTCCTGAAAGTTTGTCCGTACCGTTTTGTCACACCCTGTATAAGAGAACTACCGCTGAGAATGACGTCAAATTTGCACAGCGTATCACTGAGATACGGGGAAATGTCATGGAACGAAAAAAAAGGAAAGAAAAAAACGAAAATTTTACCAATAGATTCCGCTGTAGCTAACTTAAAATAAAAGAAATTGGCAAGAAATGACAGATGAATCGCAATACGACGACCATAGTGTAAGCTGCACATTACACCTTCCGTATTGTTCAATGTATACGAGTGCACAAGATCGGCAGTGAACAGTTGTTATGTAATCCCATCCACCACAGCAGGTTCGTACCACATCGGATGGGAAAATTCGTGTTTTAATGTCCCTGGGCCAAAAAATACATAAAAAGCTGAATGACATCGTTTTTTAACTGTCCCGGGCTAATGATGCATAAAACTAAAAATGACATCAGTTTATAGTTGTCATGAGACTGTCTCAAGACATATTCCGTATGCTATGCACCGTTTTTTGCCACAAGTTGAAATCGAGAAACAGCATGTTCCACAACAGATCACAGTGTCTCCGGGGTCACGTTCAGAATGCGTTGCGGAACGCGTGCAGTTCAGATGCGTTCGTGATTGGATCATCTTTCAGGTAACGGCACAGCCAGAAGTCACACGGATTGAGATCAGTGATCTAGCTGGCCAGGCTGTGGGTTCAAAATGGCTCTGAGCACTATGGGACTTAACATCTATGGTCATCAGTCCCCTAGAACTTAGAACTACTTAAACCTAACTAACCTAAGGACATCACACAACACCCAGCCATCACGAGGCAGAGAAAATCCCTGACCCCGCTGGGAATCGAACCCAGGAACCCGGGCGTGGGAAGCGAGAACGCTACCGCACGACCACGAGATGCGGGCTCCAGGCTGTGGGGAAATGACGGTTGATAATTCTAAACTTTCCAAAATACCTCTGTAGCAACCGCTTCACTCGCTGTGCAATGAGCGACAGAACGCCATCTTGGATAAAAATGATCCTACCCACACATACACACTAATGAAGGATTGGAATGACGTTAGAAAAAGACTCTCATAGCGTTTACCAGTGACGATACAGGTAACAATGTCCACAGGACTCATCTTCTCAAAAAACTACGACCCTGCAATAAACGATTCCGCACCACAAAGTCATCATTGCAGAATGAAGTGCTACCTGTTGATGTGCGTACAAAAGTTCCGTTGCCCGTATTATGGGGTTCTGCATATTGACATGTCCTTGGAGATGCAAAGGGGCTTCATCTAGCCACAGTATATTCCATGTACATTTACTCTCTACTTCTGTGTGAACAAGAAATTCCAGGGCGAACGTTGGTTTCACTGGCAGATCAGCAGAACTCAACTCCTGAACTTGGGTGATTTTGTATGGACAGCGATTCAAGATGTTTCGTACGATTTTAGATACCGTGCTCGCAGGCATGACCAACATTCGGGCAATCCCCCGTACTCTGCACATTTGCACATCACCGTTCGACTCTCCCTCTTCGACAGACGTCGGTTCAACTGCTTTCCTCACTCTGTCACACTGCACTCCGGAAAAACATGTCCCTTCGAATTCTGTAATCATTTTCTCCAGATCCTTATCTGACATCGAACCGGTGCGCTTGAGTGTCCGGAACTTGTGCAGGGCTACTGGTGCACAGTCTTATGAAAAACCGTTACCAGCAGCGCGTGATTCTTTATGGAAACAGTCACGTTGGGCGTCTCGAACGCAAACTGAGGAGAAGCCTTTAATCCGCAGTTCATAACCAGTAAGTTTCGAAATATGTGCCTTATCATAAAATAATCAACGTGAAACTAGAGAGAATCCCCAAGTTTTCTCCATGTATACAAGCTTCTTTCATGATATCTGCACCAGGTGTTAGCAACGATTAAATTATGCTCTGAGCAAAATTCTGCTAGGCTGCTTCTTTTCTTATTCTCTTCCTCCAGTCTGTGTTCTCCTATCATTTTTCCTGCTCTTACTTTTCCTGCTACGGAATTCCCCCACAATGAAAATGTCCTCTCCCCTAAATGTCTGGATAAATTACTTTGTCTGATTGTACATTGTTTCAGTCTCTTTATCTTTGGACGTAGTTGGCATGTAAACTCAGAATTAATGTTGTCCTGGCTTTGATAATGAGTTGACTGCGCTGTTCGTAGTAGCTTAACAGCATTTCTCTTGAAATGGAACGGAAATACGCGACGATCGCTTCTTCGTTTGAAGAGGAAGACACGGAAGTCTGATGGAGTCATTTCAAGTGAACAACGCAGATGTGGCAACAATTCGTATCTACGTTTCTGTATTTTTGCCATGGCAACGATGTTTGTTAGTAGGCGTCCATTTGGATGAATTTCTTCCTTGCCAAACCCGGTCATATATCGCGTGTGTTCTGCTGTAGTTGGTACAGGAAGTTAGCGTAGTATAGTCCAGTAATTGTTTGACCAGTGCAAAGATAATAAATCAACAGCATCCATTTCGCATTCCAGGAAACTGACGCCATTGCCTTTCCGGATGACCTTGTTACCTTTGGTTGGTATGGTGGTGAATCAACACGTTTCCACTACTTTGATTTTTTTTTTTTTTTTTGGCTGGGTTGTACTAGTAGACCCAGGTTTCATCTGTGGTCGCAGAGTGTGTTGTTGGAGCTTATGGGATCTCAGAGGCGAGGTTATCAGCACCCTGTGGTCATAGACCAGCGCAAAAATCGTGTTCGCTACCCTGAAAACGAGTCAGATTTTTCCATTTTGGTATGTCTCTGATCCTGCGTTAAGAGTCGCACCACTCATAATATTTTTTTCATATTCAATGTCACTGTTAATGTGATAAGCCCGTTCAGATGATTTCCCTACTGCTTCAGTAACTTCTATCACTTTCAGCTAACGATCATCTATGAACAGTTAATGCACGTCTGCTACAGTATCTGGCGTTGTGGCACATCTTAGCTGACGTGACGGGGATCATCGTCCCATCTGTCCCGACCAGATTTAAAGTCCTTCTTCCACTTGGCAACTGTTGAATATAAACGAGCAGAGTCTTCCAATGCGTTCTGAAAATCAGCATGAATTTCCTTTACTGACACACCTTTCTTTAGGAGTAATTAAAGACTGCTCGAATTTCTATTTTTCCCAGTTTCACAACAACAGAGACACATCCACACCACTGACAGCTACTCGAAGCACTCAAGCGTCACGTATTGAAGCACGCAAGCGTCACGTACTTACTCATAAAAGATGACGTATTATTACTCGGGAACCTCCTTGCGCTAGCGCTTGTATCTCATGGTGATTGTGCGAACTTTTCAAATTAGCCTCGTATTCTAGTTTCAGAGTATATTACCCAAGGGGATGCCTTAATCAGAGCGGTATGCCCTCGGGAAGACAATAATGGCTGTTGTTTCTCCTTCCTTTCAGCCGTTAGCAATATCAACAAAACAAGGCCATGTCGGCTAACGTAACAAGTTGGAATCGGTCAATCATCCAGACTGTTGTCTTTGAAACAACTGAAAACTGCTGCTGCTCTTCAGGAACGACAGGTTAGTGTGGCTTCCATACATATACGCCTCCACTATGTTTGTACCTACCGTGCAGGTAGATGCATGGCTGAACAAATGGTTCAAATGGCTCTGAGCACTATGGGACTCAACTGCTGTGGTCATAAGTCCCCTACAACTTAGAACTACTTAAACCTAACTAACCTAAGGACAGCACACAACACCCAGCCATCACGAGGCAGAGAAAATCCCTGACCCCGCCGGGAATCGAACCCGGGAACCCGGGCGTGGGAAGCGAGAACGCTACCGCACGACCACGAGATGCGGGCGGTGGCTGAACAGGTAACGTCCCCCCGCCCCCCTTCCCCCCGCCCCGCGAAAGCAAAGTTTACGTTTAATGGGGCTTGAGCAGGGAGAAATACTTTTATGTAAAATATGTAAAAATGAAAATAAATTGTTCAGTCATACTAAAATATACAAAATGTTTCATGATTTTAGGTAACAATATATTTACATCTATGCTGTGTACAATGGTCTAGAACTCCGAGAAATTGCAGTTCAGAAAAACACAGATTTTGAAAAGCTGTCCTACCATGGCGTACGATAGAGGAAGCGTATTTAAGCTTAAAGGGGAGTTCAAGGCAGACTGCGATTTCCGAGCGGTACGGAGAAAACGCACGAAAACACACACTTCCAATGGCGACAGGTAATTGCTCGGATCAGCACCAAACACTATCACAGGGCCCCTACGAGAGATGTGGATTTGGGTTTAAGTAGGGATACTTGCTGTATGAGACTTTGTGAACTGAATAAACCTTGTTACTTGTATTCAGACTACTACACTGTAGGCTATTTCTAAGCATTAGAAAAAAAGCAAAGGATTCTACTTTGGGCACAACAGACGTCCGTGAGGCGAGAACTAACAAAAGTAGCAGTCGCTAGCAGAATCTTAAAGTACAAGCACTTGAGCAACACTCCAAGTGAGAAAACAGACTTGTCGCGAAGCTTAAGCGAGGCTGGCATCGAGCGACACGGAGCAAGCGGCCAAACGCTCTGACACTTGCTCTTTTGAATACGAAAATCCGGAATTTTTAAGGGACTTTGGCGGCGCACCATTGTTCCCTTTGTATAGTCTTCCCTCCTCTGTACACAGGTATGTTCCTGACCAATACACAAACTGGATCTCTGACAGCAATAGCGTCCAGCTGAAAGCTAATCTTCACTGGTCTTCCTAATACGGCTGTCAACAGCAGGGTAATACGTCACTTTGCTCTAGCCCACACGTGGAGCTCTCCCTCGGAAGTGGTGCCACTGTTCAAGCAGTTTCACTCATTTCCCATCACACTGTAATTTGTGTGAATCCACTGACGTTGCTGTTCTCAGAAGCAAGGACGATACTTGCTGCATATACTAAGACTTGCCTGTTTGAGAAAACCGTCTACTGTGACACACTAGCGTCCGGACAAAGTATGAAGTTACCAGTTAACTCTCTTAACTAAAACACCTACATTGAAACAGCTGCCGGGAGTGTCTGTTAGTCTGGGTGCTCACCCTGTTACTGTTTACTTCGTGTAACCTAAATGCTACCTCTAGTGCCTGCCTCAGCATTTCGTCGCTGGTTTCCTGTCTTGGAGTGCTTTGGTTAGTATACAACAGTTTCAGACTCAACAGTGCGTAAGTCAAAAGCCGTAATTATATGACAAAGCATTCGTACGAATATTTGACAAGTATACGAGTCGTGCAATCGATTTAAGAACTGAAACAGTACCAAGCACTATCAGCTTTGACAAAATCATAATTTACACAACACAAAATCGAACTGTCCACTCACCATTACTAACACTTCTCTTAGCGCTTTGATGGTGTAAAGTGTACGTCAGACAACACATTTAGCAAGTAAGGCACGAGACGGAGGAATGCGGACGGCTAGGCTTTTAGAGCTAATAGCATCTTATATGATTTCGTAGAATCAGATAAACACTCAGAGTTACATAAATGGTATTTGGTTAAATTATCATGGGCGAGGAAAACCGGGACCAACGAGTGGAGATGTGGATGCCGTTTTCTGCCTGAGGTGAGTCTGACAGGTTGTTCCATACTTGACACGCTGGTGGGGACGTAAGTATTATTATAAACTATTTTGTTTTGGAGCTGCGTCTTGTATCTGCCTACCGATTTGTCATGGGTTGGGGAAAGGGTGCACTACTCCAAGGCTAGGTGGACACTCACACTTTTAAACAGCTAACCATGTTTTCGAGCTTCTGAAGGAGAAGACTTCGTGTGTAAGCTCTCTTCCAAAGAGTAAGTGATCATTTCCTTGAACTTATAGAGATTAGCCGTCTTGCACTGAGAAGTATCGAAGACTTCAAATAGCGGCATCGACGGACAGCGGAAGCAGACCGTGGTATCATTATATTAATATTTGTAGCCGCTACTGGCACACGAGGCAAGGGCGAGACTTGCAGCCAGCTCATATTGTCTGCTGCCGTAACCAACGAATCAGTCACGGTAGCAATACTGGGCAATGTGAAGGACTGAGTCAACACTGCAACGATGAGGGATGGGATTCGAGACCGATAGTGTGAGGCTAAATTAACAGTGAACTCAGGCAAGCGGTGCAAGACTTTCATTTTTCTTTTCTGGTGCTGTTAGAGTCGAGTGGTCACTCACGTGATCAGTAAAATGCGCGAGAATATGTGTCGTTATGTTAGAACCCAAGTAACTGCACTGGCTGCCTCCTGAATTTCACCTCTGTCATCCTTCCACTAATTATAAATAAATGTCAAATTATAATTCCTTCTTTGGTTTATTAAATTTTGTAACTTAGCTTGTACTAAGGCGTTCAAAAAAAGCTTCTCTTTCAAGCACGCATGACGCTTGTGTCGACCCTAATATTGTACGTTTTTATAGATAAATGTACTATTCTAGACCACGGTTTTTCATTTGGTGTTATTAAGGCCATTTTTAATTAATAATTAATTTGCATATTGCCAACTTCATGGCGTTTCCTTATAATTGACAGTCTTGTGACCGCCATGTTCATGGGGGCACATGCATCATAGGATTCCGAGAGTTAGGGATTAAATCTAACAAATATCTTACGCCATAGCCCGGGGCACAACTTTTAGCAATATAGATGTCCATCTTTCATGCTTATTTAGTTAAACGCCCGTTTACACTAAAAGAAATAACCGCAGCTTTTATGTGGCTTGATAAGGAGTGTCTCCAAGACACTTTTCTCTGATCTTTCACAAGTTTTTAACTTTCAGTTTTGTGGCTTATAGGTGGAGCAAGGGCAAGTAACGACCAGCACCAGCGGGTTTCCTGCGATTGGCAGTGTCAACAGGAACCTTCTGTTGAGATATAATTACAGACCAAATAGAACTGAAAGGCTGCTACGCCGGATGTCTTAGAAATACCTGATTTGCCTTTAGAATAACGTGAGGCCGTTCTGTCGATGAGCCTTCTGCAGATGCACAAGGTTATTTTGTCTCTTCCTTTTCGAAACGTTCCGTAAAAATAGGCTTTCCGCAGAAATCTTGTTTATTGTTTACTAGCTGGTATCAAAAGCATGAGAACTAAATCTAGTCGGATGTGTTTGGTCTGATTTCCGATGCAAACAACGAATCGACATCCTCAACTTCTTCTGAAATATCACAGAGATATTACCTGATGGTTCTTAGCACAGAAAAATTACCTTATTTTACACATCCCTATAACGTAAGTGATTACTCTTAATATTTCCAGCTTATGAAATAAATAGTGGTTGCCTTGACCTACGAGGCATTTGTATTCGCATTCTCTCTCACAGTTCTAATTTTCGTGATCCATTGTTTCACTCATTTGCTTCCAGAAAATGGTGGTTTAGTTTGCATGACAACGCCATTTCGTATAATATTCTTGGATATATCTCGGCAAGGTCCCTACGTCCAATGAATAATGGCGCTGCAGGAAACCAAACGGTCTATCTACATTTCGATGGGCACTCGATATTGAACCACATTGGTGAATATTAAACAAGATATTTTGAAACGCATTTTCTTCGCAGATATGTGACTGACCCGACAAGTATTTAACTTAAAATACCCAGTATACTATACTGGACGGCGAATATGCTACAGAAAGGAAGGTAACAGAAGGTGTCGCCCCAAGATAGTGTAACAGGAACTCTAACGTTGTCAACGTGCACAAATGAAATCAGATAGGATCAGAATCGCAATAAGATCGTTTATTGACGATACTGTTGCCTGCAGTGAAGTATCATCATTTACACGAGCGTAAGGAAATTCAGAAAGAGTTAAATTTCCACTCTGTGTAATGAATGGCAGCTCTCCATAGATACAGAATAATGTTTAGAAAGGACCCAGCAATATCTGATAACTAGATTAGTTGTGAAATTTCTGAACACGCCACATCTCCCAAGTTTACCCGAATGGAATCAGACAGTAAAATGCAAATACTGGTTCGAAGTTTGCTCTGATAATTCTATACAGTGGCTTGATGTTTGTATATGGGCATGAAGACGTAGGAAGCAAGACAAAATAGGAAAATGAAAGCAAAATTATTCTGAACTGAATAAGACGTACAGAAGTAAATACGTTTTTTGTCCGCTACATTGAGGACTACATGCTAGTTCGTAACCTCCCAACAGTAAATAATATGTATATAGCATTGACATTTAGTGTAACCTCCCAACAGAAAAATAATATATATATATATTCACATTCAGCGTAACCTACCAACAGTTTACGTCCATAACCTTGGAATAATAAACTGTGACTCATATGTAACCTTTCAATAATTAACTGACTGTGAATCTAAACTGGTAAATTTGGACTTCAGCAGTGCTGCGTCATGGCCCTGAAAGATCATTCTGAATAAACTGAAAATTCTTACCCCAATAAGGTCGCCGGATAACGCGTATATATCTGCTCCTATATGAAATTTTTCTGGCACAGCCCAGTGCAATGCTGGCCGATAGATTTGTCATGTATAAAGAGAAACAACATTTTTCTTTACAATAATCGGGATGATCATGGATTGGAGAAATTAGTAAATTCTTTAAATTGAGATGAATGACTGTCAAAAGTTACTTTTTATAAGAAATATTATTATTAAGAGATTTTTTTTAAATATTAACATGGGACTTAATATAACAATAGTAGGTATGCGCGAGGGTGTTTTACCTTATACTACATCGCTCAGGCACCGTCATCGCTCCCCACGACCGGCCCAGCCAACTCGATACACCAGACTGCTAGCTACTACTTACTCCTACTGCCACACAATTCCTACTGCAGCCAACACTGCTCTTTGGTCTGAGATTTTCTTATAGTTTGCATATCGCAGGCAGCGCTTGAGCAATCCATCGAAATTACATCTGCTTGAGTGCGCTAGCAATAAATTCCGTAGTCATGGACCTCTTACAAGTCTTTGCTCCTGGATAATATTTTGTGATGTTATGCTTGTTAATACTATCGTTTACCGGATAACATTACACCATAACGAAATCTGCAAGATAAGACTACAGGTAGCTCAAGTTTTAAACATCATTTGGCGAACAGAGCTAGCGAAAGTATTAAACACTGTCGAACAAAAAATGGTTCCAATGGCTCTGAGCACTATGGGACTTAACATCTGAGGTCATCAGTCCCCTAGAGCTTAGAACTACTTAAACCTAACTAACCTAAGGACATCACACACATCCATGCCAGAGGCAGGATTCGGACCTGCGACCGTAGCGGTCGCGCGGTTCCAGATTGAAGCGCCTCGAACCGCTCGGCCACACCGGCCGGCACTGTCGTACATTTATCGTTCCCGCAGACTGTTGTGTATCGATAGTAGGCCGCAAGTGATTCTTCAGCAAGCCGGGGTGGCGGAGCGATTCTAGGCGCTGCAGTCCAGAACCGCGCTGCAGCTACGGTCGCAGGTTCGAATCCTGCCTCAGGCATGGATGTGTGTGATGTCCTTAGGTTAGGTTGGTCTAAGCAGTTAAAGTTCGAGGGGACTGATGACCTCAGAAGTTAAGTCCCATAGTGCTCAGAGCCATTTGAACCATTTTTAAAAGTGTTTCTTCAGTGTGGAGTTGCCTACCTCCGTTCACCAGCGTGTCTTCTACGGCATTAGTGTATTCCTATTACACGACCACGATGTTATTGCCCTTGCCTCCAGAGACCGTTATCGGAAACAAGCACAGGCGTTACAGTAAACAAGTAAGTTGTCACTAGGGAAAACGCATCTCACTGTGGATGATTTCGAGACAGTTGTGCGCGCACTATCAAATGGTAAAACGTTTCCTCGTGAAATATCGCGAAAAGCCGTCCAAAGCGTCCTGACTCCCAGGAATAGTAATACTGTGGTCGACTAATACAAGACGGGCATCACACGTCACAATTGTGTGCTGTATACAAACGGTATGTGTATATGCTGTTTGTTTGAGGCTTCACCAGGGAGCTCTAGCTATGTTTCCGAGCAGCACGGCGGCACTGCTGTCAAAGAACAAAACCGTCCGAACATGACGTGCACGCTGACGTACTTCCGCCTGATGGGTAAACAGCGCCAGACATGGTCTTCAGGGGGCTATTTCGAGGTTCAGTTGCAGTTCCAGTTCGGTGCAGTGCAGTCACCGAGACCAGCCAGGTCTCTCCCCTCTGCTTCGCACCGCCGTCGTGCTGCTACGCTACTGCACACTGTGCGCTCCCTCTTCGGACGCCGCCGTGTAGCCATACGAAATGACGCCGAGAATCTGATATCACACCAGTAAACGTCGTGTTTGATATTTCATAGGATCACGAATGAGTATTCAGCTTTAGTTTTCGAGACAAGTCATTGTGAATTAGTGCTGTCAACAAAGTGTTCTGTACTGCATTTCGAGAATGATCTTTTAACACAGCAAGAAATCACCTATAAAATACTGAATAGAAACAGACGATTACAATCGCTAGTGTGTTCTAAGATTGTGTCTAGAACAAATAAAGGAAGTCGTCTAATACATCTCAGTTTCCAAACGTGAAGTCGTTTATTTCAAATTGTAGACGTTACGATATTTTGATGCAAATTATTTTTGATGTGACGAGGTGTTATTAATGGGCATTGAGAGTAATAATGGACCCTAGATACGAGGAATATGTTGAAGACTGAAGAGGATCTCGGTAGAAGTTAGCCGCATATGTGTGTAATAGCCTCACACAGAATTCGCTTGAACTGATTTAGCAAATACGATGGAAAATCAGAATTCACGATTTAAAGTCGCCGTCTGCCCCGAACACTGTCGAGCAAAAGCAATTTGCCCACCTCCTTAAAAGAGTGTTGGTCCACCTTTGGAGCGCAGGACAGCAGCGTGTGTGGACTCGACACGTCCTTGGTGGATATTCGAAGGCGTGTTGCACCAGATGTTTACATGGAGAGTACTCAGTTCCTGAAACAACAGACGGGGAGATGGCGCCCAGTAGCGTTCAAGATGTATTCTGCCGAGGTCAGGTGATTTTAGGGGCTTGAAATCGACGTGGTTTCACTATCATGGTCCTGAAACCATTGTAGCACCAATCTGGCTTTGTGACATAGACAGTTGTCGTGTTGGAAGATGTCATCGCCATAGAGGAATACATCAAGCATGAAGAGATGCAGGTGGTTCGCAGTAACGTTCACGTAGTCCACAGCTGCCATGTTGCTTGCGATTACTATCACAAGTCCACTCATACTGAAGAAGTCATTGGGTCAGCAGGGGAATATGCATTGACTGTCAGCTGCACAGGCCAATGCTCAACTAATTGCACTGAATGATGCCTCCTACACAATTGTGTCTGCAGCTGTTTTGTACTCTGTTACCAGATCTGCCACAGATTTATTTTACAGAGAGGGCAAGGCTCCGACCCACATGTTCTGTGACAAGGCGTGGACGCGAGCATCTTGTCGCCTGCGTGTGACTCCATCGTCCTTCAAGCACTTTCTACATATCAATTATTCAAAATGACAGTCACCATAGCATTATTTATTTTGCCACCAACCGGTTTCAACCCGCGATGGGGTCATCTTCAGGGCAATTTACACCATTTGGTCGCTCGCTGGAGTCGTCACCCTACCTCTGCATGGTTGGTAACTAATGATGACTGACTAACTGATAGTTAACAAACGTGCACAGGCAGGGTGACGACTCCAGCGAGCGACCAAATGGTGTAAATTGCCCTGAAAATGACCCCATCGCGGGTTGAAACCGGTTGGCGGCAATATAAACAATGCGATTGTGACTGTCATTTTGAATAATTGATTAAAAGTAAATTAATCGCTGCTTATCTCCATACAACTATGTTGTCTAAAAATTTATGCTTTCTTTAGCTGCTCGAGAAGGTAGCACGCGTACAGCCAACTATCTACATCTACATCTACATTTATACTCCGCAAGCCACCCAACGGTGTGTGGCGGAGGGCACTTTACGTGCCACTGTCATTACCTCCCTTTCCTGTTCCAGTCGCGTATGGTTCGCGGGAAGAACGACTGTCTGAAAGCCTCCGTGCGCGCTCTAATCTCTCTAATTTTACATTCGTGATCTCCTCGGGAGGTATAAGTAGGGGGAAGCAATATATTCGATACCTCATCCAGAAACGCACCCTCTCGAAACCTGGCGAGCAATCTACACCGCGATGCAGAGCGCCTCTCTTGCAGAGTCTGCCACTTGAGTTTATTAAGCATCTCCGTAACGCTATCACGCTTACCAAATAACCCTGTGACGAAACGCGCCACTCTTCTTTGGATCTTCTCTATCTCATCCGTCAAACCGATCTGGTACGGATCCCACACTGATGAGCAATACTCAAGTATAGGTCGAACGAGTGTTTTGTAAGCCACCTCCTTTGTTGATGGACTACATTTTCTAAGCACTCTCCCAATGAATCTCAACCTGGTACCCGCCTTACCAACGATTAATTTTATGTGATCATTCCACTTCAAATCGTTCCGCACGCATACTCCCAGATATTTTACAGAAGTAACTGCTACCACTGTTTGTTCCGCTATCATATAATCATACAATAAAGGATCCTTCAATCTATGTATTCGCAATACATTACATTTGTCTATGTTAAGGGTCAGTTGCCACTCCCTGCACCAAGTGCCTATCCGCTGCAGATCTTCCTGCATTTCGCTACAATTTTCTAATGCTGCAACTTCTCTGTATACTACAGCATCATCCGCGAAAAGCCGCATGGAACTTCCGACACTATCTACCAGGTCATTTATATATATATTGTGAAAAGCAATGGTCCCATAACACTCCCCTGTGGCACGCCAGAGGTTACTTTAACGTCTGTAGACGTTTCTCCATTGATAACAACATGCTGTGTTCTGTTTGCTAAAAACTCTTCAATCCAGCCACACAGCTGGTCTGATATTCCGTAGGCTCTTACTTTGTTTATCAGGCGACAGTGCGGAACTGTATCGAACGCCTTCCGGAAGTCAAGAAAAATAGCATCTACCTGGGAGCCTGTATCTAATATTTTCTGGGTCTCATGAACAAATAAAGCGAGTTGGGTCTCACACGATCGCTGTTTCCGGAATCCATGTTGATTCCTACATAGTAGATTCTGGGTTTCCAAAAACGACATGATACTCGAGCAAAAAACATGTTCTAAAATTCTACAACAGATCGACGTCGGAGATATAGGTCTATAGTTTTGCACATCTGCTCGACGACCCTTCTTGAAGACTGAGACTATCTGTGCTCTTTTCCAATCATTTGGAATCCTCCGTTCCTCTAGAGACTTGCGGTACACGGCTGTTAGAAGGGGGGCAAGTTCTTTCGCGTACTCTGTGTAGAATCGAATTGGTATCCCGTCAGGTCCAGTGGACTTTCCTCTATTGAGTGATTCCAGTTGCTTTTCTATTCCTTGGACACTTATTTCGATGTCAGCATTTTTTCGTTTGTGCGAGGATTTAGAGAAGGAACATCAGTGCGGTCTTCCTCTGTGAAACAGCTTTGGAAAAAGGTGTTTAGTATTTCAGCTTTACGCGTGTCATCCTCTGTTTCAATGCCATCATCATCCCGTAGTGTCTGGATATGCTGTTTCGAGCCACTTACTCATTTAACGTAAGACCAGAACTTCCTAGGATTTTCTGTCAAGTCGGTACATAGAATTTTACTTTCGAATTCACTGAACGCTTCACGCATAGCCCTCCTTACGCTAACTTTGACATCATTTAGCTTCTGTTTGTCTGAGAGGTTTTGGCTGCGTTTAAACTTGGAGTGGATCTCTCTTTGCTTTCGCAGTAGTTTCCTAACTTTGTTGTTGTACCACGGTGGGTTTTTCTCGTCCCTCACAGTTTTACTCGGCACGTACCTGTCTAAAACGCATTTTACGATTGCCTTGAACTTTTTCCATAAACACTCAACATTGTCAGTGTCGGAACAGAAATTTTCGTTTTGATCTGTTAGGTGGTCTGAAATCTGCCTTCTATTACTCTTGCTAAACAGATAAACCATCCTCCCTTTTTTTATATTCCTATTAACTTCCATATTCAGGGATGCTGCAACGGCCTTATGATCACTGATTCCCTGTTCTGTACATACAGAGTCGAAAAGTTCAGGTCTGTTTGTTATCAGTAGGTCCAAGATGTTATCTCCACGAGTCGGTTCTCTGTTTAATTGCTCGAGGTAATTTTCGGATAGCGCACTCAGTATAATGTCACTCGATGCTCTGTCCCTACCACCCGTCCTAAACATCTGAGTGTCCCAGTCTATATCTGGTAAATTGAAATCTCCACCTAAGACTATAACATGCTGAGAAAATTTATGTGAAATGTATTCCAAATTTTCTCTCAGTTGTTCTGCCACTAATGCTGCTGAGTCGGGAGGTCGGTAAAAGGAGCCAATTATTAACGTAGTTCGGTTGTTGAGTGTAACCTCCACCCACAATAATTCACAGGAACTATCCACTTCTACTTCACTACAGGATAAACTACTACTAACAGCGACGAACACTCCACCACCGGTTGCATGCAATCTATCCTTTATAAACACCGTCTGTACCTTTGTAAAAATTTCGGCAGAACTATATTGACATTTCAGAGTTCCCAGGTCTCGGATCATAACAATTTGCCCTGTGTCACAGTTGATTACCTCAGCGGGTTTCTGCGCAACTCGTGGTCTAGTGGCTAGCGCTGCTGCCTCTGGATCACGGGGTCCCGGGTTCGATTCCCGGTTGGGTTGGAGATATTTCTCTGTCCGGGGACTGGGTGTTTGTGTTGTCCTCATCATTTCGTCATCATCGTTCTTGACAATGAGTAGACTGAAATGTGTAAAAAATTGGACAGTGTAGAAATTGGGACTTCGCACGGGCGTTGATGACCGCACAGTTGGGCGCCCCACAAGCCAAACATCATCAGCAGCATCATCATCTATTGTGCCGGAACCAAGGTAGCCCCTGCAGGGCGGCAACCCATATTGCAACGCAGATGACGGCGTTGTCTATATCGAAGGCGTACCAAAGGCACCATCGTAAACACCGTCTATTTACATACAAGATAATGGAAACAGACATTCCGAGCACTACTTCCCGCAGGGGGAGCTCGAGCCACGGTTTGCAGGAAGTATCACTACGCCAAAACCTGATTGGCTGGAGACAGATATTTAGGGGCTAGAACCAGCCCCGAAGTTCAGTTCACTCCAGATGCCGACCTCGTGTTCTTCGAGTGTGTGTGTGTGTGTGTCGAACCTTTGTGGAAAATTAGAAGGGAACTTTTATTAGGAGACTTTTACTCGTATCGTTATTGTTACCTTTCCTTGTTCAGTCATCAACCTTGTGAACTTACCTCAATAAATGTTGTGTTTGTGAAAAATTGCGAATTGTCAGCCACAACATCATCATCAGTGGGTTTCTCCATTTGCGACCCGTACTGTCACTTGGATAATTCCTCATTCACGTTCCTTGCCGGTCAGGTGGCATCCATTGTGGCGTTGATCGTAATATTTTCACTCTTCAGTATTCAAGTCTGCCACTCACCTACGGTAAAGGAATCGCCTGTACCAGGCGTTACTCGAAACTCTGTATTTGACATCGCGCGAGGTGTCGCACTGACAATACACTGAACTGACTCTTAGGGTGTCGTCGGTTCACATCCACGTCCGCCCATCCGTATTTCGATATTTCTTGTTTCCATTGTTTTCTAAATCGCATAATTTTGACATAAAAAACCTACATGGATTTCATTCCACGTTCTTTCTCATTCTGAGCTTGTACTCTGTCTATAACCTAATCGGCAATTGAAAGGTAGTTCCTAGTCTTTCTTCCTTCTGTACTTAAATGTCAGTCAGTTGGGCTCCATTTTATAAAATTCGTATTTTTACTAGATTTTTCCTTCGTAAGAAAAAACTAATGTTTGTATGCAGGGACTTTTTTTTAAAGAGAGTGAATACATATCCCAGTAAGATGTTAAGTTCAATAGATTTAGGTTACGTTCAAAGAAACTGATATTTGTATGCAGAGATTGTTTTTTAAAGAGAGTGAATATATATCCAGTTACATGTTAGGTAGGTATACAAAATACATCGTTAGGCTCGTATTTTCAGACTACCCAGCTGGTTTTGTTGAACGAGATGCAAAAAGTACTTCTTAGTGCGGAGAACGTGTGAAAACCGCAGGAGGGAGTAGGGTTCACGCAGATGACAATGAAAAATGACCAGTGGGAATATTAATTCTCAGTGGGAAGTCACAGCTAATCCCCCCTCATGATGAATTCTCACGAAAAAGCGGCTCGTGAGAGGAAACTCGTTTGCGTTATCCTATACCCAATTTTTATGTCATTTGCACGCCCTCGGTTTTCAGTAGAGACGGCTCGGAGAAGAATTGCATTCACGAATACGCAGTAAATTTACTATCATTCACGTTACTGTGAGGAATGTATCCCGTAGGCGCTGTGTTTCAACTTGAAACAGCGTCTCTCATTTGATACATTTGACCACTTGGGTAACATGGTGTAGGCAACTACATGAACCAATTACCAATTATAAAATCGTTATAGGACTTTTACACTCTTCATGCCAGCTGGAAAAGAATATCTAGCGCTAATATAATTATCAAGCATGGGTCTCTCATATGACATTTACGCCAACAGTTTTCTCAGTGCTCTGGAAATGAAAAGCAACACGTCATCTTTACTTGCAACTGCTTGATTCAGTACTTAATTCTCTCTCAGCCGTCTACACAGCTCAAAATAATTTTCAAGTCATCCTAGTGGCTTTCATAGTTCGTGATATTTGTAAATACTTTTTAGGCCACAGGAAATGACTAAGCTAAGACACCTGTGTAATGAAAGGAAACATAAACACGCGTTCACATTACTGGTTAATAGAGCGTGCATTGCATCCAGTCTTGAACAGGACAGTGCGGTCAGCGTTCGATGATCAGTCTGTCAACATTTTTTAACTGTCAGTTCATTTTGACTTTAGGGTAACGAGAGTTGCCAGCACTGAAAACCTCGTCCTCCATCGTAATGTATGGCAGCGACGCTGTACACAGCCCAATAAACAGGGGTTGGACAAAAATACGAGTATGGGAACACCAAGAACCACAATACATTACCGCACCTAATATGGCGTAGGAAAACTACTAGAACACAAAACAGCTTTTAGACGCCTCAGAATGGCAAATAAAGATTCTCTATGCTTTTCCAAGAGGATTTTATACCGTTCGTCCTGCAAAAGAGCCGCAAGTTCAGGTAACGAGGATGGAGGTGGATAGCGGTCAGCACCCTTCTCTCCAAAGTAGATTACAAAGGCTCATTAATATTGAGCTCTGGTGGACATCTACATCAATGTCTACGTGGTTACTCTGCAATTCACACTTAAGTGGCTGGCAGAGGGTTCATCGAACCATTCATACTACTTCTCTACCAATCCACTCTCGAATGGCATGTGGGAAAAAGGAACACCTAAATTTTTCCGTTGAAGCTCTGATTATTATGATGATCATTTCTACCTAAGTAGGTGGGTGCAACAAAATATTTTCGCATTCGGAAGAGAAAGTTGGTGAATGAAATTTCGTAAATAGATCTCGCCGCAAAGAAAACCGCCTTTGTTTCAGTGACTGCCACCCTGTGACTGACACTCTCACACCTATTGCGCGATAACACGAAACGTGCTGCCCTTCTTTGTGCCCTTATTTGCACTTTTTCGATGTTCTCCGTCAATCCTACCTGGTAAGGATCCCACACCGCGTAGCAATATTCCCGCAGGGGACGGACAAGTGTAACGTAGGCTGTCTCTTTAGTGGGTCTTCTAAGTGTTTTGCCAACAAAGCAGTCTTTGTTTCGCCTTCTCCACAATATTATCTATGTGATCTTTCAAATTAAAGTTGCTCGTAATTGTAATTCCTTGGTATTTAGTCGAATTGACATCCCTTAGATTTTTGCTATTTATCGTGTACCCCAAATTTATCGGATTTCTTTTAGTACTCATGGTGGCTAGGAAAGATGCCAAAATTCATCATCCTCACAAACCCAGTCATGGACGATGCAAGCTTATGAATAGGGGCTCTGTTTTCTTGGAACACAGCATCACCATTGCGGAAAAAACAGTTCCCAACGAACATAAACAGTTGAGACACTCCGGGTAAGCGAAAACAAATCAAGCAAAAGTAGCAGCTTTCAGTGCCTGATCGAAAATCTATCTCTATAGGCACAGGCTAATCAAATTTACTTACAGATCACTCATTAACGTACCGTATCCATAATGTGAGAATTCTCAGGCACTTCGACCGGTAGGACACGAGGTAGCCTTCGCTGGTGACTCCCGTCATCTGACGTACTCTGCAGTCAGTAACCGAGAAGCCCGCTCTCAGCAAACTTTCTCCACTCGTCATCTCTGGGAGGCAAGACAATCGATCTACGGAGGTGACAACCTCGTAATAAAACCAGAAGTAGTGCCATCACTACCTTATCAGGTGTGTACATGTGCAAATGGAAAAATAGTTTCTAGAACGCATATGTTAGGTGTGACGTAAAACCCTTTAGAAATTCAGTTTAGTTTTGAGTCACCTAGATTCGGCATTTCAAAGAACAAGTAGGTAAGGATTGACAACTAGAAGCTAGGAAACAGGCAATACTTGGTATTGGTTGGAAGGTTGTCTTACGTGGTGCCCCACTGCGGACAACGAGGGCCCGAGGATACGGATTAATTTCCCAGTTATGTAAGTGGTTACAACAAGTCTTAAGTAATTGAACTCAGTACGTTGTCTTTGACGGCGAGTGTTCTTCAGAGAGAAGGGTGTCGTCAGGAGTGCCCCAGGGGAGTGTGACAGGGCCATCTTCTTTAGCTACATACGTAAATGATTTGACTGAACGTGTGAACGGCACTCAGCGGCTGTTTCCTGATGACGCTGTGGTGTTCGAAATGATGTCGTCTTGTGTGACTGTAGGAGGATACAAGATTACTTAGATAAAATTTCTTGTAGGTATGATGAATGGCTGCTTACTTTAAATGTAGAAAAATGTATGTTTATGCAGATGAGATGGAAAACCAAATCAGTAATGTCTGAATACAGCATTAGTAGTCTGCTGCTTGACATAGTCACGTTGATTAGATATCTAGGCGTAACGTTGCCTGAATATCAGTTTAATAAGTTACAGCTCCCAATTACTGAAACGAATTCCTTACAGACAAATGGAAAAACTGGTAGAAGCCGACATGAGGAAGATCAGTCTGGATTCCGTAGCTTTTGACAATGTTGACCGGAAGCCTCTCTTTCAAATTCTGAAGGCGGCACGTGTCAAGTACAGGGAGCGAAAGTCTATTTATAGTTTGTACAGAAACAAGATAGCAGTTATAAGAGTCGAGGGGCATGAGAGAGAAGCAGTAGTTGGGAAGGGAGTGAGACAGGGTTGTAGCCTATCCCCAATGTTATTCAATCTGTATATTGACCAAGCATTAAAGGAAACAAAAGAAAAATTGGGAGTAGGAATTAAAATCTATGGAGAGGAAATAAAAGGTTTGAGGTTTACCGATAACATTCTAATTCTGTCAGAGACAGCAAAGCACCTGGATGAACAGTTGAACGGAATGGACAGTGTCTTGAAAGGAGGATATACGACGAACATCAACAAAACCAAAACGATGATAATGGAAAGTAGTATAATTAAATCGGGTGATGCTGAGAAAATTAGATTAGGAAATGAGATACTTAAAGTAGTAGACGAGTTTTGCTATGTGGGGAGCAAAATAACTGATGATGGTCGAAGTAGAGTGGATATAAAATGTAGATTGGCAATGGCAAGGAAAGCCGTTTCTGAAGAAGAGAAATTTGTTAACATCGAATATAGATTCAAGTGCCAGAAAGTCTTTTCTGAAAGTATTTGTACGGAGTGTAGCCATGTATGGAAGTGAAACATAGACGATTAATAGTTTAGACAAGAAGAGAATAGAAGCTTCCGAAATGTGGTGTTGCAGAAGAATGCTGAAGATTGGATGGGTAGATCACGTAACTAATGAGGAGGTAGTGAATAGAATTGGGAAGAAGAGAAATTTGTGTCACAACTTGACTAGAGGAAGGGATTGGTTGGTAGGGCATATTCTGAGGCATCAAGGGATCACAAGTTTAGTATTGGAGGGCAGCGTGGAGGGTAAAAATCGTAGAGGTTGACCAAAAGATGAATACACTAAGCAGATTCAGAAGGATGAAGGTTGCAGTAGGTACTTGGAGATGAAGAATGTTGCATAGGATAGAATAGTATGGAGAGCAGCATCAGAGCAGTCTCTGGACTGAAGACCACAACAACAACACTACAACGTTGCAAAGCGATACGAAATAAAATGTAAGGACGGTGGAAGGGAAGGCGACTGGTCGACTTTGGTTTATTGGGAGAATTTTAAGAAAATGTCACTCATCAATAAAGGAGACCGCGTATTGAAAATTTGTATAACACAATCCTGAGTACGGCTCGAGAGTTTGGGATCGCAACCACGTCGCATTATAGAACGACACTGAAGCAGTTCAGAGGTTTGCTGCTACATTTGTTACGGTTAGTTTTGATCAACACGTGAGTATTACCGAGATGGTTCGTGAACGGAAAAGGGAATACTTGGAGGCAGACCGACGTTCTTTTCGCAGAACGCTGTTAAGAAAGGTTAGAGAACCGGCATTTGATGCTGACTGCAGAGCGATTCTACTGTTGTCAAGGTACATTTCGTGTAAGTACCACGAAGGTGAGATAAGAGAAATTAGGTTTCGTACAGAGGCTATACCTCCTCCTATTTGCGAGTGGAACAGGAAAGGAAATGACTAGCAGTGGTAAAAGGTACCTTTCGCCGTGCAACGTACTGTAGCTTACGAAGTATGTATGTAGTTGTAGAAGGTTTTCAGTCAAAACATCGAAAGCGGAAATAGTGATGTTTTCCAGCTGGTAACGGTAGAACTTTTTATCAGCAATCTACGTCCGGAAAGCTACGGTCAGACATAATTGTGTTTATTGTCAGTAAGATTGTTATACCTTCCACAATCAAAATTGTTCTGTTAGAGCTATTGCTTTTACATCTTCAACATTTCGCGGCCTTGTCAGCAACTATATAAACATTAATTTTAATTTTAACAACCAACAGCCTCAGTTGCACCGTTTACCTAGAATTTACCTAGGTTTCAGTCGCCGGCCGAAGTGGCCGTGCGGTTAAAGGCGCTGCAGTCTGGAACCGCAAGACCGCTACGGTCGCAGCTTCGAATCCTGCCACGGGCATGGATGTTTGTGATGTCCTTAGGTTAGTTAGGTTTAACTAGTTCTAAGTTCTAGGGGACTAATGACATCAGCAGTTGAGTCCCATAGTGCTCAGAGCCATTTGAACCATTTTTTTTAGGTTTCAGTCGGGATAACCCAACCTTCTTCAGAATAACAGTAACTACCGTTTGTCCATAGTGGACATCGTCAAGCTAAAACTACAAATCCATAAATTATCGTCAGACTGTAAAACCTTATCTCATAGTGCCTCGGACGAGGCAGTTTCAGGAAAACACAGTATCACGTGTGATGATCGTAACACTACATACATAGGTCAGACGAGAAGAAACTTCGGAATCCGCTGAAGAGAATACGTCAACGATTCCCGCTTAAAGTCGTCACTAAGCGCGCATTTGCAAGAAACTGGCCGCTTTATCATCGACATCCGAAAGACTATGCAGGTACTACATTTCGAAAGCAAAGGAACTACCCTTAATTTTTTAAAAGAAGTTGACATTTACCATTTCTCTAAAAAGATTCCCTAAATGTACCTTGAATGTGCAGACCGACCTACGACACAATGGTCTTTTGGCAAATTTTGAGTGTTTAGACACATAAGCGTTAGTCCTATAGCCGACTGTTTTATTATCACAAATCTTTAGTGTCCCAGACTAGCCATTTACATTTCTTCACTAATATGGTATTGTAGTTGTGAAAGAGGGAATTGGCCCTACCACTCGGGCTTTACTAATATTTCAAATCTTAACTATATATCTTTAGTATTTTACAAACTGTATTTGCTAATAAGGGAATTTGTATTATCATATAGGTTTTATTAACATGCTGCATTTTAATTGCGCACTTTCACTATTTTTATAAATGCGATCAATCTTTTTACATATTTTTGAGTAGTTTAGCTTATGCACAGACGCCTTCCACCATTCACGCCGTCTACAGCGTCGGTTTTGTTCTCTGACACCATCCGTAAACATCTTACCCACTGCAGAGTGGTCGATACTGCCTCACCTGCTGCCTCTCTACTATCTCCCGCTTAGGCGCGGTAAGGATGTTCTCGTTTACTTATTACTTTGAAACTGTCTCAGTGCATTACCGGTTTACAACTTGACTTGGTCTGTTTAGTTTTTACCCGGATTTTTTTTAACGTGTTCTACTGCCCCTTCATGTTAAATATGTACTGTGAGCGGCGGAGTTGCTATTCTGTCATTCTGCGCAACGAATTAATCTGAGATGTACCCGTTACCCTGTGGTTCCTGCACGATGCAATTTCCACCCCCATACTACTACAGAAGTCAGACGGACGCTCCTAATGTTCTAAAGAGAAATGCCTGAAAAACTTCCAGCAATAAATATCTTCTGGAGTCGTCCGCTGTTAGGAAATGACACAAAAATTCAAAAAATTTCTTACGTAACTAGTGAGATACTTGGATACTGGACTAGTGCTAGTTAGTGTAAGAAAAACATGAAACTAACGAAAATTAATATTTATTTTTGCAAAAATTCTGAGAAATCACAATGGCACTTTTAGATATGAACTGAACACGTTATTTCCGGGTTCTTTTCGGAAGGTGAAGTTACTTCTTAAGGATAGGATTCGCTAATGAAATTTCTATACAAAGTTTAAGATTGTTATTGGCTTGGCAGAATGGCTGAGAGCCGCGCCTACTCAACTTGAAAAATTATCCGTTAGAATGTTGCTAGGTATGGTCGAGGCTGTCGCATGTGCAATGCAGTGAAGTGTACTGTTGTGGAGGAAATATGGAGCTCGCAAGAGCTGTAGCGCACAATACCGTAAGCTCTGATGACTGCTGTCTGCGCCGCTCGCTGCTGACAAATAAGATAACTCTCATTCTATCTGGATTGACCTTCGCCAATCAAACTCTCCCTACGCCTTGATGAAGTCAAGGACTCCTATTCGCCTCTAGTCTAACTACTGGCATGGTACACCGGTCAGATAACCAGTCCACCGCGATGCCACTCAAGAATTCGCTCGCAGGCGTGTAACTATAGCTTTGTCCGTTCACCCACACAAGTGTGGTGGCCAACACAGTGAACAACGCTTAATCGCAAGGACTCGATATAGAGTCGCATTCCGATTCGCTCTCGACAGAGGTGCTCTCCCAGTGAAGTACTAAGGAGAGACTCGTTCCTCGCTCTTTGAGTACACGTACGAGCGCGCAGGCTCTCGTTACGTGTTCTCGCCTCCAAGAGCAACAACGGAACGGTCCCTCTCCACGCCAGACGCGAAGGGGTATATCTTTCGGTCTCTTCCATTACTCCTTCAGCTCAAGGCGTCAGAAATATTGTCCGCCAATCAGCTTTGCTCTTCTAAAACGGGAGAATGACGTTTCGTTTAAGGCGACCAATCCGGAAATCTGTAGCATCGGCGTTTGGCGTTTGCTGTCTCCCTGTGAAAATCTCAGAAACAGCGTGCTCTGTTTGTAAAGAATGTGTAGCCTAGGTGCTCCTACACAATGTAGCGGAATTTGCTTTTAAGCCGAACACGGGTTCGTTCCCCCCTCTCACTCGGGCGAACGCTGTCTGCTCTATGGGCGGTCGCACACCGACGCAGATGGGTTGAGTCGTCCTCTGAAGAGACTGGCCCCCTGGCGTGCGGTTTGCGTCTACTGAACTAAAAGCTTTTGTGACCGTCATGTCTTGAATGTGTGTGTGTACGCCAGCCATGATTATTTCAACCACGGTGCGCACTTGCGATTTATTAGTTATTTGCATATCGTTTACATGAATTCAAACAACGTTGACTTTATCGAGTTTGGTTTCGAATGAAGCGTCTTGATGTGCGGAATATGATTGTGAGGGTGGAATTTGTAAGCAATGAAGGTCAGGAGACCATGACGTCTTACAGTACTACCGCTTTTAGCGTGCTGTTTGTTTACAGCATGATGTGACTGATGGAGATTGGCTGTAAGGCAGTCACCTTTCGGTGATGTATTAAAGAGAATCTTTGTGAGTGCTCTTCAGGCACAATTCTGTAATGATACTTTTCATTATCTCTGCAGTCTTTACACCATTGCTAATGATGCTTTGTAATTGTTTTTCGTTATTATTTGTACAGATCAACTGAGGATGCGTCTTCTAGTGACGCGAAACTGGTCGTGACTTTAAAAAAAAAAATTGTACATGCAGTGCGGGTTATTTCTTTCAAAATGTGGAATTCTGGCTGCGGTTGCCCGAAATTTAAAGCAGCATGTCAATCTGATAAGGTTTCCAGCCAAACGAGCCAACTTAACAATTTATCAAACACGTGTTTTGTAAATCACATCTTTCCGGAATAAATTACGTTTTCTGAAGGGTCTCCTAAGGAATCTCTGTCGTCCGTTTTATTGTGATTCCTTTTATGTGGATGGTTACTACTAGGTATTGTACAATAGTTACGGTTTCGCATTATTTGGCAACAATAGTGGGCCCTACATGCATAATCGAACAGTGTGGATCTCTTCGCCCATTGTCTAGCCAAACGTCATATCTATTTACGATCAAACTCAGCTGTCAGTTCCTGCTCTAAAAGTGGATCCTGTGGAGGTATTGCTGGATTTCGCTACCATCTTCTTTGATTCCCACCTACTTATAGTGTAGTCTGTAAATAGAATCATGGAGCCTCGTACGTTACCCGCAAGATCATTAACATATACAGTATTTTACATAGTAATAAAAAAAAATGGCTCTGAGCACTATGGGACTCAACTGCTGTGGTCATAAGTCCCCTAGAACTTAGAACTACTTAAACCTAACTAACCTAAGGACAGCACACAACACCCAGCCATCACGAGGCAGAGAAAATCCCTGACCCCGCCGGGAATCGAACCCGGGAACCCGGGCGTGGGAAGCGAGAACGCTACCGCACGACCACGAGATGCGGGCTTACATAGTAATAGCTTTGACACATTGCCCCAGGATACTCCTTAAATTACATACATTGACATTTTTCCAAAGACGAATAGTTGAGTTTAGCAGTGTTATTTTACATTTTTGAAGCTTGTGCGTCACTCCTGTCATCTTCTTGTAGTTTTAACGTAAATCTGCCAGGTGATTGGACTTTATACCAAACTAATTGCAGATGTAGAAACACTATCCGAGACGCTAATCCGGGCGGGTATAAAATGAATGTGCGCAAAGTAAAATAATAAACGTTAAATGAAGGTTTGGCACTATCTGACTACCCCCTGAAGCAGATTTTAGGATCTCTTAATTCTATAAATTACAATCTAAACATAAATGAATAATGAAGGCAACTAATCCTACTAAATGATAAACGTTCTTCATACTTATATATTTATTGTAGATTAAAAAAACCTTTAGGTAACAAAGTTTAAAAAAAATGGTTCAAATGGCTCTGAGCACTGTGGGACTTAACTGCTGAGGTCATCAGTCTCCTAGAACTTAGAACTACTCAAACCTAACTAACCTAAGGACATCACACACATCCATGCCTGAGGCAGGAGTCGAACCTGCGACCGTAGCGGTTGCGCGGTTTCAGACTGTAGTGGCTAGAACCGCTCGGCCAGCGCGGATGGCTACAAAGTTTTCATTTCCTAAGTAAAATTACTAATCAATTGCCCAACTCTGCCCCTTATTATAACTGTGAGGTCTAATATCAATAACACGAAATGACTGACATCATCTACCTCCCAAACACTAGATGATCTACGGTAGTGTGAAAACTCTGTGGAAATAAACTAAAGTGATCACAGCTGTTTAGCTTTTATAGCCCTAATAAGGCGAAGCAATTTGCGATTTCACCGTATGTACTGCGTCCAGTGCTTCGAAGTGATGCTTCTCGTACTCGTCTGCGACGATGGAAGAACTCCAGCCACAAATAAACTCTTTCAAACACTACGACTCCAATACTGTCTTCTCCTCTCTGTGTTCTACAGACGAGAAACGCGAACTCACAGCCAGGAGGACGGAGTTCAGATAACGTCTCAACGTAAGTATAGGCAGAGGAAGTGCTCTCAATTACTAACCGCTGCGTGCTCAACGACGACTTCCAACCAGGAGGTGAAGTCCAGAATCGTATGGGCTCCCAACAGAACAGTGCCTATCTTTTCTAACTATAAACTCTCCTGGGAGCAAAGACAGCAAGTCCGTCTGTACCAACAAAGTTGATATCGAGCGACCGTCACACATGGGCGCTCACAATGGAAGACCACGTCTCTCCACCGCTGGCCTCCCAGCAAGGCTCGGCTCCCCACCCTGGTAATTACAAAAAAGGATCATATTCCCGAAAGCACGGAATGTTCTTTCTCTCTACAGATTCTTCCTAACGCCGACGAACCATATTTTAGTCTTTTGTCGTCCTGCGCGGAAAGTTTGCGAGTAAAAGCCTATACTCGTACAATGATACGCTTCTGAGTAAAAGTCCTTGGAAATAACCCAGGCTGCATGATTTCCGAGGCGACATTTCCTCGTTCCTCTCAGTTGCTTCCAAGATTTTCTTAGTTTCCGACGTATAATCCTTCCCTTCTGGCTACAAAAACCAACCGGTCGCGACTCCATTGTGCCCCAGCGCTCAGCGGCCCCAACGTCCGTCTTGCTACTTCCTGTGTTTAAGCAGGATCAACACACCTGTGGGGGCTTTCCACCCGGGGCCTGAGTTCCGCCTGCCGTTTCATTTCCACTGTCCTTCCAACCTCTAGTAGCAATATAATAAAGACACACAATCATCCTTCATGCAATTAGCGTTAACAATTATTTACAAGGCGTACGTGACAATGTCAGTCTCCTTCATACACTCCTGGAAATGGAAAAAAGAACACATTGACACCGGTGTGTCAGACCCACCATACTTGCTCCGGACACTGCGAGAGGGCTGTACAAGCAATGATCACACGCACGGCACAGCGGACACACCAGGAACCGCGGTGTTGGCCGTCGAATGGCGCTAGCTGCGCAGCATTTGTGCACCGCCGCCGTCAGTGTCAGCCAGTTTGCCGTGGCATACGGAGCTCCATCGCAGTCTTTAACACTGGTAGCATGCCGCCACAGCGTGGACGTGAACCGTATGTGCAGTTGACGGACTTTGAGCGAGGGCGTATAGTGGGCATGCGGGAGGCCGGGTGGACGTACCGCCGAATTGCTCAACACGTGGGGCGTGAGGTCTCCACAGTACATCGATGTTGTCGCCAGTGGTCGGCGGAAGGTGCACGTGCCCGTCGACCTGGGACCGGACCGCAGCGACGCACGGATGCACGCCAAGACCGTAGGATCCTAGGCAGTGCCGTAGGGGACCGCACCGCCACTTCCCAGCAAATTAGGGACACTGTTGCTCCTGGGGTATCGGCGAGGACACCATTCGCAACCGTCTCCATGAAGCTGGGCTACGGTCCCGCACACCGTTAGACCGTCTTCCGCTCACGCCCCAACATCGTGCAGCCCGCCTCCAGTGGTGTCGCGACAGGCGTGAATGGATGGGACGAATGGAGACGTGTCGTCTTCAGCGATGAGAGTCGCTTCTGCCTTGGTGCCAATGATGGTCGTATGCGTGTTTGGCGCCGTGCAGGTGAGCGCCACAATCAGGACTGCATACGACCGAGGCACACAGGGCCAACACCCGGCATCATGGTGTGGGGAGCGATCTCCTACACTGGCCGTACACCACTGGTGATCGTCGAGGGGACACTGAATAGTGCACGGTACATCCAAACCGTCATCGAACCCATCGTTCTACCATTCCTAGACCGGCAAGGGAACTTGCTGTTCCAACAGGACAATGCACGTCCGCATGTATCCCGTGCCACCCAACGTGCTCTAGAAGGTGTAAGTCAACTACCCTGGCCAGCAAGATCTCCGGATCTGTCCCCCATTGAGCATGTTTGGGACTGGATGAAGCGTCGTCTCACGTGGTCCGCACGTCCAGCACGAAGGCTGGTCCAACTGAGGCGCCAGGTGAAAATGGCATGGCAAGCCGTTCCACAGGACTACATCCAGCATCTCTACGATCGTCTCCATGGGAGAATAGCAGCCTGCATTGCTGCGAAAGGTGGATATACTAGTGCCGACATTGTGCATGTGTAGGTCACGGGAATGTATGTAGATGGTTGCTTGTAAGGTGCGAAATTATAGCCACCTTACAGCTATTAAAAGCATCAACTCTTAGCGGCTTTTCATGGCTTTTCATAAATTTTCCAGCATTATTTCGAAGAACGGAAAGGGGGGTGAATTTGGCTTATGCATCCCGTCAATGATGAAGTAGTTACAGAGAACGCGGTTGGATAAGAAGAAGATGGGACAAGACAATGACTGTGTCCTTTTCAAAGTAAACATGCCGGCAATCAGCTAAGTTCATTTGAGGAATCCACGATGGATAAAAAGCTCTGTGGTTGGAGATATGAACTATATTGTCCAAGAAGCTGAAAATCTGCGCCGCCCTCCGCCTCCGTAGCGTAGCGGTATCGTTACCGGCTACCATGCAGGGGCCCAGGTTCGTTTCCCAGCAGGGGACTGGGTGTTGTGAGTCCTTCATCATGATTGACTCACAAGTCGCCGATGTGGCGTCATCAAGAAAGGACTTGCAATACGGCGGCCGGCCTCCCCCGAGTTTTTGTGTGTGTGTGTGGGGGGGGGGATTATGGAGTGTCCCGGTCAACAATGCCATAACATCGTTTTCATTTTTTCTGCGCTGCCTTAATTCTTTTGTATGCAACTGCAACATAAACACTGAAGAGGTTGTTTCTACTACATTAGTGTTGCAGGCCGATTGCAAACACATATCAGCCACATGATATTTTCGTTCCGTTTCGTGAAGTATTCATTTGTAGCGCTCTGTTACGGCAGGCTGCACTAGTAATACCGCTAGCCTCGCGTCTCCTTGGTCCACTTCTTCTAAACACGAGGTGCACTAATTTAGTTGCAGCGCAGCCGTGCGGATCGACTAATCCGAAATCGCTGAACCGTCGCCCGTAACGCAATTAACTTTGGGCAGGCACTGCGTCGCGCTGCGCTGCCTCTGAGGGCCGCTGGGTACGTGAGCGGCTTCCGCGCCGCGCCGCGCCGCGCCGCGTTCTTGTTGCGCGCTGCAGGCCTGCCAACTGGCCGCGTTATCTGCGAGCGCCTTAACTGTCGAATGGCTGTCACAATGGCGCCCAATCAGTTCTAAATTTGGTTTAATCTCTCCGCTCGCGGCCGTAATTAAAACTCTTGCCCGCAGCAAATTATGTGGAAGCGGCACTAATTGAATCTGAGGCCCGGAGGCGAGCCTGTGTAATTACTGCTAGTATCTGCCCCGGCGGCGAGCGGCGGCGCTCCAGAAAGCTCGCGAAAACTGCGAAGGCTTTACTGGGCGCTTCTAGGAAAAGCGGATTCAGTAACAGCGCTGTAACAGTCCGACGCTGATCGTTGTAGAACAGCACTGGAGGGATCTGCATTATTGATCTCCCATGGACAATGACCGTATGGGCGTCGAAGCAAGCCAAGCGCTGTATAGTGTGTGAGATACAGAGGCGAGCGAGTGTGCCGGGACTTACCCCAGTTCACTGCTAGTAGCACCACGTCGCCTTAACGCGTCTGCGCGTAAAGCGCAAGTATTGCACCACGATTAAGTATGAAATTAAAAACCAAAATTTATGTTTAAAACGTTGTTAAAATATAGTTTAGTGTTATAATGTTCTAAATTCCAAGTCCTTGTGTTCTAAACTTAACAGTTTACGTAGAAATGACGTTTTAAGACAAGAGTGGCGCTAAATAATGAAGCTAGAAAGCCAGAATTTTGTCAGAAGGTGCAGTTAGAGCTCATAAACTGCAGGCTTCCAAAACTATAGAACAAAAATTGACTCCAGAATCCACGTTTTTAGGAAAAATCAAAAGCGCTAGATAATGGACTTAGAAACACAAAAATTTGTTTTTTACTTCACTTAACCCCAAAAATAACTGAAAGACCACGTTAAGCTACCTCTTATAGTATTTGAGTAATTAAGTAAAAACCAATTTTGTAACTAAAATGTACCCAGTTGTTCTAGATTAAGTACTGTGATTTTAAAGGAAGAGAATTTTGGTTGAATTGAATGATGAAACATACCAGTTAATAGAGCTATACCAAATTAGAGAGTTGTAGTATTAATAACTGCTGACATAAACTCTACTAAAGATGTAGTTCAGAGGTAACGATCTACCGTTAGTTCCACTACAAAAATTGTAGACGGCGAAGTTTCCATTCTATCACGCTGAAACTTTTCCTGTGCTTTCAAACAGCTTAATTGTATACAAATAAAAATTAAGGGGTTTCTCAAATTATTTGTAACCATATTATTAAAGTTTATGTGCCCGAGAAAGCGGTCGTTCAGAGGCTGCTGCAGTATGCAGATAGCCGTAGACAACAGATGTTCCCTCGGCCGTCCGCTCCAGCACCTACGTATATAAATGCAGCCCGAGAGGCAGTAGCAAGCTTCATTTCGCAATCTGACCCTGTAAGATCCACGTCTGTTAAACGTCGGATAGCGCCCTGCCTCGGATGACGTCAGAGCCGGCCTGTGTCAAATCGCGTATTTGCGGTAAAAACGGGTAGTGATCTCGCGAGGACTGTACACCGTCCTGGATCGCTTAGAAATTGCGAGATTAACTGTTAGTGTGCCGTCGGTGTGAATTACAATTCCGCGTGGCAAGTGGTGACTTTATTTCCGCTTTTATGACGAGCATTAATTTTGAACAATAATTGCAAATTTTCATTGAGTAATTTTAGTCAGGGCGAAAGACAATCTGGTAAGAACGTACCGTAGAGGTCGCCTCTGCTGCTAAATGTACTGTTAGAATAGAAAGACTTGCTTTCAATTGAAAATAGGGAATTTCCAAGTGTTGTATGGGAGAAACTTTATGCAATATAATTTTGATTGGAACTTTATACTTTTATTTAAAATCAAAGTCCTGATCCCGCAAAGAAGTAGGAGGATAGAAACTTTTCTTTCAGAGGGCTGGACCAGAATGTGGTAGTGCAAAAAAATGGTTCAAATGGCTCTGAGCACTATGCGACTCAACTTCTGAGGTCATCAGTCGCCTAGAACTTAGAACTAATTAAACCTAACTAACCTAAGGACATCACACACATCCATGCCCGAGGCAGGATTCGAACCTGCGACCGTAGCGGTCACGCGGTTCCAGACTGAAGCGCCTTTAACAGCACGGCCACACCGGCCGGCTGTGGTAGTGCACACTGGAAACTAAGGTCAGTATGTTTCCCTTCGCTTTCTGGCTGACCACTGAATTAGTAGCCAGGGTCGCGTGAGAAAAACGGCGAACAAACAAATGATTAACTTTTACCTGCTCCACCACAGCGTGAACTACAAAAATTGATGTAAATGAAACGAAGTTGCGAATACGGAAAACCATAAGCCGTATAATTAAACGGCGACATTGAAAACATGCGCAGCGATCGCCTACCAGTTGGCTATCCGACCACGACTCGCAGCTACACCAAAACTTCCACATGTCGTCAACCATGTGTCCGAAACCTGTACTCGTGCATTCATTTCGTATATTCCGTTACAGGGGAGACATCTTACTTGATAGTCGCTAGCTCTGTGTCAGCGGATACATACGCTATTGCAGTGCTTGTGTTATTCCAAATAACGACGCAAAGCTCCTTCGGTCATGCATACATGTGCGAAGGAATAGGTTGTGACGCATTGTTCACGGCAAATGGAAGTTTTGATCTGGCTGTGAGCTGTGCGCAGACAGCCTAATGGTAAGGCGACTGGTCGTGGTAAGCGGGAAATCCGCTTTCGCGTCCAGGTCCAGCACAAATTTTCATTGTCATCGTTCCATTATACAGCTGCGGTGGTTCATATTCGCACCTGCGAATACATTTCACTTACTTCAAAACGACTGTAGTCGCCGCAGTGCCTGTCCTTTCGGACATACCTGCATATTCGAAGAAACACTGCATTGTTCTTCGGAATAACACAGACACTGCAATATCGTATCGTATAAATATTAATTGTCTTTAAGGAAAAAGAACATAAACTGAAGTATCTACTTTCTGTAGTGGGTTAGGTAAGAAACAAGAGTGGAAGAAGAAGATGTAAGTGGGAAATTCGATCGTGCTCTTGGTGAACGAAACATACCGTCTCGTGTGGTTTATCGAAACAACAATTAACCTAAAAACGATATGGGAAATGCCAATAGAAGCCCAGCATATCTTGGATAGGAATTTAGTTTCAAGACGGTCGTTTTTACACCTCCTTATCTCAATCGCTAATAGCGGATTTCTAAGGAATCACTTTGCTATCAGTCTATCTGACTGACTGTTAAGAATCCCTTTTTGCAAGAACGGGTAAACGTATGAAGTTGAAATTTATGCTGCATACTGAAGTCTATGGTCCCTTGGCGGTGTTAGGAATTTAAGTTTCTAAGTCACTGCAATCATCAGATATGGCCATTTTTAGATACCCAAAAGCTGACTGATCAACAGATATAGAATACTTTCCATAGACCCAGAATCATGCATTAAGCAAGGATTCACAGTAAAAATAAACGAAAAAAATCAGAAAGTATTTACTTTGTAATGATATCACATAAAGAAATATCTTTTCGGCATTACAAACTTTCATTGCATTCGTAACCTGTCAAAAATCTCAAGAACTACTGCAAGGATATTGAACTAGTTTTCTGTAATAGGTACAGTGTTACACGAAGTAGATTTGTGTGTACAATTTACAAATATTTCGTAATAATTGGCTGAGATGCGATGAAATGAAGGCCCCTGCCACAGTGTGCCCCTGCCATCTGGCGGTGATAGGCACACGGCCGCCCGACTACGGCGTCGCGCTGGCGCTAGCATCCCTGACAGGATATGCTTATAACATGTACAGTGTCTGTAATGTTCCGAAACAGTACTGGTAACTGATGTGAGACAGAACTTCCACTGTTTGGGATGAGGTTCCGATATCCCATAAAATCAGGGCATCTGCAATTATCGCCAAACTCGAAAATTAATAACATAAATGAAAAATTACGATAGCGAATACGAGATCACACAAAAAATTAAAAATAAAAATTGAAACTTCGAAAGGTCTCTGTGAAGTCGCTTCATAAGACGCTTGTCGAATTCGGTTCAACCTTTTCATTTTACTACCCGATTTTAGCTCAATTCATGAACTCTTCCAGAAAGACTGAGCACTCAAATAAGGCCTATTGATTATTATATGTGTGTTTTAATGTGGGTTTCGGTTTTGTTTTGTGGGAATCGCTGAATTGGTCATCGTCTGCTGGGAGCAGACGATGTTGCTGCTCGTTCAAAGGAGAGCACAGGATGACCAACTTAGGTTTCCAGTACCTGAACAGAGAGGTTTGCTCATCTTAGTCGAGGGCTGTGTCGAAGGCTGCTTTTGTGTGTAAGTTTGGTGACGGAGGGCTACCCCTCTGGTAGCTTCCGCTGCACGAGGAGCTAGGTAATCTGGAAAGAGAAAGGGGCACTCTTCGGTGAACGCTTGGTAAGTACGGATCGTAGCTCTGAAGGGGGGTTTCAGGTGATAGGAATCAGGTTGAGTTAGGACTTCGTTATGTTTAACTGGTGAAATACTTAAGAACTTTAGCTTATCTGAAGCGTGTGAAGAGAGTTATTTTTTTAATGATTTTTAATCTTAGATTTTGTGGAAATTGATTTTGTTTTTGCCTGTTGATTTTATGCCACGTGTTTGGTAATCAATGACCCTTCTGGTACACCACGACATCGCAATAGGCTTTATTTTAACAGGTTGCTTCTTTAATGAGCTACAATTTCTGCAAGAATATCTGTTCTTTCGTGCGCTTTCTACAAACAGCACAACTGTTTGGGTCAGAATGCACCACGTGCGTTAGTTCGGCCGTTTGCAAGCAGCAGACGCAGTTAGTATTTTAAATAATTATCACACAGCCTTGTGTATTGGTTAACTTCTGTCCAGAATAGAGCATGCGTAGAATCGTAATGCAACTTTCACTTAGATATTTTTATGGAATTAACGCAAAGGAGATGATAGAATAATTGTCTCCCACCCCCGTCTTCTGTGTTTCTTCTTGCTGTAGTTAAATTGTGCTCTGTTTCACTCTCACGTAATTCTTACTTAAATATTTCGAGTCAGGCACCAATTATGTGTAGTTAGGATGTGCAACAAAATATTTATTTACAATAAATAATTTACGTGAAAGATAAATCCTTTGGTGTCGATCTTACCCCCTTGCTCTGATTTCCATTCCTGAATTAATCAAGTTGCTTCATGCACGACATGGAGTGCTATTTATCTGGCTGATTTAAGAAATTTGCGTACTTGTAATTAAATTATTAAAGTAATTAAACTAACAATTTTCCAGCTCCATTTTTTCTAAATGGTTAGGAAGGGCTTGGGCTGGTGGCGACCTTGAATTTCTGAATTTTTATCATTATTTGTGTGAGAGAAGCAGCTAGAAATGCGAGATAACGTATATGGCTAGATGAGCAACGTCGTAAACATAGTAATACGTTACAACTTTCTCCAAAATCTTGGAATTCCTGGGGTCGATATCTTGCCAGTACCGATGTCACTACTGGGAAAAATCATAGAGAGGAATGATGAACTTTCTATATACATAATTAACTTTGCGTGGAACCCTCGGAGAGCGAGTCCTATTTGTACTTGTCCTAGTCCTTTAATGTAGCAAACTGTTTGTTGTGAGCGCTATGGGACTTAACTGCTGAGGTCAACAGTTCCCTAGAACTTAGAACTACTCAAACCTAACTAACCTAAGGACGTGACACACATCCACGCCCGAGGCAGGATTCGAACCTGGCACCGTAGCGGTTTCGCGGTTCCAGACTGTAACGCCTCCAACCGCTCGGCCACCCGAGCCGGCAAAAATGTTTGCGTACCTCACCTTAAACAGGAGTTGTTAGTTCACGTATACGGAAGGTAATCAATAAGATATTATTATCAACTTGATATTATTAAGTTACGTAATTTGTTTTTATTTCTTTGCAAAAAGAAAAAGAAAGAAAAAACCGCTCAGCCCATTTAGGGACTGTGTCTTATGGGTCATAACATCAAATCGCTCGAAATGTAGTCTTCAAGTGACGTCTGAGATGACCTGCTTGATAACATTCCTCGTTTATGTTTTGCGTTTGAAGGTGTACGGCAAAAATGCGTCGTATGGCACAGCGGGCAAGTGAAGCAAGCGCTTCAATTGTGGTCAGACAAGTCTGTATGATGATGAACGAGGAGGCAGACTATCTCTCTGTAAAGATCCGGGAATCACAAGACAAATCAAACCCTGGTGCTCGAATATCGACGGGTCACAATCGAGAAGATTGCCGAAATATTTCAAATCAGTTATGGGTCAATTTTTACTGTCTTGCACTAGAGTCTGAAATGATAGACGTGGCCACGCAGTGGGATCCACAGTTGCTGACACCCGTTGAAATGGCCCGCCGAACCGAGGAAGCCCCTAAAATCAGTTGTGAAGTAGTATAATAATTATATTACGATACCAGTAGACAGATTATGATGCACAAGTTATGCATGTAACTCCTTTAACTTCGTAAATACACGGAGTTCTGTAAGCGTCTTCACGTAACCCCTTGCTGGATGTAGTACTTCCACGCATGGCCTGTGCCAGGTTCTGCAAATTTCTAGTCGTCCTGAAGCCACACTAGCAGTATGGAGATTAAGAGGCACCGTTGTCCAAATCTGTGAGTTATTTAACTTAAAAACACATGTTTTGGAAAGAAATGACTCTTATTACTTTCTCTTTATGTCTCCGCGTATTTAACTATGACAAGAGACTACGTGGAAACTTCACAGTCCCTGATAGTGGGATCTTATCTTCCAGAAACACGTTGTCTTTTTAAATTAAATCAGTCATACATTTGGACGACTGGTGTGCCATGATGTCCTTACTGAGCATCTGAAATTTTGCAGCTACGGCGGGCTACGCTAGATGACTTCTCTAGTTGCCTGTTCACTATGAACGAGAGATGGGTGTACCATTATGGCCTTGACACGTAGTAAACTAGCATGCAGTAAAAATATGTGGGTTCACCATCGCAAAAGAAGGTGAAGACCCAGCCAACATAGGACAAGGTAGTTAGGTTTTTTGAGACTGCAATGGCGTGGAGTTAACAGATAGTGCTCGTAAGGAGAAGACGGTAAGAGGAGCATATTCCGTAATACTTCTGAAGAGGTTGTGGGAGGCTGCCAGTATGAAGCATTCTTGGTAGCTGTCCAAGAGGGTGATCCTTGTTCCACAAAAACGGCACAACTCATTCTGCACGGGACAATTAACACATATTGCTGAGCGAGGTGGCACAGTGGTTAGCACACTGGACACGCATTCGGGAGAACGACGGTCCAATCCCGTCTCCTGCCATCGTGATTTAGGTTTTCCGTGATTTCCCTAAATCGTTTCAGGCGAATGCCGAGATGGTTCCTTTGAAAGGGCACGGCCGATTTCATTCCCAATCCTTCCCTAACCCGAGCTTGCGCTCCGTCTCTAATGACCTCGTCGTCGACGGGACGTTAAACACTAACCACCACCACCACATGTTGCTTCTTTCAGCTATATTTCTATTTACCCCCATATTCTCCTGAAATGAGAACCAGTAACTTATTCCCCTTTCCCTGGATTATGAACGGACTGTGTGGCACGTCTAGTATCCTTGTCTGGCACGTTTGAAGCCCGGCCAGACGGTATGGAAATGGATGACGTCCGCTGGCTGACATGAATGCATTTGCGG
Source organism: Schistocerca serialis cubense (assembly GCF_023864345.2). NCBI lineage: Eukaryota > Metazoa > Arthropoda > Insecta > Orthoptera > Acrididae > Schistocerca > Schistocerca serialis. The sequence continues at coordinate 264,343,287 of NC_064639.1, forward strand.
GAACTGCGGTCGCAGATACGAGCGCCACCGCAAGCCACTCATGGCCTGCCAGCCAATCAGGGCTCGAAGATCACGGCCGATGTTTCAAGCCATCAGCAGGGTGGCACACTCCTTCAGTTGCGAATTCTCCGTGTTACCATATAGATCTTACTGCTCATCGTTGTTTTCCTTCTGAATTCGCTACGTTTTAGTTTTCTGTCTTGCTTTGCCGTTTGGACTATATCTGCAGTGCCGCCTGCGTCGTATGTTGCTCAGTCGTGTTTGTCCACTTGTTCTATGGCTATAGGCCGCGCAGGATACGATGGGTGATACGCAGTGACAATTTTCGTCCAAAGTGCTGGTCGAGTTCATTCAGCTGTTTGGAAGGAGACGCAGTCAGTTTCTGAAACCTTTCGGCCGGTCGGCGATGACAGAATCGCGCCGCAAGTTTCTCAAACTATTTTGCAGAAACTACTCGGTAAAAAAATCGTTTTCCTTTTAATTATAGCTTTATATGTCACGTTAATGATGGGGCGCCTATAATTTCGTTAATGGCCGTAGTTATTGTGAAATTTACGTGGAAATAAGACACTGCGCGAAATTCGATAAAGTTTGTGATGACAAATAGCGGTCGTTATGAGTCTGTGTTTGGTGCATATTACATAATATGTTCCAGCCTATGAAATTTAGCTAACATTCTAAATTTTTCTTTTGACTTAGCTGGAATTCTCTATCTGTCACCTATCTCGAGAACAATGACTGACGTAGCACACTCATTTGCGACCGCGCCGCGCCAACTATTAAGCCAGAGTGAAATATATACAACATCCCTTATACTTCATAAGCGGTTTGAGATATCGAAATTTGATTTTGTAAAATAACAGCAAGTAAACAGAAGAGTATTTTGTGATATGGCTATTATGAATGACTTCAATATGTACGGTCACGCTCAAAAGTATCCGAACGACCTGAATTGCATTTCGCCTATTTCGCATGCAACCCAAATAACGCAGCTGTCTAGCAGGTCCTCTAATCGCTCCTTGGTACATCGTTTGACTACTGAAAATGGTTCCAACAAGTCACCACTAGAAAACACTACTCTGTATCGCAATAACTCTAGATGTAAAGTAATACTACGATACTACAAATATCAGGGAACACCTTATCACAGGTAAGACTGTCCTTAAGGCTTGTAAGCTCGCATTTATTACAATAAATGACATATCTGAAATGTTACCACTCTCATTATTACGTCAGATAGGTAATGCACGCAGTAAGTTCGTCGTATTCATGATTTCCTCTTCAAAGTAACATACGGTACGTATTATTTAACACAAAATGACATTAAAATTTTAAGTTATTCACGAGCAGCTACTTGAGAATATGTATGAACTTCAAATGACACGACGAACCGTCTCGTTCAGCATATGGATTCAAACCCAGGTCATGCAGACTAAGCAAAGATTTCGTGACTGACGGAAACTAACAGTCATTCCTGATTAGGCCTACAGAGAGTGATATACCTCGATTTTAGACAGTATCAATTAGCAAATACCAACTTTTAATTACATAGCGCAAACATTTTTAACGGACTACCCAGCACCTATTGTCCCTGTTAACGAACTACGAGAGATGTTAAATATTGCTTCTTAACAAGTAACTTACTTGAAATGCCGCGAAGTAAAGCTTTGTGTTGCACAGGGATTCGAACCCAGAACCTATTAAGATAGATATCGAAGCACAATCAACTGTGACATATCGCATTTTCTCGGCAGTAGCTAGATGTTTTAACTGAAATGACGAGACGAAACCTTAATTTTTTCCTTCCCAAGACTCCAACCCGGCACCTATGGCTGTTATATTCTAGAGAAAACGAACGTTAAATATGGGTTTGTTGCACCAGCAGCGACATGTGAGCATGTTTGAACTAGAAATAATATGACGAAGAGTTCAGTGCTGACTGGGAATAGAGCCCCACAGATATCGTTGTTGACTACACGCAAAGAGACTTAGCTACCCGAATATTTCTCCACCGGAATAACATCTTGAACTTACAGTGATCTCGAAAATAGTTCTGTGTCTCACTGGGAGTCAAAAACGCCAAATATCGTTATTGTTGACAACGAATGAAAATACATTAAAAGTCGAAATTATTATCCCCAGCAGATAGGTGTTCTCAGGCTAGATTTTGATAATACATAATGAAATATTTAGTTCCGGGTCAGGATTCGAACCCATTCATACGCAATATGTGGAGATGTTGAGGAATCTTCAGTTTTGAATAAATTGTAGCCGAGCTGTATTGCGACGAAGGGAACAAATTCTGCGTTAAAGCCGGTCTGAGTTGCATTCCCAGTTCAGAACCAATTTCATTGACATACAGAAGCTCAGATAAAAGATGGAATAAGTGTCCTGTGAGCCTACTTAGCGTTTGTTTCGCCACTAGAAATAATTAACTAGTATAAGAAAGGTTACTGGTGATAGAGTTTCTACATGTCGCCACTTCAGACTTTAGTGTGGCTCAATCTACCGTCTACTTGGTACAGAACGAATATCATTTTTAATGTGAGTTTAAGACCACAATGCCATTATATCTTATCACTTGGTGTAGCCAGAAGAGAATTGAATCTGTCTCTCCCTATCTAAAATCACTGACCGAAGTTGGAATCAAACCCAGACCATAGATTTATGAACCCCTCATCAGCCCAACAGACCACCAAATACTCTTCTCAGTGGCTCATTTTTCTATCATAACGACGATGTGCCACACTGTCTGAGAATTCTGACACACAGGCTTCCTGTATCAATCTGCAGCATGTTCAGTAAATTCATTTACTTGGTTGACCGAATCACCATGAACAAGCGCCCTCGGATACCCAGTGCATACATTCAACTTTGTTTTGTAATCACCCAAATAAAATCACGTAACTGCCACCAACACAGAACTGCCAACAGTGTAGGATGCATAAAATTAAATAGGAAGTGTTCCTTTCCACTTGAGGTACTCTATTGCGCTATCTGTTTGTTGAAAACGTCGCGCAGTGCAAAAGAAAAGGTATAACTGTTTGTCTCTCGTAAGTATTGACCTGGCCTTACGCATTATCCCACAGCGCTGTGGAATGCAGAAGTTCTGGAGGACTTGTAGTTGACTTCTGGAGGTGTTCTAGCTACGTGTCAGCTGGTAGCGTAATGGTGAATATCGCGCACAGTAGACAAGATGTCGCGAGTTCGAGTATATTCACTGCTATAACTTTTAAAACGCAATTATGCTGTCTGCTAAAGTTATCAATCTAATGGAAATTGTAACATAATTCCCATCACTTCTCAATCCAAAATAGTCGTATGTGGAAAAAGGGCTAACTTCTGCGACATTTTGTTCATTTCAGGTTTAACAGACAGCCAGACAGTAGATGCATCTCGAAACTTTTGTATTATGTATGGGTAGAGTGCATCGTGCCAAAATACGTCGGAAAAGTATTTTCTACATTAGCTGTCGTCTGGTAGTTGCATTTTATTCTTCTTCAAACCTTGTTGGAGAGCTTTAACTCAGAACAAGGTTTCTACATGCATGTAATCAATAAAATGCATGTGCATTTCAGACTATTATAGATAACATCAGAGAATTCACATATATCGTTGATGATTAAATTCTCTCTCATGTTTACTATTGTTTTAACAACATGAAATAAAACTTCCCACGATAACCTTACGACGAAAGTCTGTTTTAATAAAGCTGAGTATCTGTACACAAGCGTGCCTCTATCGTTACGAATTGGTAAAATACTAGTCACATTTTGACTGGGTCTGTGTTTAATTGGTATGCTGTGTCATACTCAAGATGTATGCAAATGTGGCATTTCATAAATAAAGTTATGTATTCCTAGAAACCCAGAATTTGCTTGTCAGCAGCGGAAAGAGGCGTTACCTGTTGTGCAGCATTGTAAGTTTTTCACCATTGCACTATGAGCCGAAAGTATTTTCTTGCGATTTCCTCATCGATGTTTGATCTGACTGTTTGTAGCTCTTTCACAGAAGGGATAAAAACGCTGCACTCAGTGAGACTGGAACTACGATCCATAAGAGAAGCTTTTTCAGAGGTCAGCACGTTACCACAGAGCTGGCGAAGAAGTATGAGTACTAGCTTCCTCTTACGAGACCAATAGTGGCTAGAACTCGTAAATCGCTATTTGAAGGACGAGATTAGTTGCGATTTCCACGTGCAACGACTTTCCTGGGATGAAAACCGTAAATTTACAATCTTTTGTTACACTTCAAGCGATAATAACTCAGATTATTCAATGGAAATGACAGGTAAAATCAAGTGAACTTTGAGGCTTAATTCCGTGCACACCAGGAAGTAGCTCGTCGATCACAGAGTTGCCAAACATACATTGCCTTGTTGCCAAATCTCAGTTACAATACCAGCAGGAAGAAGACGAACCGATGTGATCTTACAGCGGGCTGGGAAGTGACCATAGCTGGTGTCTCCAAGTCGCGGCCGCTACTGCCTGGAATACGTAATGCGTCTGGTTCGCATTTCTGTAAGTGGGTTTAGGGACTGGAGCGTAGTTACTAATAATACTCAGAACTGACTGCAAACCAAGCACCATAAATCAGTAACTCTCATAGTTGTTTTTATATTTCTTTGGTAAGTGTACTCAAAACTAAGAAACTCATTCACAGACGTTTTCGTGCCTCACCGATAGTCGAGCACAACAAACAAATAAAAAAAATGGATGTGTGTGTGTGTGTGTGTGTGTGTGTGTGTGTGTGTGTGTGTGTGTGTATGTGTGTGTGTGTGACAGGGAGAGAGAGTGAGAGAGAGAAAAAAATCAAAAAGAAAGAGAGTAAAAAATTGTAAAGAAATTGAATCATGGTATGTAAAGAAGTCATTCATGAAAATGACACGTTCCACATCATTACGTAATATCGTATTCATGATCTATGAAACAAGAATTAAACTAATGTATTCTAATCTAATCATAGCATATCGATTACTAGCCATGAAGAGCCATGAATTACCGAAATTTTTGCTAATACCAGTAACCAAATCTAAACTTGAAATTAGTGACGACAGTTTTTATCAAGTTCTATCAAGACCCTTTCGTCCCTGTTAAAACCACGAAAGATGTCTGACATACCTCTATTCTGAGGAAAAAGTGTGCATGCATTTAAAGATGAAGTGCAGGATGTGAAGTTCTGTGACGAAGATGGGAACCCAACACGTAATCGGATTGTTAACTAAGTAAAATCAAATGTTTCGTATAGGTTTTTCTTACCAGCTGCTAGGTGTTTGAATCTAAAATGAAGATACAAACTTTTGTGCCTAAGCTAAAATCGAACTGCACGTCTACCGTGCATCCACGAATATAGCTTTAGTATCAGTTGCTTATGCACCAATATAAGACGTGTGCGTGTTGGACCAGAAATAACAGCACCTATTGCGATTGTTGGCAACACATGAACAGACATTAAAAATGTACGTTAATTTTCACTAACAGGCCTGTGTGCACGTGATAGGGTTTGAAAAGAAATTATGAATATTTTTGTACTGGATCAGGATTCGGACCTACATACGTGCCTTTGGAGGAGACCTAGAGAAGATTTTAGCCTTGAGAAGAGGAACGAAGTGATTGAACTATACTGTTCCGAGAGATTCAGATCCTCGAAGGAGGAGATACTAATTCGAATCACAGTCCAGCACCAAATTTTTCAGCATCTCTATTTCAATCAAGTACAAGTAAAATAACAGCACTGTTCCTTTAAATGGCTATCGGTTCATCAAATAAAACAAAATTTTTTAATATAAGTAGGTTTACTGGCGACTATATTTCTGTTTAGCATGACTTCTGCTATGTTATTTCCCAACGTAAACCGGCTCTGTCCAGATGGTAATGAAGGAAAGTCATGTTTAATGCGGATTCTGGATTACGACGTCTTTCTCTTGATGTTACCAGGGGTAAAGTAAATCCGTTTGTGCCTCTTAAAAGTAAATGCCTGAACCCAGGCATTGCACCTGTGATAGTTCGTTCCGCCAGACCATTGTTGCCACATTTCCCAGCCGCAGGAGTGTGCTGTAACAGATGATGTGCTTAGCTTACAAAATTAGTCACGGTTGAAAAAACGTGAGTCTATTAAATGGTTAAGTAGAAGCAAGCTTCTGAAGCGGAGATTATGCTATTCTCATGTCATCAGGATGTAAAGACTCTTCTAGGCATCATAGACTCGATGTGAAGCCATTTTGAAATTTTCACAAATTCAGCAAATTTCTTAGTTCGAGAAAATCCACTTGGGAGTGTGAAGTTACCGGATAATTCGATTATTACCGTCTTTATTAATATCATTTTCTTCATACCGCTGCTGGAACACTGTATTTGAAGATCATGTGATGCCTTTTGGTCACTATTGAAGTAGTTTCCCAAGAACAGGTTCTTTCCCTGTCTACGGAATCCTTTTCATGTTAATATCAAACATCAGTAAATTACTCGTAGATCACATTAAAACTAAAGTAATTGATGAAGACGTTACCTGATAACAAAAACGCGCTGCCTTTTTTCATTTACTTGCGCCTAGAAATGGCTATCAAGTACTGCCAAACCAAAAGGTAAGAGATCTTACTGCCTTCCTATATACGTCGCTGTCAGTTCTTCCATATGATTTGGTCGACATGACCAGTTTCAAGTTGTGTATGACAGACAATGTTTTATAAAATCAATTGTTTTCCTTTGCAATAAACAGAAACATTTTCATTCCAAGCTATCCAAGTGGAAAACTTTCGCAATATTAGTTCAAATTTAACATTCGCTTCTATAATGTAGGAAAGTATTTCACAGTTGCAAAACTCGCATCCGACTCATTGACCTTACATTTAGTCGCTGACCATAAATTCTAGCTCAGAGTGACATCAGATTAAGTAACCTAATACAGCGAAGACTGTTTGCCAGTGCTCTTTCTCGCCGGAAAATACGCCATTCACTCATTGGGCTCCATAAGTACACTGTAACAGTAATTTCTGTGTGTATGCAATGCATACGGATTAGAATTTAGTGGTGCTCTCGCTCTTCCACTTCTGTATACAATATGCCTGACCTAAACGGGCCCTTTATCATTACAGGCCCTGGCCAGCGCAACATCATACTGACAACAGTAATGTGCTTATACTGACAACCCCACTGATTTTGTAATCATTTAAACGAAACAACATGACCTTCCAGTGGGAGACATTTCGTCCCCCTTTTGCTTCTGTGAAATTTGTCAGTAAGCTTTTTGCCTTCCAGCCAGTGAAATGCGACAGAGTTCGACCGGTAAATGATTCACAAACCACGATTTAGTGCCGCTAAGACGATTTATTTAAACGTCACAAGACTGCACATAGGTGAAATCGATTTCGAGGAGCAAAGCGTTTGTTATCTTACATGTATGACAGGTGGGCATAAGTGATTTCCAATTTTTTTATTGTACTGAAATAATATTTTGTCACAAAGTAACAAGGTAAGTGTTTTATCCGTATATATTTTGTAGGAAACTCTAATCGTGATGGAAGATTATACACCTGAATGTTTGACACAACTGTTAGGAGAAAACGCTGCATATTAACCAAACACCGCGCCTCCATATCCTCCTATGACACGAGCACGGGATTCTCCTCGCATACCTCTACAGAGCTGTTCCTAGCCCAGCTGAGAATTGGCAACATCGTCACAAACATTAGGCAACACTGTGACAGTGCAATCACTTCCGCGTATGGTACTGAATTGACTCGCAAAATTCACTTGACATTCCCTTACCATTTGAATGACTCGTGCTATATAATCCTCACGTAAACTAAGACACTGAGACAGAAAATTCAACTTTTTGCCTAAAGAAATGCTATTCTTCACATAAGTGACAACTTTTATTATCTTTCACGATGCGTTATGACGATGAGCGATAAATACCATCATGAGAGTGCCGTACAGGCAGCAGTGTGTCCGTAGCCAGGTGGTACCGCCCATGTCTTACGTCAGAATGGCTCAATCAGTTGTCAGTTCTAACGGTGGTATGGGCCAGCGTATGCGATCTTTTTTTTTTTCTGACTGCCAAACTGCTTCGCGATACCAGCGTCTCTGAAGAAATTCGAATCGACCATCAGCGATATGAATTTCAATATTGTTCTCCACTTAAGACTCACATGCCAGGGTGATAAGTATGAAAGAAATGAACCTCTTGATTACTATAGGGCCTGTATGCTAAATTTCCACAGTAGCAATTAGGAACTACCTGCAGACATTTGCTAACAGCGGCTCTAGCAACTTACTTTTTCTCTGGGTATCTTCAAATATGGGCAATTTTGTCACCTTAAATCCAATTGAATATTTTAAATATGACTTGTGAACAGCGTTCACTTCTCCATTAATTAAGGTATAGACCTCAAAACAAGCAATTTGCCTGAGTAGCTATAGAGCAGGTTCTGATATGTATTGACACAATCTTTTGCATCCATTTACCATAGAGAATCAAAGAAAGAAATCAAACACATTACGTTGTATTTGCTCTCTGTGCCTTGACTAATACATATGAATCCATGACAATAATAAATTATTTGAGGAACCTCCCGTGAAAGGAAAAAGAACAGAATGTGGCGCTTTAATTGTGGTGCACTGGATCAGAAACAGCGATATTAATTCTGTGCCACATTGATATATATTGCATTATAGTGTAATAAAATAATCATCAAATAAAGACGGTTTTGTGCCTCCTTTGCTATCAAGAGTGAAACACAAATCGTAGGTCCTTCAGTCTGGAACCGCGTGACCGCTACCGTCGCAGGTTCGAATCCTGCCTTGGGTGTGGATGTGTGTGATGTCCTTAGGTTAGTTAAGTTTAAGTAGTTCTAAGTTCTAGGGGACTGATGACCACAGATGTTAAGTCGCATACTGCTCAGAGCAATTTGAACAAATAGTAGACAGATTTTATGGGTCACCACTCAACAACATTAAAGCATTTTACATGGTCGAGAGTGCGGAGTGGAGCAAAGATTTGCCGGCAGAAGGCGAGACATTGCAGTGCCTCAGCCCCTCGCCGGTAGGCAGTAAACAGGTCCCAGAGAACTCAAACGCATGCGGTGTTCAGAGGCAGATGGTCGGCAAAGAAATCTTTCGCTTAAACGTTGTTGGACCAAACTCTTATTACCAGTGTGACAGAAAGCGAAATCTATTGCAGATTCGCTTGAATTACACTCATTGCTTCAGCACCGAGAGGAAAGGGGCGATAAAAACTTTGTCGACGTGTGCTTTTAGTTACCAGACGTCGTATTAGCTAGTCTCGCGTTTTACCTCAAGACTACGGTCGTAGTCAAGAATAAAGTACTAAGACTGAAGTCAAGACTTCCTCTGGGAAGTTCCGCAGTCTACAATGTTGCCAGATCGAGCATATTGCCGGACATAACGATTCTGAGAGGAGCACGACTGTACTGCCCACCTTACGTGAACGACTCGGTGGTCAATGTTTTGCTCTAAGACTGTATCTACAACACATATTTTATGCTGAAGACCCAGAAGAATTAAAAAACAAAAGTATTATATGAGAGCAGCGTTAACTATATCGTTCGAAGTATTCATGGTATTGAATACGTGTGTGTAAGCGCCTTCCAATGCCCACTCAAGGAAGACAAGGATACACAGTCTAGCTTCAATATTATAAATTCGCCTCAGTTAGCGGATGAACTCAGACCTAGGTTAATAATCATTTAGAATATTTAGCAGTACTGTACCCATTGGTGTTAAACTCGTTTTCAACCAATGATTCCCAAAGATACAGGAACACTATTTGCGATATCTCATTGACAAAATACTTACGCAATACTATCAGACGAAAAGATCAACCTGACACACACTGTGGGAAATTTGTTTTAGAACCTTCGTACCTGGATAATGAGCTTTTTCCTATTTGAGGTGTCTGTGAACATTGCTGATTGAGACGATTTAAGACGAAACTAAATTCCTTCAGCTACGACAATATTTAAAGAAATCGTCTTAAAGGCACTAAATCGTGGTTTGTGAATCGTTTACCGGCCGTACTCTGCCGCATATCACTGGCTGGAAGGCAAAAAGCTTACTGAAAAATTTCACAGAAGGGAAAGAGGGACGAAATGTCTCCCACTGGAAGGTCATGTTGTTTTATTTAAATGATTACAAAATCAGGTAAAACAAACAGTCAGGTTGTCAGTATAAGCAAATTACTGTTGTCAGTATGATGTTGCACTGCCAAGGGCCTGTAATGATAAAGGGCCCATTTGCGTCAGGCATATTGTATACAGAAGTGGAAGAGAGAGAGCACCACTAAATTCTAATCCGTATGCATTGCATACACACAGAAATTACTGTAACAGTGTACTTATGGAGCCCAATGAGTGAATTGCGTATTTTCCGGTGAGAAAGAGCACTGGCAAACAGTTCTCGCTACATTATGTTACTTAAACTGGTGTCACTCTGAGCTAGAATTTACGGTCAGTGACAAAGTGTAAGGTCAATGAGTCGGATGCGAGTTTTGCAACTGTGAAATACTTCCCTACATTATAGAAGCGAATATTAAATTTGAACTAATATTGCGAAAATTTTGTACTTGGATACTTAGAATGAAAATCTTTCTGTTTATTGCAAAGGAAAATAACTGATTTTCCAAAACATTGTCAAAAAAAATGGCTCTGAGCACTATGGGACTCAACTGCTGAGGTCATTAGTCCCCTAGAACTTAGAACTAGTTAAACCTAACTAACCTAAGGACATCACAAACATCCATGCCCGAGGCAGGATTCGAACCTGCGACCGTAGCGGTCTTGCGGTTCCAGACTGCAGCGCCTTTAACCGCACGGCCACTTCGGCCGGCAAAACATTGTTAGTCATACGCAACTTGAAACAGGTCATGTCGACCAAATCATATGGGAGAACTGACAGCGAAGTATATCGGAAGGAAGTAAGTTCTCTTGCCTTTTGGTTTGACAGTACTCGATAGCTATTTCTAGGCGCAAGTAAATGAAGAAAGGCAGCGCGTTTTTGTTATCAAGTTACGTCCTCAACAACTACTTTAGTTTTAATGTGATCTACGAGTAATTGCTGATGTTTGATATTAACATGGAAAGGATTCCCTAGACAGAAGAGGAACTGTGTTGGGTTCGTATCTCCGTCACAGAACTTCACATCATGCACTTCATCTTTAAATGTATGCACACTTGGTTTCTTCAGAATAGGGGTATATCAGACATCTTTCGTGGTTAGTTAACAGGGAAGAAAGGGTCTTGATAGAAGTCCCCGTTTATTACAAAAACTGTCGTCTTTTATTTTCAAGTTTAGATTTGGTTACTGGTATTAGCAAAAATTTCGGTAATTAATGGCTATTCATGGCTAGAAATCGATATGATATGATTAGATTAGATTAATTCTTGTTTCATAGATCATGAATACGATATTTCGTACGGTTGTGGAACGAGTCATTTTCATGACTGAATTCTTTAATACCATGATTCAATTTCCTTACAATTTTTTACTCTCTCTCTTTCTTTTTGATTTTTCTCTCTCTCTCACTCTCTCTCTCTCTCTCTCTCTATCACACACACATACACACACACACACATACACATTGTTTTTTTATTTTTATTTGTTTGTTGTGCTCGATTATCGGTGAGGCACGAAAACGTCTGTGAATGAGTTTCTTAGTTTTGAGTACACTTACCAAAGAAATATAAAAACAACTATGAGAGTTACTGATTTATGGTGCTTGGTTTGCAGTCAGTTCTGAGTATTATAAGTAACTACGCTCCAGTCCCTAAACCCACTTACAGAAATGCGAACCAGACGCATTACGTATTCCAGGCAGTAGCGGCCGCGACTTGGAGACACCAGCTATGGTCACTTCCCAGCCCGCTGTAAGATCACATCGGTTCGTCTTCTTTCTGCTGGTATTGTAACTGAGATTTGGCAACAAGGCAATGTATGTTTGGCAACTCTGTGATCGACGAGTTACTTCCTGGTGCGCACGGAATTAAGCCTCAAACTTCACTTGATTTTACCTGTCATTTCCATTGAATAATCTGAGTTATTATCGCTTGAAGTGTAACAAAAGATTGTAAATTTACGGTTTTCATCCCAGGAAAGTCGTTGCACGTGGAAATCGCAACTAATCTCGTCCTTCAAATAGCGATTTACGAGTTCTAGCCACTATTGGTCTCGTAAGAGGAAGCTAGTACTCATACTTCTTCGCCAGCTCTGTGGTAACGTGCTGACCTCTGAAAAAGCTTCTCTTATGGATCGTAGTTCCAGTCTCACTGAGTGCAGCGTTTTTATCCCTTCTGTGAAAGAGCTACAAACAGTCAGATCAAACATCGATGAGGAAATGGCAAGAAAATACTTTCGGCTCATAGTGCAATGGTGAAAAACTTACAATGCTGCACAACAGGTAACGCCTCTTTCCGCTGCTGACAAGCAAATTCTGGGTTTCTAGGAATACATAACTTTATTTATGAAATGCCACACTTGCATACATCTTGAGTATGACACAGCATACCAATTAAACACAGACCCAATCAAAATGTGACTAGTATTTTACCAATTCGTAACGATAGAGGCACGCTTGTGTACAGATACTCAGCTTTATTAAAACAGACTTTCGTCGTAACGTTATCGTGCGTAGTTTTAATTCATTTTTTATAATACAGTTCACAATTTTCGCGAGGTTTCCTTTAGTGTTGTTAAAACAATAGTAAACACGAGAGAGAAATTAATCATCAACGATATATGCGAATTCTCTGATGTTATCTATAACAGTCTGAAAATGCAGTGGCCGGCCGGTGTGGCCGTGCGGTTAAAGGCGCTTCAGTTAGGAACCGCGTGAACGCTACGGTCGCAGGTTCGAATCCTGCCTCGCGCATGGATGTGTGTGATGTCCTTAGGTTAGTTAGGTTTAAGTAGTTCTAAGTTCTAGGCGACTGATGACCTCAGAAGTTAAGTCGCATAGTGCTCAGAGCAATTTTTGAAAATGCACATGCAGTTTATTGATTACATGCATGTAGAAAACTTGTTCTAAGTTAAAGCTCACAAACAAGGTTTGAAGAAGAATAAAATGCAACTACCAGACGACAGCTAATGTAGAAAATACTTTTCCGACGTATTTTGGCACGATGCACTCTACCCATACATAATACAAAAGTTTCGAGATGCATCTACTGTCTGGCTGTCTGTTAAACCTGAAATGAACAAAATGTCGCAGAAGTTAGCCCTTTTCCCACATACGACTATTTTGGGTTGAGAAGTGATGGGAATTATGTTACAAGTTCCATTAGTTTGATAACTTTAGCAGACAGCATAATTGCGTTTTAAAAGTTATAGCAGGGAATGTACTCGAACTCGCGACATCTTGTCTACTGTGCACGAAATTCACCATTACGCTACCAGCTGACATGTAGCTAGAACACCTCCAGAAGTCAACAACAAGTCCTCCAGAACTTCTGCATTCCACAGCGCTGTGGGATAATGCGTAAGGCCAGGTCAATACTTACGAGAGACAAACAGTTATACCTTTTCTTTTGCACTGCGCGACGTTTTCAACAAACAGATAGCGCAATAGAGTAGCTCAAGTGGAAAGGAACACTTCCTATTTAATTTTATGCATCCTACACTGTTGGCAGTTCTGTGTTGGTGGCAGTTACGTGATTTTATTTGGGTGATTACAAAATAAAGTTGAATGTATGCACTGGGTATCCGAGGGCGCTAGTTCATGGTGATTCGGTCAACCAAGTAAATGAATTTACTGAACATGCTGCAGATTGATACAGGGAGCCTGTGTGTCAGAATTCTCAGACAGTGTGGCACATCGGCGTTATGATAGAAAAATGAGCCACTGAGAAGAGGATTTGGTGGTCTGTTGGGCTGATGAGGGGTTCATAAATCTATGGCCTGGGTTTGATTCCAACTTCGGTCAGTGATTTTAGATAGGGAGAGACAGATTCCATTCTCTTCTGGCTACACCAAGTGAAGAAGATATAATGGCATTGTGGTCTTAAACTCACATTAAAAATGATATTCGTTCTCTACCAATTAGACGGTAGATTGAGCCACACTAAAGTCTGAAGTGGCGACATGTAGAAACTCTATCACCAGTAACCTTTCTTATACTAGTTAATTATTTCTAGTGGCGAAACAAACGCTAAGTAGGCTCACAGGACACTTATTCCATCTTTTATCTGAGCTTCTGTATGTCAATGAAATTGGTTGTGATCTGGGAATGCAACTCAAACCGGCTTTAACGCAGAATTTGTTCCCTTCGTCACGATACAGCTCGGCTACATTTTATTCAAAACTGCAGATTCCTCAACATCTTCACATATTGCGCGTGAATGGGTTCGAATCCTGGCCCGGCACTAAATATTTCATTATGTATTATCAAAATGTAGCCTGAGAACACCTATCTGCTGGTGGATAATAATTTCGATTTTTAATGTATTTTCATTCGTTGTCAACAATAACGATATTTGGCGTTTTTGACTCCCAGTGAGGCACAGAACTATTTTCGAGATCACTGTAAGTTCAAGATGTTATTCCGGTGGAGAAAAATTCTGGTAGCTGAAGTCTCTCTGCGTGTAGTCAACAACGATATCTGTGGGGCTCTATTCCCAGTCAGCACTGAACTCTTCGTCATATTATTTCTAGTTCAAACATGCTCACATGTCGCTGCTGGTGCAACAAACCCATATTTAACGTTCGTTTCCTCTAGAATATAACAGCCATAGGTGCCGGGTTGGAGTCTTGGGAAGGAAAAAATTAAGGTTTCGTCTCGTCATTTCAGTTAAAACATCTAGCTACTGCCGAGAAAATGCGATATGTCACAGTTGATTGTGCTTCGATATCTATCTTATTAGGTTCTGGGTTCGAATGCCTGTGCAACACAAAGCTTTACTTCGCGGCATTTCAAGTAAGTTACTTGTTAAGAAGCAATATTTAACATCTCTCGTAGTTCGTTAACAGGGACAATAGGTGCTGGGCAGTCCGTTAAAAATGTTTGCGCTATGTAATTAAAAGTTGGTATTTGCTAATTGTTACTGTCTAAAATCGAAGTATATCACTCTCTGTAGGCCTAATCAGGAATGACTGTTAGTTTCCGTCAGTCACGAAATCTTTGCTTAGTCTGCATGACCTGGGTTTGAATCCATATGCTGAACGAGACGGTTCGTCGTGTCATTTGAAGTTCATACATATTCTCAAGTAGCTGCTCGTGAATAACTTAAAATTTTAATGTCATTTTGTGTTAAATAATACGTACCGTATGTTACTTTGAAGAGGAAATCATGAATACGACGAACTTACTGCGTACATTGCCCATCTGACGTAATAATGAGAGTGGTAACATTTCAGGTATGTCATTTATTGTAATAAATGTGAGCTTACAAGCCTTAAGGACAGTCTTACCTGTGATAAGGTGTTCCCTGATATTTGTAGTATCGTAGTATTACTTTACATCTAGAGTTATTGCGATACAGAGTAGTGTTTTCTACTGGTGACTTGTTGGAACCATTTTCAGTAGTCAAACGACTGTACCAAGGGGCGATTAGAGGACCTGCTAGACAGCTGCGTTATGTGGGTTGCATGCGAATCAGGCGAAATGCAAATCAGGTCGTTCGGATTCTTTTGAGTACGACTGTACCATGTTATTCCACTAACCACAATCATTTTCAATTGAAGAATGCAGTTTTTAAGTGCCATCGATAGTGGTGAAACGAGAACTGTTATGGGGTTTGGAGCGCCATAAGTGAAGACATTACACGTTTATTTTGTACTGAGAATGTGCTGTTTCATAAGCTGTTTACCTAACTTTTCCTGTCATCACTTAATAAACTTAATGAAATACCTTTTGTCAGAATTCTTTTGCAGCAGTGTCTGCACAACTTGTTACTGATGTGAGACTATGTAACATCTGCTGTGTTTTGGCAAAAGTAGCAAATTTTAACGAGACAACCAGTGAAATGTTTAGGTTTTACTCAAAATTCGCCACTCATGATGCTTCTCTGAAAGTTATAAATGATTAACAAATCAGGCAAAAATAAATAGCTGCATTTTCGACGAAATTCTTTTTAGATACTAACCAAAACAGAGTTGATAGTAGATAATTTTGAATCGCCTCCATGCAAGTGTGGGTGTGGAGGGCTTGCACTTATTACTTACAGAAAATGTAAGCATAGGCTTCAGCTTAGAACGGCACGTAGCCTCCAGCGCTCGGCATTTCCCCAACAGCACCTGCTCGTCGCCCCCACCACTACTTCTCTCCCCATGTGTGCCCTGCTGTCTGCACATCTATTGGCCACGGCGTTCTGTGCACACTATACTCGCTGTCGACACTGTTGGCCAGGCACCTGGCACTTCAAGGAGTAATCATAGGACCTGACACAGTACACTATTTACTAGGTATCTAGCCAGCTTAGCCTCAGTAATTAAACTCTTTCAGGTGGTCATAATAGTTCTCCTTTCATGGAGAAGAAAGTATTATTCCTGCACAAGTATTTTGAAGTGTTGTATCCAAATGTACTAGGCATTTCAGTTCAATATTGTGTTGGGTAGCTCTTGGCTTCTTTCAGGAATTCTTATTAGGCAGCTATTCAGTTTTGCCCATGTTTATTCCAAACAGAGCAAAGACCAGCACTGCAGGGCTTCACTCCATTTTGTGGGGTAAGATCCCGCAATTTTTATTTTAGCTGAACTGTACGTTTTTGTGTAATTAGTAATAAAAAATCACTACACCCGAAGGATAATGCGAATGAGACGAAAAAAATCGGTAAATGTGATGTAAATGTAAAGTTAAACGAATTATTATATTTTCAGAAAAATTGGATGATTTATTCAGAAGAAAGAGCTTCCAAATTCAACTAGGTAGTAACGCTTTGGTTCACCTCTGGTCATTTTGCGAGTAGTGGTTCGGCTTGGCACTGACTGAGAGATGTGTTGGATGTCTTCTTGAGCTACATCGTACCAAATTACGTTAGAACGTCTAAACTTCGAGACGGCTGGATAATATTCCTCACAATGCTCAGAACGTTCTCAGTTGGGGAGATCAGAGGAACTTGCTGGCCAAGGTAAGGTTACACAACCACGAAAGCAACAGACACTCTCTCCGTGTCAGGCGGGCGTTAGCTTGCGAAACGCAAGCCGATGGTGGGTTGCCGTGAAGGCCAACTAAACGGGGCGTAGTCTACCTTCGACGTACCGCTGTGCTATAGGGGTTCCACAGACGACAACGAAAGGGATCCTGCAATGGAAAGATAAGGCATCCCAGACGATCCCTCATGGTTTTCGGGTAGTATGGGGGGCGACAGTCAGGTTGGTATCCCACCAGTTTCCAGGAGGTCTCCAGACACATCTTCGCTGTTCATTGGGGCCCATTTCGCAGTGGGACTTGTCACTGAAGAAAATTCTGCTCTAGTCAATGAAATTCCAGGTTGATGGCGACTCAGGAGTCGCCCCTTAGAGTGGTGAGATGCCAGCCTGACTCCCATCCGCCATGCGACTCGACAACCAAGAGTGATAGTGTGGGGTGCCAATTTGTTTGCTATTACCTCTGACGAGAAATGGAAAATAACGGAGTTAAAAATCACCCATTGTTTATAAAACATTGAAAAAGTCTTTAGTGCTGATAACTGGATCTTCGGTTGGACGTCCTTTCGCCACATAACACGGACTTTCCGTAGCCGCGGGTTTCCTCTTGAACAAAACAGCGCTCATCATTCCCTGACTTCCACTGAATGCCGGATCGCATGAAGTCACATAACGTTAATTCAGTGTGGCCTGAACGTTCTCTTATAAAGAAACCGCCCTAAGGAAATTTAACTTCAGAAATTCAGATCGACTGATCGGGGAATGAACTTCAATAAAAACTTCCTAGTATACTTCTGTTACACTGTAAATGAGGTTAAACATCACCGCAGGTGGAATGGTGTTGTGGTATTGGAAGGGGTTTCTTTCAATAAAATGATGATTAGGGACCCTAGGCGGGTCAGCCAAATATCGGGGGGTTTTAACAAGAATGCTTTTACTTGTTCACTTTGCCTACTGGATCGGGTCGTTGGCTCTGGCTGAAGGCCTGTTATGATACCCAACCTGTTAATTAAAACTGCCTCTTCACTAATTTTGATTAATATTTAATAACTAAATAGTGTTCAGGGAATTGACCACTACTAAACAAACAAGGATAGCATTGAACACATTTATTGAACACCAAACTTCCTAACATCAAACTGAACAATGCATAAGTGATAAAATTAAGCTAGTAATGGCAATGGCGCTTAAATTCCAAGAATAACTCTTAAGGTCGGATAGCGCATCTGTACTTGTTATTTTCTACTCTCTCCCCTTGTCAGACGGCATAAAATATGTCAGACAAACCTACAGCAATTAACAAATACTCAACAAGAGCGTGGCTGGAAAACTGAGCTCTGGTAATCACAGGCGTGCGCAATATCGCAATAATTGCCGCAACTGAGTCTCACGTTACCAAATACAGCATCGTGGACAGGTCAGCAAGCTGCCGATGGCGTCTGCGTCGTCGAGGAGCCCCAATTGCAACAAAATGAATTTATTTTCGCGAACAGGCCTCCTGTTCGTAAACTCCTATTCAAAACTAATTCTGCTTTCTTTCCAATCGTCTCGCACTCGTTAAAACCGGACTCACTAGCCCATAGGCGGAATCCAGTAACGTCTTTAATAAAGTGTGGCTCAAGGAAATTGCTCTGCTCCTGTCTGCTTCCTGTGAGACAGTATTCCCAACCGTAATTTGCGGAATCAGCCTGCCTCTAACAGTAAAACACGACAGTACCCCTAAATGAATACTAGTTTCAGTTGCAGTTGGCAGACTTATTCAAAGTTCTGCACAGCACACTGAAAAGAATTTACTCTCCTACAACAGAGCTGAAAGCACGACGTCCACTCGCTACAGGAGCTAAGACGCTTCTCTTTGTATACAGCTCCAAAAGCTTCCCTCTGCAAAAATTAGCACCCCCACGCTATTTTTCGAGCTGGCCAATCCCGTGCTCCTAGACCAGCACAGTTCGCTCCCACTATTATTTCCTGGCTTCTTCTCGCCAATTAAAACATTCTGCGCCTTACTGCGCCTAGAATGTTCTGGAACAAACTGAAACTCCGTTCAAAATTGAACCCACCAATCGTGTCTCTCTGTTCGCCCTCGCGCGGGGAAAGGTCATTGCACTAGCTCAACCGCGTTTCTTAGAAAGCCCCAGAAAACGTTAAGATTCGTGGGAAGGCTCCCTTAGGCGCCAGCTCATCTCGACATAGTGGTGTCGGCGTAACGCCCAACGCCAACGAGGCGCCGTCGCTGGAAGGCCTGCCTCTGTTGTGCGCGCAATGGGTGCCTACCACCTCCGGCGGCGCGTCTCCCCCAGTGGGACGCTTTCGCATGCCGACTCGTAATGGTCGGTTGTAAACTTTCGCACCCCTCTGCCCTGCCTTTGAGCAGTGCCGCTCGTCCGCTCCAGCCAAACTCCGTGAAAATATCATCTGAACCCCGACTTCAAATGGTTCAAATGGCTCTGAGCACTATGGGACTTAACATCTATGGTCATCAGTCCCCTAGAACTTAGAACTACTTAAACCTAACTAACCTAAGGACGTCACACAACACCCAGTCATCACAAGGCAGAGAAAATCCCTGACCCCGCCGGGAATCGAACCCGGGAACCCGGGCGTGGGAAGCGAGAACGCTACCGCACGACCACGAGCTGCGGACCCCCGACTTCATGCAACATGCGAATTTCTTAAAGTTAATACGCGTCTTATGCCGTCTGATACTCCCTATATTAATTTCAATAGGCTGAATGCCTGATAATTAACATAATAACCGATATCTGACTCGTCTTTGCAACAATTATTATATTACAGTAAGGTGCAAAATACTACTACCTTAGTGTATGCATACTGAGAAAATTTTAAGGAACTAAGTTGATTCCAAATGGTCATTTATTCAGAAAATGGAACGTACTTGTCAGCTTAAATAATATTTATGACGTATTAAACAATAACGCTGTGCTTCCCTATCTGGGAACTGTTTGTTATTACGTAACTCATCAATATTCAGCAACGAGTAGGTTAACTAAGGCACGAATGTGGACGCTCATGTACTCACGTAGAAAGGTCAAACACTAGAGGAATACCCAAAAGTAGAAGTCACCCTTTTCTAGTAAATTTTGCCTTCAAAAGTGACTTTTGGCTCAAAGTGAAAACAATCACGAAACTTATCGGATTAATGAGATCAATCGTGACCGGATCAAGAGCAAAGTCGGCTCTATATCAGTCTAGTTAAACAATAGCAAGAACCCAATAATGCTTCAAATAAATGACTATTAAGATTGCACCAAGTTTCGAACACGAAAATCTGAACTAATTCCTATCCGAAATCACTTTACAACTGCGCACAAAAGTGGCCCATTTCGTTCAACAGAAAACAGTGTGGCGACTGTCACTCATACAAAATCCAGCCTGCTTCGACTCCGTGGAAGAAACTTAGAGTAGGCGAACTGACCAATCGACAAGACGAACATTTCAGTGGTACCATGTGTCTTCTCCATTCAGATGATAGGAGACACAACGTCTGGGTCCTTCGCTCAAAATTTTCTATCTGTTCATCGTCTAGAATTTGAACAAACGCTTGCCTAGCGTGTAACCCTGAGGGAACCAATCGGGAGCCCGTTCATCAATGTCGTGACAGACAGATGCCCAGCGAGGCTAGCGCTCTAAGATAGCTTCAAAAAATTAATCTCAACGGCCGTTCTCAGGCCCCGATATAAAACTGAACCAAGAAAAGCAACGTGTTTTCTCCAGTTAAGTTACAGGAGCTACAAGGTGCACGAGATTACGCTAGATCTTGAAAGATATCCGGAAGTTCTCAGCACACTTACCCATCTGCCTTAACACCTGAGTCGTGGGAGATTTTCGCCATTACCACAAAGCCCATATTAATCCAAGGGCTCCAAACGCAAGCAGTACCACCACTGTTGCAACACCAAATGAACTCTCAGCCTCGGAGACTCTTGTGTCATCAGAACACCTTTCTGTCACCAGGGAGAAGAGGAGTAGTACACCACTCAAGAGATCCATCGCAATCACAGACTCGAGCTTTCTGACAGGGTTTCGTGTAAAACAATGAAGAATATTCAGTCCCTCATCACCTTCATCAAGCACCATTATCATATAACCCTTATTCTGGCTAGTATTCTGACAACTCGCAATTGCCTCTCGAGAACTTCTTAGATGAAATTATTTGGTTAATTGTAATCGTAATCGAATACGCGAAAATAAAACCACTCGGGACTCTTCACAAGCGCTATTTAACTTTTAGCAGCGGTGCAAAAATTTAGGTTTCTTCAGTAGAATGCACGATATGCGACAGCAAAAAAATGTTCAAATGTGTGTGAAATCTTACGGGACTTAACTGCTAAGGTCATGAGTCCCTAAGCTTACACACTACTTAACCTAAATTATCCTAAGGAGAAACACACACCCCCATGCCCGAGGGAGGACTCGAACCTCCACCGGGACCAGCCGAACAGTCCATGACTGCAGCGCCTTACCACGCTCGGCTCATCCCGTGCGGCTATGCGACAGCAAATAAGGATAGAGGGCACGAACTAAAATGATTAAACGTCTCAGACACAACACATTATCATATCAAATACGGTACAGGAAAACCGTTAGCGTCCCCAAAAGCTTCCATCCGTTGCGGAATGGATAAATACGGGTCCTGTACGGTTTTCAAGGGTATCTTATACAGTTCTGGTAACGGTGATGGAGGTGGATGGCAGTCACAGACCCTTTTCTCCCAAGTGCACCACAAAGTCTCAATGATAATGAGATATCGTGATTTGACAGTTCATCTTCATGTTCACAAAACCAGTCGTGGACGATGCGAACTGTGTGAACAGAAGCCCGTGTCGTCTTGGAACCCAACATCTCCATTAGCGAATTATTGTTGTATCATGGGATGGACCCGATCAGCTAAAATGTTCACATAATCCTTGTCAGTAACGCGACAATGCAGAGTAAGCATGGGCTCCATGGAATACCACGATACAGCTGCCCAAATCATAACCGACGGCCCGCCATATCTCACTCTTGAGACGTAAACTTTGCCAAAAGTTGGAAACAGTGTGAAAGAAGACTCATCGGACCAAATGACATTCTTACAATGGTCCACAGTCTAGGCTTTACGGCTACGGCACGTCGTTTTCCTGTTAAGGAAATATAAATAAAAGACGAGTGGTTTGGCAATTCCGGCTCGCTCTAAATTTCCATGCTTATAGAGCTCCCTTCGTGATGTTTTGGTGTTGACAGGATTCGCGAGTGTGACATTCAGTTCTGCAGTAAATTTTCAGCTGTCGTCCTCTTATTTTCCGTCACAGTGTAAGACGTGTATATTTCTGTTGTCTATTGTCAAACCACAATTTATGAAAGATGTTTATATTTTATTAATAGGATTAAGTAGGAATAATTAATATTTGTCTTGCTGGAAATAATTGTGGTAGCAGGGAATCTCTGCACCAAAGACCAAAGTAATGTTGGCAGGAGAGACACCACATTGATATAATTTTAAAAAGGGCGGGAGACACCGAGTATGGATACACTTTAAGAAAAGATTGGGAAAGACCGCGCATTGATACATTTGGTAATTGTAGCAGGGATTGTTTGCACCAGAAAGCATTTTTGGCGGGAGAGACCGCACTTTAGCGTTCGTAGGAAGTCAATAGTAAGCGAGATGTGAAGAGAGTCGGTAGCAGATCTGAAGCAAGAGGTTGAGAGGAGCGGTGTACCTGCCAGCCACCAGCTGTGATTTACAAGAGATTATAAACGGATGTACAGAGACATCAGCAAACTATTATCATAAGAGGAACTAATATTATTGAATTAGTTTTTTGAGAAACTCAGGACTACTGAAGGTATGTTTGCGAAATGCTAGTTGTAAGATTAATGTAAAAAGTTAATGTAAAAAGTAAGTCCCATTTGAACGTTTGTAAAATCATTTCATTCAGAATATAATTAATTTTTGCCAGCAATATTGCATTACTGATTATAATCTATCCCAAAAACCATCAACGTAATAAGGTTGCAAAATTGTATTGTTGTCAAGATAAAGTTTAACTATGAATTATGTAACATCAGCCAAATTAAGTAAAGAATAACGTCAGCTTTGCTATTAAAGAATAACATCAGCTTTGCTAATAAATACAGCCACTCATTATGACAGCTCACCAGCAGCTAATAGAGTATAGTAAAACAGATTATTTATATTCATGTCGCAGTTCGATGTAGCAGTCAGATGGCGAGCCAGTAACAGTAGAAAAAGGTAAGGAACAGTTTTGGGTTATTGCAGGTAACGACTGAAGGCCATGACGACGACACATTCTATGTTTCGTCGGAATAATCAGAAAATCCCTTTTAATAAGCAGCATTTAAATTTGTATGCGAAGATTGAGAAAGAGAATTAATTTCAAAGGGAATATTTCATTTGTTATTATTATGCAAGAGATGGAAATCCTAAGGAAATGTTTGATATGTTACTGTAGAAGGGAAGGTTGCGTAAGAAAAGACATAGAAGAGACGGGAAGGTTTCAACAGTTCTCTTAAATCACGGTCCGTCAAGATCACAGGAAGTATCGTTCACGTTGTACCTTGGCGAATAATGTTTTTCCGCTTTACCTGTACGCGGTATAAATCTTCGATACTGTGCCTCGTGAAACACCAAACAATCCGGCGACGTTGGTTACGAAAGCAGCCACCACTGGCACCAGGAGTTTGCCGACGTTCGAATTCACTTGATTCGGATTTAATCCACTCATAGCTACCCAAAAGACTGTTCTGACCATGACTGATACTTGGAAAGTAATGAGAACATTGGACAGGAGCCTTAAGTCGTTGGGTTTGGTTGGGTTGTTTGGGGGAGGAGACCACACAGCGAGGTTATCGGTCTCATCGGATTAGGGAAGGATGGCGAAGGAGGTCGGCCGTGCGCTTTTAAAGGAACCATCCCGGAATTTTCCTGGAGCGATTTAGGGAAATCACGGAAAACCTAAATCAGGATGGCCGGACACGGGCATGAACCGTCGTCCTCCCGAAAGCGAGTACAGTGTGCTAACCAATACGCCACATCGCTCGGTGCCTTTTGTGGTCAAATACATCAGCTCAACCTGCACACTTGTCTAGCATCTGTATTTATGTTAAAGCCTGCATGCATTTCGCTCGTTGTTCCCGTATTTTTGTTCATCCCTTTCTACTGCCTGGGAGATTACCTGGGTGAGTCGCTGCTATAACCTTGCGACTCTAGCTAAAAATGGGGATGAGATGCGAATACAATAACTCAACAAGAGAGTTTTCAGAGCCTCTTTCACCTTAATTCTCCACAATCCTACCTACATCTGGTGCCCCCGTTAAGCTGAGCAAACCAGTGGAAGGTTGGGTAACAAACCCCAGCGCCGGCCGAGGTGTCCGAGCAGTTCTAGGCGCTACAGTCTGGAACCGCGCGACCGCTGCGGTTGCAGGTTCGAATCCTGCCTCGGGCATGGATGTGTGTGATGTCCTTAGGTTAGTTAGGTTTAAGTAGTTCTAAGTTCTAGGGGACTGACGACCTTAGCAGTTAAGTCCCATAGTGCTCAGAGCCATTTGAACCAACCCCAGCGGGAAACTGGGTCAGGATGTGGAGGACAGTGGAAGGCAAAGGGAAACCACCAATGGAATTACTTTCCTAGACGTTCATGGGATGGACATCTTTGTACAATACTCCGGAGGTAAAGCGTCCCCTATATCGGATCTCCGGGAGCGGAATACAACGAGGACTCCAGAGATTGGGGCAAAGGGAAAGCGAAGGAAGGAGAAGAAGAAGGAAGACTTATTAAGGATTGGAACTGGGAATGTTTTAACCCTTCTCCACGAAGAGAAATTAGAAAACACCAAAAATGAAATGACAAATAAATTGGATGTACTCGTAATGTGTGAGGTGAGACGGGGTGGTTGTGGAGAACTAGAAAGTGACGACTTCCGATTGTACTACTCAGGTGAAGATAAAAATGGATTCTATATGGTTGGAATTTTGATAGGTAAAGGACTAAAGGACAAGGTTATCGAAGTTGAATATATTAGTGGAAGAACAATGAAGATGAGACTGTTAGGGAAACAGAAAGACTTAGTTATCATCCAGGTCTATATGCCAACAAGTAATCGTTCAGATGAAGAGGTAGAAGAATGTTATGAGACGATAGAAAACTTAGAAGAGGGAGAGAAAAGAAATGCATATATAGTTATAATGGGTGATTGGAACGCCGTACTGTGCGGCTGGTCCCGGCGGAGGTTCGAGTTCTCCCTCTGGCATGGGTGTGTGTGTTTGTCCTCAGGATAATTCAGGTTAAGTAGTGTGTAAGCTTAGGGACTGACGACCTTAGCAGTTAAGTCCCACAAGATTTCACACACATTTGAACATTTTTTTTTGAACGCCGTAGTTGACGAAGGACCAGAAGAAAAAGCTCTGCAAAAATTTGGACTGGGAGAAAGAAATGAGAGAGGGCAAAGATTGTTGGAATACCACAACGAAAATTTCTTGATAGTGGGAAATACTCTATTTGATAACCACAAAAGACGACGGTATACTTGGATATCTCAATTTGACAACAAAAGATATCAAATTGATTACATAATGATACAACAAAGATACCTAAATTGCCTAAAGAGTGTCAAAAGTTGTCCAGGGGCAGATATTTATTCTGATCATATATTAGTAATAGCTGAGGTTCCAGTTAAATGGAAAAGAACCTGGAAAGGACAGAAGAGAGAGCACATTAACTTTGAGAAACTGAAAGACAAAGTCAATTGTGAAAAACTAGAAATGCATATTGTGAAATGCACAGATGGAAGATGGGATCGTTTTAAAAATGGGATCAAAGAGGCAGCTAAGGAAACGCTTGGAGTCAAGTAGAGGAAAAGGTAAAGAAAGAATGGGTAACACCAAATATGATAACCAAGATGGATGATGGCAGGAAATGGAAAACTGTAACTACAGAAGAAGGGAAGACCAACTACAGGAGGTTAAATAACGAGTTAAGAAGGGAGACAGAAAAAGCAAAAGAGAAATGGCTGACAGAAAAGTGTGACGAGATAGAGAAATTAGAGAAAGAAGGAAAATATGATTTGATGTACAAAGGAGCAATGGATTTGACATTCAGGAAAAAGAGAAACAACAATGGACAAAAAGAAGTAGAGGCAGCAGACAGTAAAATGGCGAGTGAACACCAAGAAATAATGAGAAGATGGGAAGAATATATAGGATGGCTATATGCTGCAGACAGCTGACCAAGTGAAGAATACCTTGGGATAGAAGAAGAACATAAAGCTGCAGATCATTACAAAGGAAATGCAATACTAACTAGAGAGATTGAAGAATCTATGAAGGAGTTGAAAAACAGAAAGCCAAAGGGAACTGTGAGATTCCTGCGGAACTGTTAAAGTCTTTAGAGAAAGAATGGAAAAGGGAGTTGATTGAACTGTGTAATCAAATGTACATGACAGGAAAACGGCCAAATGATTTTGCAGAAAGTATCTTAATATCTATAGAAAAGAAAAAAGAACACCAAAAATTGTGAGGAACATAGAATAGTGAGCCTGATATCGCATGCAGCCAAATTCTTGCTGATGACGCTCAACAGAAGTCTATATGGATAGCTGAATTCCGTAATAAGAGATGAACAATTTTGTTTCAGGCGAGGAGTGGGAACTAGAGATGCCATTGGCTTACTGAGAGTGATAGGGCAGAGGTACATGGAGAAGGAACGGAAGGTGTATGTTGTGTTCATTGATCTTGAGAAGGCTATTGACAGTGTCAGATGGGACAAACTGATGGAAATCCTAAGGAAACATTGAGTTGACTGGAGGGATAGACTGCTAATTAGAAATTTATATTTGAACCAGAGAGCAAGAGTAAGAATAGGAGGTGTGATGAGTGAAGAAATTGAAATGGGAAGAGGTGTAAGACCAGGTTGTTTTATCACCAACACTGTTCAATACATATTTGGCGGAAATTATTAGTGAAAGTTTTGATGGAAGGAGAGGAGTTTGTATAGGGGGTCGGAGAGTTGAGTGTATAAGATTTCCAGACAACGTGGTTGTGATGGCAGAGAGTGCAAGAGAGATGGAACAAATGTTAGATGATCTAAACACAAAATTAGAAGAATATGGAAGGAAGATTATCAAGAAGAAAACGAAAAGCATGGTAATTGGAGGAAATGGGAGAAAATGCCGTATGAAAAAAGGGGGAGAGGAATTAGAGCAAGTGAATAACTTCAATTACTTGGGAAGCGTAATAATGGAAGAAATGTATTGCACGACAGAAATTAGGAAAAGAACTGCAATGGCAAAAGAAGGATTCAAGAGGAAACGGAAATTACTTTGAGGACCACAAAACAAAGCTCTGAGCAAACGACTTGCCAAATGTTACGTCTGGAGCATTGCACTATATGGTGCGGAGACCTGGACATTGAGGAAAGAAGATGAAACAATATTGGAGGCACTAGAGATGTGGATGGAGAAGAATGGAAAACGTGAAATTGGAAGACCGGGTAAGGAATGAAGAAGTATTAAGAAGAGATGGGGAAGAAAGAAGCATGTTGAAAGCCATCAGAAACAGAAAACGGAACTGGATTGGACATTGTTTGAGGAGGGACTGTTTATTGAAGGAAGGATTTGAAGGAATGTCGAAGGGTAAAAGAGGAAGAGGAATAAGAAGATATCAGATGCTGGACGACATCAAAGGAGGCAAATATTCAGAAATGAAAAGACTGGCTGTGGACGGACAAAATTGAAAGAGGCTCAACGCATGACAAGACCTGCCGTAAGGAAAAATACCACACATACTAGTACATACATATACTGCAACGTGAACTAGTGCCACATGCGAGACGTTGGTGAAACCAGATAACAGTATACAACTTTGAAGAGATCCGGTTTACCGAAATAACAGAGACGATGTCAAAGAAGGAGTAACCATTTTAATTAAAACATACAGAAATATATTTCAACAATGTTAAACCACTAGAGTATCGAACACTAAGGCAACGGTAAAGCTATCATCTCCAATTCGTGAGGCAACCATTATAGCCACTTACTATCAGCAAAGATCCTGTATAAACCTACAAGAGTGGTACCGTGTTAGGGCATCGTTCTAGAAGGTTCTTATTCTTAGTATTCGTCTTAAAACACGGGATTCGTCCAAATCTAGAAATATCATACAGACCTATTGCACTAGTGCAATGTCATCTCATGAAGCTCCGCTTAAAATCGTGGCTGAAATATCAGGAGCTGTTACCTCGAACGGAATGTGGATTTCATAAGGCAAGACACATCCCTGGCATTGGACAGTGAGATAACTTTTCTAACTAACGGGCATATGTCATGGTCCCGGAAATAATTAAAAATTTTGCAACTGCCACGTATCTAGGAAGAAATTTTACGCATTATATGTGATTCGTTCGGTTGTAGACTGGTATACGTAGGTTACCCGACTCTCGCGCAGTGAAGAATAACTTGCCGTAGAGCGCGGTATTAAGTCCCTTATATTGAGACCTATATGCCGAAGATGCAGAGACTGTATTTCGTCCCACCAGGAATGTCCTTCAGTATGCGAACAACTTTTGTTTATACGCCCATTCACTGTGGTTTTGGACGGCAAAATTATAGCTAAACGATACGTGTGAAATTCTTAACAAAGGAGAGTTGCAAAATGGACTTACTCAAAAAGTCTGCAGCGATAAATTCACGAGGAAAAGGCTTAATCATTCATAAACAGAAATGCGGTCTGAACCCTACTATTTCCCGCACAATCGCATGCTAAGTTACTTGGATTCTACTTTAACAACAAACGGGCATGGTGTCATCTTGCGGAGTAGGGGAGAGTGTTACGTCTGAAGGATAGTGTACCTAGAAATACATAATGTTTCCCGGTCAGTGATTCTATCTAGTGACCGATCTTAGAATCATAGAAGGAACGCCCAGTAGAGACCGCCATAAGCAGTTTCCGGTATTTTCTGCTGCTTTTGGACTTGAAGGTATGCTTTCTGCAGCGTTTCTAAATGTTACGAGTTCTACGTATTTAAATGTTGTATAATATACTACCTCTATTTTAAGGATATTGTTAATTCTTCAGTTACAGGGTGAGCGAAATTTAGTTACGTGACCACCGGGTAGCTTATCCATTCTTCGTCAGTTGTGCACCATCTCATAGTAAACGGTTGTCTTCTACCATGTGACACATGATATTGGCAAATCAACAGAGTTTCTTTAATGTCTTAAGAAGTTTTCCCTGTTCCCAATGTAGCCATCTCTGATGGTTGTAAGTAGGTTCCGTTTAAAAATGTTTTTAACTTGCAACTGTATTTCTTCTAAATTTCATTCGATTCACTTATTACTGGTTGGTTACCTTATTCGGACCTCGTTGAAACATCTGCGAGTGAACGGCTCAACGCTTATAGCGCTGGGCAATGCTCGAGTTTTAACAAGGTTTTCTTCACTGCAACTCTTATAAATTTTTTATTTAATGTTATCCATGACCGTATTCAGTAAACATGAAGTATGAAAAGTAACGCTTTTAATCACAATTTTCTCGTGCTTTATTGAATCACACGATGCCTTTCGGATCCTGTGGGTCAATCGCCAGGTGAAAATCGTCTGAATACATGATTTACTTCTGCTCCTGATTGAGGCAATGGAAATATATGTTCTTGCTACGGTGTGAGGTTTTGTATTTCGAGAATCAAATGACGGAAAGTATTATGAGCAACAGTGTAAAGAAGTATGTACTTTAACTGTTTCCTATCATATTTTCCGTCATTTGATTCGCTAAATATAAAACGTAGCGTCTAATCTTCCCACATCGTGTGATTCAATTAAACACGAAAAAACTGTAAACTTAAGGTTTTGATCCAGAATGAGATTTTCACTCTGCAGCGGAGTGTGCGCTGATATGAAACTTCCTGGCAGATTAAAACTGTGTGCCCGACCGAGACTCGAACTCGGGACCTTTACCTTTTGTTATTTGTACATCCTGAGTCCTTTAAATTTCAATCGGTTATTTGTTCCTAGGTACATGACCATGTTGTGCCTTGGAATGGTTTTTACGTTTGGAAGAACGTTACTTTTCTTGGGTAATATTTTTAATTTCGGAAACAATGGGCAGCGCACGCAAAGTGAATTCTATCATATCAGAACGGATAACGAAGTTTGTTAATCTGTTATGACAGTACTGGGTAGAAGCGAAAGTCTGGAAAGTGTCCAAGGCACAATACACACCTCTACCTCACTGAAATGTTGTAAAAAAGGTATGAGGACATCAATGACACTATCTAGTGACTGGTTGGGAGCGGACCTCACGATAATTTTGGCGCCGACTGCGGAATTAACGTGTACGGTAACGCACCACAATGTGTTTCGCTGAAAGTAGATGTCCTTCATTGTAGGATGAGCAGCCTGAACCATGGAGCCAAAAAAGCAACCTACTAAAGCACAGATAGTGTAAACAGTCGAAATGTCGCTAAAGATATGAAGAAAGATGTCAGCTACTTTTTGGTAAGTCGTTGATCGCCATCTGATCATAAACCTATAAAGCCAATCTGGACAAACACGAGCACCTCAAAAGAAAAAAAAATGTTGCGAGGTGAACATAAACGAAAGAAAAGCGAGAGTAATGAAATGTAGTGGTATTGAATGAGTTTTGCTGTTTGCTCATCAAAATAAATAATAGCGACGGAAGTTGAGAGGATATAAGAGGAGGCTGGGTACAGCAAAGAAAACACATCTGAAAAAGAGGAATTTATTAACAGTCATACATATAACAAAAGTGGAGGTAGGTACAAATGCGTGTATTGTTCCACATCTGCTTCAAAATCACTAGACCTGTTTCAACCAAACTAGGTATACATCTCATTTGAAACATCCCCTTAGAAAGATTTATGAATGACTGTGCTGATAAACTCTTACATTATTTGATTTTCAAACAGCTGAGCAGAACTTGTAACACCATAGCTCTAATAGTCTACTGATTTATTTTGCTTTTGTTTTATTTAAAATTACATCGTTGAGCTTCTGTAAATGTGTTTGATTGAATAGATAACACAAAATTGTATACCGCTTTCTTTATACAAACTTTGATGTCATGGTTTAGTTCTATGCAAAGTAGTGTATCTGTCATTTAAATTCTTTGTCCCATTTGAAGGGAACAAAACTTACTATATATAATTGTAATTTCTGTGTGAATAATTTTTTGTAGAAATGTCAATATGTGTAAATGTTTTGTTTTATTTAATGCATTTGGTTGCTGTTATGTACGAGGGTTATTCCAAAAGTAAGGTCCGATTGATTGCCAAATTGAAACCACAGTGAACATCAGAAATGTTTTACTTGTAACAATTAGCTACACCTTTCAGCTACTTCTCTACGTAGTCGCCGTTCTGACTTAGACTTTTGTCATAGCGTTGTACCAACTTTTCAATAGCCTCATCATAGAAGGCAGCCGCCAGTGCTTTCCGCCAATTCTCCACGCTGGCCTACACCTCGTTGTCTGTGTCAAAATGTTGTCTTCAAAGACAGCGGTTCATGTGACCAGAGATGAAACTCAGGGGGAGACAATTGCGGACTGTATTGTGGGTAATCTAACATTTCCATTTGAAAACGATGCAGGAGCATCTTCATTGCCCCTGCAGAATGCGGCTGAGAATTGTCGTGAAGACGAAACAGCACGACAGTTATGTAATGTTGGCTGCATAGCTTCAGGCGAAATTTCTCACCAGGCCCTCGTACTTGGCGGCAGACACTATTTTCTAGACATCTTTACGCACTCACTGCGAGCTCAGAAATGAGAAGAGCGACGTGATGCTAACTGGGGTTATACTAGAGACACTACCCAACACATCTGTGCAAAGCTTTATCGGATTTTCATAGTCGTTTCCATTACGCGACCGATCGGACCTTACTTTTGGAATAACCCTCGTAAATTGCTGATCCTCACTTAGGGTTCTTAGTTATTCTGTATGTAAAAGGTGTAGTGGTTCCCCTCGGGAATGGAACTGTGTAGCGCGCGCAAATTGTGGTTGGCCTAGGTAGAAAAGGTGGAACAAGAGTCAGTCGGGGACGAGCTACCAGTCGGGGACGAGCTACCAAATTGTGCATTGCTATGTAAAAGATGCATATTGTGCTGGTTGCGAGAGAGGCTTTTCCTGCTACTTTCCAATGCCTCGGATGGATGGATAAATAGCTGGAACTATTCTGGAATGTGTATCTATCATCGCCACCAAGAACTGACAGAGTCCAGCAATTCTACCTGCAATTCCACATACCAACATGCAGTTGCCACCACATTGCGCAATCATTACATCGGAATGCTACAATGATGTACAGCCAAGGATCAGCTTAATGGATGTGTTAGTGTGCTCAAATATAAGGTAATTTATATCTGAATTTATGTACCTACCTTGATTTTTCTCCTCATCATAACACCTCTCAGGTTCCTCTCCGTTTGAACTAAATTGATAACCGAGTGTCCCTACTGAAAGAACATTAAAGACCAGTGTTTTGCTAAATAATGCCTCTTGAACGTAGTAAAAAGAAAGTTAAAGTTAATGTGGCAAGAGAGTGAGTTAAAGTAAATGTTGTTTGCTGAAAATAATTTTCCTATTAAAACTGCCTATTAAAGTGCTGTTGCCAACTGCAAAATTAAAAGTTCTTAAGACTGAGGCTTATAAAGTTTTGCTTAGCAAATGATCACCTTGATATCTGTAGTAAATTCTGAAAGGTGAGTCAGTTTCTTGCAATTTTGTCAACATTGTGTTTCGCTGTAGTAAAAGTGGAAAACTGTAATAGTAGGAAATTATATGTTCATAATTGCTAAGTGTTTGTCTCTCTTGTGTATTGGAAGTGCATATTAATAGTATAACTGGATCCACAGTTTGTCTATTGTGTTAATGCTCGATAACAAGTATCGGAAAGACCATTAATTATTAAAATCATAGTTTCTTTCTTCAAATGATAGTGAGAAGCAACCTTTCAGTGGATTCCAATTAACTTTCATTTTAAATAGTAAAGTATTTAACTGAGAGAGACTTAACCTATATCCAATTAATGATTCTGCAGTGAATATAAATAGTAACGTTATAAAGACCATTCAGTTTGAATAAACCCTGAAAGTAATAGTGTTTCGTTATCTATTATAATTTTACAAATAGTTTGTGCTGCTCTAGCTGTTTGTTCCAACCTTAACGTTAACAAATGCAGGTGTCAGAGTTAATTGCACTCGCGTGTGGCCAAGTCTAGGTTGTGTTTGTCCGTTAAAGTTACGCATACCTACTTTCTTAAACGAGAACGTTAATCTTTCTCTTGCCTAATTAGGCTGGCGACCGTTTTCCTTTTTCCTCAAACAGTGTAGATAGGCAAAAATCTTGTTTGTTACTGTTCGAATATTTACGTAATTCATTTTCCGATAAGCCACCTCCATTAGGTACAACACGGTCAACATAACAAAATTCCTCTCAGAGGATAACACTGCTCTGTTGCTTTATGCCATAATTGCTTTAACAAAATAGTTTTACTTCAAAACCTGTTTCCAGCTTTAAGGTTATGGTACAGTAGTAGCAGACGGTAGTGTTATAAACTGAACGTACTCAGACATTTCTCTCTTTACCTATTCTGATCATCACTAAACTGACACACAATATTTTTAGCGCAACGCAGTCTGACTTTCAATAATCTCTACAAAAGAATGGCCCTCAGTAACAATAACCTACACCTTATATGAATCACTTACCTCACAAAACTCTTCGTTACTCGAACTACTGCAATACAGCGAGCGCCAATACTGCCAGCTAAATGAAAGATTCTAACTACTGAAGGCACTAACTACTTATAGGCATAGTTAGCAAAATAGAGAACAAACAATGTATATAACTTAATAATGTTCCAAGGTCATTATACATCAGTTCATGATATCCAATATCACAAATTTACTCTTTCTGATTTACACACGTCCAGATCATCCGCTCTCAAAACTCCGCCATCTCACTCCCCACATCCACCACTGGTGGCAGCTCACCTCCAACTGCGCAACGCTATGCTGTTAACACCCAGCTGCCCAACACTACAATAGCGACTATTCCAACAATGTCACCCAGCCACAGACTGCACACAGCACAGTCAGTGATTTTCATACAGAGCGCTACCAATATAAAAACGTTAAAAATATTGGCGTTACCAATATAAAAACCTAAAGAGCCTACTTACACATTTTGTGTCTGGAAATCATCACTGCAGAGGTAAGAACTGCCTACCTGTTAAAACGGGTGAGGGTGGAAAAGTAGTGTGGCCCAATATGGGCAAATACCCAGCCTTTGTTCATCTAGTACTTAGGGAATGAGAGCACGTAGAGACTTGCAACAAACTTTGCACATAATGTCAAAAAATTACGAATCCTCTTCTCGTCGGAGACCCCCCCCCCCCAAAAAAAAAAATGATGAAAGGAGGAAAGCTTATCGCTTTCTGTTCTTTCGCTGTTCGTGCAGTACGTCTGCCATATGAAGCATGACGTTTTAATTTTAATTTCATTTGCCACATGTTTCGCCGATAGTATTACTATCTACTACTGAATGTACCAGAAAGATTATATTGGTGTATAACACATAGATCGGGAGATGTGACATCATAAACACTGTGTGAGAAACTGCCGCATTATGGAAGATGCTTAAGTTTATTCCTTCGTTGCTACTAATTCTATTCGCAATCCACCACTGAATGTACATACAAAAATATATCATCGTACCACACATAGTTTAGAATATATGACGGAATTTCTGAGATGCGTCAAAAACTGCGGCGTCGTGTATGAAATTTAAATTTATTGCTTTTTTGCTACTACCTCTATTCGAAACACGTTTCGCAGGCTGTATCTAGATATGCCGCTGAATTTACCTAAAAATATATCGTTGCACGACACAACTCTGGAGATGTGAAAAGGTGCTGCATCATGAATAACGTTTTAATTTATTACACATTTGCTACTAACTTCATTCAGTACGTATTTCGCATGCAGTAGCCACATATACCACTGGATGTACCTGCAACGTTACATCAGTGTAGGCCTACAGCACATAGTTCACAAGATACGACGTCGTAATATTGAGACATGCTAAAATCAAACAGCAGGGCAAAATTCACTAGGGATACAGGTGAAATATACTCCTGGAAATGGAAAAAAGAACACATTGACACCGGTGTGTCAGACCCACCATACTTGCTCCGGACACTGCGAGAGGGCTGTACAAGCAATGATCACACGCACGGCACAGCGGACACACCAGGAACCGCGGTGTTGACCGTCGAATGGCGCTAGCTGCTCAGCATTTGTGCACCGCCGCCGTCAGTGTCAGCCAGTTTGCCGTGGCATACGGAGCTCCATCGCAGTCTTTAACACTGGTAGCATGCCGCGACAGCGTGGACGTGAACCGTATGTGCAGTTGACGGACTTTGAGCGAGGGCGTATAGTGGGCATGCGGGAGGCCGGGTGGACGTACCGCCGAATTGCTCAACACGTGGGGCGTGAGGTCTCCACAGTACATCGATGTTGTCGCCAGTGGTCGGCGGAAGGTGCACGTGCCCGTCGACCTGGGACCGGACCGCAGCGACGCACGGATGCACGCCAAGACCGTAGGATCCTACGCAGTGCCGTAGGGGACCGCACCGCCACTTCCCAGCAAATTAGGGACACTGTTGCTCCTGGGGTATCGGCGAGGACCATTCGCAACCGTCTCCATGAAGCTGGGCTACGGTCCCGCACACCGTTAGGCCGTCTTCCGCTCACGCCCCAACATCGTGCAGCCCGCCTCCAGTGGTGTCGCGACAGGCGTGAATGGAGGGACGAATGGAGACGTGTCGTCCTCAGCGATGAGAGTCGCTTCTACCTTGGTGCCAATGATGGTCGTATGCGTGTTTGGCACCGTGCAGGTGAGCGCCACAATCAGGACTGCATACGACCGAGGGACACAGGGCCAACACCCGGCATCATGGTGTGGGGAGCGATCTCCTACACTGGCCGTACACCACTGGTGATCGTCGAGGGGACACTGAATAGTGCACGGTACATCCAAACCGTCATCGAACCCATCGTTCTACCATTCCTAGACCGGCAAGGGAACTTGCTGTTCCAACAGGACAATGCACGTCCGCATGTATCCCGTGCCACCCAACGTGCTCTAGAAGGTGTAAGTCAACTACCCTGGCCAGCAAGATCTCCGGATCTGTCCCCCATTGAGCATGTTTGGGACTGGATGAAGCGTCGTCTCACGCGGTCTGCACGTCCAGCACGAACGCTGGTCCAACCGAGGCGCCAGGTGGAAATGGCATGGCAAGCCGTTCCACAGGACTACATCCAGCATCTCTACGATCGTCTCCGTGGGAGAATAGCAGCCTGCATTGCTGCGAAAGGTGGATATTTACTGTACTAGTGCCGACATTGTGCATGCTCTGTTGCCTGTTTCTATGTGCCTGTGGTTCTGTCAGTGTGATCATGTGATGTATCTGACCCCAGGAATGTGTCAATAAAGTTTCCTCTTCCAGGGACAATGAATTCACGGTGTTCTTATTTCGATTTCCAGGAGTGTATGTGTAAAGACACATGTAAAATATTTTAAATATGTATTAAATACATCTGAAATGTGCATACACGGACAAAACCACACATAAGAACGTCACCCTAAGTCACCGGAAGGATTTCAACCAAATTTTGTAAGAAATTATTTGAGGGTAAGAACCACCAGCCTGTTACAGGGCTGAGTGTGTTAAGAGGGGTAGGACGTCAAACGGGCCGACTTGGAGCAGGAGAGGCACCACAGGACATTTTAATTTCCAGTGTCTATACTTTTACAAGTAAATTCATAAAACTTTGTCAGCATGACCAGGAAGGATTCAGGATTCGCACTCGTAGCAGCGGAAGTTCAAAAACATAACAAAATAATTTTTTTTACATGTGAAGTTTCATCATTTTTTCACGAACTATTGGCTGCATTTGTTGCTATAGGTACACTTTTCTTCATAAGTAAGAGAGACTGTTCGATGAATTTTGTACAGCATACAAACCATACTCACAGGTATCTGAAACTCTAGAATCTATTTATGAAAAAAATGAATGAGTTGTTACGTTTTAAACTTTATGTTTAGAAAAAAATCAAATTTTGTAGTTAATTATCTCAATTTTTACCACAGTTTTTAATAGATTTGGAAAATTCTAGAGTTTCATACACCTGTAAGTATGGTTTGTATGCTGTGCAAAATTCATCAATGCATCTCTCTTACTTCAGAAGAAAAATGTACCTATAACAACAAATGCAGCCAATAATAAGAGAAAAAATGATGAAATTTCTTATTAAAAATAAATTATTTTGTTATGATTTTGCACTTCCACTGCCATGAGTGTGAATCCTGAATCCTTCCTGGTCATGCTGACAATGTTTTATGAATTTATTTGTAAAAGTATAGACAGTAGAAACTAAAATGTCCTTTGGTGCCTCTCCTGCTCCAAGTCGGCCCGTTTGATGTCCTACCCCCCTTAATGTAGAGAGAGAAGCTGTAGGAGGAGATGGACAAACAGCGACGGGGAAGGACGAGAGGGGCACAGATATGGGCTAGGAGGAGGACGGAGAGAGAGGGAGGGGAAGATGGACAAGAGAGGGGAGCAGAGGAGATGGGTAGGGAAACGAAAGAGGAAGAGACAGGATGAGGGATTGGGGGAGGGGGAGAGGAAGAGATGGACAGACAGAGAGGGGGTGAGATGGAGGGGGGGAGAAGAGGAGATGGACTAATAGATGATTGGAATAAATACATACCAGGTATTCAGAAAGTCCAACGTAAATTTAGCGTAATAGGTAGTCTTCTCTGAAGGTATTTGTTGGAGTGTAGCTTTGTACGATGACAAACAGGCCAGGCAAGAAAATAACAGAAATTTTCGCTATTCGGTACTATAGAAGAACAGTGAAGTGTAGATGGATTGTTCGAATAAGTAACGAGTAGGTACTGAAAAAGTATTGTCAAAAAAAGGAAGTATAGCACAACTTTACTAAAAGAAGGTATCGACTGATAGGACATATGAGATATCAAGGCATAATCAGTCTGGCATGGATGAAATTTGGAGGCTAAAAACTTTGGAGGGGAACCAAAGCCTGAATACAGTAACCAGGTTCAAAAGGATGTAGGTTGCAGTTGTTACTTGGAGATGAAGAGGCTTGCACAGAATAGACTGATGTGGAGAGCTGCATACAACCAGTCCTCGGACCACTGCACCGTTAATCAAGGGTATAAAGTTCATTTTCATGGAACATAAGCGTATAGGTTCGTGCAGTTTTCATAAACGGCAGTGTAAATTAATTACAAGTACCGGCTCTCCGACCGGAGTGTCTTTCTCACGCAGTATCGGTATCAATAACTGCAGCCGTATCCGTCGGACGTGCTTGTGAGTAGAGGCTGCTGCTAACGAGCAGCCGCCCTCTGTGTAAACCACGGCTGCACAAAGGCCCTACGGAACAACAGCGGGCGCGCGCGCACAAAGCGCGTATCCTCGAGGAAATGGCGTGCAGGCCTGCCAAGCTTTTGTTTCCGCGTCTGTGAGCTTCCCTCACTCCGTCATTTGCGGGATCCTGAGAGCCTGCCCGCAGATGTACCGGGCAGCCGTCGCCAAGGAGTTCCGCACGGGGCGGGAGGATATATACGTGCATTATTTGCGAAGGGACTACCAGTGTTTTTTTAACAATGCGAGCGACATTTCTCCGCCTGCTACTGCTTCGCTCGTAATGAAGCAGTTAGCGGGGGAGCGAGACAATGGTCATCTACGTACTAAACACACCAGGGTATGCTCGATGACTTGTATGTTGTATTTAATTACATAT
Organism: Schistocerca serialis cubense; assembly: GCF_023864345.2. Taxonomy (NCBI): domain Eukaryota; kingdom Metazoa; phylum Arthropoda; class Insecta; order Orthoptera; family Acrididae; genus Schistocerca; species Schistocerca serialis. The sequence continues at coordinate 264,382,240 of NC_064639.1, forward strand.
TCTCCCCTTTTCCTCTAAGTCATTAACCTAGTTATGTCATTTTTAAACACTGCAAAGTTTACAACGTTAAATATGGCCAACCATCGAACTGTTATCGCTTCTGTTGAGCTGAGCGACAGATCTGATTTTCAACTGCCTGACCAATTAACTGCAATAGTCAACACTTACTTTACAGAGTCATAGACCATAAGAGAGTGTACAGCGCTCGTCTTGCGTTAGCAAGACTGATCAGAGAGTGTATTGGTGATGATCGTCTGAGCTCGGACAGATTTCCGGTGGAGACACGAACCTCCCCATTATGTCGCTATGGGCACCTGAAATACATTGGATCCGCCAGACTCAGGATCTGGAGGAATGGCTGTAACGCTGCAGAAGGATGTGGAGTGTGTCACGAATTTTTAGTAAAATAGTAGTGCCCATGTTTCTTGAAGGGATGCCGTTTTCAGTTCTAATAATTTCCTTTGCAGTGGTTCACAAAACACGTTTACATAATCATTTATTCGCGACCTGCGCCATACGTAATTTAAGATGGTCTTACACCCGCGTTATTGAGTCAGAACAATGACAGTTACGATTAACAAACTCTAAACATTGCCACAGTATAACTGATAAGGCATATTCTACCGTTATCGACGGGATCTACGCCCGACACGCAGCCTCACATCTCTGCTGTCCCTTCCAGAGTGCCGATTTGTAATCTTAACAGAGTACAGGAATGTGCTTCCGTGTGTTTTGGGCCAATCAGAGACCTCCTTTTTGTCTCCTATATGTATGTTCCCATCTGGGGTCGATCAATGGCCGTCTACTTATTTTGTTAATATAATGCCATGTCACCAGGGATGCTACGCACGACGCTTTCCATCGCCCAGTTTATTTACCCTCCTTCTCACAATACACTGGCAACAAACTGCTCAACATTGCGTAATCTCAAGTCATAACACGCTGGGTATCCATTATTAACATAATCATTGTAAGTTGGAGGATTCGAATGGCTAGGCTGTCAAAACCCAATGCCATTGTTATTCAACTTATTCAACGAGTTTCCCTTTTGGGTAAGTGCATGATGGTCTATGTTTTCCAGTTACCGATTATATCCCTAAAGTGTCCTTCAGGTCTTCTCTAATGTCTCCACTGCACCCCTGTCGTTATCAGGAACAAATAACATCAGATGTAGAAATGAGTGCAAAGAGTGACAGACCTGGTGAAACATTTTTATTAAATTTTTACTTAAACTGAAATAACTGGGAAGGTGAAACTATTTAATTAGTTCTTATACTGCTGAGTGAAAAGGAATGCAAGTGGACCTGCTTAAACTGTTGAGTGAAACTGAACGTACTGTCACTTTGCTTGTGTTTATCATTTCATATCTGACCTACAGAATTATTCCTGACAAATACAACTCAAACACAATCTGACTGCTCAAATAATTGACACAAAAGAATGGCTGTGAATTAGAAGAAATCCTAACAATAACCTATACATTTCATAAGACACTTACCTCACAAAAAAATCTTCATTATACGAACCACAGCGATACAGCATTCACCAATACAGCCAGCTAAATAAAAGATTCTAACTACTGTAGGCTCTAACTTCTAATAGGCATGTGGTTAACAAAGGAAAGATTTTGCTGCAAAGCAAACAATGTATTTAGCAAATTTTACCTTAATAATGTGACATCCAATTCAAAAGAATTATATAATAGTCCGTGACATCCAGTTCCAAAAAAATTATATAATCATCAACAATCTTAAATATCCATGACAGACACACGTCCAGACCGTCCGCTGGCGCTAACACTTCAAACCTCTATCCTCCATCACTGCTAACTATTAACTTCCAACCACCATCACCGCTGACTATACACCTCTTAAAAACTGCCATCACTGCTGGCTATTCACGTCTAACTGCGAGTCTGATCAGCCACAGAGTCTCCTACAGAGGGCGCACAGCGTTGTCAGAGTTACTAACGCAGTCTATCGCGTTGCCAACATATAAACATGTAAACAGGCTACTTACACTGGTATACATAGAGGATGCTCTAGCTATTCTAACTTCAAATCATCAAGTCAGTTTTTTTTTTCAGATTGCCAACACATCTCTGTGGGTAGTTGTTATAACACAGCGACCGGTTCAAGTCAGTTTTTTTTTTCTTCAGATTTCCAAGACATCTCTGTGGGTAATTGTTATAACACAGTGACCGATTGTACCCCTAAGGTGTTCTTTACAGATTTTATTATTATGAACAAATGTATTCAGGCGTGAAAATGGGTGCAAAGGATGACAGACCTTGGATATGTAGTGGATGTTGTGGCGAAACTTACTTCAAACCTTCAAGATTATTTTTTTCTTTTTTCATTGTGCCAAGATGTCTCCGTGGGCAGATGATATAACACAGAAATAACGCATTTTTCATGCAGACTGTTCAGAAGACCAACATAAAACGTCACGTATGACAGTTATTATTCAACCTTTCTCAAAGAAATCAGTAAGTTTAATCTAGGCAACACTAACCATAACCTCTTAGTTCGTGATCGAAGACCATGAGATTTCAGCTCTTGCTTTCTTTCATTAGTGACTTGAAGTGACATGCCCAATGTCATTCACACTGACGAATTGGTTCTCTCATTTTAAAAAGAACGGAATGCAACTGACAAACTGTTTTCGCAGTGGCACCACTGCGGTGACGATGTTTCTCGAAACTTTCTCTCAGTCAGTTATTCCTGTGAAATGTAGTGTACCGTTTGTTCTGACATATCTGCGATTTTAACTGTGTTAAACGACTTTAACTACGAATACTATGTTATGCACATCCTCGATCGTTTCATCTGTGGTTACAGTTTCCGGACGTCCTTCCTGACAAGTACTCACACGTTTACTTCCCACCGCTCATTAATCGTTGAAAATGAATGAACTAAAATAAATTGATGTCGAACTTCCATCAAAAGCAAGGAATTTTATAAAAAACGTTCTAGTTACTCAAATTATACTCCGTCCTCTCCCCTCCCCTCCCCTTCCTCCCCCCCCCTCGCCACACATACGACAAAATTACCTTAAGAGGCCATTTAAACGAGCTCTTCCACAAACCAAAGTAACTATTAGTTAACGTTACTGTGGAGTATGTGCTAGAAAATCAAAAAATGATTTGTCTTAACACCATATATGAGCTAATGTTTATTTAGATAGCAGATATCAGGCTATAATTTATTTTTCGCAACTGATCAAGTTAGGCTACCTCTACAAAATCACGCATGATATATGGTGACAGCTATTATTCAATCATGAGAAGTTAAATGGGGACGACTGTAGAGAGACTTAGCTCAGTGCTAAGAGACTGGACTCGCATTCGAGAGGAAAGGGGCTGCGGCCATCCAGATAAAGATTTTCGTACTGTACCTAACTCGCTCGGAGTTAGGATCAGGTTGGATGATTTGCAACGATACAGCTATGGGTAGCCAGTGTGAAAATAGTTCTCTCCTTTTCTTTATTGTAATTTAACATGTTTAAGTCGTAGACGACAGTTTCTTATAATTTGCACAGGTTTGTTTAACCACCATAGACTTGCGATTTACGAATACGAGTATGTAATCATTATAAGGAGAGCTTGTAGTGAGCCAAAATAGACGATTCGGCGAACGGTAACTTTTGAAGTAATATTCAAAGACAATTTCTCGAGTGCTGTCGGCATCAAGCGCTTCTTTTCGTTTGAAACAGTGAATGAGCTTCCTTAATGTCAACTATGCGAAGTCTGCTATTGAATGTATGTAGCGCTGCTACGATATTTAAATTTCAACAGCTTTACAAAACATGACGACGGCTGTTGGAAAGTTACATGGAACAAACGGAACGAATAATATGAACTGATCAGTTGATAATTAAAAATCGTGGAAAACCAGCGGAACCAGCCGTTGACGTTGCAGAATGCTGGAATGCATCCACGAGGTGGAACGCTGCTAGTCTTAACAGCAGACTGGTGTGAAAAGCAACTTCCGGTAGGCAAATATTATATATTAATTTCTGACTAATTAAACTGAAGAGTGTTTTCTTGTGAGATTAAATTGATGCGTTTAAATACTGCTTATTTTGTAATTAACGACTTTCCATTTACCTTTGCTGATCTTCATTTAACCCATTCGGTCATGGCGTCCTCATATAAGGACATACTAAATAAATGCTTAGTATATTAAAATTCGTTAAATTTTACCATTTGTAATTTTTGTTCTCATATTGTCACAAGCAGAGAGTTTATTTGAGAACAGTGTCGAAATCTCCTGTCAATCTGTAGTACCACAAAACAAAACTGAACGTTACAGTCACATGGTCGCTTGCCAGTAACTCTTGTACCTCCCATCAGCCGGTTAATATCTTCTGAGTCTAGGTAAAAAAAAAAAAAAAAAAAGAAAAAATGTTTGTGCGTAGAAAGGTGCATTCTTGAAGGTGAAAACTAAAGGTGTCTTTCAGAACGAAAGGAAAGTGACATATTTTCTCCAAATGAGGACATTGTGATTGAAAGGTTGTAATAGCATAGAAATTTAGGGCATTATTTCGCTGTCTTTTTAGTCATCTTACGGTGGTTTCATAATGCCCGTGTCCAAGACAGACGGAGGACACTTACAGAAAAAGTTATAGAGCTCCTTAATTCATCTGAAATTGAGGGTCTATCCGATGATCCTAGTGATAATATTGAACAAGAGGACAATGACGGAGGTAATGTTAGACGTTTTTTATCATACAGTATATTGTAAGCTGAGTATCCTAGACGCAAAGCCCGCTAACTGCATGATAAGTGACACTGAGATAATCACGAAACACTCTTCCCATCCAAACGACAATGCAGTGGCATCACGAATGTTATTGTTGTGTAAGAATTTGTTACAGCGCAACCAACCTAAAGCTGAATAAGAAAAATATTAATTCAAATCGTAACAGACTGACAGATAGCTTTGAATGTCCAGATTGGAAAGTCTGATGTCCGTTCACGTGCTTTGTATCCGGACATGGCAGGGCGACAGCCACACCTATTGGGCATTTAGCAGGCTTTGTACCCGAAGATAACACGCAGTTAGCTGCTTTTGAAACCGAACACGATTTTCGACAGCCATTATCAGGGTTTACAGCCAGTTTTGCAACCTGGAAGTGGACGCATGTTTGCTCATGCTGTTGATATTTCATGCGCAAATGCATGTATTGAGTACAAGAAAAACGCATATGGGGACGCGTTGTATCCCCTTTGGGGCGGGGAGGGGAGGGGGGGCACTTGTAATATTTTATACATCTAAAAAATCATGATTTAATTCGGAGAACTGGATAGCTTTTTTTTTCAGAAAAAAAATAATTCATGACCTAAAGGGTTAATCTGCCCACTACTCGAATGTACTTAATTCATTACAGAATCATACAGACTAACAATTCGCTGTTGTCAGTTTGGATGAAACATAGCCTAATTATTATAGTAATTCGAAATTACTTACGATAATTTCGTGGGTGAGAACACCTGTTTCCACCGTTCACACTGATAGTGAAATGTTTCTCATTACAGCGACTTCTGACAAAACTTTACTTAAAAATTAGTTTTAATTTGTAATTTTGATGTAACGGGAAGTGGTATGGAGGTAGGTGATCATCATTTTAAAACTTTTATTTAACAACAGAGCAGAAATTTTGTATTACGACCAAATTAAAAACAAAATAGATAAATAAATGGGTTAGAAATCCAAAAATGCAAAATGCAAAAGCCCTTACAATTAATTAAAATCCAAAAACAGGCAGTTAATGAGCGAGGATAACGTCACCTACTGAGATTATCGTGTACTAGGGTATGAAATACATTGCAAGGAAAAAAGGGAAATAATCGTCTGTAGGGACTACTTTTTCTCTAAATACCGCTACACAGCATCCAATTCTGAATCGAACACATGTACTGTGGAAGAACTCATACTTCTGAACATAGCCGATCTCCCATTCTACGAATTGGTCGCATATCTTTTTGTGACACTTCTTAGGTCCTTTATCGCTCCAAAAGACTGCTGGAGATGACAGTATTGATCCTCATAACAATTATCTAAAGAGTAAAGTTCATTTTCAAATATAGAAATCCAACGGTATGATGGTAAGCACGAAACAGCATAGAAAGTCGGCCAGTTTCACTTTTTGTCGTTACAAAAGTAACTCCCCTTTGTGTGAAATCTTTAATCTTCAGGTTTGCTATCTGGTAGAAGGATCGAAACGTTCACCACAATAATCATATTCTTATTGAATTAATTGTGAAACTGAAGGAATTTTGGTCGTAAATAACAAAAGAGTGGGTGGCTGGCGTAGAAACAAAATAAAGACCACTTACTGATCTCACAAATATGAAAAATTGTAACAATAGTCACTATTAAGAAAAAAATAAATTTTGTTCGTTTGTGGAACCATAAAATGTATGACATTATTATAAAAACCTTTTAAACAAATAATTTGTGTAGTTTTATATAAAGACTACGCCTACGGATTTGATCAAGTATTACCAAAGAAACATTCACACCCAGGTTCGTGACACATATAAATGTTTATTAAAAACAATATTGCTGGCGCGAGCGTCAGCTTTTCGGTTCATGGAACAGGTTTTGTTGCTTGCTTTTATCGTGAAACCTCTAGTTCGTTTCTATAGTATGTTTTAAGGGCTCATTCTTCAAAAAAATATTTTGTTAGAAAAGTTGCAATTTTAGGTATGCAATGACCTTCCTTTTCTTCCCTAGCCCGTCAAGTGTACAAAATTTTATCAAGCTACGAATAAAACTGTCTATTTGTATAACAAACACTCCTCTTTACAAAGCACAAAGTGCCTTACTTCTCTGATGAAACGACAGAGAGACGAACTGTTCTGAATGTGTGTACATTGGGAGACAGAATACATTGGCCCATTGATTGCCCTTCTATAATCACACATTGTACAGTAGGCCTCTCATTATTGAATTTGCGTCTTGTCTCTTGATAATAAAGCCATATCCGTTATCGGTGTCGCTTTCTTAGCGGTTATCCTAATTACAATGGAGTAAGTCCAAATGAAAGCTCGTAGTCACTCTGTTTTTTTTTAATTTCGTAGAGAGGTTAATTTTTATTGTTTTTAAGGTACCATCTTGAATCTTGCGATAAAAAGTGCAAGCAATTTTCGTCAAATGCTTGAGGAACCTCCACGGAACCGTAGGGTACTGAGGTGCACAGACTGAGAAACGCTTCCGAAGGAAAAGCAGTATGTAAGTTTCAAACAGAACTACGGCTCTGCGGAAAAGCCTAAGAGGAAGAACTTGCTCCCCGAAAAATTCCGCGCAGTCCATCTTGCCATCGGCGAACAGAATGCCTACTGCATGGCCAACAGGGACTTGAAAACAAAAGAAGTGGGTCAAGTCATGGAAACAAATGAAGAATCACTTACACGCGTATCGCGATTTAACACACGAACAGGAACTTGAAAGCACCCAGCAGTTTAGGAATTTTTGTAGTTTTGAAGCATTGAATTTGAACTACTACCAGCAATTACAGAGGGCCATTAAAAAAGAAAGAAAGAAAGACAGTGCAATGAGAGCAGCAAGATCGGTTCGTGAGCGTCTGGTAGTTGCCTTACAATTTTTGCAACAGATAAATATCTGAAATTTATAGAGTCCCTTATAACACATGCATTTTCTTACGATTTTTCGCAACAAGTAAATACTGAAATATTGAAATACATCAATGTACACACATCAAAAAAAGTTTTCCATCACCTCAGTTCCGAGAGTTTCGGGACCTGTAAAAAAAATGGAATAGGTATCAACATAAACGTAATTTTCGCCATTTCATTGCTCATGAAAACCACACATTGCATGTTGTACCACCATACAGCGAAACCTCCAGAGGTGCTGGTCCAGATTGTTATACACATCGGTACCTCTAATACCCAGTAGGAAATCCTCTTGCGCTCCTGCATGCCTGTTTTGATCGTGGCATACTACCCACAAATTTATTAAACCTCTGTTGGTCCAGATTGTCTCACTCCTCAACGGCGATTCGGCGTAGATCCCTCAGAGTGGTTAGTGGATCAGGTCGTCCACAAACAGCCTTTTTCAATCTATCCCAGGCGTTCATGCCTGAAGAACATGCTGGCCACTCTAATTGAGCTATGTCGTTACGTGCAAGGAAGTCATTCACAAGATGTGCACGATGGGGTCGCGAATTGTCTTCCATGAAGACGAATGCCTCGCCAATATGCTGCCGATATGATTGCACTATCGGTCAAGGATGGCATTCACGTATCGTACAGCCCGTTACGGCGCCTTCCATGACCACCAGCGGCTCACGTCGGCCCCATATAATGCCACCCCAAAAACAGCAGGGAACCTCCACCTTCCTTCACTCGCTGGACAGTGTGTCTAAGGCGTTCAGCCTGACCGGGTTTCCTCCAAATACGTCTCCGACGATTGGTGCATGGGGGCTTAATTAAATATTATTGAAAATACTTTTAGTTTTTAGTAGCTGTATGTCCGATTACGCAGTGTCTCGTAATCGGTTGGCCCTGACTAGTACTATTACGCAATCTGACTGCAACAAACAATGTAAGAAAATTTTCGTAAACACAGTTAATTAATTAAGTCCCCAGCAACTATAAAACCTACAAAACCAATGAGCACAAGAGTAACTGTTCTGTATGTGGAAGTGTGACTCAACGTCCACATCTCGCACGGTTCTTTTCCAACAAGACAAGAATTTTTAAATATCAACTATGCTGACGTGACAAAAGAAATTTAGAAAAACTATAATTACGCAAGAAAACCAGAATTCACTCTAATACAAGAACACAAGCCAGATGCTTTGTTGACTGAACCTGTAGTGACGCATTATTTCAGACACACAATTAATAAAAGAACATTGTAATTTTTACCTTCATATATATTGACGAAATGCACTCATTACAATAACATCTGCTATCTCTCCCATCAAATAACTGCATAAAACATGGAACAACACTCTTTACTACCACATCTCACTCCGACTTCACGACAAGCAGTGCCCACTAGCACATCTCGGTACGACTGACTACAACGAGCTCTCAACAAGCACTGACTGCTATGAACTCTCAACCACCACTGACTTCCACGAGCTCTCTACTAGCACTGACTGCCACGAACTCCTAACACGCACTGTGGAGGCGGCTTAATAGTACTCTTTGGCGCAATCTCTGGCGCAGTGGCACAGTGTAGCCACCTTTCATATGCCCCTCCTCCACAGGCCAGAATTTGATGGTATTTTTGCCAGCATTGGTGGTGAAAATACCACCAAATTCGTCCAGAAAAATACAGACAAAAATAAAAGATAATATTAATACCTAAATATCACATAATTAGTTAAAATTTTGGCTTTGCACTGACCTTCACTAACCTAATATATGAAATACAGTAAGCAATACAACTTCTTTTCATACATGTGACTATACATAATAGTTTACACAATATACAAAAAATCAGTTTATACAAATGTTCACATAAAATGCTTTCAATGATTAGTTTATACAAAAAAAAAGACACTAACACGTGACATCTTTTCAGTAGAAGCAGTCCATCAGTTGCACCCAGTAAAGTTTAGCAGGTACACCCAGCAACAAGTCACATTAGTTCAGTAGAAGCAATCCATCAGATGCACCCAGCAATGTTAAGCAGGTACAAACAGCAACAAGTGACTTCATTTCAGTAAAAGCAGTTCACCAGTTGCACCCAGCAATGTTGAGAGCAGGTGCAGACACCAACAAGTGATACCATTTCAGTAAAAACAGTCCATCTGTGGCACCCAGCAATGTTGAGTAGGTGCAGACAGCAAAAAGTAACATCATTTCAGTAGAAACAGTTCTAACAGTGGCACTCAGTAAAGTTCAAGAGGTACACACAGCAACAAGTCACATTAGTTCAGTAGAAGCAGTCCATCAGAGGCACCCAGCAATGTTGAGTAGGTGCAGACACCAACAAGTGACATCATTTCAGTAGAAGCAGTCCATCAGAGGCACCCAGCAATGTTGAGTAGGTGCAGACAGCAACAAGTGACTTCATTTCAGTAAAAACAGTTCATCAGTTGGACCCAGCAATGTTGAGCAGGTGCAGACACCAACAAGTGACACCATTTCAGTAGAAGCAGTCCATTAGTGGCATCAGCAATGTTGATCAGGTGCACACAGCAACAGGGGACATCTCTTCAGTAGACGCAGTCTATCAGTGGCACCCAGCAATATTGAGTAGGTGCAGACAGCAAAAAGTCACATCTCTCAGCAGAAGCAGTTCCATCAAACTCACTAGCACTGATCACACTGTTCATCAGAGTTTATGAGCACAAATTAAACATGTCCTAGTGGCACCAATCATGTAGAAAAGGTACAGGTAACAGTCCATAAATTTTTTTTTTTTTTTACAATCACTGATCACACAGTTCATCAGCAGAAATTAAACACGACCAAATGTCACACATCATGTTGAAAAGTGCAGGCAACAGTTCAGAATATTTATCTTCACTAATCAGACAGTTCAGGCATGAACAATAGTTTGAATGCACATACAAATGCTTTTACAGTAACATATAAATCATAACAAACACACAAATGATGTCAGATAATTTTCATATTAACTATTACAAATACTCAAATATCAGAAAACCTATAATATTTATAAGTGTCAGTGCAAGCCACTACAAACAAATAAAATAATATTTAGGAGATAGGTGGTTAGGATTAGTAAAGGAAAACACACAGAACACACTCACTCATCTCTCATCCACATTAAGTACTACTGTGTAACTGAATAGTGTTAATTGTGTAAATGAAATTCTGTCTAAATCTGATGTTCATCATGTGTATCAAGTAGTACTGGCAGCAATGTATAATAGTCAATAATAGTTAGTCAACGTCATAGTCATCATGTCAAGACCAATGTTTGCCAAGCCAGATCAAAATGTACTGTTGTTGAACAACTGTCAGTGAGCCAAGATATGCAATTACTTCCTCTCTCCAAAGAAAAAAGTATATACTGCTTAGTGATTTAACAAAGTGTGTATAGACAATCTTCCTTCTATTTTAATGTTCTAGTCTGCTATCTTCATCCTCCTTGTTCCATAAGACCAACAAAAAAAATATGCTCCTCACTTACTTTACCTCTTATACACCAAAACTCCAATAATCATCAGCTTCACACAATCTCCATAATACCTCAATAATACCTCTTCAATACGTCTTATCATCAATATCATTTACCTTACCTCTTGTCCACAAAAACTCCAATAATCATCAACTTCATATAATCTCTATACCTCAATAATACGTCGATAAATATAAACCTTAGCACCAATATCATTTCACTTCCATAACAACTCTTTCCTCTAGTCAGTCTCCTCGAACAAGTACAGATAAAATCCTACTGCAACTTCAATTCAGCATCCCATACAATCCGAAGACACAGTGTCCACACACAACCTCTGTGTAATCCATCTGACCCAAATTTTCTACTCATTATAAATTATAAGATACATTTTGGTTCCTTGTCCATCATTAAATAAAAGAAATGCATACCTGACCTCTAACAGACTTAGTTCGAATAACTCTCAGTAATTAAGTAAGATTACGGAGTGTGAATAATCATAATGTTTCACAGTGTGTACACCACTTCAAGAATTATGGCAAACAGAAGCAAACATGTGGAGTATTTTTTGTGTCAAGTGTCACTTCCTATTTCAATTGCTCACGAAAAATGCAGTGTAATGACTGTCAATGGTCTAAACCTAGTTTCGGTATGTCATGTCGTTAGCTTCTTTCTTATTAGCATAAATTTATACAGCTTCCATAAAGTCTCAGCTCATGTGACTTCTATGACTTTCTTGTACTAATGTCGTTCGTCGAATTATAGCAGTTAATTTTCTTATCTTAAAATATAAGGCACTGAGCGTAAGCAAAACAAGCAATAGCGAGTAAATATACCAGTAGAGAACAGAATGTCAACAAGTGGATGCAGCACAATCCCTACAACGAGGCTCTGCCAAGCGAACAATCTATAATTAATACCATAGTGTGACCTAAACTCTATGTTTGTACACCTTATATCAGCATTTCTATATACCAAATTAAAGAGTAGTTATGGCAACAAAACAGAAATGTGTAAATATGCAATACATACGCATAGCAGCAAACAGGCCATTAGCATCATATCAGCATAAGCAAATAAATGTTCATATGTCATCTTAGCAAGTAAACATGGAGGCGCAAGCAGATAAATCACAAAGTATAACTTACATACATATCAGCACAACTAATCAGGTGACAATTATAATTTAAATAAATAAGCACAGCAGGCACATAATTAAAAAATATGACGTCAGTGAAAAAGCAGTGCAGCCAAGCGATGCATAGTATACACAAATAACAATCCTGTTCATTAATAAACATTGTCAAATTCAGTTAACGTACGCAAGCGCGTCGCTTCACACGTAAATTCATAGAACATGAAAGTAGCACATCACGTAATCGCGAGCAGCAAATTACGTCTAAAGTACGTACCTAAGTGGAAATATGTTACCTGAAAAATAAACTCCATTAATAGTTACCTTTTTAGTTTATTACTTTCTTCTTCGAAATTACATTCTTCCTGAAATTTTCTCGATAGCAGGTCGTCTTAACGTCGGACACGCACAGAATTTACCTGATGGTCTTAAATACTTTATACAACCGTATCCTGCAAAATACTGAATGTTAATAACATAATTCATCAAGTCACTGTAGCTGTATACTGAATTTAATCGGAGAAATTAGACTGTGTGTTTGTTTACGGCTGTCAGTGCATTCGCACTGAGCGCTCGATCAGCTGTAGGCGCGTGACGTAGGAAGCAATTGTTTGCGGTCAACGACTGCCTTGTGCGGCGCGCAGACTTGACTGTTGCTTTGAGTATGTGCCGCCGCCAAAACACAGCGCGGTATCCTTGTACTCTCCGCATGTTTACATCTAGCTGTTGGTTTCTCAAAAGTATGTCATTCCACAAAATTTTTTACGTTTGATATATGATGTATTCCTTTAGAGCGTCGAGATTTAAGAGTTTCTACTTCGACAGTGTTATCATGAATAATTTTGCGAACCCTATATGGACCGTTATAAAGCAGAAAAAATTTGCGACACAAGCCTTTTCCTTTGTGCGACAAACGATGAGACTTAATTAACACTTTTTGACCAACTGACAAAATTTTTAAACGACCAGGACGCTTAGCTGATTTCTCTCTTCTAGCAGCCGCAGATGCAATATTTCGTAGATCCAGGTTGACAACTTCAGAATGCCGCAGTTTCCGTGAAGGCGGAAATGGAACGATTTCAGAAATGCGATTTGTTGGTGCTTTGTTTTTTAGTATCATTATAGGCGGTAAAGAAGTTGAATCATTAGGAAGTTCATTCAGAATGTTTTGAAAAATATGAAGATACTGATCCCAAGTTCTGTGATTCTGATGACAATAAAGTCGACACAATTTATTGATTTCCTTCATCCATCTCTCTGAAGCGTTAGATTGAGGGTGAAAAAGTGAAATGAAGATTGGTTTAATTTTACGACGCTGTAGAGTACGAAGCCAAATTTTAGAACGAAACTGTGATCCATTATCTGATATAACCTTATCAACATGACCGACTTCTTTAAGAAAATGTTTGATAAAAGCGTTAGATACTGAACGAGCTGTTGCTTTGCGTGAAGGTGTAAAACACACATATTTTGATGTCAACTCCACTGCTACGAAAATGTACGCAAAACCATTAGTAGATCGAACCACTGGACCAAACAAATCGACTGCAGCCATCTCCTTTAATTTCGCTGGAATGATGGGAAACAACGGTGCTCTGTGAGAAATCGTTGGAGGCTTAGCCATTTGACATAATTTGCATTTGGCAAGAACAGATCGAATACGTTTTTCCATATTACTGAAGAAGCAATTTTCTCGTAATTTGTGAAAGCATTTTCTGGGACCAAAGTGTGCATAACTGAAATGCGTATACCAAATCAATTTATTGACCCACTCATCAGGAATACAAACTAACCAAACAAAGTTGTCGACCGATTTTCGTTTAAAAAGAATGTCATTGCGGACTAAATAATGCTGTCTAATCGCTACGCTTTCCTTTCTCCTCCACTTCTCCTTAATGTCCTTCCAGATTGGATCCTTATTTTGCTCCTTAGCGATGTCCTGGAGCGAAGACGAAATAAAGTTCTCAAACGCAACACCTTGAATATACATCAAACAATAATTATTTTCTTTGCAGTCCTCTTCAGCACTTTGTTTCAAACCCATAGGTGCACGTGATAAAGCATCAGCAACAATATTTGAAGAACCCTGTATGTAAACAATACTAAAGTCAAATTCCTGTAGCTACAACGCCCATCGTGACAATCTGCCGTGAGTTAATTTTGTTGACATAAGAAATTCCAGAGCTCGATGATCGGTATAAACCTTAGTATGTCTGCCAAACAAAAATGTGCGAAATTTTGTAAAAGCCCAAACAACAGCCAAAGCTTCAAGTTCCGTAATCAAATAATTCTTTTCTGATTTAGAGAGAACACGACTTCCAAATGCAATAGTCTTCTGTACTACAACGCCGTTTTCTTCTATCTCTTGAAACAAATGTGCACCTAGGCCTTTGTATGATGAGTCCGTCGCCAAACAAAATTCTTTAGATAAATCCGGATGTGAAAGAAGTGGAGCAGCAACTAAAGCATCACGAAGCTGTTCAAATTCTGACTGAGCTTCCTCATCCCAACACCAATTAGATTTCTTTCCAGATAGTTCACAAAAACGAGGTGTGGCCAAATCGTCCAATTTAACAAAGCGTCGAAGAAAGTTACAAACACCAAGGAAACTACGAACATCACGTTTTGTAGTAGGAACAGCATAATTACGAATAGCATCTAATTTTTCTGGATCAGGAAGAATACCTTCTGTAGAAATAATGTGACCGAGAAATTTCACCTGAGAACGACCAAATTCAGATTTTTCCAAGTTTACTGTCATGCCAACTCGTGCAAAAATACGTAATAATGAATCCAAAATTTTGTTGTGCTCACTCCAAGAACGTTTAGCAATAAGAATGTCGTCAACATAAGAAGTAATGTTGTCACGAAGATAAACAGGTAAAATTTCATTTAAGCTACGAATAAATGCTGCTGAAGATACAGTAAGTCCAAACGGTAATTTCCGAAATTGGTAACAGTTACCAAAAGCTAAAAAGGCAGTATATTTTCTACAATCAGGGTGGAGTTCTATTTGCCAAAAACTTGCGCGCATATCAATCGTGGATAAAACTTTAATTCCATGAAAATGTTGAAGAAGTTCATCTAAATTTTGTGGGCGGTCAGTTTCAGGAATGATGATGTTATTTATCTGTCTGGAATCCAGAACCAAACGAATTGACCCATCCTTTTTAAGAACAACGTGTAATGGGCTAGTATAAGGACTGACTGCAGGCTCAATAATGCCCTGATCTAACATGTACTGAAGTTCATTCTTAACCTTGTCTCTGTAAGCCAAAGGAATAGCGTACGTTTTTCCGCGAAATGGTGTGTGTTCTTTTACTTTAAATAAATATTGTAAGCCGTGTATAGTTCCTGTGTGATGACTAAACACTGTAGCATGTGAAGTTAAAATGTGGTGCAGCTCTTCTCTTGCAACGTCATCTGGCACTTCAGCTTTCTTAACCTTCTCATTAATTAATTCTTCGCTATTAATTATATCATCCATCGCGTCTCTGTATCTATTGTCATTATCATGAATAAACACATTGTCGTCATAATGCTCAACGAAAACATCAGAAGTAAGAAACCTTAAACATTTTGTATCTGACTCAGATCTTGTTAAACACTCAAAAAATTTTAAACATTTCGGCATTCCAGCAACAGTCAAATTTACACTTCCTTCTTTAAAGTTCAAAATTGCCTTATGTGCGTTAAGAAACTCCATACCTAATATAATTTGTGTACTGAGTAATGGAACAATAATAAAATTAGCAGAAAATTCGTATCCTTGACAAATGAAATTTAAATTGGTCTGTTGTTTGACCTCCACACTTTTTCCAGAAATCGCACCTCGAATTGTAGTTTTAGAAATAGGTAACACAGGACAGGCAATAGTTCTTTCACATATACGAAAAACTGATTCACTAATGACATTCAATGGGCTCCCAGAATCTAAAACTGCAGTGAACTTATTCTTACCCACACATACTTCAATAACAGGATGTAAAAATACGTCAACATTATTTTCCTTTTCGTCTAACAAAATGTCTCTCATGTCTTCCAGGCGTACGTAGTGTAAAGTCGTAGTGTCATTACTTTCTGAACCGTCTATATTGCTGCCAGAAGCCGAAGCTGCAAGTCATTGTCGATTGTTTGCGTCACGTCTTTGAGTATTCGCGTCATTTCGCGGATCAATTTCTACGATTTGCACTTGTCTCTCTGAAGTTCTGTCACGTGGAGGATGCCAATTAGGTCCTTCCTGTCTGTTAGATGCAAATTCTTGGCTGTGTCTGTTATTAAAATTTCTGTTTTCCTGTCTGTCTGCATAACTACTTCTTGTGTAATTTCGACTGTCATTTCTGAAATTATTGTTGTATCTACTACCCTGACTATTTCTGTAGTAAGAATTTCTATTACTGTATGAATGATTTCTGTCCTGATGATACCGATTACTGTTTCCGTATGATTGATCATTCCGGTACGAATTACCGCTATTGTCTGTGTAATTTCTGTTAGAACGTCTGTTATTGTCATAGGGCTGGTATCTATTCTCCTGTCTGTTACGTCTATCATTCTCAAAATTACCCATATAACGTCCGTTCCGACCACTATCACTTTTCTCTGAAAGTCGATTGTAATTACTGTTACTGAAAAAGTTACAAGAGGTCCCGTCGTCGTTGTCATACTCCAGTTCTTGCAACAAAGTCTTAAAAGTCTCAATGTCATCTTTACATCTTCCGGCCAAAGCAATTTGTCTTATGTATTGTGGCAGCTTAGTAAAACAAATGCGAATTAATTCAGTCGGGCTATAAGGGTTGGACAGGAACTGATTCTTTCGAATCATGTCTTCAAAGTACTCTGCCGGCGTGCGGAACTCAGACTGTTTGAAATTACGCTGCATAATAAGACTGTGTTTGACTCTGTCTTGCGTGTTTTCGGACCAATATGCCGATAGAAATGCATGATAAAAATCATTTAGATTATTACAATCTCTAATGAGTGCGCGCATCCGCGTCGCTGGTTCGTTTTCTAAATATCCACACATAAATTCCAGTTTGTGACTTAGTGGCCAATTTGGTGGAAGTGCGTACATAAATTGATCTAACCATGCACATGGATGTATGTCATTCTTAGAATTGCGGAAGATCTTAAATTTCCGGACAGTCAAAAAGTGTTTATAGTCAAAGTTTTCGCCTCGTGGCGACAAAGACCTACCGCGTCTGTCCCAGTCCGAATGTCGATTATTGTCAAGTTCACGCGCCTGGCGCTCTCTTGTTGCTTCTCGTAAATGAAATAAATTACTTTCTTCATACCCCTCTGCTATCTGTGATTCTAAATTTCTTCTGCTATCTTTTCCTACAATTTCGCCTTCGATCTGCTTGACTTGCTTTCGTAATGCCTCAAATTCCCTTTTCACGCGTTCATTAAATTTTTCCTGATTTTCAACATGCTTATTTATGTTCTGGTATTCTTCGGTTTCTGCAAATGGCAATGGAGCTGTATCATCTGAATCTCTGTCCCCATGTAAACTAAGATTTGTCAATTTATCTGAAATTTCCTCAACTCTTTCCGATAAGTCACCTAATTGTTCTTTTTGTTTGTTTACGTCTTCCGTAAGTGTCGCGACTCGGGTTTCAGTATTGACACATTTGGTAGCTAGCTGTTCATATTGTTGTGTTAGGTTATTTATTCTGTCATTTGGTACGGATTCCTCGATTCTTTCAAATATTTCTTTCTTATCGTTTGCACGTTGTAAATTTAACTCTGAAAATTTTTGTACTATCACGCGATCTCTTTCTTCCTGTTCTCTATCCTGTTCCCTTTGTCTGATTTCTACTGCAATTAATCTATTATTGTGAGAATTCAGAATCGGTTGTACTTCTTCCCTGATTTCTTTCTTTAATTCATCTTTCATATTTTTGAAACATGTCCCTATTCGTGAATCTATCCGTGTTTCCAAAGTTCCCATCTCTGTTTTAAATTCAGATCCTAACCGTGTTTCCATTGTTCCCATCCGTGTTTCCATTGTTCCCATATCAGTTTTAATTTCAGATCGCAAAGTTCCCATCTGTGTTTCCATTGTTTCCATTCGTGTTACCATTGTTCCCATTTGTGATCCCAGATTTAATATTGCACCCATCAACTGCTCCATATTAACTTGTTCTAAATTCTTTTCGCCCCTAACATCTCCCGCAAAACTAACTTCCTTCGTCACAGCTGTAAAGCTATCTGTGTTCGATACTATTTCAGAATCTTCTGTTGTTAATCTCAGATTCTGTAAATTTTCTGATTGAGAAAAATTTTGAAATGGTTCCGGACTGTCTTCCCTACTTATTACATTGTTTTCCACTTCATTATCCATCATACTGTTTTCCTCTGTTGGCGAGTTCGCCATGTCAACAATTTCGTTATTCTCACTATTCATCATTTTTGCCTTTTTCATTGATCGCGTAATCATTTACAAAATATACGAAAGATTCGTCACTGTACGAAAATTACACACCGTGACTCTTTATCTCCAACAATACTATTCACACGAGATGTTTCCTTCAAACACGATCAATCGAACAATTGAAATAATTGCACAAAATTGTCAAACGCGTATACAAGGCAATAAAAATACAACAAAAAAAAACTAAATTTTGAAAAATACCATTAGAAGAATGCCAATTACCAAATCTACACATGCAAAATAGACTACAATTAATAAACTACAAATTACTACAACAATAATACAGTCTACTATTTTTACAATCAGAAAAATCCAAGGGACGATCCGAAGCAGCGGTCGCCACGTGCATGGGGGCTTAATTTAATATATAATTGATTGAAAATGATTTTTAGTTTTAGTAACTGTATGTCCGATTACGCAGTGTCTCGTAATCGGTTGGCCCTGACTAGTATTTTTACGCTATCTGACTGCAACAAACAATGTAAGAAAATTTTCGTAAACACAGTTAATTAATTAAGTCCCCAGCAACTATAAAACCTACAAAACCAATGAGCACAAGAGTAACTGTTCTGTATGTGGAAGTGTGACTCAACGTCCACATCTCGCACGGTTCTTTTCCAACAAGACAAGAATTTTTAAATATCAACTATGCTGACGTGACAAAAGAAATTTAGAAAAACTATAATTACGCAAGAAAACCAGAATTCACTCTAATACAAGAACACAAGCCAGATGCTTTGTTGACTGAACCTGTAGTGACGCATTATTTCAGACACACAATTAATAAAAGAACATTGTAATTTTTACCTTCATATATATTGACGAAATGCACTCATTACAATAACATCTGCTATCTCTCCCATCAAATAACTGCATAAAACATGGAACAACACTCTTTACTACCACATCTCACTCCGACTTCACGACAAGCAGTGCCCACTAGCACATCTCGGTACGACTGACTACAACGAGCTCTCAACAAGCACTGACTGCTATGAACTCTCAACAACCACTGACTTCCACGAGCTCTCTACTAGCACTGACTGCCACGAACTCCTAACACGCACTGTGGAGGCGGCTTAATAGTACTCTTTGGCGCAATCTCTGGCGCAGTGGCACAGTGTAGCCACCTTTCATTGGTTGAAGGCATATGCGACACTCATTGGTGCAGAGAACGTGATGCCAATTCTGAGCAGTCCACTCGCCGTGTTATTGGGCCCATCTGTACCGCGCTGCATAGTCTCGAGGTTGCAAAGGTGGACGTGCCATGGACGTCGGGAGTGAAGTTGCACATCATGCAGCCTATTACGCAAGCGGCTGCACGAAAAGCTGTATACAACATGGTGGCGTTGCTGTCAGGGATCCACCGAGCCATAATCCGTAGGTAGCGGTCATCCACTGCAGTAGTAGCCCTCGGGAGGCCTCAAGGAGACATGTCATCGACAGCTCCTGTCTCTCTGTCTCCTCCATGTTCGAAAAACATCTCTCTGGTTCACTCCGAGAAGCTTGGACACTTCCCTTGTTGAGAGCCCTTCCTGGTACAAAGTAACAATGCTGCCGCGATCGAACCGCTGTATAGACCATCTACGCATAGTTCAACTAAAGACAACACCAGCCGTGTAGCTCCTTCCTGGTGGAATGTCTGGAACTGATTGGCTGTCGGACCCCCTCCGTCTAATAGGCGCTGCTCATGCATGGTTGTTTGCACCTTTGAGCGGGTTTAGTGGCATCTCTGAACAGTCAAAGGGATTGTGTATGTGATTCAATTTCCGCAGTCAACGTCTGTCTTCAGGAGTTCTGGGAACCGGGGTGGTGCAAAACTGTTTTGATGTTTGTACTTATTTTGCAAAGTATTAACTGATATGCATTAATTTAAATTACACAGTAAAACATGTGTTACTAAAAGTTCACAAATAATTGCAAATGTATGACGAAGCAAATACAGTAGAAATCAAATGAAAATATGCCAGAGTACGGTAAATGAAATACAGCGTAGTCAAACGACTCGAAAAATTCCTTGGCTGATGACAAGTATTGGCTTTCGGAGTTTCCGGCAAAGTGAGATGCGTCAATGAGAGTGGAGCTGGAGCACATGGGTTGTTAGCAGATGAGCTACACATGAAACATGCATCTTCTCCTTCAACTGCACTCAGTATGGTTTCCTCCTGTTTTCAATCTCCTTCTAAAAATGGTTCAAATGGCTCTGAGCACTATGGGACTTGACTTCTGAGGTCATCAGTCCCCTAGAACTTAGAACTACTTAAACCTAACTAACCTAAGGACATCACACACATCCATGCCCGAGGCGGGATTCGAACCTGCGACCGTAACGGTCACGCGGTTCCAGACTGTAGCGCCGAGAACCGCTCGGCCACCCTGGCCGGCAATCTCTTCTAACATACTCCAGTTTGAGATATCGGTATTCACAACCAACGTGCCCTCCAATCGTGTTGTGTTCTTCAAAGGTTTTATCGAGTATTTCTAGTGATGCTTTTATAGCTCTGTCATTGTCTTCCGTTTGTAATTTTCGGTTCCTTTTCTCTTTCTTTTACGTGAAATTTTTGTTTTATTTCTTCAGTCTGAGTTATTTATCACCTTCTCTATTACCGTCTGGTAATCCGTTCACCTCATTAACGCAATTGGAAATTGCTGACATCTGAAAATTTGATGTACGAAATTAGTACCTTTTAAATTACAGTGATGTTTTTTATTATGCTGCAAATATCGTTTCAAACCTGAGAAGAGTAGGTTTACAGAGAAACAAGTTCCGAGAAGTGGTGGAATTTTTCTCATTGCACCGGAACCACCGATGGAAAGTGTGCGGTTATCCAAGCCCCTCATAACAGTGGTAGCAGATTTTGTAAATACAAAGGGACACATATTATCGTTTTATTAGGAGTCGTAGAAGCAGATGCAACATAGACGTTGGTTCTTAACTTGCGAATCTCAGATGATAGCGTATTTTCCATTTGCAGCTTATGTAACCAGCTGTAATAAAAAGAAATTGCCTCTATCATTACCGCAGTCTCTACCAGGCAGAGTCATGCCAGTTCCTTATTGCAGTGTTAGTGATGTACACTCCTGGAAATTGAAATAAGAACACCGTGAATTCATTGTCCCAGGAAGGGGAAACTTTATTGACACATTCCTGGGGTCAGATACATCACATGATCACACTGACAGAACCACAGGCACATAGACACAGGCAACAGAGCATGCACAATGTCGGCACTAGTACAGTGTATATCCACCTTTCGCAGCAATGCAGGCTGCTATTCTCCCATGGAGACGATCGTAGAGATGCTGGATGTAGTCCTGTGGAACGGCTTGCCATGCCATTTCCACCTGGCGCCTCGGTTGGACCAGCGTTCGTGCTGGACGTGCAGACCGCGTGAGACGACGCTTCATCCAGTCCCAAACATGCTCAATGGGGGACAGATCCGGAGATCTTGCTGGCCAGGGTAGTTGACTTACACCTTCTAGAGCACGTTGGGTGGCACGGGATACATGCGGACGTGCATTGTCCTGTTGGAACAGCAAGTTCCCTTGCCGGTCTAGGAATGGTAGAACGATGGGTTCGATGACGGTTTGGATGTACCGTGCACTATTCAGTGTCCCCTCGACGATCACCAGTGGTGTACGGCCAGTGTAGGAGATCGCTCCCCACACCATGATGCCGGGTGTTGGCCCTGTGTGCCTCGGTCGTATGCAGTCCTGATTGTGGCGCTCACCTGCACGGCGCCAAACACGCATACGACCATCATTGGCACCAAGGCAGAAGCGACTCTCATCGCTGAAGACGACACGTCTCCATTCGTCCCTCCATTCACGCCTGTCGCGACACCACTGGAGGCGGGCTGCACGATGTTGGGGCGTGAGCGGAAGACGGCCTAACGGTGTGCGGGACCGTAGCCCAGCTTCATGGAGACGGTTGCGAATGGTCCTCGCCGATACCCCAGGAGCAACAGTGTCCCTAATTTGCTGGGAAGTGGCGGTGCGGTCCCCTATGGCACTGTGTAGGATCCTACGGTCTTGGCGTGCATCCATGCGTCGCTGCGGTCCGGTCCCAGGTCGACGGGCACGTGCACCTTCCGCCGACCACTGGCGACAACATCGATGTACTGTGGAGACCTCACGCCCCACGTGTTGAGCAATTCGGCGGTACGTCCACCCGGCCTCCCGCATGCCCACTATACGCCCTCGCTCAAAGTCCGTCAACTGCACATACGGTTCACGTCCACGCTGTCGCGGCATGCTACCAGTGTTAAAGACTGCGATGGAGCTCCGTATGCCACGGCAAACTGGCTGACACTGACGGCGGCGGTGCACAAATGCTGCGCAGCTAGCGCCATTCGACGGCCAACACCGCGGTTCCTGGTGTGTCCGCTGTGCCGTGCGTGTGATCATTGCTTGTACAGCCCTCTCGCAGTGTCCGGAGCAAGTATGGTGGGTCTGACACACCGGTGTCAATGTGTTCTTTTTTCCATTTCCAGGAGTGTATTTCCAGTAATATATATATTAAGGCCATACCCATTCTGTGACCAATCGGCGGCCAGTAAAATATTTAATTACAGCTTATCAGGGGCACGTCGAACTGCTGAAAACACTTATGGTATCGACGCTTTTGAAAATGGAAACCACAAATGACGTTGTACTGGCGATATGTGCACTTCATAATTTTTTCTTCATAATTTTTTAGTGGATTAAAATGACCATGGCTATTTAGGCTATGGGTTGATGGATGCAGAAGATTTATGTGCACCCATTGGAATACCTGCGCAGTGGAGTAATGAAGAAGTAAACAACACTTTTCTTTTTTTATCAGTTGGCTGGATTGATCTGTAAATGTGCTCATGTAGTTGTTCTGGTCTTCAGTCCAGAGACTGGTTTGATGCAGCTTGTAACGCTCCGACGACCACCTCAAAGTCAATTAAGAAAGAACATGAAGTAGGGAAAGTCATCTTGGCAGTTACGACATCTTTGCCGATGAGCAACACGAAAGAGTTTTGTCAACAACTACATTGTACACCACTGAGCATATTTGTTAGCGAAAGAGAAAGAAAAAAACATCGTATTTCAGCAATGGACAAATATCCATGTGACAAATGTGAAATTAATATCTCAAAAGTTAAGCCCAAAGTAATGTCATCAGAGATAACTTTTATGTGGAAGAGAGTTGTAAGCGCAACGAAGAAATTCAATGCGCCTACAAGGCTCTTCCACAGAAGAAGTCGCTTGAAATCTAATAACGGAATTAGTGAACATTGGGCCTGACTTTAAATTAATTGGACCTTAAGGAGAAGTGAACATTCTATGAAAGAATACACGCAGTTAGTATTGAATAGGACCCAAGTACACAACATCATGAAGATAAAACAATTACGCTCAATCGGACTGACTTAACTAAACTATTCCGTGTGCGTGTGGTGCGGGAGTTATAAGTATTTAGTGATAAAATAACAATAAACGGTTCGTTACCAGTTAAATACCCCATGTGGACTGCATCATTAAATAGTTTGATAAATGACTAAATCAACGACTACTCATGAAAGACTATTTCATTGAAGTGCAAATATTCACGTCATTAGTTGAGAGTGAACTTTAAAATATTTTCGTATTACGACGCAATCTTACCAAGACTGAATCAAAGAGTATCTCTGGATCTCGTTGCATACCAGCACAACAAATCCATAGCAACGAGACAACAGCGTAAGAAAAAACTGTTAACTAAAATATTTCCTCGCAATCAGTGTTGCGTGCTATGCGAACGAGAGAAGAATTAATAATTACTGCAAATCCCGGCAATTAACAATACAATATTAATAATAAAAAGCAAGACGAAGCTAGACGGATCGTTGCAAGGACGAAGTGCTAGTTGTGAGCAACAACTACACATTGTTTGTTTACAGGACTTAACTGGACTTAACGACGCCGGACATAACACCGTCCGACGACGACAACTGCAGAGATGATGTGGGGGGCTGACTCCTCCACAACGCAGACATCGAGTGAGCTACAAGCAGAACGACGAAGCGCGTCGGACAACAATCAGCAGTGACCACACTCACGCCACGACAATCCATCACGACAGAGAAACGTAAGCTATCCACAAAATAAGTGATCATTTGAGTATGTTAGAATAGATTTTGTACTGTAGTGCTGATAGAGATTTCATTGTGGTTGTGTTCAGTAGTTATCATGATGCCTAAAAGAAGTTTAAAACTGCGTATGGATGTAGATAAGAGAATTCCTGAATCAGAAGAGAACAAGAGAAGGAAGCGATACCAAGTGTATCGTGGATTAGAACAAGGGCTAAAGTCGTAGAATTACCAGACAATAATTCTGATGTTAGAGAAGGTACCGATCGAGAATGTAGAATGAATGTCGCACCGAACATGTCTGGAGGTGTAGACATACTTAGTACTATGTTATGAAAATTAAATATGATGAGTGAGCAATTTTCAGAACAGCAGGCATTTTTCAATAATAAATTTTCTGAAGTACTCGAACAGCACGCTATTAAATTCTCAGAACAGCAAGCATCGTTTAATAGTAAATTTTCCGAATTAGCCGAACAACAGGCAGTATTGGAGGCAACAGTAAATAGCAAAATTTCAGAAGTAGATAGTCGGGTAGAAGATGTTGAAGCTAGATTTGAGGATCAAAAAGTTAAAGTAGATAACAAATTTGAAGATGTTGAATCCAGGTTAACCAAACAAGAAAAACAGGATGTTGAAATTATCGATTGTATCGATAAATTGCAAAAAAATCTGAGTAATTTATCGGAACAATGCGATGTGGTATCCATGAGGGTTAATTGAAAAATGGTTCAAATGGCACTGAGCACTATGGGACTTTACATCTGTGGTCATCAGTCCCCTAGAACTTAGAACTACTTAAACCTAACTAACCTAAGGACATCAGACACATCCATGCCCGAGGCAGGATTCGAACCTGCAACCGCAGCGGTCACGCGGTTCCAGACTGAAGCGCCTAGAACCGCACGGCCACACCGGCCAGCTGTTAATTTATTAACAGATAATTATAGTAATATCACGGACCACCTGAATGAAATTGAACAAAAGACGGTTGAAAGGATCGATATTTATTTGAAACAAATGTATACATTTTTTTCTAGTATTTAAGCTGGTTGGAGAAACGACTTGTGTGTCATTGAAACAGTATGGCAACTTGTCTGTACATTAAACTTAAAAGTAGAAGGTTGTTTGCTTGTTAACCTGTCGAGGGCTCTCTCAACGACTCCATTTTTATGTCATTCTCGGAATATATCCGATTTCACTATTAGGAAATTTCTGCTGCTCAGTGCTTAACGAATTTAAAAAGGGAACTTTATTCAGAAGAAAACTGATCTTAGGGACACTGACAAACACCAGTTAAATATTTGGAGACAACAGAAAATAATTTACAAGAACCGACGAGTTTAAGCGCTCTTCCCAGATTCCGCAAAAGGTTGCAACTGCGCCACGGCAACCATTGTCGAGGCATGGTGAACATCTTGACGGGACACGCTCCTTACCCCACTCATTTTGAACGACTCGTAAGACGAATCCTACGACGAAGGAACTCCAGAATGCGGTGTCTGCTCCAGCGCATTATTTGATACCAATATGCAGAACATTCCGCATACATTACAACACTGTATGACTGTAAGTGAGCATTAAGAGAGCCCGAAAATAATTAACGATCTAACGGACATCACCTCCTACAGACTGCTAGTATAATACCAAGTAAGTGGTCGTCAAAAGCGTCTTAAGGTGTCATGAGTGCAAAACATGGGAGTAAGATCCAATAGTGATCGCGAGTCAAGAGACTGTTAAACTGTGCTATTTACACATCCGTTGTTAGTGTAACTCTCTCTCATGTGAAAGGTAAATTGTTATATTTTTACCGAGATGTAATGATTCATGAGACGAGTCATTATTTCACTCTGAACCTAGTTACTATTTGAAGATCTGTGGTGAAATTTCTCTCAAGAGACAAACATCTCGATGTACTGCTTTTATTATTATTTTTATTATTATTATTGTTTTCGATTATTCCCATTTAAGAGAGCGTTTGAACTTGAATTCCTTTATGATGATTGTTTATGTTTTTTCTGAGCCCAAATTTGCTTCATGTGTTCACTGTGTTGTTTCTTTCGCTCCGCTGTCCATTTGCATCCTGGTCTCTTCTGTGTTGTGGTGCGAAATTTATGTTTTTTGATGATGTTCCTGAATTCAGTTCTATTTTCTGCATCGTTTACTGTTATGTGTGCTTGTCTGAGGTCCTCTTCAACTTCTTTTATCCATTTTGTTTTTCCCCTGCCTGAGTTGATGACTTTCAGAATTCGCTTTGAAATTCTGTTTTCATTCATCCTGTGAATATGTCCGTAGAACTGCATTCTTCTTTTCCTTATTGTATCGTAATCTTGTCTGTGTATTTATATAATTCTGATGTTGGTCTCTTCTTCCAGATTCCTTGCTCTTGTATCGGGCCAAAAATTTTCCTGAGAATTTTCCTTTCTTGTTTCTCTATTTCTTTGATTTTAGTTTGCCCACCTATTTGTGTTGTTTCAGATGCATACAGTGCCTCCGGAAGTACGACAGTGTTGTAGTGCCTCAATTTTGCGTTAATGGATATGGACTTTTTGTTATAATAGTTCCACGTTAGTTTATATGCTTTCTGTAGTTTTTTTATTCTTTCCTCATTGGCCTTTAGGTTGATCCCTGATGGCTGGATGATTTCTCCCAGGTACTTAAAATGTGGTACTTGTACGATCTTCCCATGGGTTGTCACAATAGGCAATTTGTCTTGTGGCACTCTTTCTATGTACTGGGTTTTCTCATATGAGATTTGCAGGCCAGTTCTTTGTGCAATTTTGTCTAACTTCTCTATGGCGTTAGTGGCTTCTTTTCTATTATTTGTGAGGATTGCAAGGTCATCAGCAAAAGCTAAACACTTCACATTGAATCTGTTATCTTTTCTAATGCCAATTTGGATTTCTTTGACTTCTTTTTCCCATGTCCTGATAATTTTTTCAATAATGATATTAAAGAGTAATGGTGAAAGTTCGTCACCCTGTCGCACTCCAGTTTGGATTTCAAATGGTTCCGAGATATCCCCCATAAATTTAACCTTGGAGAATGTGTCAGTTAATGTTTCCCGAATGATTGCTCTTGTCTTTCTGTCAATGCTGAATTATTCCAGCGTCTTGCAGAGCGCTACTCTGTCTATTGAGCCGTAGGCCTTTTTAAAATCTACAAAAGTAACCACTGTGTTTCGGGTGTTTCTCATCTGGAGAATCATTTTCAGATTCCAGATCTGCTTGCGAAAACCAGCCTGGTATCCTTCTATTTGCGGGTCAGCTTGTTCTTCTAATATATTCATGATAACGATTGATAGGATTTTATATGTGACCGGTAAGAGTGAGATACCCCTGTAATTATTTGGTTCAGTTTTGTCCCCTTTCTTGTGGAGTGGATGGATGGGTGCGCATTTCCATTCAGAAGGGATCTGTTCTGTTTCCCAAATGTTTAATATGATTTTGTGAATTTTTCCTGTTAATCTTTCATCATTTAGTTTCCATAGTTCTGCAATAAATCCATCTTCTCCTGGGGATCTATTGTTTTTCAGTGTCTCGATAATTTCTACTATTTCGTTGATGGTTGGCGGTTTAGCGTCAGGATTTGGTGTAGACGCCTCGTAGTGAATATCCTCTGTAGGTCTTTCGCAGTTGAGAAGTTTGTTGAAATAGTCTGCGAGGATTTGGCAGTTATTCTTCGTGTTAGTTTCTAGTGAACCATCCGGTTTCTTGAAACAAAGATTGGGTGGCTGGTATCCTGTTCTTTAAACGTCTTATAAAAATTCCTGGTGTTGTTCTTCTTAAAATCTTGTTCTATCTCATCTAGTCGCCGCTTGTTTTTATTATTATAATTATTATTCGTTTAATTATTGCCTTGATTTAATTATTAATATTATTACTGATTCAGGTATTTAGTTCTTTAGTATTCAGTCTCTCTAAGCAAAGAATTTAGGTCTTTGAAATGAATAAATAACCAAACATATCTCTAGATGATGTTTATGTTCAGGGGATTGTACATGGTAGACTAGAGATCTGCTGCTGCACGCTGACTGTAAGCTGTACTCGATGTCTCTGCCGGTCGTCGAACATCCTGCTGAATCTGTAGGAATCTTAGTCTACGTTAACTACGGTCCAATTCTCCTTTCTATGGACGCCTGTCCATCGAAGTGGAATGTTTGAAAGTCTTTAAATTAATGACCGAATAGAGTTTTCAGGTTCGAGTTTCCACAGTCCAAAGAAATGTCTCGTAGGCATGCACAAATGTTTGAAAATGTGATACCATAAGATGTAGAATAATTTATGCAATGCACACCTTGTTTATGCCGCCGAAAAATTGGTTTATTGGCTTATTATTCTCGCACAAAATCAGTAAATGCCGTTCAATTAAAGATGCCGGTCTCGCAAAAATGCCTTCCCTCTTAAGCCGTAATACATTCGTCCATACTCATTAAGATCAGAAGCTAGACTATATCTTTTCACAATAGTTTCACAATAGTTACCACAGAACCAAAGCTCCCTTAGTTCAAGGAATAGAGAGAGCGTCAGCAATAATACTGCTTTCTCGCAGTCAGCTGCGTGCGAGTACCCTTCAAATAACATCTTGTTCATGGCGAAATGTTGTGTTGTCGCGCAACACAATCTTCTTTATCAGGTACCCACAACGCAGCTAAGTCTGCTGTTTAATCGAGAAGTCCTGTTCCCATGTCTTGAGTAGGTAAAACATTGAGTTATGTAACTCCAATAATTAGAGTAGGTACATGGCATTTCCACTGTTAAATCAAAACATAAAGTTTATTAGTGTCCAAAAAGTCCTGTCACGCAGGCAAAGGGTCTAGATCGCCAGAACGTGAAACACACCTGTTGGACTGCATACCAATGAAATAGCAAAAGATGCAGACTCGATGTAAATTCCAAGATCACAGACCCCAGCGGGTGCTGCAGCTATTTAACCTATATTTATTCCTAGTTCCTATTTCTATTTTATCTTCCGTTTTTCTTTACATATCGTCAGTGTTTTGCATATTTTAGACCTTTAGAGTAAGTGGTAACAGGCTTGGCAAACCCCTGGTTCAAAATGGTTCAAATGGCTCTGAGCACTATGGGACTCAACTGCTGTGGTCATTAGTCCCCTAGAACTTAGAACTACTTAAACCTAACTAACCTAAGGACATCACACACATCCATGCCCGAGGCAGGATTCGAACCTGCGACCGTAGCAGTCGCACGGTTCCGGACTGCGCGCCTAGAACCGCGAGACCACCGTGGCCGGCAAACCCCTGGTGAAACTGTAATTTCTTATACTGTATGACTGATGCACTTTCACACCACGTGTGTACACGAACTGTAATTGATTCTTTTAATTGCACACGATTATATTGCTGTAGCGATGATTCGTAGTTGAGTCATTAATGGAATCTACGGTTCGTTGTAGTATCTAGACTACAGACCATATCGTTCTACAGCATAAATAATAAATGTTGCTATGACTTATACAATAACGTTATCCATGTTTTGAAAATAATGTTGGCAACAAAGCGTCGAAATTATTGTAAAAGTTAAATGTTTATAAAGATTAGGTTAGTGGAAAAAATTACATCTTACATCGCTTTCTTTCTAATGCCTCTAAATTTGTGTCTCGTTTGAAAAACATTAGCAATGTCATAAACCCGTTAATTAATTTCCCGTCATTCGTCTTCTTCAATGTCTCGCCATCTCTTTTTTGTACGTCGCTCGCCCACCGTTCTTTTATATTTCACATGTCTCGAGATTTCCCCCAGAATTGTACCCACCCACCCACCCACCCACACACAGACGCTTGCGGAGGCACACAATGTGAGAAAAGCGAAGGTCTAAAACCCGAGTAATGGCCTCAGGACCTGCCAATCTATTTTCTGGAGAGATCTGCTGCAACTGCCGCTAGGACCTTCCATTTCCTAAATTTGGTCGCCAATCAAACGGTCTACCGCCACTCTGTTAGCGGATTGCTCCTGTTACATGGCTCAGTGGCGTCTCAGGCTATTTACTTCATATTTAATCGCAAAGGCATTTTATTCGGAAGCTGTAACCTAGATAGCTACTTTCCTTAATAAGTATATGCCGAGGTTGTTGGAAAATTCGTTGTATGTTTTAAAAACTTATCTAGAATTTCTGTGAACTTTCTTGAATGCAGCTGTCTTATGCTTTTTATAAAGCACAATAAAATCCGTATTAAGGACGACAAACGAAATACACAGAATAAATTATCATCGACTAAGTTTGGTAGACGATGCATTCGTCTACAGAAATAATCGCGACATTAATGCTTTTGGTAAACAGCATAGCGACTGGTACACTGATAAGTTTGCAACATATGTTTAATGTTAAACAAATACTTTGTTAGTAGTTGACCAAGAGACAAGGACGTAGCAGAAGGGCCACAGGACGTAATTAACAAGTGCATGTCACTCAATTGTGAGAAAACACAGTACGCTACGTCCTAAGACTGAAAACTTCTACAGCAGAATGCGGGAAGTATTAGTGACATATCTGTACTTTATTATCAGTATGGTAGTCACACTGTTAAACTGGAATTTATTGTGACATACTTGTACTAATTCGTTTTATCGGTCTTTCAAATCACCCAGGATGAAGATTAATAAAACCAGCAAACTGCAGGGACGGATTACTGATCGGTAACGGACGAAACAAGCTCGTATGAACACGTGTCCGGAAATGGACGGTGTGCGTGCAACGACAGTCGTCCCGGAAATGAGTACGAAGCTGCATCGCATCCACGTCACAACAGATGTTCACTGTAGCCTCTATGGGGTGCTATGCAGGCGTTCACACGTCGCATCTTGGACTGTCGCACTCTTTCGCTTACACCATGTTGGAAAGCCACTTGCCTGGAGCTTGTTCTATGGTTCGTCTCAGTATCCTGTAGAACACTGCCCTCCAAATTTGGGGTACTCACGGTCCTCCGCCTACCTGTACGTTCGTCGTCTGAAAGAACCTATGATCACACAAACGCCCAGAAACGGGCTTGAAATGTTGTATGCTGTAGTTTGTGCCTGTGAGCGTACTTGTTTTCGTACAGCCGCGCTGCCTCGACTGTTTCCATGTGCTTGGACGTACACAAACACTATCTCGTCTTGTTTCATGAATACCGACCATTCTGCTGTTTACAGTACGCTGGTCGGCAGCTCGTGGTCTCGCGGTCGCCCTCTCGCTTCCCTAGCACGGGGTCCCGGGTTTGATTCCCGGCGGGATCAGGGATTTCCACCTGCCTCGAGATGACTGGGTGTTTGTGTTGTCCTCATCATTCATGAAAGTGGCGAGATTGGACAGAGCAAAGGTTGGGACTTTGTACGGGTTCTGATAACCGCGCAGTTGAGCGCCCCAAAAACCCAAGCATCATCATCATACAATACGCTGCGTCAGTCACTCAGCTTGCAACATACTAGGAACACACGGTACATGATCAGAGGAACTTTCTTTCTTTAGCACCAGTTACCACGTCAACGGTGCGTTTCCAGACACATGTTCTAGGATCTTTTTCCCTCCATTTCCAGTCAGGAGTCCGTCCCTGCAGTTTGTCGGTTTTATTAATGTTCACCCTGTACAGACATCTCATTCATTTTCAAGTTAACCAGCTTTGTGCCTGTGACATCACCAATCATTTGGCAGACACTGCTTGGTTAAAATCTCTTACACACTTTTCCATGTGTTAGGATCATTAGGTGTACGCATCCATGTTAAGTAAACTTATATCTATCTAGGCAGATCCCACTTTTTTTTTCTTTTTACAGTATTCACCTCAGACAAAGGCATCAATATGTAAAATGTGCTCCCACTTACTGACCGAAAAAGTGCTGATTGTTCTGAATTAGTGAGAGTCAATAATACTGGAAACCAACACTCCAACACTCTGACTGACGACTATCAGTTATACATTTAACAAAGGATTACCGTGTTAAGTACCGCAGCATTACAGGAGCGGCTGCAGCAGCTGGCGAATGTCGCGTTGCATTGTCCGGCTTTTTTTTCCTGAAGATAGTTGGAATGTGCGCTAAAATATGACGTACTAGCTGACCCGGCGAACTCTGTTCCGCCTTAAAGCCAATAAATAACCAGATTTTTGATGTTAAGTTCAATTTTTATTCGGAAACACAAGTAAAAAAATTAAGTATTTTAATGACGCTTTATTCTTTATGTTTTTTGGTGTATAGCTTCCACTCTTCAATTAAGTACCTTGTGATACACGACTTTTTTGTTTTATCATCAGGCGCAAGAACAAACAACGCACATAGTCTTCCGACCCGTGAACATGCCACATATAATTGACCATGTGAAAAACATGGATATTCCAGATTTAAACAACAAACTTTCAAGGATTGGCCTTGTGATTTGTTAATGGCAATCGTATCTAAACGCTGCTCGATTCAGATCATCGCGTGATAAATCTCTTCTTGTGCGTCGAAAGTCGAGCAATACTAACGCGGCGCTCTTCGCGGGCAGTTTGTTGTTGTTCTTCAGTCCTTTCATTCGCAATGTTTTGTATCCATCTTGCATTACGGCTTTGTCGAGAAATATTCGATCGTCTTGGTCCCGGCATTGTGAATGATGATTCACAGAAAATACAAAATATTTCTTTAAATTTTTAATTAAGGATATACACTGATACTTAACCATAGACGTTCAGCTGTCATTTGCGTTTTGTTATTCCATGCCAGATGCGTTTTTGTTATATCACGTTTTATAGTGACGTTCAGATGACATTTACGTTTTGTTATTCCATTCCAGATGCGTTTTTGTTATACCACGTTTTATAGGGGTCAAACGGGATAAAATGTATCTTATGTCCGTCTCCTGGTTCTAAGCCACCTTTCCACCAATTTTCAGCCAAATCTGTCCAGCCGTTCTTGAGTTATAAATAGTTTAACTAACACGACTTTCTTTTATTTATATAGAAGATGTGGCGCAAGCCTGTGACAGTAACGATTGCGGCTTCTGAGAGCTAATGCGGAATTCGTAGAAGCAGGTACCTTTATTAAAAACAAACGTGTCAATTAGGCACCCTTACGGAACATTTAAGCTTTCATTACTGCATACTGATGCTTGGCACGCGAGTTACGAAGCTCTTGTCGCCCCGACACAACGCTATCCCCCCTGGCAGGCTAGGTACTGTGTGCAGCTTTGTTTCTTCCATCTACCGCATCCACCCTCTAAGCGGGTTGGAAAGGCTAGACATAGTACCCAACAATACGCAAGAACAAGTAACTCTGCCTTGTTAACTCAGATGCAATTAAAGAAATATATAACGAGACGCCCTCAGTAATTTAAGTATAGGTCTATAGTGAGATACCTCCGGCACTATGCAGTGCTCTTGGTCCATCACGGCAGCCATATGAGGTACCTTTCATTCTCTTCTGACGTCATGTTTCATGGTGCACACTTCGGTTTGCGTTCTTCCTGGTCCTTCGGCTGACACAGTAATTGCTACAGAATTACATGAGCTGAAATTTATCGACTTTATACGACACATTTGCTTCCGTTATGCTGTTGGTAGTTCATAAAGCGGTATGCTTTGACTTGACTGGGCATCTACTGTTGCTGTCAGAATACACCGGATGCAAGTTTGGAAGCTCTCCTATTTGTAGACCCTGCACATATTCCCCTACGTTCATACAATTCTGCTACAGTACTTACTTGAAACGCTTTATTTTGAATGTTATGCAAGCTTAATATCTCATTTTTAATTCGTCGGTGGTTATGCATTTTCCTTAATTAGTAATTTAAAAATTTTACATTAATCTGGATTGTCATCTACTTCCGCTTAATGAAGAATAATTTTTAATGTATATATTAAATAGATGCACTAGAACGTCTTCAACTAAGAGAGAGGCAGTGGTATGTGGGTTCATTTTGGCGTATGGCTTCACAGAATCGCTTATTAACAAATAACTACAAATCTCTTCTTCAGTCCAATGTCTAATAACGCATTATGTTGAAACGTCGTTAAAGGTGGTGAAAGGGACATTTATTTTTAGGACAACGTTATCGTTGAATAAATTTGTATTTAGAAAGTATATCGCAAAAGTACATACTATTTAATGCAGATTTTTAAATACATGACTGATTTCTGTAAGACTGATATGAAAATGTATGTCATCATTCTATTAAAATATATAGTCTACTGTAATATTTGTGTGAACTATTGCCATTTCTCGAAACCGGATTGATTTCGCAACTTCTTTTGCTTCAAAACCTTCTGTTTGAATCAAATATAATGTTTTCTTTTCTAAATCATTGGAAAAGACAGAATTAGATTAAATGTACACAGTGGTCAGAAACAGTCTGGAATGTTGATAGGGGTCTTGCAGAATAGGTTGTACCGAGAAATAATTGTTAATGAAGAAATTAGATGTGTTGCGTCGTTTCTGGGTTAATTGGCACTGAAGTTAGCGAATCTGGCTGTTGCGTGCGTGACTTCAATGGGTCCGCCAGACATGGTGTCACAAAGCGTGCCCTTCGTTTTGCTTCCTAAATCGGAAAACAGAATGGCAACGACCTTGCCGCAGTGGATACACCGGTTCCCGTAAGATCACCAAAGTTAAGCGCTGTCTGGCGGGGTCGGCACTTGGATGGGTGGCCATCCAGCCGCCATGCGCTGTTGCCATTTTTCGGGATGCACTCAGCCTTGTGACGCCAATTGAGGATCTACTCGACCGAATGGTAGCGGCTTCGGTCAGGAATACCATCATAACGACCGGGAGAGCGGTGTGCTGACCCCACGCCCCCCCTATCCTCATCCACCACTGCGGCTGAAACGACGGTCGGACGGTCCAGGTAGGCCTCTCGTGGCCTGAAGACGGAGTGCTTTAAATCGGAAAACAGAGCGGTATATAAGTGGCACATGGGGCGATAGTAACGATCGAGCCATAGCTATAAGTTCAATAATCTCCTGCGCAATTATCTATGCTATGAGAACAACTAACGCTAGTAAATTGTTTCTGGTGGGCTGCTTAAATATGGGCTCACAACGACTTTATTGACTAATTTCAATGCTAATTAATTCAGAAATGGTGCGACGTATCGAATTTTTTTCCTTCACGATTATTTTTCGGCACAGCCTATCCAGCAACATCCTTACAAGTTTTTCGAATTGCTTCAGACTATCCTGTATACAAAAAAAAAACGTACAACCTTTGCTTCGTAGAACAGGTGCGATCTTTAAAAACGATGGAGTATCAGTTTTGCGTGTCTATGCAATATCGTCTCAGCTGTGTGACTGGGCTCGTATTTTCATGCCAGAAAGGTCACAGTTTGTAATAACTGAAGGAAAGTCATCGATTAAAACAGAAATAATACCTGCTGTTCCCCAAGGAAGTGCCGTAAGCCCTCTGTTGTTACTGATTCATATCAACAATTTAAGAGACAATCTGAGCAGTCCTCTTAGATTGTTTGCAGATGATTCTGTCATTTACCGTCAAGCAAAGCTAATTGCAAAACGGGTTACACACGGCATCTGTATGGTGCAAAAAGTAGCAATTGATTCTAAAACATGAAAAGTGTGAAGACATCCACATGCGCACACTCTGGAACCGCATGCCCGCTACGGTCGTGGGTTCGAATCCTGCCTCGGGCATGGATTTGTGTAATGTCCTTAGGTTAGTTAGATTTAAGTAGTTCTAAGTTCTAGGGGACTGATGACCTCAGATGTTAAGTCCCATAGTGCTCAGAGCCATTTGAACCACATGAGCAATAAAAAGAAGCAGCTAAATGTCAACTACACGATAAATGACACAGATGTCAAGGCAGTAGACTCAACGAAATACTTACGTTCAGAAATGGCTCTGAGCACTATCCGACTTAACTTCTGTGGTCATCAGTCGCCTAGAACTTAGAACTAATTAAACCTAACTAACCTAAGGACATCACACACATCCATGCCCGAGGCAGGATTTGAACCTGCGACCGGAGCGGTCGCTCGGTTCCAGACTGCAGCGCCTAGAACCGCACGGCCACTCCGGCATTCGAAGTACTTACGGATTGCAACTACGAATAAGATAAATTGGAACGATCGCATAGAAAATGTTGTGGAAAAAGCAAACTAAAGACTGCGATTTATTGGCAGAAAACACAGAAAATGTAAGAGGCCTACTATAGACGCTGCTTACACTGCGCTTGTCCGCCGTCTTCTACAGTGTTACTGTGCGGTGTGGGATCCGCATGAGATAGAATTGGCAGAGGACATCTAAAAATTCAGACAAAGGCAACAGGTTTTGTATTGGTTCAAATGGCTCTGAGCACTATGGGACTTAACTGCTGAGGTCATCAGTCCCCTAGAACTTAGAACTACTTAAACCTAACTAACGTAAGGACACCACACACATCCATGCCCGAGGCAGGAGTCGAACCTGCGACCGTAGCGGTCGCGCGGTTCCAGACTGTAGCGCCTAGAACCGCTCGGCCACTCCGGCCGGCAGGTTTTGTATTATTGCGGAATACGGGAGAGAGTGCCATGGATATAATCCACGAATTGGCGTGGCAATTATTAAAACAAAGGCGTTTTTCGCTTCATTAGGACCTTCTCAGGAAATCTCAATCACCAAATTTGTGCTCAGAGTGTGAAAACATTTCGTTGGCCTCTCCTACATTGGAAGAAATGATCGTCATGATAAAATATGAGAAATCAGAGCTCACACGGAAAGATTGAAGCTGTTGTTTTTCCTGGGTGCTGTTCGAGACTGGAACGGTAGAGAAGTAGCTTAAAGATAGTTCGATGAACCGTCTGCGAGGCACTTAATTTTGAATTCAAAGATAATAATGTAGATGCAGTTGTAGATATCCATGTGTTGTATTATCATATTATAAATAAGTGCATAAATAATGGGAAATAATGTTTTGCAGCTCAAAATATATGTCTAAAGGGGTTTCTAGCCTTCAGCCTTCATCATACAACAAAGCTTGACATACTGTCAACTAGAGGAAATGCGCAGCAGCTAAATTATAATTGGGTGATTGCAGTGGGGAAGAGAATGGGTTCATCAGTGAGCCTCTCCCGTGGAGCTGTAGGCTAGGCCAGAAACACCGAAAAACCCAGGCAGAGGATGTAAAAAAATGGAAATGAGCGTCTGGTGTCAGTGGCCGGGAGTTCCCAGTCGGGAAGTTTGGCCGCCAAGTGCAAGTCTTATAGAGTGCGACGCCACATTGGGCGACTTGTGCGTTGACAATGGGGATGAAATGGTGATGAGGACAGCACAACACCCAGTCCCTGAGGGGAGAAAATCTCCCTCCCCTGGGAATCGAACCCGGGCTCCCGTGCGTGGCAATCCAAAGCGCTGGGGCGGACAGAGAATGTGAACATTTACGCCCTTCAGGCAGACTTAGAAAACTCGAAAATAAAATTACGAAAGCTGAAGATGGAAAAAAGAAGGAACGCTGGGATAAGATAGCGAGCAAAAGGTGAACAGGGGAAAATTGTATTAAAAAATTCGAATGTCAATTAAATATTAGGTTTCACTTGTTAGCAGAATTAGGGAAGAAGAGACCTATACAGATGTAGATAAATATTGGATGCGAAACAACAATGCTAAGAAACTTAAAGATAAATTAGACGAAAAGAAGAGGAGGAAAATAAAATTTCAGCTTTTCGGTAGCAGTCTTGGGAGGGGTGTAGGCCAACGTCTATGGGAAAAACTAGGTGCAGAGTATTAGGGCACAAGTTTTGTTAAATCAAATACTAGGCTCAGTTATGTAACAGAGAACTGAGGCCAAATGTGGAAGGATGTTAACAAAGAAGATCAGGTGTTGATAGTTGGGGGAGCTGGAATCAGTCTGGCTTAAAACGAAAAATACGGTATTTGATATGACCTCGGCAACTTACAAGCATTTACTGTACGCACAAAAGTGGGTGTAGTGGAGGTTCTGCAGCGCTGTGGTTGGGTAACTCTGCTGCAGTGTGAATATACACGCAGCTGAGAGGCCTCCTTTGCACGTTAAGACTCGTATTGGTGCTGTCCTAGTAGTTATTATAGGGAGGTAAGGATATAGTTCTCATTGTTCACACCTGAACAGGAGGGGTAAGGACAAGATAGCAGACCTATTAACAGAAAACGTGAGGAGGACCACCAGCATACAAAAACAAATCATTTCGGTTGTTCGAGGTAAAGTGAGATATGGACATTAGGTCAAATTCAAAATTCAGAGACATCACTAAAGTAAATTATGCTGACAGAGACTCCCACTTGGCACTATAATAGTAAAGGGAAATGTGAAACCAGCTTGTTTCATCAGAATATTAGGCAGTAGAAAGTCTAGCAAATGAAATCCTATTATCTTGAAAGACATTGATGTTATTTGTCTTTGAACACCATATAAACACAAGTGTTTACGTAAGTGTTTACGAGTTATCTTATATTCAAGTACATTTACTATGGAGAGGGAAAAAGTTGTCACATTCATAAAAAGGATGCAAATAGAAAAATGTAGAGGTAAGTTGATTCTGTGTAGGTCCGAATATAGAAGCATGTGCTTGTGAAATACTGTTCTGAAATGTAATATTTGTGATTGTTAAAGCATAGACACCTCGACTGGGTAACTTGGGAATTTTCATTAATGAATTCAGGAGTTATTGTGCTCTCTGTCAGACAGAAAGAAGTGATAATTTTCGGAGACTGAGGTGTAAATTTCTTGAAGGAATTTGATATAACCAGTTCATCTAGGTTTGAAAATAATAGAGATATTCACAGCACTAGAAGGAAAAATGATACGTTTTACCCTTCTGTGAATCTAACTCTTGCACAGGAAGGGGGGAAACATGCAGCTAAAAATCTCATTGACAATCTATCCATGGAAATAAACTGTCTGACAAATAGCAGAAATGTTTGATAAATAGGTTTAACATGTTTTTCCATAACAACTACTTTTATACCATATTTGTTAGAGATAACTAATCTTTTTAAAAAGCAAACTATCGGTTTTAAAATTTTTTTGGTTATGTACAAGTGTTCTATGTTAATTCTGTAGAAAAATTCTACATTATAACGTTTATTGTATATTTTATCAGTTGCACAAGTAAATAACTAACCTATAATGTCTTATAACTTTATTTTATATTGTGTCCATATTTATCCTTATGTAGCTGTGTTATTTTAAACATAACAATTTTATGTTCTTGATGTACCACATACTAAGGTCAATATCCACAAATTTTCATCTTTCTTTTTTTTATGGTTGCTACGATAATATTCTATGTTAATTGGTAATTTACGGACGCTGAATAAAACACATTAAAACCGAATGTTTGTTTTGACACTACTGTGGGTGTTGCACACACTGTTTGCTTTGTCATATGTGTGTTTGGCATTTCTTGGGTAAGATCAAATATAGCACGTTTTTCATTTGTTTAATGAGGCTGAAACTGATTACATCATCTGGATGAGGAACTGCAGCTGTGAATAAAACTAGCGCCAGTCGCTTTTTAAATATTTTATTTATCATTTATTTATTATTTTTAAACATAATACGAAATACGAAACTACAGAATAGATAACACCAACGGAAGTAGGACGGCGGCGCAGATACTGAAATGCGGAGAAAAATTTCAGAGACAAATCAGGTACTTTGTGGACGTCAGACGAGATGTGTTCTAAACTGGACCACAGAAGAACACTTAAAATTGAACTTAGATGACAATAAATGTTTTGATGATTTACGCCTAGGTCCATCTGAAAGTTGGGACAGATAAAGAATGTGCCCTCGTCCGAAGCATGTCGCTGATCCATGTTGGTGCGATGGTGGTGGACGTCCATACATGTGCTGCTGGGAGCCAGCGTACTCAGAACGACATATCAATATCGGCAGAATTATACCAGCCTGAAATGCCAGTAATATGGTTTGCCCCTAAAGCTCTTTTTCGCGTGTGGCCTTGGAAGAGCAGTAGGGAATATTTACGTCACAGCAAGCAACAGTGGCAAAATTGGAGTAAGAGAACTATAGCCATTGTACGAGCACT
This sequence comes from Schistocerca serialis cubense, assembly GCF_023864345.2. Lineage (NCBI taxonomy): Eukaryota > Metazoa > Arthropoda > Insecta > Orthoptera > Acrididae > Schistocerca > Schistocerca serialis. The sequence continues at coordinate 264,423,019 of NC_064639.1, forward strand.
GCGTTTGGCCAATAGCTAATCACAATAACTAGCTTTTCCTTAATTCCTGGTCTGCATATAAAAATGATACTGTTGTAGGGACAACTATCCCACCTACGCCTTAAACGATAGGTAGTTTCATTGTAAGCTCCATGATAGACTCTTTCGCATTCGGTTTCATGGACTCACATTCCATCAATTCTCATCACTCCGTTACACGAATATAACTCTGTATCCTTTCTTTAAGAGTGGTTACTTAACTGATCGTTCTGCAAAATTTATAACTCCCAAGGAGATCACCTTCATCTTGGTGGTGCGAAACTCTATGATCAGTGTGGCGCGCCATTTTTCATTGAGTGTTTGTGGTGCAAGTTAATGGTTTGTTTTCAACATGTCTTTAATGTCGACGACGTCCATTTTGTGAAGTTTGACACATACGTCCCAAAGAGGATTGATCTTTGCACCTCCCCAACCCCAACACCTGTTTTCTGTCGCGCTCTTGATGGACTTGGTGAGTCATTAGAAACTAATACTTTTCCTGTCGTAATTGTTAACACAACACTTCCAAATAAGTGTTAAAAAGATTGAATTTGTGACCTCGCACACAGGCGGTTCCTTGTAAATGGTGGTTCGATTGGCGTATACAGATAACGGCCCAGTAATTATTTATTTGGCTGTCTGGCGGCGAGGGCATGTTCTGCCGATTGGAAGTGCTGTATCGACGTGTCGTTACGAGCTACTTACCACACATTGACATGATGTGTGGGTGGCTTTTCGGGATGGCCGTGTCGTAACGCGAGTGCCTTCGGGGTCGTAACTGAACAACGTGTCTCGTATTTCCTTGGAGTCGGCGACACTCAGTCTACATGGCACAAATTAAACAGTTTTGGAGCCACTGGAAACTCGTAGTCAGGTAGAGTTATTGCTGGAATATTATACACACATCAACGAAAGTTTTGCATCACCTCGGTAAGCCACGCAGATGTGTTGCTATTGTGACCACTGCTGTACCGATCGGAAGGTCACCTCTGATATTATTTGTAAACAAGATTTATCATGAGCGCTCCTACAAGTGGATGCCGCGCTCGAATGGGTTGCAGCATTTCAGCTGAAAGTTAAGAACCATTATGGACACATCATTGACGTGTGCAGAACAGTGGAGTGAATATCTATCATGCCACGGATGACAGGTACCAGTTATTGAGTCTGCATCATCATTTCAATTGCAGAAGGCTTGTCAAACAGGGAAGTTGTATGCACGGGAGTCAAGGTGATGTGATACGGACATGGTATCGGCTCTAATTGACAGGAAGAGCTGAGGATCTAGACAACAAAGCTGTCCACGTTCGACAGATCCACAGGATGATGAACATCTGCGACTTTTGAGTCAAAGGAACTGTGGGCTGATCGCTCCAGATCTGAGTTCGGCGTTCGAAGAGGCTACAGGACATCATGTACCGCATCAAACTATAAGGAGACGATTACATGGTGCGAATCCCCATTCCCGACAACCAGAGCAGGCTCCACGTCGTATACCACAGCACCATAAACTCCGTTACAAATCGCAAAGAAAGCATGATAAATTGACGCCTTAAGAATGGATTCAGGTATTGCTTACGGACTAGAATGGGATGTGTTTGTACTTTGATAATCACAGATAACGCCTTTGGGGAAAACCTAACAATACTGAACACCTCCACAACTGTTGTGCAGCTGTTGTGCAACAAGGTGATGGTGGAGTGATGTTCTGATGTGGTTTTGCATGGAGTTACCATACGTCTGTCGTGGTTGCTGATGGAAATCTTATTGGTCTACGGTACAGGGATGATATCCTACTACTAATAGCGGGACCGTATGGCCAGTAGTTTGGTGACAATTTCATTTTGAAAGGTGATAACTCTCGTACTCAACGTTCCGTTCTCGTGGACACGGCCCTTAAACGGAATGGAGCAGACTGCCTGTTCTCCCGAGATGAGTACAACTGAACATGTGTGGGATCGACTGAAATTAAATGCTTTTTATGTCGTCAATGACAACCTACTTTGAGTGACTTATATAGATTTGCCTTTGAAGTGTATGATGTGACGTTTTGGTCTGATTGCGTGTTGTAGAATTTCATCGAGATCACAATAAAACTAGTACTTACTATTGATGTAACATGATGTTTTATTTAATCACTGATTTTACCGGCTAATGATCGTTATTTTGTTAAAGAAATCATCTAGGGACGTGTAGCGATGTTGTCTGCCAAACACTGTAAATGGCACTAAGTTCATTCACAAATGTAATCACACATAACCAGCAAAGAAGCTAAATGTATGAAAGGAATCTGAACTAAAAAAGAGTAATGATTTTTCCTAATTTTCAGTGTTGTTGTACAACAGTTTCTTTACTAGCTGCAAATCCTTTATCGAACTTAATGCCTCTGTTATTCGAGGTGCCAACACTTTTCTTTAAACAAAATGAACATTTTTGTCACACAATACCACATGCACACAACACTAATGTTATCCTGGCCGCCCCCGGTGGTAGAGCGGTTCTATGCGCTTCAGGCCGGAACCGCACGACTGCTACGGTCGATGGTTCGAACCCTGCCTCGGGCATGGATGTGTGTGATGTCGTTAGGTTAGTTAGGTTTAAGTAGTTCTAAGTTCTAGGGGACTGATGACCTCAGATGTTAAGTCCCATAGCGCTCAGAGCTATTTGAACCATTTATTTTACCCTGTCAAAATATTTAATAAAACTTGTTACGAAATAACCAGGCTTCATACAGCACCAGATAAGATTTATATCACGTAAGATGCTGTTTGCATTGATAGAAGTTCACTGTATTCACAGTCTAACCGGAATTTATTACCTCAGAGTGAGTTCTGGGCCACCAATACCCAATTACTATCGCAATTATGACCAACAACATTTATGCCTGTGTAGAAAGTCAATTTAAAACTTCCACTGCCATATTTCACTACGATGGCGGTAAACTTAAGACAATCACTTATCGATTATGCTTCAGGCCATAATTTACTACTAACAAATAATATAAATTAAACAATTTTGTACCCTCACTATATGCATTAACATTTGAAAATATTTCTCAATGTTAGTCGCTAATTATTCAGCATTTACCAACAAACCGCACTGTAGATCAATAGCGTTGATGGCTGCGCTCTTTTGTAGCTGATCAGAAAACTTAACATTTATATAGAACGAAAATTATAATGAAATAAGACTCCAAACAGAGGAGATTCATTTCAATGACACATAAACTCTTTTTTCTAATATTAAATTAGCAACATACAGAGAGTTTTCAGACCTCTGTGTTACGAGTCATCAGTCATATCCTATCAGTTCAACAGTACGAACAAGAAGAAGTATTTTTCTAGAAGAGATTTTCATTATCTTTCTACATGGGTATTGTCTGAGATATAATTTTCTTAAAACACATTAAGTTATGTCATTGACAATAATTATTTATTATTTTATTAACGATGAAATTCTTTTTATTAATATCACGAGAATACGATTAATATTCATTCACATTCCACACAAATATAGGCGTCGATATTACAATGACCAGGACAGTCTTGGTGATCTCACCAGTGGTACGCCAAGATGGACTGAGGCTTGCTTGCGAGCGACAGGACTGTCTTTGTTCAGGAGCTCTGTAACCCCCCCCCCCCTCACTCCCCCCATGGAAAATAAATAATTTTTACCTTACACTTTTTTTGTGGTGTGGACACATTGCAAATGAATACATACGGACGCCTTAGAGTCGATGTTTGTTTTCTTGCACCGAATTTCGAAATAAAGTGGTGATGAAAAACTTTCGCTGAGCTGCGCATTATGGGCCGTGGGTAGCTAGACGCTAGGGTCATGGTGCTGGCAGAGATAGTGGAAATTTGGTTAGCAAGATGTTTACGAAACGGATTCATTGTTATCTTTTAGAACACTAATATTGAATCGCCTCATGGTATATACGATAAATTAACTCCGATAGAGTACATTTTGCCAGCTGACACACACACACACACACACACACACACACACATAGGCCTACGGTGTTTAGGTGCACCTGGTTTCATAGTAAACAAGCGCTAAATATGAGTACAAAGCGTATGAAGAAATTACCTATCTCACTTTGGTACGTTGCGGCCTTAAAATGCGATCTATTACATTCATAGACCGCCAGATGCAAAGGTATACCGTAAACAACGGAACCACTGATCATTATAAAAATAAGTGCAACGATAGACTACACTGACCATTAGTAGCATGAGTGGCTGAACTAGCTAAATTTCTTGAGAAGGATGTACACTCCTGGAAATTGAAATAAGATCTTGCTGGCCAGGGTAGTTGACTTACACCGTCTAAAGCACGTTGGGTGGCACGGGATACATGCGGACGTGCATTGTCCTGTTGGAACAGCAAGTTCCCTTGCCGGTCTAGGAATGGTAGAACGATGGGTTCGATGACGGTTTGGATGTACCGTGCACTATTCAGTGTCCCCTCGACGATCACCAGTGGTGTACGGCCAGTGTAGGAGATCGCTCCCCACACCATGATGCCGGGTGTTGGCCCTGTGTGCCTAGGTCGTATGCAGTCCTGATTGTGGCGCTCACCTGCACGGCGCCAAACACGCATACGACCATCATTGGCACCAAGGCAGAAGCGACTCTCATCGCTGAAGACGTCACGTCTCCATGCGTCCCTCCATTCACGCCTGTCGCGACACCACTGGAGACGGGCTGCACGATGTTGGGGCGTGAGCGGAAGACGGCCTAACGGTGTGCGGGACCGTAGCCCAGCATCATGGAGACGGTTGCGAATGGTCCTCGCCGATACCCCAGGAGCAACAGTGTCCCTAATTTGCTGGGAAGTGGCGGTGCGGTCCCCTACAGCACTGCGTAGGATCCTACGGTCTTGGCGTGCATCCGTGCGTCGCTGCGGTCCGGTCCCAGGTCGACGGGCACGTGCACCTTCCGCCGACCACTGGCGACAACATCGATGTACTGTGGAGACCTCACGCCCCACGTGTTGAGCAATTCGGCGGTACGTCCACCCGGCCTCCCGCATGCCCACTATACGCCCTCGCTCAAAGTCCGTCAACTGCACATACGGTTTACGTGCACGCTGTCGCGGCATGCTACCTGTGTTAAAGACTGCGATGGAGCTCCGTATGTCACGGCAAACTGGCTGACACTGACGGCGGCGGTGCACAAATGCTGCGCAGCTAGCGCCATTCGACTGCCAACACCGCGGTTCCTGGTGTGTCCGCTGTGCCGTGCGTGTGATCATTGCTTGTACAGCCCTCTCGCAGTGTCCGGAGCAAGTATGGTGAGTCTGACACACCGGTGTCAATGTGTTCTTTTTTCCATTTCCAGGCGTGTATAAGACTACTTCACAACAGAGACAAGTCAGCTATTAGTATAACAATGTAACAAAATTATGATGAATCTGGTTACATAGAATGATTGACAAAGTATTTATTATGACATTGCGATCTCCGTTTTAGTATATCATGAGTTATGTTTTTTTTCTCAGATTAAGAAAGAAATTTTCAGTTTTATTGTGCTCACTGCTTCTGCCAATTATGAGATGAAATACTGTTCAACTCATAATAATAATAATAATAGTAATAAAACACTATACATAAATAGGTACACCATGCTTTTGCAATTTATTTTTTTTTTTTTTGGATTCGCTGCACGTTTGACATTGTTGTGTGTTTAATCGATGTGTGCACTTGAAATACCTTTTTGCTACTTTTACAGTTTCCATAAACTTCGACTGTTAGTGAGTAACTCCACAACGTGCCATGGTTTGTGGAACATTCTTTCAGAGCTGTGACATTTTGACTCTGTTCTTCATATGAGGAAGTATAGTTTCTTGCCCCAGTTCCATCAGGGAAATTTTTTTTCGTCAGATCTGCATTCCTTCTTGCCCCAGTTCCTTCAGGAAAAATTCTCTTTTTACGAGATCTGCATTTCTAGTAGTTGGCTTTTGCAATGAAAGTATATGTGGATGCAACATACATAACGTTTGTCCACAAGTCAAAAGGATATTTTCTCGACTTTCTGTTGCACTTGTATGTATTTACCTTCTGGTTAAGAGAATCGTCACCTAATTTAGTTTTGCTATTGAATAAAACTATGTCTGGCTTCTTTGTTCATCCTTCATCTGATATGGCACTTAAAACTATGTCTCGTTTCTTTGTTCGTCCTTCATCTGATATGGCACTTTGGTGCAGCAGTATGAGGTGTTTGCCTTTTTTGAGTAGTTGATCTCCAGATATCAAACTGTATTCAAAAACAGTTGACGAAGACAGTTTCTGCACTTGGAAGCCTTCATTTCTGGTAGAATTTCCGTGTTCTATGTCAAGGTTCACTCTGCTGTAAACTTTCCCTGCAATAGTTCTCTAAGTAATGGAAAACTTGTGAAAAAATTATCGATTGCAATATTTGTTAAGGTTACTCTCAATGTCTAAGTAAGCTTCTTTACTGTAGTAGAAGACACAATGATTTGTTTTTTCTGATATAGTCCAAAAAATGCATTTACTTCCTCAGACGAAATAGTCCGCCAGTTTTTGCCTTGGTATCAGCATTGCATCTATCTTCTAAATTAGTGCAATGCGACCCTCTGCCGACATAACTTACGAGATAAAGTAGTCATAAGCACTCTTAGAGTTCCACTATCTGTTACTGGATCATATGGAGTTTTCGTGATATTGTGTACTGGAAAAAATGTTGCTTGATGGTGGTGTTTTACTCCACTGAATTCCATCATGACCGATAAAAAAATAAGCACTCCTGTGGTCTATCTTCACTAGAAGACGTGGCTCTATTATCCTGGGGACCATCATAATTTGAATTACTTTCATCTTCCTATTCATCTTGAAGCCATTGAAGAACTGTTGGATAAAAATTCCGAGACTTATAGTGACTTAAGATGATGGTCTTTTGTTTGTAACAGATGATATGAAAGCCGTGCTGCAAGTAATGGACTGAAGTATTGTGCATACTTATTCTAGTCATGAAACTAGATTTTTGCTCACCTGAAACAATTTTAGCACAAATAAATAAACTTACATTTTTAAAACAATATTCATTTGTAGCTTCGCAGCTCTTCTAACTTTTGAACAATGATTGTAGGTGTGTCGAACTGTTAATTGTTGTCAATAATCGGACAACTTAATGTGCCATTCAGATCAAAGACAGATAAACTATTCGAAAGGTGGCCTGTACGCCAAGGGGTGTAAAAGACCCCTGCAATGCTATAGACCTGTAGGACTACAAAAGTAACAAAAAAAATTATTAGTTTGACTTGCATCAAACACCGGTTTTTCCTCGAAAGAAAGTCGGTTGCATTTCCAGGGACTTCACAGAAGTTTGTTGATGAAATGGATGTTTTCCGGCTCTAAAAGACCCGCCTTATGCATCCAAGGGTTAAAAGACGTCACTAATTTCATTACTCCTTTTCTCACCACTAGTACGTAAATAAACTAGTCTGAGCTACTGCACGCCTTAGAAACCACGAGACCTGAGCGTATTCTCTGCTGCTCTGCTGCCTGGATTCCACCAGTAATCTGTCCGGACAACAGTAGGAGAAGCGACACGACCCTGTGGTGCGCGCTCACGCCGTTGCTTGTTATTTACGGGTGAATGGCAGCCAGGGGAGGTGAATATCACAGCGACGTGGATGCGCGTAGTTGCGGGCGGCGGATGCTTGCGCCCGTGAGCACCTGTTGGCTGATGGCCGTTCCTTGTTCACCTGCCGCCGACAGCAACAGCACCACCAGCAGCAGCTAGCTGATCCCGAGAATTCCCCGCATCTGCCGGCGGGTGGATTTGCACACAACAGGCCGACCTCTCGTCGACGTTCCTACCCTAAGACAAGAACGTTGTACCTCACAGCAGTACTGCTGTATAGAACGCTGCGACGTAGGAAACCGCAAGTAAACAGCTCACCAGAAGTTCATAAAACGACATCACTTTACTTCTTTCCGTAACTTTTATTTCTTTGCGGAAAAAAGGGTCGAAACGCACACTAAAACTGGAAGCATTAGCAGAGAATTCCACCTCTGATGACGTCGGAGCTGTTGTATACTTGAGTACGATTTCATGTAACCGTATACTATTTTTCTTGCTCTTCAGCAAGTTGCTATCTTCGGTTTCTCGCATCCATAAGAGCTCTGGGTGTTTTCCTGATGCGGTATACAAACCTCATTTGGAATTATCTTGTTTTTATGTTATTTAACACCGTTGAGGGAAGGGCTAACAAACCGACTATTCAACATGGGGGTGTAGAATGTATGAGACTCGCGACATATCATCTGACTTCAAAAAAATATCACCCACACAGTTTCGAAGACTGCAAGAGCTGAAACGTCTGAGAATTATCGCACAACCACCTTATCAGGTCATGCATCCAAGTTGCTGACAAATATAGTATACGGAAGAATGGAAAAGAAAACTGATGATGTATTGGATGACGATCAGTTTGGCTTTAGGAAAGGTAAAGCTGCCCGAGAGGCAATTCTGACGTTGCGGTTGATAATGGAAGCAAGACTAAAGAAAAATAAAGACATGTTCATAGGATTTGTCGACCTGGAAAAAGCGTTCGACAATGTAAAATTTCTAAATTCTGAGAAAAGTTACGGTAAGCTGTAGGAGAGATGAGTAATATACGATATGTAGAAGAGCCAAGAGGGAATAATAAGAGTGGACGACCAAGAACAAATAGTTCGTATTAAAGAGGATGTACATCGAAGAAGCAATGATGGAAATAATAGAAAGATTAAGGATTGAACTTAAAATTCAAAGTGAAAGGATATCAATGATACGATTCGTTGATGAAACAAATGGCTCTGAGCACTATGGGACTTAACATCTGTGGTCATCAGTCCCCTAGAACTTAGAACTACTTAAACCTAACTAACCTAAGGACATCACACACATCCATGCCCGAGGCTGGATTCGAACCTGCGACCGTAGCAGTCGCGCGGTTCCGGACTGCGCGCCTAGAACCGCTAGACCACCGCGGCCGGCGATTCGTTGATGACATTGCTGTCCTGAGTGAAAGTAAAGAAGAATTACATGATCTTAAGAGTCGAATGAACAGTCTAATTAGCACAGAATATGAATTCAGAGTAAATCAAAGAAAGACGAAAGTAATGAGAAGTAGCACAAATGAGAACAGCGGGTAACTTAACATCAGGGTTGATGGTAACGGAGTAGATGAAGATAAGGACTTCTACTATGTAGGCAGTAAAATTACCAATGACAGGCGGTGCAAGGAGGACATCAACAGCAAAGTAGCACTGGCAAAAAGGGTATTCAAGGCCAAGAGAAGTATGCTAGTATCAAAAATGTTTGAGGAAGAAATTTCTGAGAATGTATGTTTGGAGCCTAACTTAATATGGCACGTGGGAAAACCGAAACAGCAGAGAATCGAAGCATTATGTATGTGGTGCTACGGACTACTGTTGAAAATTAGATGAACTGATAAGGTAAGTTGTGAGATGGATCTGTGCTTCAATGCAGAGGAAAGAAATATGTGGAAAACACTGACAAGGAGAATGTACAGAATGATAGGACATCAGTTAAGACATCATGGAATGTCTTCCATAGTACTAGAGAGAGCTGTACAGGCCAAAAACTCTAGAGGAAGACGGAGATTCGAACACATTGAGCAAATAATTGAGGATGTAGGTGGCAGGTGCTGCAATGAGATGAAGAGGTTGGCAAGGAGAGTAATCTGTGGTGGGTCGCATCAAATCAGTCAGAAGACTGATGACTCAAAAACAAAATAAAAAGGTTATCTGAGGTTATCCAGCAACTTTTTCAAGTGGAAGTTTAGTGATCATATAACATTCATAGCGCTTTGTATTTGCCGGTGACTGTAAAGGGCAACAAACAGTCTAACTCTGAATTTTGTGAATTCCATTACAGAAAAAAAATTAAAATGGTACTTGCTTCAGACTACAGGACCACTCACCAGTTTCAGCTTTATTCTGTACCTGTTTCAGCCACTAAGATAGACAAACACACAGCAGCGGCACAAAATTCAAGTCGCCAGGTTTAAATTTCACTGATATCTGTTTCTATCCCGAGCTGGTGTTTACCACCTCTTGCAACTCTGACAACTATCTGTTAGTGTGAAAAATGGACTGTTGCAATTGAGTCGGAATCTACTTGCAATTGTAGTTCCCCCTACAACTGGACTGCTGGTTGTATTAAAAAATATCGGACGAAAGCTAGAACAATAATCGCTAATTGGACGATGTCTAACGAATCACTGTGTATGGTGGCTATAATTTCGCACCTTACAAGCAATCATCTACATATTTTTCTGTGATATACAACCGGAATTAGGTATCATTTGACAGGTTGTACATCATATAAATGAATATTTAAAGAAGGCTGACATTGTCATGTACGCCTTATAAATAGCTGCTAAAGCTTATTGCATGAAAGGTGACGGAGTGTCTTTATTATATGATCGGAGTAATGAATGATTGCCTATACTAGCAGAGGTTGAGACGTCACTGGAAATGAAACAGCAGGCGTATTTGGACGAACCATGCATACCGGCCGATATCATAAGATTGTGTTACATGAAATTGACAATTTCCTACCAGCAAACGCTCGTCGGCCGGTGTCGAAGTGATGTAGAAGGATTCAAGGATACCTTAAGAGAGTTGGAGTTTGCTTTCAACGAGCATCAGACGCGAGAAAAACGTAGGCAGAAAGACGTGCAAAGTGAAAGAAGGGAGAACAACGGAGGGAATAATAGAGTCCATTTTTGGCAAAACAATGTAAAACGGCCGCCTCACCAAAACAACGACTATAGATATCATAGTGGGAACAATGTACAGTAGTTGAAGAACTATGAGAGAGAATATAGGCAACTAAATGAACGCAGATGGGAGCCACAAAGTAATGGCACATCGTGGGGCGACAATAGAGAAACTCGTCAACGATCTGATCAAGGGTGGGGTGGAATGAATAACAACAGGAATCGGGAACAATCAATTGACATTAGACCACCTAACCGTGGGAGAGTACGGCAAAATGACATAGAATAAGTAGGAAGAATTAAAGGAGCTTGTATGGCGAAAGTAAAATATAATGTAAATACTGTTTGCCCGACCGAGACTCGAACTCGAGTTCGAGTCTCGGTCGGGCACACAGTTTTAATCTGCCAAGAAGTTTCATATCAGCGCTCACTCCGCTGCAGAGTGAAAATCTCATTCTGATAATGTAAATAGTTAGCAAGTAAGTTACAGCACTGAAGGGATATGTAGATTTATCAATATTTTCTGTACTATTTTCATGTTAAAAGAGGTACTACAGTGCATAAAATCGCAGGAGGTCGAGAGTGAGAAAATTTGGGTATGTTTCTTTGTTTAAGCTATAACTATGTGCATGGCAAGCTGAGTGTACAATTTAAAAGGTGTATGGAGTCTAAGATGTGCTATTTGTCCATGAGGGAATAAAGTAAAAATGAGAAAAGCATGGTAATACCAATAAATAAATAAATAAGTAAATAAAAATAAAATGTTGTAAAGATGTGTGAATAGGAAAGTTTATTAGCCAATTGATGAGGAACGTATTAGCAGAGAATGTCTGCATTTTGAAAAGATTTTAGAAGCACTTCATAAAATTAGTGTCTATTTTCGTGTTTGGCTATGGGGTCACACCGAATGAGTGCACTGAAATATTGTTTGAGTGTTATAAAGACATGAAATGGAAATGTAATAAGGGGATATAGACATGTAAAAATTAATAAAGGAAAGTAAGAAATGCTATACGTTCAAAGCACATGACATCGTGGGTAATACATAAGAGCATGGTAGTTCTGTTGATGAGCAGTGATTTTATACAGTATACTATAATTTTTATATTTGCAGGTACCATAGTAAAATAAAATGCAACTTTATTAACATAAAAGGAAGAGTTCATGGCAGATAAAGGTAATAGCAGCAGCTCCAGAGAAAGGACAACAAAAGAGAAGGTATTACTGAATAAAAACATGAAAGAAGGTACTTGACAGCATGATTAAAGGAAGTATCTGTAATTTTGTACTAAACCTGTTTTGTAGTTTATGATTAACCACAGGAAGCACTCTGAAGCATGAAATGAAGAAGAGACCTGCCTAATCATTCATTCGTGTATGTTTTGTGCAGAGGTGCACTTTATTGCTCACAGATGTTAGCGACGATATCCGCAATGAAACCAAGAGCCAGCAGATCGGACCATTTTGTGATGCCCAATGACTGTGATTTACTTTAAATAGGGTTGGCCGGCCGCAGTGGGAGTGCGGTTCTGGGCGCTACAGTCTGGAGCCGCGAGACCGCTATGGTCGCAGGTTCGAATCCTGCCTCGGGTATGGATGTGTGTGATGTTCTTAGGTTAGTTAGGTTTAAGTAGTTCTAAGTTCTAGGGAACTGATGACCTCAGAAGGTAAGTCCCATGGTGCTCAGAGCCATTTTTTTGAAATAGGGTTGTATTAAGACTAGTATAAACATCCTACTGGCCAGTAGTTTAAAAAGTAGTTCAACAAGTAGTATTTGCAGTTATTAATATTGGGAATTGGTGATGGTCATAATTCTATTGATAGGTATACAGGTGCTGACAGATATTTAATAATTAAATTACATAGCTTGAGAAATGTGTTCTTTTACAATTAACACTAACTTTGTACATGAAATTTTGATCAGATTAATAAGAGAAAAGAAGTGAGTGTACTGGCCGACTGTGCAAATAGAACAATAATAAATTTAAGGATAAATGACCTCACTGGTGAGTGCACCTTAAAAAAAAGTTGTATTTAATCACAGAAACATGTCAATGTTTCTGTGTTCTGTATTGTATAGTATCTGTGTAAATGGGAAACTAATTGTTTGTAATAGTGAGTACAGGTTTAACAAAAAGAAACTTTTGTGAGACACACTGGAAGCAACAATGTGATGTGCAAATGGCTTGGGAGGCTAATGGCACAGTTGTAGAGAAAAGTGAAAGCATGTGACGCTGTCGGTAAGCCAAAGACATGTGGTGAACGAGGGCAAACAGCAGACCTATTCAAATGCGGCTACCTGAAGACCATAGGTGGCAGACAACGACTGAGCAGGTAGTATGTTGTAGTCCATGGCAGACCTGCTTGGTCGGGTCAAGATGGATGTTCAAACGGCCATTAATGATTTGTCTCTACTGTTGTATTACACGATGGAGACGAGATAAGCAAATTGCACACATGAAACAGTCACTTAATCTTACAGCACAACTGCTAATAGCTGTATGGAACTGTGAACTCTATTTGCTTTTCCTTCTGCTGTTCTCTGCCAGACAGAGACTGATACACATCATAATCTGTAGCAGTCAGTCACCTGGCACTGACTCCTGGCAAATCTAAGTCACACACAATGACTCAAGTTCCATGTACAATGTCACGAAAAAGATAATCTACTTGTCCACAATTACCAATATCCGAATCCAAAATATAATATTTATATCAAGAGAACGATGCGACATGAAGAACAGAAGAGTAGGAACACAAACATAGTAAAAAGAAGAAACATGTAGAACTGAAAACTAGATACCATTACAGTTCTCTTAGCTGACGCAGAGGAATTTTAGGTGCCCTATAAAGATCCTACCCGACTGTGCATCTCTCATACTATATGCAAATTCGATGAAAACTTGGGTATTTCAAAACATACACCCACTTACCTTGCTGTATACTCTGAGGATCTTCCACATAATCAACTCTGCAAGGGACTTGTAACCTGATGGGATCAACAATGGGTGAGGGTCCAAAGACGGTTTTTCAAAGCCACCATGACCAATCTCAAATAAGTTGTTGAATCAATCTCCACTCCCTAAACTTCACAAAAAACTGTAGCTTCCACCGCCGTACACAAATGAAGTGTGTTGTGAAATCCGAATCAGTGTGTGACTCGTGATAAAAAAAAGGTGTATAATATCGTGAATAGTGAACAGCTACACCCACAAACAAAGAGCTTATCATTTTTGTAAACATCTTGTACCTACTTTTCAGGGTAGTCTTAAGAAAATACTTGTGTATTTATTCATGTAAAATTATTGTTTGTCATTGTCTTTGACAGTTATGCTACATGCTTCAACTTTGTGTATTTATTTATGTAAAATTATTGTTTGTAATTTTCTTTGATAATGATGCTTTTGGTTTTAACGTTTTAATGTATTACATTTTTTATACACTGTGGACAAGAACTTTAGTTGAAATTGGTGGTCACTCCGAACTCTTATTACAAATATTAGTTGTCATTGTAAATCTACATACAGGTTGTCAAATAACGCTTTATACATAAGATTTTTTGAAATGTTTAAAGGGTATACACATTAGGGAAACACTAGACTTGAAGAATCAGTTTGTGATTTTTTTTTAAAATGCAAGCCAAGAGCATAAATATGACCATATAAAATTTATGTAGGATGTTTCACAGAATTTCATATAATTGTATGACCATTACATAACCTCTACAATAATTGACATAGCTACTTGATTTGCATATTACTGACTAACAGAAGCACATGTAATTTACTGGACTACCACCTTGAAAAGATTAGGATACTTTCATATTTCTTGCCTGAGCCTATGTCTTAGAGATGGATGAATGACAGACAGAATGGGTCTTAAGTCTAAAGAAAAATGCTAACAGCCATTTTTGACAGAGCATAATAAAATTTTTTTGTAATGTTAGTTAAATTTCTTTTGATAACTTGGGTTATTTTGCGTGTTATTGTATATTCCAACTGTCATGTCTCGAAAAATTGTTCGATACAGAAGGAGCAGACAGATTAAATAATAAACATCTTGTAAATGAATTTCTGGCAGTATGCCCATGAATGAAGACAGAATGACTGTAGAAGAACATATCATGATTCAGGTGTTCCTCTGCCCTAGTATTTGCTTGTACATAGAATTGATGGTTAGATTATTTTGTACTAAATGAGAGAATACTATAAGAATTACCCATCCTAGTACAAAATAGTTCATTGGGGGGGGGGAGGGGGGGTATTGTAAGGTGGCTATAATTTCGCACCTTACGACCACTCATCTACATGCTTTGCGGTCATTTACAACTGGAATTACGTATCATTTGATAGGTTGTACGTCATAGATATGAATATTTAAAGAAGACTGACATTGTCATGTACACCTTGTAAATAGTTGTTAATGCTTATTGTATGAAAGGTGATGGAGTGTCTTTATTATCAAAATGGCTAAACGAATGATTGCCTATTCTAGAAGAGGTTGGAAAATCAGTGGTAGTGAAACAGCAGGCGTAATTCAAGCCCTGGGTGGCAAAGCCCGCACAGGTGTGTTGGTCCTGCTTAACACAGGAAGTAGCCAAGACGGACGGTCAGGGAACCTGAGCACTGAAACACAACTGAGCGGCGGCTGGCCGGTATTGTAGCTGGGCTGGAAGGATAACCAGAAATTCTGAAAATCCTGGACGCTACGGGGAGAAACAAGGAACTGTTACCTAGGAAATCACGCAGGATGATTTATTTCCAGGGCTTTTTACTCTGAGAGCGTACCATTGTATGAATTCCTACATAACGGCGATGGGTATTTCCTCGCAAGCCTTACGCGCCGGACGACAAACGCCTGAAATATGGTTGGTCGGCGTTCGGAAGAATCTGTAGAGAGGGAGAATATGGTTTCGAGAATGTGATTCGCATTCTGCTGTTACGATGGAGGGGAGCCGAGCTTTTCTGGGAAGCCAGTGGTGCAGAAAATGTGGTCTTCCGTTTTGAGCGTCCGTGTGTGACGGTCGCTCAGTATCAGCTTTGTTGGTACAGACGGGCTTGCTGTCTTTCCTCTCAGGAGATTTTATAGTTAGACGGCGAGACACTGTACTGTTGAGAACTTATACGATTCTGGACTTCACCTCCAGGTAGGGAGTCGTCGCTGAATACTCACATTCAGTGGGGTTGAGAGCAATTCTTCTGTCTATACTCATGTTGAGACGTATCTGAATTCAGCCCTTGTGGCTGGGAGTTCACGTTTCTTGTCAGAAGAACACAGAGAGCGGAACACAGTATTAGATTATACTGGTTGGAGGACCGGCTAATGCCGTCCTAGTGTCTGAAAGAGTTCTTATTTTGTGGCTGGAGTTCTTCCATCGTCGCAGACGTGTACGAGAATCATCACTCCGACGCACCGGACGCAGTACACACGGTGATATTGCTAATTGCTTCGGCGTATTAGGGCTATACAGCTAAACAGCCATGTTCGCGTAAGTCGTATTTCTACTGAGGTTGCACACAACTGTGGATCATCTTTGAAAGTACTATCTTCTAGGGTTTGGTACGTAGATAATGTCAGTCATCTCGCACTACTTTTGTTAGATCGCATAGCCATAAAAGGGGCAAATTTGGGGAATTTGATCACTCATATTAGTTAGGAAATTCATTTGTATCTCTTTGTGTCCATTGGACTATGATCTATAAACATTTTCGATAGTTACTTTTCATATGGTACAAATATAATTAAAAGTCACTGGCAACAGGATTCTTATTTCTATTTTTATGAATAAAAGTGATGACTGTAACTTTATCTTTTATAGGCAAAGACTTAGGTGGGGCCCTCAAACTGTCTTTCCAATTATTACTACACAAAGCACCAAAAACTCAAAATTTACTTCAACTGCAATTAATATATTCATTATTGAAGTAGGTTTATTCATTTTAAGGAACTCTAAATTGGGGACTCTTAAACTGTTCATTACCATAAAGCAAACTAAACACATTTTCTGAGACAATATGTAAGGTGTAAATTTTGGTATTACGCTTTTACTCAAATTTCACACACCTTGCAGGACTTTTAAACCAGTCAAAGCCAGAGATTTTTCATACAGGTTCTTAAGTATGACTTCAAAGGAATTTTACTCTAACTAACCTCAAAATAACGTGCTTCTTTTTGTTATTAGCACGACCAGTAATTTCTACTGACAGACTTAAATGCTGTTAATCTTTGAAGCACAAATACTTTGAATTAAGAAACAAATCAAACATTATGGAGGTTCTCATAAATGCAATATTATGTACCTCCCTTGATTTCAATGAAACATGACGTATATCTATACCTCTTGTTGCATTCAGAATAGTGCGAATAATCAACAGATTTTAACACACAGGATTCTCGGATGTCAGTATTTATGTGGAGTGGATCCTAAGAGGTATCATGAGAGGAACCAAATCAAGGATCGGATACAAGTTTCACACAATTTGGCTGATTATTGCAAATTAAACAACACGTAACTGGTTCATACTTTGACAAAATTCTGACTTCTTATAACTGCCGAAGTGATTGCCCAATACCGGGGGCGAGTACATAATGGCTACTGGTCTTTCCTCTGGATATAATTTGCTCTATTACTTTCTTCTTAACGACGAAATTACTAACTTTAGAGCCTTTTCCAATAACAGAGCACCATTTTAGAGCCATACACACAATGGAGGCCTTTCCATATTAATCCAGGTACTAGATGTCACCCTCGGCGCTTACGCTGTTCACTCACTTGCTGCTGAGAGCAGACTGTCCAGAAGCTAGCTGACGACTGACTGCACTCTCTCACTTGGCGCCCAGACTGAGCACCACATCCACCTTTTACCCCGGCCCAATTGCTTTTTGGTGCGGGCCACCTCATCTCCGTTGCAAATGGGAAGTACTGTTGCTTTTCGTTTTATACAATGCAAGTCCCTAGGTATGAACCAGCTGGTACATAGTTTCAAACAAATATCTTTTAAAAAATCTTAATATTTAAATACATTAACATGTCAACACAAAAGCCACATATTTATATAACAGTTTCCTTATATTAATAGAAAGAATTTAAATAGTAAAGAGAAAACATTTTACACAACTTTTCCTTCATTGCAATAGGTCCAAGACATTACATAGTAAAAAAAAAAAAAAAAATACGTACTTGACATTAAACAGAATTAATGAGTAAGAAATATTTACAGAATTAATTACGGTGTTACAACGCGATCAACGTGTAAGATGCCAGGATTTGGGCACTTACACGTTAGCTTTTCAACATTAGTATTAATAATAAGGGGTCTGGCAAGGGCATCAAGTCGTGACTTTATTGACTCTCTGGTAGTATTCCCGGTATGTCTACATGATTAAGTTACTAACTTAAAGAGTTGGTGGAAAGTGTCGAAGCTGAGAATTGTAGAATATAAAGTCTGCAGCTGGTCGTAGATAGCCGGGCCGTTGTGACCGGCAGGTAGCGGTCACCGGAAACGCGGGACAATACGGTGCCTTTGGGGGAAGGCCGGCCTCCGGAGCGACCTCTGCTGGGCAACACGTGGTGAAGAAGGGGATTTCGTTTGACAACGGGCGGTATGACCGACACGTTCATTGGGTAGAATCTCAAAAGTGGCGTTGGAGGGATTTCGGCGATGTTAGAGCGTTCGACATTGACCGAAACTGAGTATTCTTTCGCCGCGTTTTCGTACGCGTGGAAGGCGGCAGAATTATGGAGAAGTGCTGTACGGACCTGAAGACGGCGTCTTGGTTATCGTCTTCGAAGGGGACGGACTTCCGACGTGGACGTCGGCGAGTTAGGACGCATCCCGCGAGATCTAAGACGCGAATTGTTCCTCTGTGCAGAATAGCGCAGAGAAGGATTTTTCTCGTATTCGAGTTACGGGTTTTGTCAAAATAAAGTTGGCATTTGATAGGATTGGTGCTGTCCTGTGGGATGGAAGTTTGAGAAGCAATTTTCAATTCAAATTACGTCAGACTGGGAGTGCTGTGATTCAGAGACGGCAGAGCCATGCGAATTATCGGTATCTTCAACATAGGGCCACTTTGAGTGATTCTCTTCACTATAGGTATAGGATAGCGCATTTTTTTAGGTCTACAAGACGAGATTCAGCGTGGGAGATAAAAGGTCTGTATCGAACCATTGCACCAAAGTGTGTTCCATGGAGAGTTCTGCGCTTAGAGCTCTTTGTGTGCTCAGAAGTGAGATTTTCACTAAGGCTTAACCACTTCCAACAACTTACCTAGTGTCCTTGATCTTGTAGTTATCCTTGCGAGGTGCCGAGTATTCATTTGCGTAGCTGCTGGTAATTGCGGAGCGTAATTGCAAATTAGTTAATGTGCCATCTCAGAAACGTGTGGGTGGTCAAAAAACTTCACTTCTTTGTAATTTTTGTCAATTATGGCAAATATCAAATTTAAATGCCAGTATTACAATCGAATTATCGACTTCATTGTAGCTAGCATTTAACCTGTCCCAGTAAGCTTAACATTTATCCTAGTCACTGCGCAGCTTGCCCAGACTGGAAGGAAAGAAGGTTTGCAATCTTCTGTGTAAGCGACGGACAAATAAGCTTGCAAACGGCCATGATAGACACACTATTAAACACACCTATGTAAAGGTTCATCGAATTTTCACTGTGGTTTCCATTTCGCAACCGATAGTACCTTACTTTAGTAATAAGCCTCGTAACTGAGGTTCAATTTTCCCATTTAGCATTTCACAGTCGATTTCAAGGTGACCTCTGTTTAGTTTAAAATTTAAAATTTAACTGATCAATCATAAACAAGCAATTAGCTCCTTGGTATTTAAGTATTCATAACTCAATTTGAAGTTTAACTGACTGTTTCTGTAATCTTAAATTACTGCCTTACTTCTTCTCTGCGCTTGTTTTAAACTTGGATTCTGTTGTTAATAAATGCTGTTCAGACTTGTAGACTGTAGCGAACGATGTTCTGTCCTCCACCCGCCCAGTCATTCCACGTCCAATACTATAAGCGCACAGGCAACACACACGCTGCAATGCCTTAAATTTATTTCAGTTTCACGGCACAAATAAGCGCACACACGAATTTATGACACCATAATTCCGGCCTGAGTCCTCTACGTAATTTATGGTTTTGAAGTAGCTATCCCTCCCAACCTCCTCATCAGGCACGCATTCTTCAATCTATGTGAATGTTTTCGTTACGCCCTACTAACACCTTTGTCGAATCACGATATCTCTAACCTGTCGTCTTTCAAGCATGTTCTCCATACTTACAAATTCTCACAAACCCCAATTACCATGCACGATGTCCACCATGACCGTGGTCACTAATTCTTTCAGTAATGTTCAGTGTTAACTTAGCAAAGGAATCCTCTTCGATGCTGAAATCTGACTGCGGTCACGGTGCGAACATGCGGTGGAAGTCCTCAACCGCTTTTAGGTGAATTACCAGCGGATTCAGGGCTTAGATAGTGAATCTCAATAAACCTCATTAGCTCGACGGCTTGGAACTCTGGTTAGCTCTTCGTAGTTTACAACTGATTTTCGCTTACGCCTACGCCACCGGCAAATCACATGTATATGTCTCCAATGGGTGAGAATACCCATTTACATTAATGTAAATTTCCTTATCTTTTGTGTGGAATATGATGTTTTGAATATCTGCCACGAGCTGAAGTTCATGTGCCGGGCCAAGGCCTGACCTAAACACCTAATTCTGTAGGTTTACACCTGAAATTCTGTAATCCGAGACTCCGAGAAACCGGCCGGAGTGGCCGAGCGGTTATAGGCGCTACAGTCTGGAACCGCGCGACCGATAAGGTCACAGGTTCGAATCCTGCCTCGGTCATTGATGTGTGTGATGTTCTTAGGTTGGTTAGGTTTAAGTAGTTCTAAGTTCTAGGGGACTGATGACCTCAGAAGTTAAGTCCCATAGTGCTCAGAGGCATTTGAATTCTCCGAGAGGTTTCGCTTCTGAAAAAATGCAGAACAGATCTGAGTTGTAACGTGAGACAAGTACGGATTCTTCAGTCCAAAGAGGACTGCCCTCTTCCAGATGATTAGAGTTTAAGGTCCCGTCGACGACGATGTCAGAGACGGAACACAAGCTCGGGTTGTGTAAGGAAGAGACAGGCAGTCGGCCGTGCCCCTTCAAAGGAACCATTTCAGATTTCGCCTTCAGCGATGAAGGAAAATCAAGTAAAACCACACTCTGGACGTTGTAACCTCCCCACCGTAATTTTAAAAGAAAGAAAAAGGACAATACTTAATACAAATGGGAGCCGAGTGTAACCTCCCCACAAAAATTTAAAATAGGACAGAAATATAAAATGAATGGGAACCAAACGTAACCTCCCTAGCAATTAAATTTAATGACAATAAAAGTGAGAACCGCAATCTGACCCAAATATAAATTCTTCACAAAAATTAAAGTCTATTCAGTGATAAGAAAATTCAATTAAACCGAAACATCGGTTTTTTGGCCCTGTGCAAAACAATCAGAATTAAAGTCTTACCTCAGAATAAATGGATGTCACATTTCTGCTCTTGTTGTTGCGCACCGCTTGGAGGAACTGCATTGCAAATAATAATATTCTCTTTTTTTGTGATTCTAGTGAAATTTTTCTTCAAAAGAAGTGGAATGAAATGGGAAGTGCAACGAAATCTTTAGTTCAATAAAAAATTAAATTTTTGAAAAAATGCTTTTGAAATAAAATTATTATTGGGGGACTTGTTGGACAATAATTACAATAAATAAAATTTTTCATTATTTAATGATTATATTAATTAACAGTATACCTTATTCACCATCTTGACCAGTGTTGCCGACCGCCTACATCACACAACCGCACTGGGCTGCTACTACTGACCGCTCTGCATGACGACTATTAGCGTACTGCACGCGACGACTACTGACAGAGTACTGCTCTCAACTAGACAGAGCTGCAGACTCGCAACGACTACTGACCGACTCGCAATGACTGACTGACAGACTCGCAACGACAGACTGACAGACTGAGAACCGCTCGCAACACTCGCGCGGTCAAGCGCAAACTCTCTGGTCACAGATGCTACAATGCCTCGCCATCGCTGCTATGTTACATACGTGTTTCATAACCCTCCACTGGGGGGGCAAAAATTTGGCAGCGATGGTGAGTCATTTGGACTTGCCAAGCGCGGCAAAATTTTTCTTTAATTAACAAAATCCTACAACTTACAGAATATTTAAATGTTGTGCACACGCACTAAGTACAAAATATATCAGACAAAGACAAAATGTGAATACAAAACATAGTAGCAAATCAGAAAAATGTATATACAAATTTTTTTGACTGATAACAAAGTGCACAGGCACTGAAAATATTCTTTAGCATATTCAGAACAAATAAACAGACTGGCAAAAAATATTATGTTGACAAGTGACATGAGTGCACATGCACTGTAGTTCAGAAAAAAAAATGTATATACAATATAAAAGACAAGAGTGTACATATACTGTACTTCAGAACAAATAGAAAAATGTCTTTAGCATTTTCGCAATAAATAAACATAATGGCAAGAAAATCATGTCCAAAGTGCACATGCACTGAAAAATGTCTTTAGCATTTTCACAACAAATAAACATAATGGCAAACATCATGTCGACCAGTGACATAAGTGTACTCGCACTGGAGTTCAGCGAATCGAAAATGAACATAAATGATGTTACCAAAAAAAATTTTTTTCTTTATGTGACAAGAATCAGGATAGGAAAGGGAAGGATTGCATCATGGTTGTAGCACTTTAGATTGCACACAGCTGTTCTGAAAGTCCATATCTTTCCACAGAAGTACAACACCAAGTGACACAACTTGAAGTTCTTTTCCCATCAGAATTTATCAGCGTACCCAAGACACTGAATTGTCGTAGTAATGTTCCATGTTTTCATTTTGGCAGTACATTAGGTACACCAAACAGTGGGACCATAATAACGTCTTCATTGCTCACGGTGGTGGACAGCATGTCGCGTCAACACCACGCTCTTACAAGGCACACCAACGTAGAATTAGTGCAAAAACCAAATATAGTGCTCCATGAACACTAGGATAAACAGGACAAATGGACATTGCAGTAATTTAGGGTAGTCAGCTTATGAGGTGAAGGACATCAAGTCACATAATATTGACAGTTACAGACTTAATTAGCAGTTTGTGGCATTCATAGCCCAGTTATTGAACATTTCTGTACCAAGTATGTAGTATTACAGAAAAATGTTCATTAATTGTTTTACATAGAATCAGTAGCCTTCTTTTCCTGGTTACAAAGCATTATGAAATAATCGCATTCTTTTTTGTCACAGTATAATTAAGAATCATTAACCTTCTCCTAATTACAGTTAATTAATCATTTGTCATTAATTAATCATCTGTCGTTAACTAATCATTTGTCTAATTACAGTTAATTAATTAATCATTTGTCATTCCAATATAGTAAGAATTATTAGCCTTAATTAATTACAAAGCATTATTAAACAGTACCATAGTTAATTAATTATGTGTCATTACAATCTATTAAGAATCACTAGCTGGCATCATGGGTAATCGTATTACAATAAACAGTGGCGGTCCTTGGCCAGTTACAAAGTATATTTAGTAAGATAGAATAATGTTCATCAGAAGCCTTAATTGAAAAGGAGAGTCAATTATTGGCCTAGCATTAACATAATACATTGAGTGATACAAATTATTGGCACTCATTGGCCATTAACCAAAACATGAAAACTCAACATGGGAAAAAAAGGGCTAATTAATCGCATAATTAATAACAATTCTTCAAGTGACATTAATTATTGGCACTCAGTGGCCAGCAAGTATTGAATAGAATCATCATTCAGTATTATTCAGATTATTACGAAGTCATTATTAAAAATCAGTTAATTACAGTCAAATCATTAATAATCACAGGCATTATAAGTAGTATCATTACAATAAACAGTGTTCCTCCTTCAGTAGTATTCAGATCATTACAAAGTCATTATTAAAATCAGTTAATTACTGTCAAATCATTAGTAATCACAGGCATTATAAGTAGTATCATTACAATAAACAGTGGCAGTTATTAGCTAGTGACAAAGCATTATTTTGAATATAGTCTCATTAAGAGGTCATTACTCAAGTGACATGCTATTCAGAGTTGATCAGTATTATTCAGAATTATCATAAACTAGTGACATTATGTGGGACTGGTAATACATTTTTTTTGGTAGCAATGCATTGCGTTGGAATCGATAATTAATTGCTGAAACATAACACTATTTGCTTTTGACCTATTGCAGCAAATGAGGATAGGTAACGTCATTCGTCATGAGTCAGCTGTAGCAAGATTATGTAACAAGGCAGTACATGTGATCACATTTATAAACGATAGACACAAATGGGTAAAAATATAAAAATGCAAGTACTAGAACAGGTATAATAAGTAACAGGTTTAGTAAGTATCATGAAAGGCTTCTCCTGGAAAAAATACAAAATGGATTATTGACCTGAAAGAAGAAACGCACACTATGCTGAAAAGTAGTGAACTTCGAATTAACAGGTAGTGAAATGTGTATAAATTGTGTTCCATAGCTGTCCTTTCCAAAACTTTCTGTCATCCTACTATGCAATGTAGCACCTGCTGTCAAAGCAAACTGCAACAAAAACTTAAATAACTACATAGCATAAATACATAACTTCAACATTATCCTCATCTGTAAAGAAAAAAAACTTCATTATTCATTATCCATATTATCATAACTTCATTATTATCATCACCTGTAAAGAAAAACTTCATTATTCATAATACCATATCCTTCATCATTATTCATCCGCATTCATTATCATCTGCAAAAATATCACTTCATTACTCATTATACAACTATTCCTTATCTCTAGCATATTTCATCACTAAAACTAAGATGTGTAGTTCAGTCTGACAGCCTGCATCAATCACCTTGTATTCTGAAAGAAAAAATTAGTTAAGACTGCTATTCTGTGATGAGTATAGTATATTCTTGTTAATGTTTGTTAATCCTGATCCATTTACTCTTCCTCATAAAGTTATCGCATCTCCTTTCGTTTATTCCGTAGGTGAAATTCCCATTTCTGTTGAATTTATTTCTTACATACATCATTTCTTTCTGAAATTGATGAACAGAGATTAATGTCTTGCATTTAAATCATATACCCACTAAATAATGACTGGTTTATGGTGACACAATTAACCATACAGCATAGCATGACAGAAAACGTAATATGTCAAAGACGTTGACAGTGTTCAGATGCAAAATGTACAGATAATATTACAATCCAGCAGCAAAAAAAAAATGTAAAACAGTCACGATGTTGAGATGTCATAAGGCAAAAAAAAATGTCAAAGTCGACTGGTGTGTGTTATATCTTAACTATTTCACAATACATACAAACAAAACTGGAGTACAATCATATACACAAAAAAGTGGAAAATGTGCACGGTCTGATGTGTAACGACAAGAAAAGCGACCTGCTAACCTTACCTTGCCGGGCACTTGCCAAGAAAAAATACGATAATCATCAGTAATTAGTCACGTGAAATAATTGCGTTAGTAAATGGCATCATAGTGTGTTGAATCATACAGTGGTTTCACTCAATAAACGGTTTAATGTTTGAGATATGGTGATTGCCTTTCGATTTTCTGGTTCTCAAAGTTTCGACGTGTACAACATTGGGGTGAGGAATGCTGCGAATCCGATATGGACCTGCGTATAGAAGTTCAAATTTACTGCACTTACCTTTTAATTTACTGGATAAATAGTGTGTACGTATCAATATCTTCTGTCCAACGTGAAAGTCGCGGCGTGTACAAACCTGTTTTTGCTGTCTTCTCCGGCGCTCTGCGGCACGTTTGATGTTGTTCAGCGCAATGTCAATTATTTCGTGGTGTCGTAATCGACGAGATGTAGGAAATGTTATTAATTCTTTAATTTTGTTAGGTGGTTCAGCATTTTTCAGTATAACAGACGGAGATAGCATAGTGGATTCATTTGGTATGGAATTAATTACATCTTGGAATGAGAGTATGTATGTATCCCAATCAATATGTCTTTTGTGGCAGTATATTCTACACAGTTTACCAATTTCCTTCATTAATCTTTCACAGGGGTTCGAAGAAGCGTGGTACTTGGATATATAGATCGGAGAAATGTTTCTAGCTCGTAACATGCGTGTCCATACGCTACTACGAAATTGTGATCCATTGTCAGAAATTACTTTCATCACATGCCCTACATGAAATAGAAAATGTTTTACAAATGCTTTAGAAACAGTTTTAGCAGTAGCTTTGCGTAACGGAGTGAAAGTAACAAATTTTGAAGTAAGCTCAACGGCGACAAAGATGTAGCAAAAACCTCTGTTAGTTCTCGGAATCGGACCAAAAATATCTACAGCGGCCATATGTCTTAATTTAACAGGTACAATGGGATATAAAGGAGGAATATGTGAAGTGGTGTCTGATTTAGCTTTCTGGCAAATTTTACAAGACGCTAAAACTCGTCGTATACGTTTTTCCATGTTAGTAAAATAACAGTTCTGTCTCAGTATAAGAAAACATTTTCGTGCTCCGTAATGTGCGTAGCTTAAATGAGTGTACCAAATTAATTTGTTGACCAGTTCGTCAGGTATGCATAATAACCAATTGTTGCTGTCAGGATGAGAGCGGCGAAACAAAATGTCATTGCGTACAGTGTAGTGGTTCCTAATCGTAACATTTTTCCTATCTTGCCAAAGGTGTTTAATTTCTTTCCACACATTGTCTTTGTTTTGTTCTTGTACTATGTCCTGTAATGACGATGAAATAAAATTTTCAAATGCAACTTGCTGAATGTACATGACACTGAAATTTGCTTTACAGAAGTTGGTTGCTACGTCTTGCTGATTGTTGCCGAGAGAACGCGACAGTGCGTCTGCTATAACATTTTGTGTGCCAGGAATGTGAACAATCGTAAAATTAAATTCCTGTAAATACAGTTTCCATCTACTTAATCTGTCGTGAGTAAATTTAGCTGAAAGCAAAAATTGTATCGCTCTGTGATCTGTGTAAACAGTGGTATGTCTGCCATAAAGAAAATGCCGAAATCTCGTAAAAGCCCATACAACACATAATGTTTCAAGTTCTGTAACGGAGTAATTTCGTTCAGCAGGTGACAAAATGCGACTTGCAAATGCGATGTTTTTAATTACTGTTGAGCCTTCTTCTTCAATTTCCTGGAAAATGTGTACGCCTAAAGCGGTGTTGGAACTGTCGGTAGCAATGGAAAAATTTCTAGTAAGATCGGGGTGCGATAACAGTGGAGCATTCAACAGAGCATGTTTCAGGTTCATGAATTCAGAGTGTGCTTGCTTATCCCAAGACCAAATATTGTTTTTACCCGTTAATTGGCATAGTCTAGGCGTGTCTAAAGCAGAATGGTGAATAAATTTACGAAAAAAGTTAATTAAGCCCAAAAAACTGCGTAATTGCTTTTTTGTTGTAGGAACAGTAATGTCACGTAGAGCTTGAAGTTTTTCTGGATCAGGCGCAATGCCTTCTGCTGAAATCACGTGTCCAAGAAATTTTATAGAAGTTTTACCAAAGTGCGATTTACTGAGGTTAACTGTAAGTCCTTGTGCATGGAAAGTTTGTAACAGTTGTTCAAGAATCAGATTGTGTTCAGACCAGTTAGCTTCTGCAATAAGAATGTCGTCTACATACGTCGTAATTCTGTCCTTAAGTTCTGTCGGAAGTATTGTGTTCAAACCGCGAATAAAAGCTGCAGAAGAAATAGTTAAGCCGAACGGTAATTTGCAAAATTGATAACAGTCGCCGAAACAGAGAAAAGCTGTATATTTTCTGCAATTTGGATGAAGTTGAATTTGCCAAAATCCCGATTTCAAATCTAGTGTAGAATAAACAGCTGTACCGTGAAATTTCTGTAAAAGTTCCTCTAGTGTCTGTGGTCGATCTGTTTCGTTAATAATAATGTCATTAATGTGACGTGAATCAAGTACAAGGCGAAGTGAGCCATCTTTCTTCTTAACAATATGTAGCGGGTTTATGTACGGACTAACTGCTGGTTCAATAATTCCTTGGTCGAGCATATCCTGTAATTCTTTTTTAACTTGTTCTCTATGAATATACGGAATAGGATAATGCTTAGCTTTAAATGTATCGTGCTGTTTGACTTGAAATTCATACATAAATCCGGACATAGTACCAGGAATGTTGTCGAAAACTGGAGCTTGCTGTAAAAGAATTTTGTGTAATTGCGTTCGTTCGTCGTCTGTAATTGCACTACTCTCTTTAACTTTATCGGAAATCATTTGTATTACGTCGTAGTCAGCTTCGTCTGGAGTATTATAGTTGTGTACGTACGTATCCGTGAACAATGTGGGATTACAGTCTATGTTACGTGTTGCGGAAATGACCTCTGTGCGGTTAATTGTTTGTTCTTCCGCAGATAAAGAGTGCTGAAATTCTAAAGCCAATTGTACATTTTCATCCTTTAACATTAAATAAGAATTCTGAAAATCGATAACTGCGTCGTGTTGTACCAGAAAATTCGTGCCTAAAATAATGTCTGTTGTCAATAAAGGAACAATCCAAAAATTAGAGTGGAAAGTATGACCTCCAATACAAAATGATAAATGCGTCTGTAATTTAACATCTACACCTTTACTCGATACTGCTCCTTTCACTTTTGTTTTGCCTAAAGGTAATGTCGGATAAGTATTCTCTTTGTTGCACTCATTAAAAGTCTCCTCATTTATTACTGATATAGGTGATCCGGAATCAATTACTGCTAAAAATTTCGAAGAACCAATTTTGATTTCGATAACAGGATGTGAAATAGATTTCTGAATAACTGGTATTTCCTGTAAAAGAGTGTCTCTGATGTCGTCAAAAGTAATTACATTTTCGTGAACAACATTTTGCGTGTCAAAAGTAATGTTTGCGTTACTGTAATATGCAATCTGTGCTGTATCTGGTTAAACTCTATCGTACGTACTGTTATTTACGGGAGAATGTCGTGGCATATCCACTATATGAACTGCTCTGTTATTTCTTATTGACGTGTTACGCTATAGATGACACCTATTGTCTGTTTCATCCATGATTATTCATTGTTGCTGATGTTGTTGCTGCTCATAAGATCGACTGTTATTAAATGTACGCTGAAAATTGTGCTCGTTATTTTTACGTCTGTCATGATAGTAATTTCTATACGGCGCATTGCGATGCGAGTTGAAATAGTGTGTTGTCTGTACGTAGTTATTTCTTTGCTGCCATGCGTTACTATTTGTTGGAGCTGGGACTATACGCGCACGCGGCGGAACATTAAAGCCTGGTTGACCTTGTGCATTACATTGTTGGTTATGTGTGCTAACCGGCTGGTTTTGATGTTGTTGTTGTGAAAAACCTCCATTGTTACCAAAATGTGTTTCCTGTTGCTGAAAATTTTGACGATATTGATAATTAAAATTTTGGCTGTTATTAGAATTTTGGTAGTTGCCGTTCCTAAAGCGTCTGTTATCTTTCCTATTGAAATTACGTACCTGATCATAATTGCTGTACTTTTGTTGACCTTGGTTATTATAAGAAAAGTTTTTGTTTACAAAAGAATAATCAGATTGCTGTACTTCCAAGAGCTGTAAAAGATCTCTGAACGCTGAAATATTTTCTTTTTGCTGACCTGTTAGAAGTGACACTCGTAATGACCGTGGTAATTTGGAAATGCATAATTGTATAAGTGCGGATTCACTGTACGGCTCACTCAGGTATTGGTTTTGTTGTACCATGTGCTCAAAAAATTGCGTCACACTGGGAAATTTTGAGTTCTCGTAATTCGGCAAACTAATTAACTGATCTTTAATTCCGCGCTGTGTCGTCTTCGACCAGTACGCTGACAGAAAAGCATTCTGAAACTCTTCTACTGAATAGCATTGCCTCGCGATCGGTCTCATACGAGTTGCCGGTTCGCCTTCCAAAAAACTGCAAATAAATTCAAGTTTATGTGTTACAGGCCAAGTCGGTGGAAGAGCAAAGCTAAACTGTTGAATCCAATCCAGTGGGTGAATCTGCGTTCTATCGTTTTTGAAAACCTTAAACTTTCTCACTGACAGAAAATGTTTGTAGTCGAAATTATCATCTCTGTGTGATGGAACAGGTTCAGGATCGTAAGAGAATCTATCGAACTGTGGTTGATCGGAATCTAAGTCCCGTACTCTCTGTAGATTACCCAAATTATACGCGCTGCGTGAGTCTGACACATGTTCATAAAGTGGCGTCTGTTGTGGCATGTTATTAACTGAAATGTTTTTCATCTCTGTTACTTCTTGTTGTAAATTTGACAACTTCCTACGTAACGTGTTGTTAGACGAATCGATCTCATTAATTGCCTGCTGTAAATTTTGAAATTCAGGTGTTTGGTTAAATGAAACCGGTGCAGTATCGTCTGATTTATTGTCATTAGTATTTTCGATAACTTCAACACGACTGGCCAATTCATCACATTTTTCAGTCAGTATTTTAACCTGATCGTCGGTTTTAGAATCAGACGCATTAATCTGTTTTTGCAACTTGCGCGTAGTTTCGCTCAGTTTTTTAACATCAGCTTTGATAACATCACAATCCTGTGTTAGATCTAATTGTTCGAATCTATCTGT
This sequence comes from Schistocerca serialis cubense, assembly GCF_023864345.2. NCBI lineage: Eukaryota > Metazoa > Arthropoda > Insecta > Orthoptera > Acrididae > Schistocerca > Schistocerca serialis. The sequence goes on from NC_064639.1 coordinate 264,453,504, forward strand.
CACTGTTTGAATATTTACTGTGTGTGTATCTGTTTTTGATTTAAGGTCAGAAATTTCATCCCGTAATTCCGCGTTCAATTGTTCTATGGTATTAATTTTGTTGGACACTGTAGTAATATTATTGTCTACATACGTCTTCGCTTTCGCGAATATTTTACGTTTGTCCTCTTGTCTTTGTGCAGTGATTGTTTCCATGACTTGTCGTTTTACTTTGTTTTGATCCTGAATAAATCTGCGGAAACGCGTATCACTGTTCTGTATGTGCTGATTAAAGCGCTCGTTAATCTGAGTGTTCTGCTGTTCGAATTTCGCGTCTATCTTTGCGTCCATAGTGCGCGAAAGTTCTACCGTCATTGCTCTAAACTCGTCCCGTAATTGTGCAGCTTTTTCAGAGCATTGTTTAGCGACTCCGCTAATTTCGTCTCTGAGTGTATCTGTTGCGGCTGTTTGCATTTCTCTTAATTCCTGCGCAACAGACTTAATTTCTTCGCTATTTTTTTTTGAACAAGCCTCAATTTCCACGCGCAACTGTTCCTTAGTGTCATGGCACTGCGCGGCAACGGCTCTAATTTGTTCGCTAAGCTGTTTGAGACTTTCGTCATTATTGTCGAGTTTCTCATTTAAGTGTTTGTTATCTTCCCTAAGTTGTCTAAAATCTTCACTTTGTTTTTCATTCTGTTGTTTGAAATTGTTGTCTATTTTCTCACTTTGCTGCTGTAGCAAACTTCTCATAATTCGTACCAAGTCAAAACTAGCGTTTATATTCTCAGTGCTGTTTAGTGGTGGATCTGGAATTGTCTCGTTTTGCGTGACCATTTGGTCATTCTGTAATTCACAGAAAGGTTTATCAGTCGGACGTACACTGTCAGTCATTGTTTCGGAATTAAATAAATCCGTCCTACTTTGTGTGATCTGTTCATCTTCATTAGACAAATTTGTCTGCTCGTCACGTGAATTTACTAAATCGGTTATGTTAAGCTCGGCAGCACTCATTACTATAGACCGCTCCGCGTCATCAATTGTCGTCAAGTTAACAGACGAGACAATTGAGTTCGTTTGTTCATCATTAAGGTAAAAGTCATCATTAGTGGTTGGAATGCACTGATTGTTAGTGAACGCAGGATTGTCATCATTACGCTGCGTATCACAATTACTATCGGTCACGTTGTTTAAGTCGGTAATTTCATTCACAATACTTGGCGATACACTATTCACAGTCTTTCGCGGCATTTTTGCAATAGTCACAATTATTCACAAAACAAATAAGCACAATGCAAAAGCAACACACCAATACAACAGAGCAACGAATTCCCGTTGACCTGTAGAAAGAAAGTCACAAGTTAATAAAAGCGTTGCGCCAAATCCTAATTATATCTAAGCAAATAAGAGCAGATATGTGACTGTTTTTCAAAAGACTCTCAACGAAATTCGATCCTGGCAGGGTCGCCAAGTGTAACCTCCCCACCGTAATTTTAAAAGAAAGAAAAAGGACAATACTTAATACAAATGGGAGCCGAGTGTAACCTCCCCACAAAAATTTAAAATAGGACAGAAATATAAAATGAATGGGAACCAAACGTAACCTCCCTAGCAATTAAATTTAATGACAATAAAAGTGAGAACCGCAATCTGACCCAAATATAAATTCTTCACAAAAATTAAAGTCTATTCAGTGATAAGAAAATTCAATTAAACCGAAACATCGGTTTTTTGGCCCTGTGCAAAACAATCAGAATTAAAGTCTTACCTCAGAATAAATGGATGTCACATTTCTGCTCTTGTTGTTGCGCACCGCTTGGAGGAACTGCATTGCAAATAATAATATTCTCTTTTTTTGTGATTCTAGTGAAATTTTTCTTCAAAAGAAGTGGAATGAAATGGGAAGTGCAACGAAATCTTTAGTTCAATAAAAAATTAAATTTTTGAAAAAATGCTTTTGAAATAAAATTATTATTGGGGGACTTGTTGGACAATAATTACAATAAATAAAATTTTTCATTATTTAATGATTATATTAATTAACAGTATACCTTATTCACCATCTTGACCAGTGTTGCCGACCGCCTACATCACACAACCGCACTGGGCTGCTACTACTGACCGCTCTGCATGACGACTATTAGCGTACTGCACGCGACGACTACTGACAGAGTACTGCTCTCAACTAGACAGAGCTGCAGACTCGCAACGACTACTGACCGACTCGCAACGACTGACTGACAGACTCGCAACGACAGACTGACAGACTGAGAACCGCTCGCAACACTCGCGCGGTCAAGCGCAAACTCTCTGGTCACAGATGCTACAATGCCTCGCCATCGCTGCTATGTTACATACGTGTTTCAACGTCTAGGCAGGTATTCAAGCCACCATCCTCCAGAATGCGAGTCCAGTGTCCTAATATGGCGCGTCGTGATTAGTGTTCTCATGTTAGCGTATTTTCTTCAAGGAGCCCATGTTTGTACTGGCACCAACCTTATCCTGAGATTAGTAGCAAAGGCATTTTATTGATGCTATAAACTAATTTTTACACATTTTTGGAAAGATACTGTCAACAGCCATACGTAAGGTACAAAATACATATTTGATTCATCAGCTGTTTTTAATTTACATCCAAAAATCTACCGGGTTCGATCTTCACGGATGATGGCGGCATATGCAATATGGCGGCTCAAATAATTTCAAACCACATCCGTGAAGATGGCTTAAGACCGAATCACGTATATGTTTGGGTGTAAAATAAAAATAGCTGATGATTCAAATATGCATTTTATACATATTTTTAAGTCCCTTTAACTAAAAGCTTACTTGCTGGTCCGGGACTTGAACTCACAACCAGGTCTCCTACCGGCGGAAAATATAGGTGCGGCTCACAACCGGTCCCCAGAGTTTTACTTCTGTCAGTACCTGCCTCCTACTTTCCAAACTTCTGAAAACTTGCTCTTCGTTCTGTTTTTTAACGCAGGAGAGAACAAAAAAACGCATTAATGCCTTTTTTGTGTCCTTTGAAGAAAGTAATGAGTTTGTTTACAGACTCTCGTAGAAAAGGGCTGTACTGTGATATCAAACTAAAGTGAAAATTTTTTTTTAGTGGTTAGTGGCAGCATTATTTTCCAAGGCCAACCAGTTATTGATTACTGTATGGACCTCATTTAATATGTGGAAAAGTTGACGAAAGTGATAAATTTAAATACTATGGCATTGCGGAAATCGCTGTAATATACAAGGAATGCAGGAAATGTATAGTGGTAACAGCGAAAATGCCGTACAAAAATGAACTCGCTCCACACAGTTAAATAGTCAAACATCGATGTCTTGAGACCAATGCACTCAACAGCAGTAGGTGGAAAGGAAGAAGGAAAGAACTATGACAAACAATAGTTGACCAAGAATGAAAAACAACTTTACACACAAGGAAAGTGAAAACAGTAAAAATGATAAAAACTGATACACAGCGGCTAATATAACAGAAAAGTAAGTTACGTGCTTTGGTCCTGTAGTGAGAATAAGTAGCAGCAGACACACCAACAGTTGTGAAATACGCTTTGAAAAGTAAGAAAAGAGGGAATCAGTGGTTTCAAGTAATAAAGATACCTGTCTTAAAATATGGAACTTCAAGACAAAATATAATAAAGAACAACAAATTTGGCTTAGACTTCTAAGATTATGAGTTAACTGTTGAACTTCAAACTCTCAATCTCATTTGCTTTAGAAGATTTCCGGCATCTTTCACAGCTGCGTTAAATGTTACTCTTATCTATTTTATTTGTTACTTACAGACAGATGATTTCACAAAATATTTGACCGTTTTTTTGCTTCAAAAAATGTTTTGCAAAATGGCTAGGCTTTAAAGAGATGAACTTTTCCATGCGTCATTTACGTAGGTGGAAGCAGCTGTTCGTGAAATGTTTCAGTTTTCTATCAAATCACTAATGAAGTTTTTGTTAATAACTCTTATGTATTTTTTTCCAGAAAAGCACCTCCCTCTGACTTGTCTAATACTTCAGTGGTTTATTTCCCACTCTTAGTTTGGCTTTGAAAATTCAGACAAGAGCATATAGCATAACTTTTCTTCAAAGGATTAGTTGATTACCCGTATTAGTTTCAACCAATTAAATACTTTTTTAAAACCAAACCTCACACTGCTTAATTTGATATCCAATTTTTCCATTCTTCACTCTTCGTTTGACAATGAAATTTCGGACAAATGCCCACTGGGATAGTTTATACGGAGTTATGTCGTTGTTATACTCAAACATTTGACCGAAAAGGTACTGTACATGAATAAATTTGACATAGAATTTTATGTGTTTCAACGGGCAAGGACGGAAAGAGGATGAACTGGAAACATGGTAGAAGTTGTAAAACGGATAACTATTATTAACCTAGAAAGGAAATGAGCAACAAACTGACATGATTTCTATATAGTTAAAATTGGTGATATCTTTAAATAGATAATTTATCATAATAGTAATAACTAATGTCACCTGTAGTCGAAATTCGACCAGTTGTGTTTATAAAATATCAAAGGTTCAATTTCCTTCTTTAACTAACTTGAATTTATTCGTATGAAGATTGTTAGTTCTAATTAACTTTAATTCCCCAAGGAATCATTGTCCACTGCGACTGTAGACTCTAATTTATTACCTGACCACTTGCAGATTTTCCTCAACGCTATGAGGAAAAAAGAAGGATGGGCGAAGAGGAAGCAGTGTTAGTGTCATAAAAGTATAACTGCCCATAACATGGTGAACGACCATCTGTAGAAGTCGTTGAACCTGATGTATGATAAAAAGGGTATCTCAAAGTGATATGTATTCCACGTAAAACTGTGTCTGTTATTTTATCCTCAGTACTGGCCATAGAAACTATTGCATTGCTGCTCCGAGTATTATTCAAACGATTCTTTATTTTCTCTTTAATTTCAAGTCTGTCTTTGATGCACTGCATCGCTGTATCAACAGCGGAAAATTAACTTTTCCCTTATGACACACAATAGGGATACTGTTGCATCACGTAAAAATGGTTCAAATGGCTCTGTGCACTATGGGACTCAACTGCTGAGGTCATTAGTCCCCTAGAACTTAGAACTAGTTAAACCTAACTAACCTAAGGACATCACAAACATCCATGCCCGGGGCAGAATTCGAACCAGCGACCGTAGCGGTCTTGCGGTTCCAGACTGCAGCGCCTTTAACCGCACGGCCACTTCGGCCGGCGCATAACGTAAAGTAACCTCAGATGTGAATTGCTTTGCACTACAAAAACCTGCACTGTAAATTCATCAAGCCTCATTGCTAATTAACTGTAACTAAGTTCAGTGAACATTTAAATGTACCTTTCAAAACAACAACAGAATATCCTTATCAGTGCCAACGTTATTCCTATTATTTCATCTATGCAAATATTCGCTCTCTAGCTCTTGGTCTTACAGTCACACACTTTATGGATCTCCTTCTAGGCATAGCTTGAAACAAATGTAGTTTCCATATAATAAGGGAAGTCAGATGTAATTATTGAAAATGAAGAAAAAAAATTAGGAACTTACTTCAAATTTTCTGGTAACGTAAGTTTCTCTTACGGAAAAGTAAGCGAAATATCAACGCAAATATACAAAGCTATTGATAGACATCGTTACTACAATGTTTTGATTTTCAACGTTGACAACATCGACCTGGCAGTTGTCACATTGTAGCTGCCCCTATGTGTGTGTTACTGCAAATGAACATTGTGTACATGAAAGTCCCTAGAATGCGGTTTTACAATTACAATTTCGGGTGTCGTTTCTACCATAGCATCTGATCGGTACGCAGGGCAGAAGTTGGTAGCACTTCAATTTTCGATGTTCACGTATCGAAGACTTTAATGTGCGCTAGAGAAGGGATCATCATAGTTATAAATGTGAAAGGACCTTCTTCCTTGTACAACTCTTAATAGCTCTGCACACACGATTTTTTTCTTTATGCACATCTGTGGTGAAGTACCTTTTCTATTACGTAAGTTTCATTGGCCTCGCGGTGTAATAAGTATTAAAAATCGATACTTCAGTTTTTATCTTCACGTACTAATATTGTGAATTATAATTCCGAGTTCTATGAGTAGTCTAGAACATATACCAGTATGAGAAGCGGAACTACTACATATTAGTACGTTAGATGAAAGTAAAAACATGATATCGGATGTAACTTGCGTTCAGATGTGATCCGATAATAATCTAAATGACGCCTTCTTAATCCGAAATCAAGATATTTAGCAGAACAATGGACTTTATAACGGATTTCTGAATCGTCTAGAATCTAGTTGGACGCAGAAACGCTCTTAAACGCTAGAAGCGGGTGCATTTATTTAACACCTACACACAGCCGTCTGCTGGAAGTTCTGAAGGGCGTAGCTCCCGTTTTGTTTAAACAACTAAGTGCTCGTGTAATACAGCCGTATGAACAGGAAAAATGTCCTTATAACGCTGTTCCCTGTAATTTGCTTTTATCGCCACAAACGCGGCGACTCGCCACAACTTATTCACGAGCGGCGCCTGCTGAGAAGGAAGCTGGAGCTCCCTGTGTGTGCGGCTGGAGCTTTTACTGGAGAACGCTGCTGTCGCCTAACGAAATTTCACATTTTGGGGGGAATCAGCTTTACATTCGGCGCTCGTGCTTTCAATGTATTTTAAATTTTTAAGAGCCTCTAATGCACCCTTTGTGATGGGAGACGACAGAAAACAAAGATGCTTTCTGGAGGCAGAGTGCGGGCCCCTTTGTTTCGCCTAGTCGAAGGCCGGCCCGCAGGAAAGCCGCGGAGTGCGGGCATTAGCGGACACGCCACAAAGGACGCGGCGGCGGCCATGGCAGGGCGGCAGCAGCCGGCCGCGTCACGTGGCGTGACACGCAGCGCCTCTCGCGGGCGATTTCTTTAGCTAAGCCGCTCAGCAGCCCGCCCTATTAGCTATCGATAGTTCCGTCGACTTCAGGAAATCGCGACTTCTCGCAAACCAAAGGGAATAAATACGGCCTTCTTTGAATACGACTCGAACTGTTCGAACAGCTTACATCACAGTTTGGTCAAATCTCATGTTTTGTTCGATCTTGCGATGGGCCTGCGATCAAGTGGCTTTTGTTGGTAGTACCACTACGACCTGTCTTGCAGTTCCTAATACGCAATGGATTGTAACAAATAAAATAACTGTTAGTCATAGCCTGAAATATCTTCTAGGGTGGAGGTCACACGTAACAACGCCAAGTAATAGATATAAGATTGCAATCATGATTATGCGTAATTATTGAGCTTTCGCTCCTCCCGCGATCTCGTGACGTTGGACGGTACTCTCTCCAAGACGCGTTACTCCGCTGAAATTTATTCTGGCGATGAAAATTAGTCATTTTATTACGATACGTTTCGTTGGTTCGGCATTTAATTATTGATTAGTTGTCTTGATTGTTTCCTATGAATATTGTCTTGTTTCCAGATTAATTAAACCCTGTTAATTTTTAAACTGTTATTCAACTTTGTGAACAGGGATTGAATTGCTCATTGCAACCTACTTAGTAAATTATTAACACCTCTTATTATTAACTAAAATATTATACTGGGTGCTGTCGAGCAACATCTTCTGCAGGACAAAATTTTTGTCTTGGTTGTTGCCACCACTTACAAATCAGTATAAATCTTTACATATCCATACGTACTGCACGAGAACTAGTTCAATCACAATAGGAGATTTGGGATGGTAGGATATAACGGTGTTTCCTTGACTGTTTGACGAAATTGTGAAATTTATGCAAAGCCATAGCTTATTGTTGTGAATAGTTTCTTATGTTGCTGAGAAACAGTCATATAATAATTTTTAAATGAACATACCGCCATTTGACTGTATTGTTGTTTCGGCCTTTTATGCCAATTGCAACTGATTGACTGTATGTCATTAACGTAAGCTGGAGGATATGAGGCTCAAAATTGGCCATAAAGTAAGAAAAATATTCGCGCCCCACGAAACGCCAGATGTAAATTCATCATCTTGTAAAAAGGTCAATAAACAGTGGTGGGAGGACGTCATATTCAATAATAACAGGTTTACTTTGTTGTATAAAAAATGAACACATGTTCTTGAGTTGCAATGATAGTGAAAGCAAAGAGTATGATTAATACCCTTTGATTTCACTATCATTGCGACTCAAGGACTTGTGTTCATCTTTTACATACAAAAAGAAACCTGTTTTTTATTAAAAATGACGTGCTTCCAATATTAGTTAGAGGAATTAAAAGAAATATTTGATTCCAACTTCAGATTTACTTTTCCCATTTGGTAGCATGGACATGTATATTTACGGTCTACACGTATATTTATATAAGTAACAACATACCCTAGACACATTTAGAAATGGTAGGCCAAATATCACGTAGGGTTTATAGCTGTTTTCAAAATAAAGTTCCACAATTTCGGTTCGTTGAACGGCGCTGAATTTCTCTGGGGTAAATCTTCCGTCCTTCCACAGTCAGAATTCGAAACAAAAGAGGGCAGAAAAGAATAAATAAAATAACTCTTCATAGTTATAACTCTTTCGTGACTCGTAGCTCAACCTGGCGATTTCGTGAACTGAAAAATCAATCGAATGATATTAAATCATTTGAGTTGATAACATTCAGTGAACTCACAAAATGGCTAAATTAAATCAAAATAAACTGAATAATTTTCTACGTGTTTCACAGTTTCTTACAGAAATTATTAAGCGCACACATACAACCCATAAATTTATAAAGAATAAAGAAAATAACAGTAGGTACCGCTAGATTACATAATATTCAGTACTATGAGTACCTTTACCGTCATCAGTGTTCTGACCCGACATAAGGAATTCTTTATCACAATATAAATCGGCCTTTCGATTCTTCTTGGCATGTCGCTTATAAGATACATCTGAAGCATCCCTTGTAACAGTCCAATAGTATTCTCCCAAATAGCATTTGACCATTTCCCGCATACCTCTTCTGCATTACTGCAATATTTTGAGGAAATCGCTGTCCATGTTCATTAGTAACTGCTTCGCAAATTTCTAGGAAGAAGAGTTGATCATGAAGGAAGTGAACTTTCAAGGTATATTAAAGCCAAGCTTTTCATAACGTGACAGCAGTTCACACCCAAAGTCTTACGATTTTGTACTCTCTTATTTCCAAAGAAACAGAAACACACCTTCCTAATCGTTCCTACTCATGTACCATTTCGTCACTTTGCTTGTCTCAGAAAAGTTCTGTATTCGTTAACCCGAGGAAAATACCTTATTTTGACTTTTGAATCGTGTGAATGTTTCCTCAGGTGGTTATATCACTCGCCTAAGTGATTCTTTTTCTTTGCAACATTTTTCATATGACCTAACGTCTTGTGTAAAGGTGCAATTAACAGCTTTGTAAGACAATCTTCTCACCCCAGTCAGCAGAGTGAAATGCACAAACAGTACTGTCGCATCCGAAAATGAAGCAACAGTACGGCATTATTCATAAGTACCTCTCGGGTTTCAGAAGACGACTGCGAAAAATTACAAAACATGCAGAAAAATGACATATCAGTGGATAGAGGACCCCTCCATGGTTAGATTTGTAATACGTGCTACCCTGTAGTTGCAACGTGCACCACTAGGGCCCAGGCATGGCAGAATGTGGCGTATAATTGGGACATGTGTGCGTGTTTCTCCCTGCTTTCGTTAAATGTGAGTCATTTGTGGCGATTCAGTGACGATTTTCTACCAATGGTCAGGTAAAAACTCTAACAGACAAAACAATCATTGGGTGAGACTGGCAGCTTACGTGGTTTGAAGAAAACAGACTGGCTGGGTCTGTCAGCGGAGAAGGTGGAGCCTGAGTGGAAAATTTCCACCAGTAGCCCATTGTGGATACCTGCATATACAACAATCTGCTGTCTGGCGCGTGTTAAGCAAATGTCTGTTTGCATAGCCATACTAGCTGCAGTGGTTGCGTTTGCTAATTACTTGAGACAACGACTTTCGTTTTTCTTTTGGAATCACTTACAGTGGCTACTGCTGGGAGATGTTTTTTTTTCTCAGAAGTTGGTTTCCAGTGCCGAAGCCACGCTTCATGCGTCTGGAAAACTAAATCGTCGTAACGTACATGTTTGGGTCAAATAACACCCACATGCTGTTAAGAATAAATTCGTGATTTATTTAAAATCTAATGCTGGAGTGTTTCACCCCCTGTTCTCTTCAAAAGCTTGTGGACTGTCTTTCTTTCCAGAGAAAAGCTGTGGTTAGTTGTGTGAACCTGGGAATTCTGCAGCACTGACTTATTTCACAATTACAGCAAGACAGTGGAGACTTCATTTTCCAACAATGCGGTGCTTCACCAGACTGTTTCTTCGAACGTTCGTCATTACCTCGGTGCCCAACTGCCTCAGCGTTGGACTGGACACGGTTGCCATAACCTCACTCCTCTTCTGCAGTAGCTCTCACACTCACTTGAAGTACCCTCAAGTGTTTACTTCTGACGTGGTTATGTCAATGATCATGTGCTCCTGCATTCACTGCCACTTAATGTGGAAGAGTTGCGAAAAGGATAATCATTGTGATCGCTGGCATCGACCATGATGTATTTGGACGTGTATAGTAACAGTCTGACTATCGTCACAAGCAGTGGCCATATTGAACACTTGTAATGCGAATCTGAAACTTGGAGATGTGCACCAAGAAATAGGTTTCTATTTTCTAGACGTCTTACAATTTTCGCGCAGCGGTCCTCTTGGTGGTAGTTGCGAATAGTTCCGTATTTAGTGTAACCTTATTTATAATTTCATGCCTAGTGAAAGTGGATTAGCCTCATAGTCACTTCAAATCTACCACCGACTTTCAGTATTTTTTTTTTTTTTTGTCATCAGTCTACTGACTGGTTTGTTGATGCGGCCCGCCACGAATTCCTTTCCTGTGCTAACCCCTTCATCTCAGAGTAGCACTTGCAACCTACGTCCTCAATTATTTGCTTGACGTATTCCAATCTCTGTCTTCCTCTACAGTTTTTGCCCTCTACAGATCCCTCCAGTACCATGGAAGTCATCCCCTCATGTCTTAGCAGATGTCCTATCATCCTGTCCCTTCTCCTTGTCAGTGTTTTCCACATATTCCTTTCCTCTCCGATTCTGCGTAGAACCTCCTCATTCCTTACCTTATCAGTCCACCTAATTTTCAACATTTGTCTATAGCACCACATCTCAAATGCTTCGATTCTCTTCTATTCCGGTTTTCCCACAGTCCATGTTTCACTACCATACAATGCTGTACTCCAGACGTACATCCTCAGAAATTTCTTCCTCAAATTAAGGCCGGTATTTGATATTAGTAGACTTCTCTTGGCCAGAAATGCCTTCTTTGCCATAGCGAGTCTGCTTTTGGTGTCCTCCTTGCACCGTCCGTCATTGGTTATTTTACTGCCTAGGTAGCAGAATTCCTTAACTTCACTGACTTCGTGACCATCAATCCCGATATTAAGTTTCTCGCTGTTCTCATTTGTACTACTTCTCTTTACCTTCGTCTTTCTCCGATTTACTCTCAAAACATACTGTGTACTCCTTACACTGTTCATTCCGTTCAGCAGATCATTTAATTCTTCTTCACTTTCACTCAGGATAGCAATGTCATCAGCGAATCGTATCACTGATATCCTTTCACCTTGTATTTTAATTCCACTCCTGAACTTTTCTTTTATTTTCATCATTGCTTCCTCGATGTACAGATTGAAGAGTAGGTGCGAAAGGCTACAGCTTTGTCTTACGCCCTTCTTAATACAAGCACTTCGTTCTTGATCGTCCACTCTTATTATTCCCTCTAGGTTGTTGTACATATTGTATATGACCCGTCTCTCCCTATAGCTTCCCCCTACTTTTTTCAGAATCTCGAACAACTTGCACCATTTTATATTGTCGAACGCTTTGTGCAGGTCGACAAATCCTATGAAAGTGTCTTGATTTTTCTTTAGCCTTGCTTCCATTATTAGCCGTAACGTCAAATTGCCTCTCTCGTCCCTTTACTTTTCCATTGTGCGATAATTCTCGCACTTGTCAGCTCTTGCCGTCTTCGGAATTGTGTGGATGATGCTTTTCCGAAAGTCAGATGGTATGTCGCCAGACTCTTATATTCTACACACCACCGTGAATAGTCGTTTTGTTGCCACTTCCCCCAATGATTTTAGAAATTCTGATGGAATGTTATCTATCCCTTCTGCCTTATTTGACCGGAAGTCCTCCAAAGCTCTTTTAAATTCCGATTCTAATACTGGATCCCCTATCTCTTCTAAATCGACTCCTGTTTCTTCTTCTATCACATCAGACAAATCTTCACCCTCATAGAGGCTTTCAGTGTATTCTTTCCTCCTATGTGCTCTCTCCTCTCTTTTTAACAGTGGAATTCCCGTTGCACTCATAATCTTATCACCGTTGCTTTTAATCTCACCAAAGGCTGTTTTGACTTTCCTGTATGCTAAGTCTGTCCTTCCGACAATCATATCTTTTTCGATGTCTTCACATTTTTCCTGCAGCCATTTCGTCTCAGCTTCCCTGCACTTCCTATTTATTTCATTCCTCAGCGACTTGTATTTCTGTATTCCTGATTTTCCCGGAACGTGTTTGTATTTTCTCCTTTCATCAATCAACTGAAGTATTTCCTCTGTTACCCATGGTTTCTTCGCAGCTACCTTCTTTGTACCTATGTTTTCCTTCCCAACTTCTGTGATGGCCCTTTTTAGAGATGTCCATTCCTCTTCAACTGTACTGCCTACTGCGCTATTCCTTATTGCTGTATCAATAGCGTTAGAGAACTTCAAACGTATCTCGTCATTCCTTAGTACTTCCGTATCCCACTCCTTTGCGTATTGATTCTTCCTGACTAATGTCTTGAACTTCAGCCTACTCTTGATCACTACTATATTGTGATCTGGGTCTATATCTGCTCCTGGGTACGCCTTACAATTCAGTATCTGATTTCGGAATCTCTGTCTGACCATGACGTAATCTAATTGAAATCTTCCCGTATCTCCCGGCCTTTTCCAAGTATACCTCCTCCTCTTGTGATTCTTGAACAGGGTATTCGCTATTACTAGCTGAAACTTGTTACAGAACTCAATTAATGTTTCTCCTCTTTCATTCCTTGTCCCAAGCCCATATTCTCCTGTAACCGTTTCTTCTACTCCTTCCCCTACAACTGCATTCTAGTCGCCCATGACTATTAGATTTTCGTCCCCCTTTACATACTGCATTACCCTTCCAATATCCTCATACACTTTCTCTTTTCTAGTTTCCCTACCTCGTTCAAGCTTCTGACATTACACGCCCCGACTCGTAGAACATTATCCTTTCGTTGATTATTCAATCTTTTTCTCATGTTAACCTCCCCCTTGGCAGTCCCCTCCCGGAGATCCGAATGGGGGACTATTCCGGAATCTTTTGCCAATAGAGAGATCATCATGACACTTCTTGAAATACAGGCCACATGTCCTGTGGATACACGTTACGTGTCTTTAATGCAGTGGTTTCCATTGCCTTCTGCATCCTCATGTCGTTGATCATTGCTGATTTTTCCGCCTTTAGGGGCAATTTCCCACCCCTACGATAAGAGAGTGCCCTGAACCTCTATCCGCTCCTCCGCCCTCTTTGACAAGGCCGTTGGCAGAATGAGGCTGACTTCTTATGCCGGAAGTCTTCGGCCACCAATGCTGATTATTTATCAAAATTTAGACAGTGGCGGGGATCGAACCCGGGACCGAAGACGTTTTGATTATGAATCAAGACGCTACCCTTAGACCACGGGTAATTCCATATTTACATTATGACTGTTCTATATGAAAAGCAAACACAGTTTGAACTAAAAGGCTGTCATTACCAATACAGAGAAGTTCACGTTTCAAACTGTATGATGAAGAATCAAGGAACAAGCACCACTCTTCAGGATTATAAGTAATGCCTCGCTTTGTAAAAATGGTTGAATATTTTTTTCTGTATTCTGATCAGTTCATGGATCTACAATTATTGTAGGATATTTGTGGTAGATCATCCAATTCTTGTGCAACGGATTCTAGAAATTCAACTCTATTTTTTGCATCATTCAAATTGCTAATGTAATCATCCACCTGATTTTTTATATCTCGCTGTGGCTTATTACAAGAAACATCAGTTTTGAAATCTGGGACTTTTGAAGTGCAAGACTCCAAAGAAATAGCTTCTTTCTTACTTGCTTATGGAACGAATACTGTATGCTATGGGTGTGTAGAAAAACTGTAAACATCTTCACAATATTAACAATCTTCAGCAGAAAATGCGGATATACAGGAATTTACAACTGGTTTGAGAGGAAATAAATCCTAATTAACTGAACTTTAAGCCTTTTACACAAGTTATTAGAATCCTAAATGCCTGACAGGTTTCTTACAAACTTGCAGAGGCTGTCTCTAAGCTTGAATGATGTGCGCCTTGTTTGGTGAGTATTTAGTTGGCGTTCCGTAACAGTGCTTCTCGTTGGTTGAACCAGTATCTACAAACACATACTAAAGACGATAGGCTTCAAGAAGCTTATGAAGATAGGTGGACTGAAATCTTTGCACCAAATCCCCAAACTTGGATTTATAGATCGAAGTGGGATCTAAAGGAGGTGTGCGAAGGTAACAGAACGTAGAACATGCCTCGCTGTAGTATGTAGATCAAGGTACAGAAGAGAAACCTCTAGTGAATAAAGTAGATGACAAAGGAGGGACCTGAATCAGTATGACACAGAAGATCATGTATGTATCTGGAACTTCAGATAGCCAAATAGGATGAAGGCCAAGTTGATGGGTGAGTCTATTTTTGGGGAGCTTCTCGAGATTGAACAATTGTTTACCCTTGCGTCGATGTTAATTAAACTTCTATCAACTAGCAAAGAACACAGGACACAAATATCTCAGATCAGACCACATAATGTTGCTCTTTACGTGTTGCATGGTTGCACCACTTACGTATCTTTTCTTTTTGTCTTACAGTTTATAATTGTTTCCTTTCTGTTGGCAGGGGAGGGGGCAAGATTTTCAGGAAGGCAGATGGTGCTGAGTCGAATGCCTTGGATATTTTCCTGAGCTCCAGCGGTAGTGCTCTTGGGTAGATGGGACTGATGCCTCGTGGGTATTGTTGCTGTAGGGCACTTGTCTTCCAGTAGCGCCACTGTCGCACTGCCAGGAGAGGGCATCGACGATGGTCATCTGCCTGCAGTACAGTGAGAAAGTAGCAACTTCTACTTGAGATGGCACGTACAAATTGTGGACCAGCACAAGCACGTTATCTGACACACGAGCAACACTTGTAGGGCGTTGGTGTGCCTGGTCCAAAGAGTCACTGCGGGAGCAGTCAGTTCCTGGAGAGAACAAGTCTGGTCTATGAGGAGTTAAATGGAAGGGGCCTCATGGGACTGGTGAGGTGTGTGGGGGACACCCTGTGAGAACGGCTGACATGTGGACACCAGTCTGAGGAAGTGGGTGCTCCCGCTGTCTTCTTCAGATAGGCAGACAACATTCCAGCGAAGGGAAGAAATTGCTACAGAAATTGCAAGGAGGACAATCAGAGTGCTTTTTGAGATAATGTTCATTTCATGACGACCTTGGGTTCAAATTAAGGCACAGTGTTATGTACAAATGCCTGAAGCTGCGCCAATTGCTGACACATGCAGTTCATGATGCCTGCAGAAATTTTTCTGCGGTGGATTATGTGTGTACTGCTAGAGGTCAATGATGATCATGATAATGATGTTTGCTTTGTGGGGCGCTCAACTGCGCCGTCATCAGTGCCCGTACAGTCCCAATTTGTAGACAGTCCAATTTTTTTCACAGTCCAGTCTAGCCCTCTAGCGATTGATGATGATGATGATGAATGTGAGGATGATGATGAAATGATGAGAACAGAACAAACACCCAGTCGTGGGGCAGAGAATATCCCCAACCTGGCCGGGAATCTAACCCGGGATTGCTTGAGGGGCACCTGATAATGAATGATATGTCGGTAAACAATAACTTGGACATATGATAATAATGACTGAATGAGAGTTGCAACTGTTTCTATCAACAGAAATTTTAAATTGTGATCTGACCTTGTTGTTAACAAATAGTGATTCGTTTAAGTGAATTCAAAGTTGCTATGTTGTCCTAAGTGACTGATTTATCATATGTATAGCCGGATTACTGATCATTCAGACATGAGTAAAGTTAGCTAGGCAGTGTTGTTAGTAGTTGTCTTGGTGTTTGTTAAAGAGCAAGTAGTTACTGACGTTGTTACTTAGTATCCATCCTACAGAAGTTGAGTATTTTCCAATATGAGGATTTGTTAGTGTCATAATTTTTGTGGCCAGAGTGCCATACACTGTTGCTTGTTACGTTACATTTGGTTTCCTGTGGTGAGGTCAGGTTATTTATTGTGTATCGGATGTTGTTATTTTAAAAAGGATATTTTGTGTTCTTGGTGCTCTCACAATTCCTTTCTGATTCATAACGTCCCTCGTACAGTATTTGCCACGAGTCGTTAGAAATGTGAAGTATCCACATCGACTGGAAAGATTTTAGAACTCTAGTGACTCCAGTTTGGCATAGTGGTCCCTATAATACCACAAAACTCCTAAAACAGCGCAAAAATTACAATGAAAATCAGTAAAGTGCTATTTTCGAACACGTAACAACTATCTAGTAGACGTTTTTGAAACTGTTTCAGTGTTGTATTTGAACTCAAATACTTTTTTGTTACTACAGTAGTTCTTAATCACTGCATTACATTGCAGACAAGTAAAAGCTGCATTTGAAAGTGCAAAATATAGCTCTGTGTACAAACTTCAGCTTAAAGTGGGAGGTCCTTGTTACTAGTTTATCCATGATTTGTTGGCCAGCCCGTGCAGTCCAGAAACATAATGATGAAATAACTTTACCTAGATACACTATCACTGAACGAACAATTTATTTTCCCTCAACCATTTTCGGTTGCATGTGTAGCTCCAGGAAGCACGTACACTGAAATATTTCTAAGATGATATTGGGTGCGTAATAGCTTTAGTGAACAAGTACGATTTGCTAAACTCACGTACATATGCGTGTGTGGTACTTTGATTTTGTGGTTAAGGTTAGTTGCCTTTTAAAATAATTTAAATTGTGCTTTGTCCCATCGTTGTTTAAACTATCTTAAATGAGGGCGCTGCAGTATGCGTTCCAATGTGCCATGAATGACAACAGCTGTAAGGGTCTTCAATATAAAGGAATATACACGAAGATGTGAGTAATCCCATACTCGAATAAATACACGAGACTTTGTTCGATCTCCGGATTTTTGTTCAAACTTCCCTCGAGGTGGTTTGCCATTGTGTTTTGCCGATGTGCTGGCACATCGACTGCTGGTAAACTTCCGTCAAGTCTTGAATGTCAACAGTGAGCCAGTTGACCATTTGTAGATTATTCGCAGCTCTTCATCTGCTGCATGATGACCTTCTAACGTTTCGATTTCCCTACATATAACAGCATCAACAGCAGCATGATTCACATCATAAGCATCAACCATGAGCAACATCACGAAGATTACGATTTGCACACCAGATCATTATATATATATATATATATATATATATATATATATATACATATATATATATATATATATGTGTGTGTGTGTGTGTGTGTGTGTGTGTATGTGTGTACACTTTGTACATATACAGGCTGCTATCGGTTTTAGTGCAGATATTGTGATCATTGGTACATCAATACATACTCACTTGTTTTCCTGTCTATCTAACAGTCTTCCCACAAACACCTGACTGACACTACTACCTGTAACTGCATCACTAACTGGGCTGCACCTTTCGATATTTTGTAACTATTTTGCATCCACGTATCTACATCTCAACACCTGACCTGCTGCCCAGAGGAAGGCAATCATTAATGGCTGGCTCTTGTTACATACTACTCGTAATAACTCTAATTATTTGTCTGGAAATGAAGTAAATAGTTATGTATGTTTTTCTGTACAATTGGCTCAGTCACCAATAAAAATATCTGTACTTATTCCCTAACACCTGAGCAACATTATATCAGTATTTGCTTTTTTTGCAGACTGTTAATTACAGCTATTAAAAGAAGTATATTCGACATTGGTTAGTACCTCGAGGTATGCATAGCAGAAGCAAGCTATTTATATGTCTTTTCTTCTGAGCAGCAGGTAGAGTATGGACAGATGGAAGCGAAATGGAGAATCTATACTGACATGTTTAGTCCATTTGGCAGTGCACTTACGACCATGGAGGAACATCAGGTTGTACATTACGTGATGTGTTCACAGGAAGATTATTAGATGCAGTGAAAAAACAACTAACACTCTGACTTGGGTACCTATTAACGACCAGTCGTCACAGTATCTGTACTTCTACACTAACACTCTAAATAAATACAGTAATACCGTGTATGTCCTAGGCCACTTTGCTTACATTGGGGCTCTCGAAAACTTGTTTACACCACTGACCCCGGTCAGTTGCCTAGGGATGTCGTCAACCTTCTCGGTGACGTCATGCATGGTATCATCAATGACGTTCAACTGATGACATCACTCTTATCGTTAATTCCAACACCTTTTTCACTGTGACATCATGCTCCCTTATCTCCTCTTCTTCCTCAACTCCAGCAAATCATACCTCAGTATTAAAAATTAAACAACCAACGAAAAATCCAAGATGGCAGAAATAGTCCAACTGTCAGTGGGAAATTAAAAACTGTGTCCTGCCATCCCCTATCCCAAAGCACTCTCAGTACAATACTCCTTACTCCAACCAGTCATAACACAATACGAAAAATGTAGCAGCAAATGAAAGAAATTCAAGAGGGTACTAACTAATTTTAATAATGAGAATTTAAGAACCTGCTTCCACTTATCCTCCTCTTTGTCTCCAGTGATACATAGTGCAGTATTAAATACCTAAAATAATATAAACAGAACAACTGTGTGTTTTATGCGCACATTTCTCAAATGTTCTTTCAAGACCATCAGGCTGCAGTATTTAAATTATCCAGAAAATTTTGTGACATTACGTTACTTCCAATATACAGATCAAGTCACGCCCCTTCCCCTCCCTATCCTCCTCCTGAACTCCAGCCAATCATAGCGAAGTGTAAAAAATGCAATGTGCTTAAAACGGAGAAATTGTATCTTATACTCTACTCCTATTCTCTTTTTTTAACCATTCAGAGAACACGCCATGTATACAGTAAAAAGTTACATAGACTTACTCTGAATGTTAAAGATATTTTAATATCGCAAAATGGCACACACACGCACTGTACCACCTTCCCCGCTCACTTCCAATCACAGCCCAGTATTAAATTTAGTCCCATCTGAACAATGTTCAGTTGTATCTGAACGATCTGAATAACTGAAGAAAAAATCCATAAAACCTCCCTCTGAAGTCCTCTTTTCTCATCCAAAACCAACTACAATGCAGCCTTTAGTGGGTTGTGCTCAAAAGTATCTGATTGACCGGAATTAATAACAAAAGAAATTACAGGACACACCTCTCCCTCCACTCCTACAATCACAGTGTATATTAAAATGAAAGAGCTAATCAAATTGTAGATTTATCTTGGTTGTGCCAAAAAATATCCAAAATATTTATCAAAAAGTTTAGTGTTTGAAAACTATGTATTCATTATGCATTTCTCGAAAATTGATATAAAGTGGCTCACCAGTCACATCAGTAAAATTTATCCAAAGCTATATGTCATTCGTAGTAAAATATTGGAACAATTATGTAACATACTCTCTATAAGTAATTAAAACCAATATTAGCTTATACAACATAACTATCAGATGAGCATTACACATTTGTTAAATAAGAGCGTTGCTTTAAATACTATTCCAGAAATCCTGAAAAAATGCAAAACAAAGTCATGTGCTGGTTTATGTCCCAGATGTAAACTGTCAGGAAGAGATGCCTACACTCTTAAAAATATCAAGCGTTCTATCCTTGTATCCAAGTTGCTCACAATACGCAACTGTTGGCTGCATTGGTAGAAACGTTAAATGATCGATTGGTGTACCATAGGTTACTTACTGTTACCAATAGATATCTTCATAGGTAAATTAGATTTATGTACAATGTCTGGCTAAAGACATAACAGAACGCTAAATAAAATATTTGCCACGTGTATGACGCTGGTCAGATATCAAATATACTTCACAAGTTCTTAACGGCTCCGAAATACGTCTGCAACGCTAAAAATTACCTTGTTTACCTTGTTTAGCATCTATTGTAAGATTTCAAAACTTTTCTAGGTAGCATAAACACCATCCATATACTTCAATCGAATCCTTACAATCAGTAATAGTGGGATATAGTACTCTCAAAAGTGAACACTGTGTATGTGCTGTGGATGTCAGCTACTGGAGGGGAGAAAATAGTATTCTCTTTGTGAGAATTTCTGGAGGCATTATGCAGTATGCATTAACCATTAGAAATTATATGTTATGTGTTAGGCATTAGCTGTTAAGTGTTACTGGGTCTTAAGCAGTATTCTAACACCACGTAGATTTCAATGTATAAACCAGAGATATGGTGATGAGGCAGATACGGAAATACATTACGTAATTCATTGATGATCTATATACACATAAAATGTATCAAATTCTGCCCCAACTTCCCCCTCCCGAAGACTGTGTCAAATTTCTACAAATTGTGCCACATTACCCACAAGTGTTTCAAATTACCTCAAAGGCGTATCAGATTATCTGAAACAGGATCAAATTACCCCTCAAATTGCATCAATGTGGCCTAAAAGAGTATCAAATTTTCCAAAAGTGTAGTCGATTAACCCAAAAATTGTATCAAATTATCCTCAAAAATTTATTACATTACCCCTCAAACTGTATCAACTTGCCCCGGCTGCACGGGGTAGCCGAGCACTCTGAGGCATTTTGTCATGGTCTGTGCAGCTTCCCCCAACACAGGTTTGAATCCTCCCTTCGGCCTGGGTATGTGTGTCCTCCTTAGCCTTAGTTAGTTTAAGTTGGGTTAAGTAGTGTGTAAGCTTGGGGACTGGTGACGTCAGTAGTTTGGTCCCATAAGACCTTACCACTAATTTCCAAATTTCCAGCTTGCCCCAAAAGTGTATCAAATTACCCATAAAAGTTCAGCAACTTGTCGCAAAAGTGCATCAAATTACCCTCCAACTGTATCAAATTACTACCAGTGTGTATCATATTACCAGTCTAAAATAGAGTAGTCATATGTTCTGTGTAGTGTGTTAGGCATTAAGCATTTGCAGTTCCTCTGGCACAGACAGCCCTCCAAAATTAGCGATGGTTACAACTCGACTAATATCATTGACATACTGCATGATTTTAGTAGTCATATGTTCTGTATAGAGTGTTAGGCATAAGCATTTGCAGTTCCTCTGGCACAGACAGCCCTCCAAAATCAGCGATGGTTACTACTCGACTAATATCATTGACATACTGTTAGCGCAACTTGAAAAACTTTGTATGTATCAAATGTTGCTGTTAGGCATTAGGCATTACGTGGTACTGGGCATTATTAGTATCGTAGCACAGATGGATGTCAGCTGCTGGAGGTCAAAACCGTATTCCCTCTATTATATAATATAATACTGTTGGCTGGAGTCCTTATGCCTTAAGTTTCAGAAGTCAAACAATATGTATTGTATGTTATGGGATCTTAAAAAATATGTCAAATGGTATCTAACTTTGGTGTCAGTATAAGTAGTTGCTGGGTGGGAACACCAGGCCACAGCAAATAAACGAAAATAATATTTCAAACACCATTCACATCTAAATAAAGAAGTTAAATAAATATTTGTTTTAAAAGTTCACTTTAAAGATTACTTACATTGAAATTAATTAGATATTGACTGTAAACTTTTTTTCCAAACGTATGCAAAATCAAAATTAGAACAAGAACCTTTAAACAGACTCCATCACGGACTGGTGGACACAGTCATATTTAGAGGATTACCCAACAGGACTCGCAGTCATGGGCAGAAGAGCAAATCACTACAACAGACTAAGAACTATGATTTCATTTCAAATATAGACAGATCACAACAAAAAACTTTTAACCACAAAACTAAAACGCTTTAAAAACTAAAACCATGACACAATAGAAAAATCATGCAAATATTTAAAAAATATTTAGATACTGACCTTGGCTTGGCGCAAATGGCCACAAATACCTTAACACTGACATTTTTGCAATTCAATCATTTTACGAAAATATCAGTATCCACCCCAAAAGTTACTAGTTTAAATTACACTGATTGTAGTACATGCATTAATAAGATTTAAAAGTGATAACTGATGAACAAACACCTGCTTGAGATTTAATAACTATAAGAAAGTCATCTCTGCAATGGTCAGCTGTGCAGTAAAATTCATTCTGATTTGGTTAAACACAGTGAAATGAAAAATGCTGTATAACATTGATTCAGCAGCAATTGCCATTTGAGAATTAAACTACTCAATGAACCAAATTTTAATTCTACTCACAATGCACTGTAAGGACTTTAAAATCGAATTTAGACTGCACAGAAGCCTCACAGCTTGAGAAAAACGTTATCTTTTCTAAGTTATAGAGGTGTTACAATCATTTTGTCTAATATACAGAAGATACATAATTCTTATTATTACAGTAGTCAAAGAATAGAACAGCTTTGCTTTGCAAATTTACATAATTTATTTTAACTGCCCTTGTCAAGCACAATGAAACCAGAACACCAGGGCTAAGGCATTTCATTCAGCAGCTTGGTCTCGATTTATGTTCAAACGATAGCTACAAAATACCAACCACGCCAAGGCTACCATGCATGTGTCTTGCACTGTTTTTATATAACTGACAACTTCCGCCAGAACACAAACACAAATGGTATCAACTGCCATTTAATTGTGTGGTGTTTAATATAATGTAGTAGAACAAGCTGCTATTATAGGTTTCACAGGCAGTCGAAAACTGAATCACACACTGGCAAAGTACATAAAAACTGCAGAGCCACATTACACAAATAAGAGAAATGCACACCACACTGACTGTAGTCTTTACAAAAAGTCATATGGATTAATACATTCAAGTTCCAGGAAAATGTATGAAATTCAGAGCAATGCATTCCACTGACCTGGACCGCGAAGTATATCGCAAGTCACGTGGTACACGATCCCAGGCGTCTAATCACCTAAAATCCACTCCTAAGTGTATGATACAACAGTTGGCCCAGCTCGCCACACCTGCACACGTTATTGCTGCTCAATTTCTGGTGTATACCGAGCCATCACTCAATGACTGCCCCTGGCGAGACTAAACATTGTCTGCTTACACAACCTTCCACCCGCCATGCACGCCCTGTAGTTAAGCCTGGCGTAGCTGTCAGTCGAAGGTAGCAACTACTCTCTGGAAACCATATCGACAGGATCCTGCACAGCTCAGCAGCAGTAGTCTAATATCAGATGGAAGTCAGCTATTCGAGGAGAAAAGTACTGTGACCGAAATATGTGAGACATAGAACTTCGATAGTGGCAACTATTTATTTACAGTTCGTACAAAATAGATACGTGTTTCAAAGTTTTACTGACTTCCAAAGTAGTCGCCAGCATTGTATATCACCCGTTGCCAGCAATGTGGAAGTCGTAGCATACTCTTGGCAGTGCCAATTGTGTTGACAGTTCGAGAGTCGCGATCTATTGTCCGACGAATTTGTAGCAGTTCTGAAGCGAACGCCGTGAAGTGTTTACTTCAGTTTAGAAATCGAGTTGAACTTACGAGGTCGTAAGTCAGGGGAGTTCAGTAGGTGGTATAGCACTTAGCAGCTTCATCAGTCGAACAAATCATTAAGAGTTTGCACCGTACGTGCTTGAGCATTGTCCTGCAAAATGATGGTAAGGTCCTGCAGAAAGTTGGTTCAAATGGCTCTGAGCACTATGGGACTCAACATCTGTGGTCATAAGTCCCCTAGAACTTAGAACTACTTAAACATAACTAACCTAAGGACATCACACACATCCATGCCCGAGGCAGGATTTGAACCTGCGACCGTAGCACCTGCAGAAAGTGTTATCACTTCTGTCTCTATGCTATTCATTTTTGGAACACAACATACGACCAGCCTCAATGTGCTTGCAGCATGTGAGTCATCTTACATACAATACAATTTTCTATTTATTCTGATTTTCTTAGAGATATTGTGTATGACGGTAATCATGCAACCTACACACATTTTAATAAGTTATACAGACTCCGCAGAAGCCGAAATATTTAGTTTAACTGTCTACAGAGCTTTCAAGTGCTGTACATTTCTTAGAATACAATAAATCATAAATAATTTTATTTATTTTCGAGACGTTGTTTGATGTGGTTATAGAGATGTCTTAACTCTCTGTTACCGTCTTTGATCATCTCATGAGTGTGTATAAACAACATAGCTCGTCTGCATTTAAGTGATACTTCGTAACGTAATACCTCCTGCTTTCTTGAAACTCAAACACTTTCTTGCTTCCTAACATCGAGCACTGTCTTCCTTTCTTCTTTCGTAATACAGTATTTGTCTTTCAACTCTATTGAGTGTGTTGCATATTTTTATTAGATGACAATGTTATTTTAGAGTTGATTATAGAATAAACTAAACTTTCCTATTCTTTGAGAGAGTATCATAGATTACATTTTTCTAGTGTGCAACGTTATACCTTAACATTATCTCTCCTAATATTGTGCTTGAGGGCGGTTTATATATTCAATTTAAGATTTACATTTTGAAGAAATTTAATAATTTTGTGACATTTGACAAGGATCGTAGACGAGGAAAACAACTATTTTTAAGGCTCCCTGGTGCCTTAAATCAACATTTTAGGTGTTCACCTATGCAGACAACTGCTGGTGACAGCAAGCAAGTGGGACATAAATCACCAATTCACTTTATCGTGTTTTTCAAGGTTTTCGGAGCACTATTTGAAGCAAAACTTATATTTGACGCACCTATTACTAATTCATTAACTGCCTTTTATAAGCAAACGTTGGTATTAATCCCATTTCAAAAGACATATACCTTCGAATGAGGTTTACCAATGGATCTGATCAGCCAGTTGGAAAACGAATTTTGGAAGTCAGTAGTGGAAGCTTGTTTCGTCATTTTCTACTACATTCAGATACCTTGGTTATTTTTAATAAATATTTCGGATACTTTTGAGCACAGCTCAGACAAGGCTATATTGCAAATACCGCTTTAGTTTTAATACTGGGCTCTAACTGGAGGAGTTGGGTGGAGAAGCACGAGAAAATGTGTGATTTTTCTTTTTTCATTTTTTCTTTAGTGACACACGTCATTCGAATACTTTTAAGCATGGCCAAGAAGAGGCTATAGTAAAATTGGCTCATTTATTTTAATGCTAGGCACCCATGATAGGAGGAGAGGAGAGAAGACAGAGGTGTGCGACGTTTTATTTTGAAAAATAATTCCGGTGACTCGGATACCTCTGAGCACAGCCGAGATGGGGCTACGCTATAATTGGCTCTATCATTTTAATGACAGCTAGGCTATGGTAGGTGGAGAGTGGAGAAAGGTATCTTTATGCTATTTTACCTAAATGTCACGTATGAATTAAAGTAATTTTTCCTCATAATTTTAATATTACGTTCTGACTGGGTGGAAACGAGAGAGGGAGGAGTTATAAAACACAACTAGTCTGCTTCCATCCCTTGAATCTTTAATGCTGCGCAGTGAGTGGCTGGAAACAGCATTATAGAGAGGGAGAAAAGGACGTGACTTGGTGTGTACATCGGGAATAATGTAATTTGACACAGTTTTTATACATCATTTTAATATAATGTTCTAATTGTTTGTAAAGAGGAGGGGGTTTAAATTTAACACTAACACATTAAAGCTACTTCAGTTATCCTGAATTTTTTTCTGTTTAATACTGCTCTATGATCGGCTATTGGTAAGGAGCAGAGAGAGTTTTTTCATTCACCGTCAATACAGTCGGACTATTTCGACCATCTTGGATTTTCATTTTAATAGTGAACTATGACTGGCTAGAAAAAGGGAGAGAGAGGGGTTTAACAGACGAGGATTCTTTCGTATAAGGGTGATGACACTGCTAGTCAGAATGGTAACATCAGTATATGTACATATAATTAACGGGTTCCTATAACTCTCTCATAGGACACACCGTACGTTATGTCCATGTTTCACTGCTATGTGTCCAGTCTGGTTGGTGGTCCTCAGTACAGTCGTAAAACTGACCTTATATCCCGAAAGTTCGTAGTTGTTCAGCAGCCGAATTCGGAGGGCAACATTAAAGATTTTCCAGAAGGCAAGAAATTTGCTGCGATCCAGATTTCTTGGACGAAAAGAGAGTTATGAGATTCGCAAGATAGTTGACTACCAAATCTACGTTGATTCCTACAGAGTTTTTCGGTTGATATCGGGGATTCTTTTTTTTTTCCTTTGTCTCATCAGTCCTCCAATGGTTTTATGCAACTCGCCACGACTTCTCACCTCTTCGTCTCAGAGTAGCACTTGGACTCAATTTCCACAATTATTTTTTCGTAATTTTCCAGTCTCTATCTTCCCTTAAGGGTTTTACACGCTACAGATCACTCACGTGCCACAGAAGTTACTCTTAGCTATCTTAACATGTCTTATCATCCTGTCCCGTCTTCCAGCTCTCTTCGCTGGTTCAGTGGAGAACCTCCTCATTCCTTGTCTTATCGATTCAGCTAATTTTCAACATCCTTCAGTAGAAACACATCTCACGCAGTTTGAGTCTCTTCTTTTCAAGTTTTGCTACAGTGCATCAACTGCTTTTGCACAATTTTGTGCTCCAAACTTATATTCTCAAAAATATTGTCTTCAGGTTGAGGCCGATGATCAATACTAGCAGATTCTCTTCGCCAGGAATGCTCAATTTTTGGGCTAGTCTGGTTTTCATTTCCTCCTCTCTTCGTCCGTGATGAGTTACTATTATATTTCAAAGAGTTCAGAATTCCTTCACTTCGTCTATTTCGTAGTTTCCACTTTGCTGTAAAGCTCTTCGGTAATGTAATTTCTTCTGCATGTAATTATTTTAGTCGGTCTTCGGTCTAGCCTCAGCCGGTACTGTGCTGTCGTTAGACTGTTCATTCCATTCAACATGTCCTATCATTCTACATCTTCATCTACATACATACTCCGCAATCTACCATACGGTGCGTGGCGGAGGGTACCTCGTACCACAACTAGCACATTCTCTCCCTGTTCCACTCCCAAACAGAACGAGGGAAAAATGACTGCCTATATGCCTCTGTATGAGGCCTAATCTCTCTTATCTTATCTTTTTGGTCTTTCTGCGAAATATAAGTTGGCGGCAGTAAAATTGTACTGCAGTCAATCTCCAATTCTGGTTCTCTAAAGTTCCTCAGCAGCGATTCACGAAAAGAACGCCTCCTTTCCTCCAGAGACTCCCAAACGAGTTCGTGAAGCATTTCCGTAACACTCGCGTGATGATCAAACCTACTAGTAACAATTCTAGCAGCCCGCCTCTGAATTGATTCTATGTCCTCCCTCAATCCGACCTGGTAGAGATCCCAAACGCTCGAGCAGTACTCAAGAATATGTCGTATTAGTGTTTTATAAGCGATCAACTTTAGAGATGAACCACATCTTCCCAAAATTCTACCAATGAACCGAAGACGACTATCCGTCTTCCCCACAACTGCCATTACATATTTGTCCCACTTCATATCACTCTGCATTGTTACGCCCAAAAAATTTATTGACCTGACTGTGTCAAGCGCTACATTACTAATGGAGTATTCAAACATTTTGGGATTCTTTTTCCTATTCATCTGCATTAATTTACATATTTAGAGTTAGCGGCCATTCTTTACACCAATCACAAATCCTGTCCTAGTCATCTTGTATCCTTTTACAGCCACTCAACGACGACACCTTCAGTACACCACAGCATCATCAGCAAACAGTCGCACATTGCTATCCACCCTATCAAAAAGACCATTTATGTAGATAGAAAAGAACAGCGGACCTACCACACGTCCCTGGGGCACTCCAGATGATACCCTCACCTCCGATGAACACTCACCATCGAGGACAACGCAGCCGGCCGCGGTGGCCGTGCAGTTTTAGGCGCTCAGTCCGGAACCGCGTGACTGCTACGGTCGCAGGTTCGAATCCTGCCACGAGCATGGATGTGTGTGATGTCCTTAGGTTAGTTATGTTTAAGCAGTTCTAAGTTCTAGGGGACTGATGACCACAGATGTTAAGTCCCATAGTGCTCAGAGCCATTTTTTGAGGACAACGTACTGGGTTCTATTGCTTAAGAAGTCTTCGAGCCACATATTTGGGAACCAATCTCATATGCTCGTACCTTAGTTAGGAGTCTACAGTGGGGCACCGAGTCAAACGCTTTCCGGAAGTAAAGTAATATGGCATCCGTCTGATACCCTTCATCCATGGTTCGCAAGGTATCATGTGAAAAAAGGGGAGTTGCGTTTCGCAGGAGCGATGCTTTCTAAAACCGTGCTGATGCATAGATAGCAACTTCTCTGTCTCAAGGAAATTCATTATATTCGAACTGTAGCAACTAGAACGGCTTCTGACATCAAATGTAACAGTCGTGTTACTAAATGTGACAGTTCTGTCACTCAACGTAACTGGGTTTTCTCTTTTGATGCTGTCAATTGTCAGGATGAGCATTCTAAAGCATTCTGTAAGGGTGAAAATATTAAATAAATTAACTTTTCTCTCTTACAACATGTGGGCAGGGTGGGTTCTCCCTTGGCTCAGGTATGAGGTCGAATGAAACATCATTTTTACATAAGATAACTTTTATTGAAAGTTTCGTACAACTGTATCTTACTGGGACGTTCTGGTTCGGAGAGCGGCAGCCGTGTCGCCGTCTCGCCCAGCTGACCGGAGACGCGCAGCGCGAGGTGGCCCGTTTAATTATTGCGAGCGACGTCGTGCATCGGATGGTGATACCTTGAATGTGACGTCACAGTGTTTCTCTTCTCTAAGCGGCCGCGTGTGTTGTGCGTCGACCAGCGGAGCGGCGCGGCGGGGGAAGGCCAGTGTCCCGAACTCGAACCACGGACTCCCGCTTGCCAGTCTTCGGCTGTCAGGTCTTTATCCCAGCTCACAGGTGACTGCTGAGGTGAGGCCGTCTCCTTCCCGTCCTCACGAGTCACCCGGGTACGTAAAAATCAGACTTCCAATACCTTTTAACTTCTGTCTTCTGGCGCCGCGGCTGCTGCTTGCTATTCCATTACAGCGGCGACTTGGTGCGTCTGTGCATGATGCAGTCTCTTCTTGCATGACGGTCTTCAGCAGCGAAACTGACTGAACACTACTGCTACTCTTCTTTTCTTCCTTCGTCTCTCGTCTTCGTCTCCGTTCCCGTCTCCGTCTTCGTCTTCGTCCCCGTCTTCATCTGTCTTCCTCTGTCTTCATCCGTCTTCAACTGTCGGGCCCACCGCGTCTCGTGTATTTATTCACTTCAGTTTACTGGAGGTGAACGACTTCACGGCCATTGTCTCTTCTGTCACGTTGAAAAGCTTCTCGAAGAATCTTCTTAACGTCGGTCATTGGCTCTTGGAATGTAGGCGGGGGCCTCTGATCGCATGTGACGACTGAGAAACACGTGAGCCGGTCATTGCCTCTTCCGTCACGTTGAAAAGCTTCTCGAAGAATCTTCTTAACGTCGGTCATTGGCTCTTGGAATGTAGGCGAGGGCCTTTCCTCACATGCGACAACTGAGAAACACGTGAGCCGGTCGGGCGATGCCCTGACGGCTGAATCGACAGCGCCCGCTTATGTGGAACTCGCTGACTTCATGGTCATTGTCTCTTCTGTTCTGCTGTTCTGCACGCTGAATGCCAGTATGTAACTCTCTAAACTAAACCAAGTTTTCCATTTATATTCTAATTTGTAGTTCACTTTGATTTCACTAATTTATTTACTTAAGTACCACTCAACATTCCTCCACCCTTCGGAGAAATTCGCCCTCGAATTTACCACTCAACATTCCTCCACTCTTCACACGGAAAAAGCACAAGCACTGAAAACTCTCGACTTAGAAGATTACACACGCTTCACATTAAGTATGTGGAAAATACTTTATCACTTTACAAAAGCACTGTACGGTCATGAATCACATAGTTCTTACATAAATGGTTGTAATAAACAAAAAATAGGTTTTGCACTTAGAAAATTACAGAGCAACAGCTGTTTAATCTACCCTATACTAATGCAAGAATATCTATTCTACAGTATTGTTTATGTTAACAAGAGACTGTTTAATAAAGAATGAAGTACAATAAACAAAATTAATACACTAATGCTCAAAAGTAACTGCTGAAGTACACCAGTTAAGAGTGTGGTATCCAGTTAACAGGGATTTGATGAAGTGGTATATTATTATTTGTCTTATTTTTTCGTCTTAAATAAAAGAAAACTGTACAAAGCAGAAACACCAACACAAAGGTTCCAGATATACCCGTTCCTAGCATTATAATTTTAGTTTTGTGTTCACCTTTTAATTTTAAGACATGTTGCATCATAACATTGGCATCAATTTTGCCTTGCTGTGAGTTTATGAACATATCTAATGACTTCAGAAGGGAACTGTCAAGGGAGTCTTTGAGGTAGGATAGGTTTTGTGTAGGAAATGCTTGCATGGCGTTTTCTGAAAAAAGCAAACATGGTTATAAACCTACGAACCTAGTAAAAACAAAAATAAAGAAAAGAGGAAATACATTGTTAACTACAAGAGCTACATGTTTCTACGTTCAACTTTTTTTTTCTTAAAAAATGAACCATTATCATTTATTAATTATTCACATTTGTATACTGTCCACAGTCTACTGAGATTCCACTAGGACATTCGCACTCTTGGTCGAAGATTGTATGGTGCCATGTCTGTATGTTGTGCTGGCGTGGCCACTCTTTTTCCTTTACGGGAACTTCCTCCACCCTTCGGAAAAGCAGACACTATTGTTGAAGGAATTACATCTGGAGCGCCCTTAAAAGGTTTTAAACGACTTGCATGGACAATGGTAGTTCGGGTGGGCAGTTGCAATTTAACGTTGACTGGTGACGTGATCTCAATAATTTGATAAGGACCTCTGTAGTTTGTTACAAATTTCTTCGTTTTTCCTTTCGCTATATAAGGAAAGCATAACCCACCGACCGATTTTGTAATTTGGATATTTAGCTTGGGTATTACCTAATCTTTCCTGTCGTTCCAAAGCCTTTGTATTAGATTTTTGAACCTTTTTCCATACATCCTTCATCATTCGACTGAAATCTCTTACTGTTTCGCCGACTTTTCCGTTTTTCTGCCTGATTACATCAAAAGGGGACAGCATTTTTCTCCCATAGACCACTTCATAAGGTGACATGCCAGTTGCTTCATGCGTTTTGGCGTTGTATACCGACACGATTATTGGTAAATACGTATCCCAATTAGAATGTTGTTCGTTAATATAATAACTAAGCATCTTGCCAATTGTCCGATGAACTCTTTCTGTGCGCCCGTTGCACTGAGGGTGTAACGGAGTTGTGCGTAATTTGCGTATTTTTAATAAGTGGCATAGCTGTTTCATTAATTCAGACATAAAATTAGATCCCTGATCTGTGATAATAGCTTCAGGTACTCCAAATTTAAGTATCCAGTTGTTAACTAAAGCTTGGGCAACTGTATTTGCTTGCTGATCTGGGAGACTCACCATAGCTAGATAGCGTGAAAAGTGATCGATAATTGTAAGAACATACTTATTACCAGCAGGTGTTTTATGAAATGGCCCGTAGAGATCGACTCCGCAGATTTGAAATGGACATGAAGCCTCGGGGAGCCTCTGTAAGGGTATTTTTGAACGAGAAAGTTCAGCTCGTTGTGCGCACGCAATGCAATTACGAACGTACTGCGCAACATCCTGCTTTCTGGTTTGCCACCAAAATCGCTCTGCTACTCGTCTTTCGGTTGTCCGCTGTCCTCCGTGTCCTGCAAGGATATGATCGTGGGCCTCTGCCATTATTTCTTGTCTAAGGTGTTGGGGAACAACAATTCGCGGTCCAAGTTTTGTTTTACGGCATAATACACCATCTTCAAAGCAAAATTGTTTTTGAGTTGCGTATTTTTTACATTCTGTATCCTCATCTTGTGCCTTTCTCCAGTCCTCAGTATCTCGGCCTGTTGCTTCCAAAAGTGCTATTTTCCGACTTAGGCAATCTGCATTCGTGTGTTTTTTGCCTGGTTTATGGATAACTTCGAAATCCATTTCGGAAAGACATAGGGCCCAACGGGTAAGACGACTAGATGGATCCTTTAATTCAAGCAACCATTTTAAAGCTGCGTGGTCTGTAATGACCTTGAATTTCCTACCATACAAGTAGCATTTAAAGTATTTGATACCATAAATAACACTTAACAATTCTTTCTCAGTTGTGGAATAATTTCTTTCTGCCGTTGTTAGTTGTCTCGAAGCGTAGGCTATGGGGTGTTCCGCGCCATTAATATTCTGATTCAAAACAACTCCTACTGAACGACGACTTGCGTCACAGGATAAAATAAATTCTTTATTATAATCTGGGTAGGCTAATACAGGACTGTATGTTAACTCATCTTTAAGGGTTTGAAATGCAGATTCACAATCTTCAGACCAATGAAATTTTGCACCCTTTTTCAATAATTGGGTTAAGGGTCGGGCAATTTCAGCAAAATTTTGAACATATTTTCGGTAATACGATGCGAGACCAATGAAACTTTGTATCTCCTTAACGCGTTGTGGTGTTGGGAAGTCCTTAACTGCCGAAATTAATCGAGGATCTGTTTTAATTCCTTTTTCACTAATGACATGCCCTAGGTATGAAACCTCTGTCAATGCAAAAGTACATTTTTCCATATTTAATGTTAATTTAGCTTTTCTAAGTCTCTGAAAAATATTACGCAGACGCACAGCATGTTCATTAATGTCTCTGGAGAATACAATAATATCGTCTAGATATACACAACATTGCTGAGTTTTGAGTCCTCGCAATACTCCATCGAGTAGTCTTTGAAAAGTCGCTGGTGCATTTTTCAAACCGAAAGGCATTCTTTTAAATTGCCAGTGGCCTCCAGGGGTAGAAAATGCTGTTTTATGCCTATCTTCAGGCGCGACTTCCAATTGATGATATCCGCTACGTAGATCGATTGTTGAAAAGTATTTACTGTTACCCAAACTGTCAATGATATCTGTAATGTTTGGAAGAGGATAAACATCTGAGATTGTTTGTTTGTTAAGGTGTCTGTAGTCACAACAGAATCTATATCGTTTCGTACCGTCGGGAGACTTCTTTGGAATAATTACGATATTTGAATTATAAGGCGAATCAGAATATTCTATAATTCCATCTTTTAGATGCTGTTCCAAAAATTCTTCCAGTACTGGCTGTAAGTGATGCGGAACTCTATAAGGCTTCCTATAAACTGGGGGGCTATTTCCTATTGGGATCCTATGCTGTGTGATGTCTGTTGCTGGCAATGGACCTTCTGCATTAAATAAGTCTTGGAACTCAACTAAAACTGCTTCTATCGTGTCTCTATCCTTTCCTTTCAAATGCTCAATCTTCTGGCGCAATGCGGTTTTATAGGCGTCTGGTTTCTGACCATCATTAATATCTGACCAAATGAAATCTTCTTCTTCAAAAGTACTGACTGTAGCCACTAATATTCCCTTATGCAACTCTTTGTCCTCCACTCCGAAATTGTCAATATGTACCGGTACTTTTCTTTCTCCCTCAACGTCTTGAACCCGTACAACACTCCTACGTACAAAACAATGTGATACATCTAATTCCTCATTTTCCTCTAATGGCTCTATTAGACACACTGTATCTGTAGGTACTTCGTGGTCAACGGTCATCCAGAGAAGTTTTCCTGAGCCAGATGGTATCTGATCCCGCGAATCAACCTTCAAGGACGTTGCACGCAGTATAGTTGATTTCGCCTTCCGGTTAGGGAAATCTTGCGGCAGAGG
This sequence comes from Schistocerca serialis cubense, assembly GCF_023864345.2. Lineage (NCBI taxonomy): Eukaryota > Metazoa > Arthropoda > Insecta > Orthoptera > Acrididae > Schistocerca > Schistocerca serialis. The sequence goes on from NC_064639.1 coordinate 264,487,544, forward strand.
GCCCTTTGCAGCGGTGTCACCTAGCTGAAACACTATTCCGCTAAGTTCTACAGTTTGCTGTCTGAGGTCGATTTTAGCGTGATGTTTATTCAGGAAATCCAACCCTAGGAGCGCGTCGTACCCGTCAGTTACCTTTGTTACCACTTCTACATCTTCCTGAAATTGTACACCGTGAATATAGAAAATCAATGATGTACTTCCTAATGACTTAACTGTACCTCCTCCTACTCCATTCAATCTATACCTTGGAGGGTCATATTTCTTTTCTCCAATACATTCATTACTTACTATTGATACGTTTGCGCCTGTATCCACCAGTATCCTTGCTTCTTTATCCTGTATGGTAGCAGATAAACAGCATTCCGCCTTCACATTCGCCTTAATGGCATGAAATTTTATTGGGAACGCCTGGCGGCGGCTCCGACATTCCCGTTTGAGTTTAAATGATTTCTATTTCCAAAAACTTTCTTAGACCTGCATTCCTTGAATGTGTGACCTATTCTTTGACAATTAGTGCATTGAGGTTGTCTGCAGTTTTTTGCTATATGTCCGTGTCGATCGCACCTAAAACATCGTACTCCTGCGGAAAATATATTTCGCTTCTCCTTGTATCTGGTGGCAATGTCAATTTCTTCAAAAGCTGTAGCCACAGATACAGCTTCTGCTAAATTTTTAGGAAACTCTGCCCTGACACGACGGGACGTTTCAGGAGGTAACCCACGTAAAAATGTATCCAGAGCTCTATCTTCTGCCTCTTGTAAAATAACTTTATTTGCTTCATCGCTAGTTGTCAACTGATAGGTGTTAATATTAACTTTTCTAATCGTATCTACAAAGCTTTCTAACGACTCGTTTTGCCTCTCAGTGATAGTGTTTAACTGTTCCCTATAAAATCTACAGCTGTTCTGTTTTTGAAAACGTTTAAGCAATCCTTTCTTCAATTCCTCAAATATTGGAGCATTCCGTAATTCTTCATGGTATAAAACGTGTGCTTTAGCCTCTCCTGTCAATCTTAACTTTGTCATTTGTAAGAGCTGTTCATCTGACCATGATCCTAACTTTGTAGCTGCTATTAAATCATCAAAAAAGGCTGTTATGTCCTCGCCAGGTTTACCTGAAAAAGGAGTTTCTAAGGCTGCTGCTGAGGAATCTAGGGTGGGAGGGATAGAACTGGTTTGCCTAACCTCACACAACTGCTTAAATAATGCATTATTATCATTTTTAAGCTGTGCTATCTGATTAACTAAGCTCTGAATAGCCTCATCAGTAGAAACCGCTTGTGGTGCTGACTCTGACTTTGTACGATTTCGTGTCATCATTTTACAAACTGTTAGTTACACAATCTTACCACACTGAATGAAAAGGATGTTTAAATATTTTCGACAAACTCTTAAAATTATGTGAGAAAATACACTTCTAAATAAAGAAAATATTACGACTGATATGCAAACCCCTATTCTTTCACACATTAAACAATACTAACTGTGGACGTTTAGTGACTGTCATTCACACCTCATATTGAGCCAAGGGTTTTTTCTCTGACACCAAATGTAACAACTAAAACGGCTTCTGACATCAAATGTAACAGTTGTGTTACTAAATGTGACAGTTCTGTCACTCAACGTAACTGGGTTTTCTCTTTTGATGCTGTCAATTGTCAGGATGAGCATTCTAAAGCATTCTGTCAGGGTGAAAATATTAAATAAATTAACTTTTCTCTCTTACAACATGTGGGCAGGGTGGGTTCTCCCTTGGCTCAGGTATGAGGTCGAATGAAACATCATTTTTACATAAGATAACTTTTATTGAAAGTTTCGTACAACTGTATCTTACTGGGACGTTCTGGTTCGGAGAGCGGCAGCCGTGTCGTTTGCGTAGCCTTCTGCTGCGGCAGCGGCGGCGGCGGCGGCGGCGGCGGCGGCTTCTGATTACGCGTAGCGGTGTGTATCTCGTGTCGCCGTCTCGCCCAGCTGACCGGAGACGCGCAGCGCGAGGTGGCCCGTTTAATTATTGCGAGCGACGTCGTGCATCGGATGGTGATACCTTGAATGTGACGTCACAGTGTTTCTCTTCTCTAAGCGGCCGCGTGTGTTGTGCGTCGACCAGCGGAGCGGCGCGGCGGGGGAAGGCCAGTGTCCCGAACTCGAACCACGGACTCCCGCTTGCCAGTCTTCGGCTGTCAGGTCTTTATCCCAGCTCACAGGTGACTGCTGAGGTGAGGCCGTCTCCTTCCCGTCCTCACGAGTCACCCGGGTACGTAAAAATCAGACTTCCAATACCTTTTAACTTCTGTCTTCTGGCGCCGCGGCTGCTGCTTGCTATTCCATTACAGCGGCGACTTGGTGCGTCTGTGCATGATGCAGTCTCTTCTTGCATGACGGTCTTCAGCAGCGAAACTGACTGAACACTACTGCTACTCTTCTTTTCTTCCTTCGTCTCTCGTCTTCGTCTCCGTTCCCGTCTCCGTCTTCGTCTTCGTCCCCGTCTTCATCTGTCTTCCTCTGTCTTCATCCGTCTTCAACTGTCGGGCCCACCGCGTCTCGTGTATTTATTCACTTCAGTTTACTGGAGGTGAACGACTTCACGGCCATTGTCTCTTCTGTCACGTTGAAAAGCTTCTCGAAGAATCTTCTTAACGTCGGTCATTGGCTCTTGGAATGTAGGCGAGGGCCTTTGCTCACATGCGACAACTGAGAAACACGTGAGCCGGTCGGGCGATGCCCTGACGGCTGAATCGACAGCGCCCGCTTATGTGGAACTCGCTGACTTCATGGTCATTGTCTCTTCTGTTCTGCTGTTCTGCACGCTGAATGCCAGTATGTAACTCTCTAAACTAAACCAAGTTTTCCATTTATATTCTAATTTGTAGTTCACTTTGATTTCACTAATTTATTTACTTAAGTACCACTCAACAGAACCGAGAATATGTTCGAGAATCCTGCAACAAACCTATGTTAAGGACATTGGTCTGTAATTTTGAGGATCCGTCCTTCTACTCTTCTTATATATAGGCGTCACCTGCGCTTTTTTCCAGTCGCTCGGGGAGAGATCCCCGATAAATGCAAGCTAAGTAAGGAGCCAATGCAGTAGAGTACTTTCTGTAAAACCGAATTGGAATCCCATCAAGACCTGGCGATTTATTTACTTTCAACCCATTCAGCTGCTTCACAACCCCAGGGATGTCTATCACTATGTCCTCCATACGGGAATCTGTACGAGACTCAAACGGCGGTATGTTTGTACGATCCTCCTGCTTGAAAGATTTCTCAAATACTAAATTTAAAGTTACAGCTTTCGTTTTGCTGTCTTCCGTTGCCAGACCAAACTGATCAGTGAGTGACTGGATGGAAGCCTTCGACCAGCTTACCGATTTTACGTAAGACCAGAATTTCCTTGGGTTTTCAGCAAGACCTTTTGCTAAGGTATGACGGCGGTAGTGGTTGTATGCGTCGTTCATCTCTCTTTTTACAGCAGCACGAATCTCTACTAACTTTTGCCTGTCCTCATTCTCCCGATCTTTCTTGTACCGCGAGTGCAACTGTCTTTGCTTCCTGAGCATTCTCCGAATTGCTCTGTTAAACCATGGTGGGTCTTTTCCGTCCGTAACCCACTTTTTCGGCACATACTTCTCCAATGCGTGATTTACAATGTGTTTAAAATTTGCCCATAATTCTTCCACGTCCATCGTACCAGAAATAAATGAAGTCGATTCATTTACTTGCCCACTCTCCCTGAGATTAGCAATGTCATCGGAGAAACTTAAAACTGTTATACGTGAATATAAGACGTGAAACATAGTTCTAAAAAAGATCAATGTCATCGACATAAGCTTACAGTTTCGTACCTATGTCCTACCACCTTCGTGAAACTACGAATTGTGTCCAGTAGCTTGGAATGCTTCGTTGGTCTAGTGATAAACCGCTGTCGTACCACAAGGAGAAAGAACAACTTCTGGTTGAAGGCGAAGGAACCTATTTGTTTCTGAAGACCCAAAAAGAATCAAAATGCTTAAGTTGATTTTTTCCGTGATCATTTATCGTGGTTTATCATTTTAGTTGTGCGAAGAATCGTTAAAGCAATGAACCTTATTTCAATCTGCCTCAGCAAAATAATTTCGGGGTTCTCAATGTAGTTTCCACTGTTTCTCCTTTGTTTCAGTACTAGTACCGTGATGATAGATTGAATAGATGACTATGATATGCTTATTGACTCTATCGAATAGCAAAATTTTTAGAATTTTTCATTGGACCGGTGGGCAAAATTGTACTTTCGAATTCACTAAACACCCACCGAATTGCCCACGTATTTCGGGTTTCATTCATGCTTCGTTTGTTATAACGGGTTCGACTTCCTTTACACCAGTGATGAAATTTTCTTTTACGCTGTACCCAAAATTTTAACAATGTATCGTCCATACTGCCGTATGCGACAAAAGCAAACCATCGCCAGAGCAATTATTATTAGAAACAAAAGCTTTGAGTTTTATATTTCCAGCTAACCACTTATAAAACAGACACCATGTCTCATTAAAATGAAGCTTTAAAAATGTTCTTCTTCAGTTTCCTGTTGTTTTCGGTACCCTGCTGATATTACGGACGTGAACGTAACATGATGCATCCCTTAGATAATTAGTTTCTCATATATCCGCTAAGGGAAAAGAAAATCGTATAACGAAAAGAATATTTTAGTTGAAATTTTGTGTATCCTCAGATGTAATCACCGACAACTTAACCGTCTTAAACGGTGATCTAGCTAAAGAAGACCATATCTTGCTTTACGATAACTATTGTCTGCTGTGGATTGAAAATGTAGATACCTTTCTGAAATTTGACACATGATCTCACACAACATGATAACCAGATATTGAATATTCATGTTACCGCTAGTTGGAAATAAACAGTGAGATTTTGGGAGGTATTTAATCATGGATGATACTTTGCGTTTGAGTAATGGTTTACATGTAATTCATTTTCAATTTTCTGTTTTTTCATACCTCTCCTTTCACTCTTTTACCCACTCCTGCTTGTTACGTATTGGTTGCCTCCCTGTCCAGTGTTTTCGCACCTCCTCGTTTATTGTTATCGGCTTTTGCATGGTTTTATCTGTAAAGGACTGTGTGTGTGTGTGTCTGTGAAAGGGAGAGAGAGAGAGGGAGAGAGAGAGATAGATAGAGAGAGAGAGAGAGAGAGAGAGAGAGAGAGACGGCAAGGGCGGGGTTACAGAGAGATACAGAGTAGCGTACTGGTGTTGCCGGAGCACCCATTCGCGCGGAAACTCTGGCGCAGTGTTTCAATAAACTTGCTGGAAGCAGAATTAATTACGTTATTTCCGCTATGTGGCTCCAAACAACCAAGCGTTCCAGGTGAGCGGTTCCAAAGAGGAATGACGTGTTCATTGCAGCCGTTTTTGTGGTTCAGCTCTCGAGTGGTTCGCCGTGGTTTTATGAAAACAGCGTTTCTTCTCGACTCGCCCTGCCGCAGTGAAGTCGGGAGGAAGATGTATTAAATCATTGTCACACAAAGAGGTATATGATCTAAGGTAGCGGTTGTCGTAAGAATTACCACACCCGAAAAATCAAAGAATTGTAGTCTCGATGTTAAACAATAAGTAATGATCAGCTGAAAAAGAAAATAAAAGAAGCAAAGAAGCGCACTACCACTGAATAGTAAAAACTTATTTCCTTTCTTTGGTTATATCTTCATTCGTGAAATCTAGCATGGTGAAAGATGAAGACTTTGTGTCTCATTCAGTTGATTGATTGATATTTAGTGGACCACAATACTGACAATCAAACTCCGTTCCACTAACGTACGATCTGACTTCCATGTCTTGTTATTCACATTAAGAGGAATGTCTCGACATCGATCAACATTTGCTTCAAAATATTGTCGAAAGTAAACTAATTGTCTTATACTGTTCCGTCGAGGTTTTGGAGACACTCATTCAGTTCGTTAATGTAATCATATAATTTTTATTGCTCGTCATAGCTTCCAGAATTGTTACATTTCCCATTTCCTTGCACCTTCTGGAGGTAAAATCTTAGTTTGGACCCACTTTCCTTGTTTTCCAGTCCTTTTTGTTTTATGTGGAACAAGTAGAATAGTTCCTTCAGTGATTCTATTCTGAAACTAATTCTCAATATCTTTAATGGGATGCTGGTGTGAGGTTAATAACAGTATGTCTAATACATAAATTGGTCAAAGAACACGAGGTATGGTGGAGCGATATGTGGCCGGGAAGTTGCAGGGTAATGGCCAGAGCAGGCAGGTAAGGAGAAGACGTCCAGGCTTCCGTAGGGCCGCCGAGTGCTGGCTAGGTTGTGGATAGATATTCAGCGAGCCAGGAAGGAGAGAGGAGAGAGGGTAATGGGATAAAAATGAGCCACTGCGTGGCTACGAACGCTATGCAGCTTCTGATTGTGTCAAAGCTAGTGGATCATTCATTCACGAAAGACCGTGAAATCACTTCCAGACAAGATACAGCATTGAAACCGCAATAAAAAGACGTGTTCAGTAAAATTAGTACCGCACTTATGCAACAAATGTTACGAAAGGTATTAATACGTACCTGTAAAACGATTTACAACAAATAATACAGACATGAATATTTATATGATACCCCGTTGAATAAGTACCGTTCTGAATTCAGCTATAAATTGAGCATTTTTGACATACCAATAAACAGAGCAATAATTTGTTAGAAGTAAAATATTGTATTACTATTGCTGAATACCAAAAGAAAAAGGTATTCACAGTTACAAGAAACTTTTAGCGTCAGCACGAATTAGTTGTGCTATTGTTTAATTTGTTTATACTTATTTAACAAAAAATTGCTAATTAATGATTGTAAAGAAGTTACTTCAGTAATGTATTGGGGAACTAGAAAGAGAAGGTAAGTTTGCACATTTTATTAGCAGTTATCATTCATGTTTATATGATGTACAAAACTTAAAGTGAAGCAAATTATATTGATGTCCTTGACTCTAATGACGTTATGTATAAGTGCAGTTGTTCAAACATATTTAACGTATACAAGGTGTTAGGAGCATAAGGGTAGATACTGTGGTCATTGGTACCTTAACGTCTACTCATTTCATTGTGTTAGTGGTTTTTCCTCTGTGTGTAATAGTATTCCCGCAAACTCGTCATATACGTTGGTACCTGATGTTTTCTGCATGATCGTAACTACGCCATGAAGTGGACTATGCCTGTCGGTGTAGACAGCAAAGACTGAGCGTTTTGCGTCGATGTGTCCACACTTCAACTTATGACCTGCTGCCCAGAGGAAAATAGGCCTAAGTGACTTCGTCTTGCCACACATACTTGGATTTACTTACAAACCTGAGGACATACCATTCCTAAAAAGTATAACTGGTAGTCTGTAAACGAAGTAAATACTGGTGAAATGTTGCATAAGGCACTGTCCTTAGCCACCAAAAAAAATTGTTGCACTTATACCCCCAAAATTCTATATTTGGAATATCGAAAATTTACAAGGACTTGTGTCTAAGAGAATGGTGATAAGGCATTAATCAAGACAGTCGGTCGTGTGACAGAGCTGAGAAAGGAGCATGTAGACAAAGTTGAAGGGTCTTTTACGTTTTATAGCTGAATGGGTAAAGTTGGTATGGTATTGTGCAGCAAGTGAGCCTTGCATGTGTTGAATGATAGCGTGGTGTGCAGTTCCCATGGACCTAGCCATTTTCGTGGCAGTAAGTTGCTACTCTAAGAATGCATAATCACTGAGCTGCGGAACAGAAATTTGTTACTGTACTGTGTTCTAAATAACTGATTGTTACAAATAGAATTGTAGATATGGTGCACTGCACAATCCTTTGGGATGGATTGCCTGTGTAAACCCTGCTACGTATAATATCTAATATCTTGTTTGATTGACTTTGTATAAAGTTATCCTGGGTAAGGTCACTACTTAAATAACTTGCTTTCTTGTTCTCAATAAAACTGAGAGTGAATTTTAATACTGTTATTACGGTACATCCTTGTTGTAAAAGACTGTTCCTATATCGTCTTGTTTAATGTATCACTTCCATCTGTGCCTTGGAATTTATTTATGACTATTCCCTTGCCTAGGCTATCACGGTTGCAAAGATATGGTTAGTGAAGATCCGACACTGCAAAGCCAGACCCATAGTTTAGCAGTTGAACAAGTAATTTAACATATGGTTTGTGTTGTTGCCCTCCTACGTTTACATAACAACAAACTGGTTTCATCCGGAGGTTTGATTTCACTTCAACTATTTGATACTATAAACCGTTCAGTACGTTGCGATGTGGTTTGCTCATCCAGGATAGGACAGCAGTTACTTCTCATTCCAAAAAATTACTTTGGGAGTTAGTGCCCCAACAACAGTTTAGGTCTTTCGACAGTCAGTGTGGGGGCTCTGAGCTTTAGTCATTGCCTATCAGCAGCAGTAACAGTAGTGCAGAAGTGAAACTGTTAATGGATTTATCGTTTTTGCTTCCATTTGGAAGAGGGAAGTGGCACTGAACCACATCGTTAGGGAATACTCGAGAGTATGGTGTGACAAAGATGACACGCCTAATGAATTGTTCCGGAGAGTGCATTGTGTTCCATGTTCCTTGGTCTGCATTCCTTATTCCGTGGCGTTGAAGGGAATAAAGAGGGAATTATTCTCGGGAGAAAGTGAATTAGCGATCGGAAAAAGTGTTTGACGGTTATTAATCATCAATACAGAGACTTAATAGTTCATATAATTGTCGTGTACACTTTTTCTTTGCACGTAGATACGCTTGCAAAACAAATAAAACGGTATAAGATGAGAAATAATTATTGATCTTTACGGATCGCTTCATGGTGCTAAAAAAGACGAATTTTTGTAGAAAGAGGTCGAGAGACTAAGAACGTGCACAGAAGTCGTATTTTACTTACGTTATAGCAGCTGCCTACCATAATCCCTCTGTCTGATCCTTTGCGATCCCTGATTATCGAGTGTGTGGGTTAACTTTTAAATACAGAATTATTCTGAGGATCCAAAAATTTTATTTTAGCTAAGGAGAACCACTAAACCATTACTCTTGAAAGCTTTACTTGAAACACAGACGATCTTATCAGTTGTACTTCCCCCAAGGCTAATTGAAGAGCTAATTTATATTGTTAATCTACACTGAAAAGCGAAAGAAACTGGTACGCCTAACTAATATCGTGTAGGGCCCCCAAGAGCACGCAGAAGTGCCGCAACACGACATGGCATGGACTCGAATAATGTCTGAAGTAGTGCCGGAGGGAACTGAAACCATGAGTCCTGCAGGGTTGTTCATAAGAGTAGGAGGGGGTGGAGATGTCTTCTGAACAACCATTTGCAAGGCATCCCAAATACACTGAATAATGTTCATTTCTGGGGAGTTTGGTGGCCGGAGGAAGTGTTTTAACCAAATAAAATGTTCCTGGAGCCACTCTGCAGCAATTCTGGACGTGTGTAAGGTCGCATGTCCTGCTCGAATTTCCCAAGTCCGTCGGAATGCACAATGAATATGAATGGATGATAGTGATCAGACAGGATGCTTACGTACGTGTCACCTGTCAGAGTCGTACCTAGATTTACCAAGGGTACCATGTCATTCTAACTGCACACGCCCCACACCATTACAGACCCCCCTTCAGCTTTAACATTCCCCCGCAGACATGCAGGGTGTTTGGATTCATTACGTTGTCTCTATACCTGTACACGTGCATCCGCTCCATACAGTTTGAATCGAGACTCGTCCGAACAGGCAAAATGTTTCCAGTTATAGACAGTCCAATATCGGTGTTGTTGGGCCCAGGTGTGAGGTAAAGCTTTGTGTCGTGCATTCATCAAGCTTACACGGGTGGGCCTTCGGCTCCGAAAACCCGTATCGATGATATTCCGTTGAATGGTTCGCACGCTGACGCTTGTTGATGGCCCAGCATTGAAATCTTCTGCAATTTGCGGAAGGGTTGCACTACTGTCACGGTGAACGATTCTCTTCAGTTGCCGTTGGTCCCGTTCTTGCAGGATCTTTTTCCGGCCGCAGCGATGTCGGAGATTTTATGTTTTTCCTGATACCTGATATTCATGGCACACTCGTGAAATGGTCGTGCGGGAAAATCCCCACTTCGTCGCTACCTAGGGGATGGTGTATTATCTGAGAAATCGCTCCCCCCCACTGTCCGCTAACTGGAAACCTCCAACACTCTCCCTCCTAATCGCAAATACATGGTTCAAATGGCTCTGAGCACTATGCGACTTAACTTATGACGTCATCAGTCGCCTAGAACTTAGAACTAACTAAACCTACCTAACCTAAGGACATCACACACATCCATGCCCGAGGCAGGATTCGAACCTGCAACCGGAGCGGTCGCTCGGCTCCAGACTGTAGCGCCTAGAACCGCACGGCCACTCCGGATGGCTCCTAATCGCAGATACAAACACACTTTCAGCCTGAAATATTCGATGAACCAACTCCCACTCTATCAATTTGGTGATTATTTAATTAATTAAATCAATACCCTTTCTGCACAGCCAGTTTTTCCCTGCACCCTATTTGTGGATACTAGAACTGGTACAGTTGGCAGGTTTCAGCCGTGCAACTGCCCTGTTTCCCAACACTACTCTACCCCCTCCTGGACTTTTTCTCCCATTGCCTATAATTGGTGGATACTGGCACAGTTAGCTCACTTGCTAGGAAGTCCATTACATAGGAGGTAGCTCAAAGTTTCTAATTTCAGCTCAATCTTGCGCTATGTCCTCAAACAATCCGAGGGGGGGTTGGATTTTTGTTTGTGACCGCAGTACCATTATTGAACACAATGAATTGATGTATGGAGAATTTCCTTTTTGAGACTGGTTTTTTTTAAAGCACTGTATAATCCCTAAGGTGGTTCTCTCCACTGTAGGAAATGCCTATTGCAGTCTGAAATATTCGAATAGCCCACTCCCACTCTGTCAATTTGATGAATAATTAATTAATTAAACAATAACCTTTCTGCACAGCCAGTTTTTCCCTGAATCCTATTGATGGATATTGGGACTGGTACAGTTGGCAGGATTCAGTCACGCAACTGCGCAGTTTCCCTGCACTAATCTTCCCATTGCCTATAATTGGTGAATACTGGCACAGTTAGCTCATTTGCTAGGAAGTCCATTACATAGGAGGTAGCTGAAAATTTCAAATTTCAGCTCCATCGTGTGCTATGTCCTTAAACAATCTGAGGAAGGGTTGGATTTCTGTATGTGAACGCAGTACCATTATTGAACACAATGAATTGATGTATCGGGAATTTCATGTTGCGACTAGGTTCTTTAAAGCACTGTAGAATTCTTAAGGTGGTTCTCTCCACTGTAGGAAATGCCTATTGCGTGATAGGATGGAGACAACAGCAAGAACTACTGCAAGACAGCATTCACTGCAATGTACTTAGAAGCACTAAACATTACACATTTAAACCGTGATTCAATACATGCCAGCAGTTGTCTTAGCTAGATGTCTCCAATCGCTGAAGCAGTCGTACATTTCACGCACACATGCTCTGATGGTCACATCCAGGCCGCCCCTCCCCTTGTACACAGCCAGTTCTCAGAGGTTCGAAAGAACTGCCACTGTGACTGCAGCCACAGTTGTGGATATGCATGTATGACAGAGTGCACCACCCGACCATGGAGCCGGCCGAAGTGGCCGTGCGGTTAAAGGCGCTGCAGTCTGGAACCGCAGGACCGCTACGGTCGCAGCTTCGAATCCTGCCTCGGGCATGGATGTTTGTGATGTCCTTAGGTTAGTTAGGTTTAACTAGTTCTAAGTTCTAGGGGACTAATGACCTCAGCAGTTGAGTCCCATAGTGCTCAGAGCCATTTGAACCCGACCATGGAGGATATGCAGGTGTGACTGGAGTCAAATTCGGATGTTAATATGCCCAGCGCCAACACTTGGCAGAGACCGATACTGAACCACTCAGTATTCCATAGATAATATAAGATGCAGCACATCGGATCCGGAGACAGCCCGACATAGAGAGATACAGGCCTGTTCTATCCTGTCGCTGATGGTCCATAGGGACATTCAAAATTATGGTGGTAGTGATATACTGTCTCCATTCTGTGTAAATGTCACAGATGGACAAAAGACTCAAGAACAGGACAATCCTATCAAGCAGTTAAACGTATTTCTCTGAGAGACTGGTCCCCCTGGAACAACAACGAATTTCCGGAGAACTCTACAGAACACTTTTTCTAATATCTGCTGGTTGCAATACCCGCAGTCAGAGGCTCCGTCTCTGGCCGAGCACTTACCTGGAGGCGGCCAGCACTATCGATTACGACAAAAGCTACACAGATACAATAGGCCACAACTCCAGTGGGACACAGGTCAAAGCGAGTGAAATGACAGCTATTCCAACTGCGTGTTGTTTGTCTTAAAGTGCAGATTCGGACGCCTATAAAGCACAGCCCCATCCATCAGTAGCAGACACCCACAAGCGATGTCGTTCTGAAAGGAAAAACATTAACTATTCTATTGAAGATAAATGCACCTCTGTAATCGAGCATCTATTAAGACAAGCACAATCACAACAATAACAAACGTTCTGTTTCCACAAAAATAGGCGTAGTCGATTTCTCTTTAGTTTTATGAGCTAAATTGGTATATTCTTTTACGTTCAGTTGTAGGATACGGTTCACATCTCTCTCTCTCTCTCTCTCAACATTCCATTAACCTGTGGCTTCCAGTGATGTGACAAAAATACTGCAGCACTGCTGCCGATTACAGATGAGCAAACTGCTGAACTCTATAGGATACATCAGACAGATGTATTACCTTATCTCACATCTCCTATGCATGTCCACCCTGCATAAAATCGAAGAAACTTCCACTATTTTCCTGTGAAAACTATCCATCACTCCAAAATGTCCTTGTTATTTCGAAACTTTCATCAAATAAAACGCGAGAGTATTAACTCCGAAGAAAAACACGCACACACACACACACACACACACACACACACACACACAGTCCAACGAAGCGTCTATGTTAAGCGATTTCTTTCCATTTTATGGGCAAATTTACATGGTTTGAAAGTGTCCCTGGTGATCAAATCACTGTGAATAAACTGTCATGCATGTGTGTGTGCTACAAACATTTCAGCCATCGGAAATAACATGACAGAATACAATTGTTCACGCTCTCTGCTCATATGTTGACAAAAAAGTAATTCTTTACATTTTGCAACAACAAGCTATAACGCAACAACAAGCTATAATTCAAGAGAACATTGTAGTGTTTTACACTATGGCCGGTCCCATTTCACCCATACAATGATATGTCATGCTGTCATTTACGAAACGTAAAAAACAGATCGTGAGAACATGCCTTGTAAGAGAACTTCCTAATGTCTACCTATAGAGAGACCTATAACAGCCCACTCATACGTCGCAAACAAATACCATCTGTGTGCTGTCATCTGAAAATTTTTCTCCATAACTCTCCTCTACCGACCTGTGTGTAACGTTTCTGTCATATTTACTTAAAGGACGCGACCACAGCCAGCAGACCATTATTACCAATAGCCGCAGACTCTTGTGTTGTACTTTTGTAAACAATTTGGTCGTCACCGGGCAGCCTTTTTCCCACAATTTGTTAACATATTAGTGAGAATACGATCATTTCTAAGTCCCACAACAAACTATAATTCAGGTGGTGACTACATTATAATTACAGGCTATGAAGTATGAAATAACACAAGGCTTGCGGTAATACATATTTTTAAGTCACAGTCGTAATAATAATAACAAAAACACTCATGACTCCATGAGAATACATACATTCGATTTACATTAATTTTATGAGCTAAATACATATAGTTTGAGAGCATTCTACATTTTCAAATTACAAATAGTCATGCACAAGGGCATTACGCTCATTTCAGATGTATGAAATACCAATACAAATCAGTGTCTTTACAATCATTTATTATATTCAAGAGCATTATTTTGTAAGATCTAGATTAGGCAAAAAAAAAAAAAAAAGACTACAAACCATTTGCATCCAAACATTAACCTGGCATACCTTGAGAAGAGACATGCCTCTCTCTCACTTTAACTACACTTTCGGTAGGATTAATATGCATATTTTAGGTCATGACCTCCATGTTCCCCAGTACTACATTTAGTATGTGTGGTTTATGGCTTTTTTGCATAAGGAAATTGTAGTCACAATGTTCGTATAACTGTATGTGTAGCCCGTCCTTGTACCTGAGGGGACACAATGGATTCAATGGAAAACACGGAGAAAGAAGAACTGCAGGCCAGTGATCTGCCTGTATGAGTAATTCAGGGAAGCAGCGCTCTGTGGACTTTGGGCCATGGACCTCCAGTCTTACCACTTAGTGTCAGAGTAGAAGGGAGCCGGTTCACAAAACATTTTACCTAGGCCAGACAACAGTTGGCAGAAATTGCATGGAGGAAGCCATTTACGAGACACTGCTGAAATCTGAGGTTTTGCGCAAAAGGTGGGACGGTCATAAAACCACAAGCGATCCCATGTTAGAAGGTGGTGCTATACGAACAGAGTGGCTTGTAGTTATGTTTAATGGAGGGAAGTCTGTAACTCATCTGACACCAGAAAGCCGCCAGGTTCTTTTAGCAAGCAGCAGAAACATAATTTCACGGGCTTGACTGTCTGGGAAGCTTAACAGCTTTCTTTCGGGAATTGGAATGGGTCATCCAGAAAAGACTAGATCTCTCCAAAAAAGAAGGACTGTGGTCCCATATAGGTAAAGGTTTTTTTTACTGAAACATAGCCATGTTTAACGTGAGAATGACACCTACCTGGTCTAAAATCTTTTTTCAGACAAGAAAGATTTTGAGTCACTGATTGGCTGAGTTTCAAAGCACAGGCTTGCTCCCACAGCGTGGGAACCCTAGCGCCATGTCTGGATTGGCTACCACGCCAGCAGAACAGTCCAGACAGAAGATTCGATGACTAGAGGATAGTTGGGTAGGTTTTTATAATGGGGGTTGGGTCTTTTCAGCTGATTCGACTCCCGTACTGAGGCTTGGTGGAAAGTGATAGTGATTCTTTGCCTTCTTCGTCTTCTGGTCCTCCCTTCATGGAGAATTTCAGGTTCTTCCATAGTGGGTGACACTTCTTGTCTTTAACATTTGGTGGATTAAGAGCCAGTGGCAGTTTCCACATGTACCGACAGTGGAACAGCATAACATCTCGGACATATTATGTGTCACGAGAGTAAACTTATTTGTCCTGAGTCGGCCGTCTGATGTTTGATAATTCCAGCACACACCGTTGTGCCTGTGAGTCAAATTTGTTGGCCAGACCTCCAAACGAGTTGAACTCACACTGAAATCCACCGGCATTCCAGCGCTGTAATAGGGAAGTTTCCCGCGCTCTAATGGTCAGAACGCGAGTCTGAGTAGTTTACAAGTAGGGGATGCATCAGAACATTATAGCTGCTGCAGTGCGCTGCCCATCGGCCACAGCGTGCCGTTTTCTGCTGCCGTCTGAATCCAGATGAATGGATAAAGTATTGCTGCACTGGCGTAGGATTGTTAAAGGTCGTTCACAGTTCCCTGTTCTACGCGAACCATAGTTTATGGTGCACTTGGTCATTGTTGATTCCACTTGAACAGAATTGGGCGTTACAATGGATTCATGTAAACAAAGTCAGAGTGCGTTGTAAAAGGGATTAATTCAGGAGAGAATTTGTATAGTTTCCACGCCAATAAATGCTTCGACAATCGAACACCATCCATTTTTTCTGATTTATGTTCGTCATTTCTTGTAAGATTTATCAACTCTATTGTTGTTCCAATAAGATGAATGAAAACCTGTCATTATTTTTGCAGCTTAAATACACTACCCTTGTTATTCATAATCCTCTAACCATTCACTTTTTTATTTCATTATGGTGATACATGGATACATCAGCAATTCAAAATTCAATCGTATTAAATTAGTTTACTTGATTATTAACTTGGGTTCTGAAAGTGGCCGCAGACATAGGCGACAAGAGTGCCATGAGTAACATTACTAATTTCATACGCAAAAATTAACAGTGTAACTCACGATTTGAAGATTGTTGAGAAGATAGTAATAAAATTGGCCATCACTTGGACACATATATATGATTAAAGCAAGCGACCGCTTGGAATTGGCAACCCTTGGCTAGGATCTCGGTTCATGGCTCTTTTGTGAGGTAGTTAGTGCGTTATCTTACGAGACAGGCGCGTGTTTTTCTTTTTTTGTCTAATTGAGACTATGGTGCACTACGAACATTTAGACTCGGTTTTGACGCTGTGCGTTGTGTCTCAGTAATTTGTAGTGTGCTGTTGTCATTTTATTTCAGTTTACGTATTGCCTATGCCATATATTTTGTTTCTCATTGTGTTTTGTCAGTGATTTCTGCGTCACTTCTTGTCTGATGTTGCGTCGTTCCTAATAGCGTTATGCAATTTGGGGATGTGTACAACATTTTTAGGGTAGATTTTGTTTCATGCGCTTAGGTATAAATGTGTCCTTATTTGTAAGAAGGCTAGAGTAGAGTTGTGGCAAGTGATGCAGTCGGAAACTTGATGAGTCGGGAACTTCCGGAAGTAGCAAGTGATCTGAATGCTTACGAGAAGCAAAGGTGAGAAAGGCTGCACACTAATGTCGTCCAAAATGGAATACGAACTAGTCAGTGATGCAGGACAAGATAGGACGGCGGAAACGAGACACACATCTCAAATGCAGAACACTCAGAAAATGAAAGTGAAAACGATGACCAGCAGGCCGTCCGCTGTAGTCGAGCGATTGCAGGCCCTTCAGTCCGGAACTGCGCTGCTGCTACGGTCGCAGGTCCGAATCCTGCCTTGGGCATGGATTGTGTGATGTCGTTAGTACTGTGTCCAGACTAAGTGCCTGCAACTCTCGCTTCCCGCGAAGCAGACCGGTACAGCGGGCCCCGGACCGAGTAGGGGTCAGCCTGCCCGGTCGTCCCGGAAACACAGACGCTTCCCAGAGACCAGCAGGAGGCGTCCACGGCGCCGCAAGAGGTCGCTACAGCCGCGGACCTCTTTACTTCCGCTCGACACGTGACTGCAAATAGAGCCAGCCATATCCATGCGCCAAGCAGTATTTAGGCTGGCGCAGGAGCCTGGAGATGGACTCGCACACGCATAGTGAACATTCGCGCGTCGGAGATCATCGCCTTCTGTGTCTCGTGTGTGTGACGTCGTTTAGTGTTTTTTGGTGTCCGCCGTCCCACTACTACGTTCACTTGTGCCGTCGGATTCATCAGTGTTCTGTGCGCCGTGCCAACGTGTTTTCAGTGTTGTTATCGCCACGTGTGAACGACTCCGTGTTTTTTGTGTCTCTGTGACCTCTCTCTTTTGCCTGTCACTTTGTTCACTATCATTCTCCGTTCTTATACTATTGTCAACGCTATGGTTGAAGAGCGGCGTAGTGTGCCGCTGCCAGCCTACCTGATTTGTACAGGTTTTAAACTAACAATAAAGTAAAAAAAAAACAAACCTGGAGATGCAGTTCACGCCGAGCGAGCCCACTGGTGTCATCGTAGCCGCAGCGTCATCGTCCACCGCCTCCAGCGTACCGGAGCCATCCTCGCAGGGCCTCTACTCGCCCTCGGACTCAGGTGACGGCCACGTGGACTCCGCGCCGCTCTTCACGACGCGCTCGAGGCTTGGTTTGGTGAAGTTGTATGGTTACTACAGACAGTTTGCGTTTGGAAGAATCTGTGATTTAGTTATTGGTAGGCGTGGAGGATCAGTCCTACCTCACGAATATTGTTTTGTAAATTTTGAAGAAAGACTTTAAATAAAAACGCTATAACTCACACTCTGAGATTTTCCTATCCGCGGACGGCGGATATATTACTTAGGTTAGTTAGGTTTAAGTAGTTATAAGTTCAAGGCGACTGATGACCTCAGACGTTAAGTCGCATAGCGCTCAGAGCCATTTTAACCAGCCATTTTGAGGCGAGACAAATATGCGAACGGGTCGCTCATGTAGAAATTCAGCCAGAAGCAACATCTCGTCGCCGTGAGATCGTTGGTCGAGACAGGTGGTGCATGCTGGGCCTTCAGTGGCACGCGTCAGGAGATTACAACGTGACACATAGCACGTGTTTTCAATGGAATTTCTTAGGTGTCAGATATCAAAGGGTTGCTGCCACCAGAAGGTCTTGTTCGGGGATTACCGCGGCTTCTGGCAGGCCCTGTGATAGCTGCGCGTCCTGCACGTGTGGGGATACGAAAAGCGAGTGGTACGTGGTGCCGCCCTGCGGATGGTGAATGAATTCTTTGTGACCAAAAGATTTTTAACAGTGTAATTACGTGCGGTGAGTCATGTTGATGGTATTCCTTGTGCGATCGGAATAAAATATGTATCACAGTTGTTTAAGTATTGCACACTGCAATCGTCACTCGCAAAAGGTTCAAGTAAACACTATACCATACATTGCAATATGTTTTCCCAATAAATTCTTTAAATAAGTAAGTAAACTATATTCCAAAAACTGCCTTCTGTCCTATAAGATGTTTAAATAAATGATATTCCAGAGATTTCCTTGTCTATCAGAAATTGTTTAAACAATATTCCATACACGGCAATCGATTTGCCACAAAAATCTTTAAATAAACAAATAAACTATATTCCATACACCGCCTTGTATCGAAAGTATTAGTTGAATAAACAGTATTCCACACATTGCTTTGTCTACCCAAAATTGTCTGAGCAGTATTCCACAGGTTGCAATCGATTCCCAACAAATAGCTAATCAAGTGAGTCTTTCTCCCACCAATTGCCAGGTGGAAAGGTCTGGGTGAAGTCTGGAGTGTTTCCCAGATTGAGAGAAGCTGATTACTTAATCGTTTTAATTAATTAGTCAATGAAATTGGTAGAATGCGGAATGGAACTATTCGAGTAACTGAGGCCCAAAAGTGTGCTTGTATTGGTAGAGCAGTTCCCAGAGGAATTAGGTTGGAGGAAGGGGGGGGGGAGTGCAGGGAACTTTCTCAGAAAGACAGATTATCACCATGGGGCCGTAAGTCAAACACCAGCGTTCATAAACTACTTAGCAGAACAACAGGTCAATGGGAGCAGGTCATAAGTCAATCAGCTGACATATTTAATTAATTTTCATTTCAATTTGATATCAAAAGTGGCTTAGAATAATAGTTTAAAGAACCGTCAATCAAAACAGAACAGCAGGTTAAGAGCTGACATGGAGCAAAACAAAAGGTTTGCATCTTAATGTATGCCTGGGCCTGATGTAGGTACCGTGCACTAAGAAATTGTCTCAGAACGAACTTCATGTTGCTACTTACGATCGACTGGAGGCCACAGTTAGCGCCTGCATTCCCGGTCATGGAGGCTACCCCACGCGTTAATAAGGGAGCTGCTGCATCCATATGGTCTACTGCAACAATAAATACTGAATAAACTGTAAACCTCTAAAAGGAAGCACTTATTTTTTCCCCAGGTTGGCTGGAAGAGACTTGCTTGGTGAAGCAAGTATCAAGCGTCATAAGCGCTCTGTCGTTATTTATTTTATCCTTTGAAAGTCGAACCTGAAAGTTAATCTGATGTCCGATTAATTTCTTACAAATTAATGTCATTCGTATGAACATTCACTACGTACACAGTTACTCGTTACCATTTGCACTGCTAACCCGCAATGATCGTTTTGGCCTGTTTTTGGCTTTAATTCGAGGTGATGAAGCCAATGAACTGAACTTTATTCAAATTAAAATTAATCAGTATGCACAACAATTTCAGTGGAAAATGAAAACAATTGTATATCCCCCTTTTCCATCGCTTTCACAGTAGAATTTTTGTTTCAGATTTTATGGTACACATCAGCAGGAACTTTAATCAGCTTATTCGAGGGAACCGCTTCATTACACGTAAGACAACATGAATTTTCGAAGAATACAGCAGACGAATTAACTGGTTACATCATTACAATTTCATTACGTGTATAATTAACTTTTTCTCTTCTTCTTAAATGCAATCTAATCGACTGATGGACAAGGACAAACAGATGTTCGCAACGTCGCCCACAGGATCTGCTTGCTGTCGCTGGCTGTTGCTTCAGTCGTGGCAGCAGACATCAAGCATCTCTGTACACGGCAGACAAGATTCTACCGTTAGAGTATTGCGTCACCCTTATTCTACACGTTAAACAGAGAAAACAGATATTCATAGAATAAACAGTTGCAGTAGGACCCAGATAAAAAATAATTATATCAGTTCAAATCAGGAGCTTCTACATGGTTTAATTTTAGTTACCGTGTCTTCTCACCTGTATTCGCTAACACGTAAGAACAACAGTGTGACAGCTTTCGATGTTCGACTATACCATAACTTCCACCAACAATGGTTATTTTCGAGATAGAAAAATAATTTTCTGATAACGATGATTAGGAGTTAAAGCAATGTGTTCTTCCGGCAGTCGATGTTTAGTACTATTTACCGTCAAAAGAAATCAAAACTACAGTTCTGTTATGTTTGTGTGGTAGATTCTTTTAAATGCTATATATGACATCCCTAACGTAACTAATCTATCGACAAGCACAAAGATGGTTGTATTCGGAGCGGCAGTAGCGCCAGTGAAGCGTATCGAATAGAGATCGTTGGTTAAAACTTAATATCAGCGATATGAACTAACGAAAGAGATTTATATCGTGAGAATATCATACTGAAACACTGGCTACTTTTAACAGGACCACGTCAGGAACTGATTGACATTATTGATAGTAAGGAAAAGTATATCGAATTAGAGTTCTACGACACACCCGCCGTGCCCGAAAGCAGCTGGACCAGAGAATTTCGTAGCACCGACAAGCGTTTAAAAGCACGAGTTTCATCATAAAGTATGTGTCAACAACAACTTCAATGAACAGAGTGAAGAGTGTAAATGAAAAGTACAAAAAATTCATTATAATGTTCACAAAGAGAACAAAAACTGGACATATTATAGCAAAGACTAAAAAACTTGTGTAATGCCTTATATTAAAAGCTCAGTATGAGCGCAATTTCCTCATTAGTAAATAAAATTAAATGCCGGAGACGACAGGTTCACAGATTTTTTTAAATGAAATCCAACTATTTCATTACTAAAACGATAATCAAGCAGCTGACCAAGAGCATTTAGCTCTGGCTTTTCAGGATTTGTAAAACAGTTCTCCGAAGACATAATTTTCAATCTCACGAAATTTGGAACATGGACGAAACGGGCGTTACTTCAGTGCTAAGGTCAAATAGAACTGAAATGGATCGAATGTGTAGAATGGAATAAGTGTGCTCACGTATTTTGTACCCCAAGCACAAATAACCGTTGTGCATGTGAAAATTGTAATATTGTACTCTCAAGTGACTGCGCTAATCGAGGACATTTTGTTAAACGTTTATTTAAATTACTATTATAGTGACTAAATTAAGCTTAAATGTCCAGTAATGCTTTATAAATAACATTATTTGATTTTCTGTTGTTAATAAAAAAATTTAATTAGATAATTTCTGTTTCCTGATCTAAATATCTGTGAGAACCAACCCGAAATCAGGCACAGTTGTCACAAAAATTTACTCCGATGAAACTTTTCTCTCTGTAGAGTCAAAAGCTGCTGACACCTCAAGACTGCGAGGAAATGCTGCCAAGCATAAATACAATACAGAATGGGAAGATAAATACTGCTTCTTCAAAAATTAAAAATCGTGACGACCTACCTTGGTCCCACCTACCAGCAAAATACATTGCCTTTCTTAAAGTGGTAGGAAGCGACGCAACTTGGATAGGAGAGTGCAAGTCGTGTAAAGGTACACAGATTTCTCCCTCTGCTACACTATGTGCCCCTGATGACTCCCGAGTTAACATACATGTAATTTCTCGTTGTGTGATTTAGATTCGGTTGCAGTGTGACTAATTGGAAAGAACAAAACGATTGAAGTGAAATAATATTCTGCACGGCACTCTACCAGTCGGTACCACTGTGCGGCTCTGCGCAACGCACCAAATTTCAAAAATGATTGTTAACACGTAGTATGTTCTCTTAAGAGCTTAAGGCGAAAACACTCGCCACGGTACCTTTACTACCGCGAAATACTCTCACAGCAATCATTGTGTACCACTGCATCCAGTATTTAGTTGTTACAGACTTACAGGGGTAGATATTTATCTAGTTTCATTCGTACATGATTTTACGATGCGAGCAATGATGGATGGAAGATATAATTTACTTCTCCCATTAAAAAGAAAAATCCTTTCATGTTTAAGAACACCCCACTAATCAACAGCGAAATCATCAAAATATATTTAGACGATTTTAGTAGCGATCCAGTCTTTGGTGTTAAGTGTAAATAATTATGATGCATTAGATTTTGTACACAAAATTCCTTTGACCTGTAGCTACCTGCTGAAGCAAAGGTGTTACGAAACCCTGTTTGAAATCCCACTACCGGTCATGAGTAATCGGTGACATGCGTCGCTTTCAGAGGGCCACTTGCAACTGAGAGGCAAAGTTTTGTAGTTTCCAATGAAGAACAGAGGATTCAAACATGGGTGTCAGATTGATGTTTGGTGTTTGCATCGATTGTCACATTAAATAAGTACGGACTGAATTAGAGGCTAAATATATGACTTCGTAGATGAGTGGTCAACAAAAGAGAATAGGACGGCCGGCCGCAGTTTCCGAGCGGTTTTAGCCGCTTCAGTCTGGAAGAGCGCTGCTGCTGCGGTTGCAGGTTTGAATCCTGCCTCGGGCATGGATGTATGTGATGTTGTTAGGTTAGTTATGTTTAAGTAGTTCTAAGTCTCGGAGACTGATGACCTCAGATGTTAAGTCCCATAGTGCTTGAAGCCATTTGAACCAGAATACGACGGGGAAATTCACCAACATAAAATCACACAGACACTCCACAAACAAGATGTTTTTTATATCTTTTTAATCGTTGATACTCTTTAAATTGCTCTAAATATTGAACGAAATGAATTTCTACAAAGTATTGACAGTGATGGTTGTGTTTGACGAGTGTTTTCGTCAATAAATATTGTGATTGCTTTCAGTCTCATAATGACATGAGAGCAACTCAGTATACTTTGTAGAATTAAATTCTGCCAAAAACAACTTTTTGGACGCACACGCAAGAGTTCACCTCATTTACAGGCATTCTCTTTGAACAGTGTAAGCCTTTTTCAGCAATAATTGCAAGATTTATAGGACAACTTGCTTTACGAGCTACGCTAAACCGTAAATAAATAATGTTTACAAGCATTTGAGAAACAACTATTCACTTCCAGTTTGTTAACTGATTCATTAAAAAGTTTCATAAAATGTAAGCCAGATTAGTACTGTGCGGGTCACAGAAAATAAAGTTTAAGATCCCAAGAATAAATTTATCGCTTTGCAGTGGAGTGTTCGCTATTCTGAAATTTCTAGATAAAATAAAACTGAACTGTACTGAGTCTCGAACTTGGACCTTTGCTACTCGTGCTCAGTGCTCTTACCGTTGTCTAGTTACATCATTAATCGTGAAAGGCCGGGAGCTAGGATTTTTCCTGGTCAAGTACACAGTTTTAATAGCATAAGATTTCAATTGTTCGTGTACAGAGATACCTCGGTTTTCTTCGATAATCCATCCTAAACCAACGGACAAATACGAAACAGACGAAAACCAACGCAGTTATTTCCATAGGTACAAATGTAAATCGAATTACTTAGGTCTTGAAATTCCGAAATGGTATCTAAAAACTTTCATGTAGACAACGACTACCACATTTAATGTAGAAAAGAATTGGAAATAAATATAACCTGAATATAAATAATAATATTATGCTTGCTAAAGTGCCTCTTGAGTTTTTCAAACCAGCCTCTACCGGTCTTTGAACCAGTAAGTACTAACCTTTATCAGTGAACTAAAGTATTTTCTTAATGAAATCAGTTTCGCCTTTTCACGTATTATCTCAACCTAAATTGAATCGCTTTGAACTGTTCCTGATTCATCGAACGTAATACAAACTATGTTACATATTCATTCAATGCGACAATTCTTCTTTAGGAATGTTACATGAGCCTCAAATTGTTACTTAGGTCTTGCAGTGGATGAAGAATTCCCGTGCATACAGACAATTTCAGCAATTTCAATGCCGCTCTCGTATATTTAGTAACTTACTCCTTCAAATCTGTCCTGTTCCTGCCATCTTCGAATGGTTGCTGGACATGGAAACTTACTTCGGCCCGTGATGGAGCTAAAACGAGAGAGCTATAATCAACAGAAATATTTGACAGGAACATTGAGATATGAATACGTGTGAGTTTAACTTACTTACGTCTCGTACTTTTTATTAAACTGGAAAACGTAAAATAACTACAATATACCGAATACTCTAACCGAAGGAATTTATCACTCGCATTGAACGCAGAAATGCACAAAACACTAGAAATCAATTAAGCTGTTTGACCAAAAGGGCAGGGTGATGCTCACACAGCATGAATCAATCTGCCCACCAGAATACGAGAGCCACCCTTTGTTTCAGCATAATTAGCGGAGTGCCATGTGTGCACGATGGCAAATTCCAAGGAGTCAGAGGACGTCTAAATATCTTTTTCGCGGATAAAAATTGAAGAGAACCGAAGAAAAGAAAAAGCATAGGTATAATAGTTAATTACTGTTTGCACTGAATGACAAAGGTAGCCTTTTATTTTATTCTTAAAACGCAAGAGAAGCCTTCTAAGAGAGGTAGGAACTTGCGGCTGGTACGATGGAGCTGAACGTGGCTTCGGAATTTTAAATCATTCAGTGAAGTGGTAACAGACAGTTATTATAGTCAGTGTGTAGAATCTATGAGACTAGAGACATACCATTACACATTCGGAAGAATGCCATCCGCATTACTGAAGACTGTAAACGTAAATAATCTGGAGAACCAGCACACGTTCATGGATAAATATTTCACCGATTTATTGCCGCGGCAGACTGATCTGTCAGCTCAAGCCTCCGACCATTTCATTTGCCGTCGGCGTCAGTATTTACCTGTAGGCCGTGTGGTACTTCATTTAGAAATTGAGACATACAGACGTTTCTTGGCTAGTCATGTCACTCATTCCTTCCATGATAATCTGCACACATTTGCAGCATTGGGGCCGCTTTCTGTTGGTTCATACTACGCAAGCCACGGTATCTCCAAGACGCCCACATTCGCCTGAAGTCAACAGGAAACTGACAATAACTAACAGGTACAGCTTACTTTACTCATGCTGTGTGCAACCGTCTGTCTTTGCGCCTCGAATGTTACTAGTAGTAGTCTCCGATACGATCAGAAAGAGAGGCCGTTCAGCATTTCACAGTGGCAACATGTACACAGGACGATCTGTGTGTCGCAGAGATCCACACCATCTTCAATCAGATTTTATTCTTGACAGCCCAGGTAGTTGCACAGTAACTGTCACTGATGATGCCAAAATAAACCGCTTTGGTAAATAAATAAGATTTGAACAGCAGCCGGCGGTGCACATCGAAACTTATCAGTTACCAAACTAAGCCTGCTACTCTCCTTTCTGAAAAGTCAAATATTTACACGACTTTATGGCCTTACCACATAGCTCACTTACGACAAACGAAAATAATGTTACTAATAAAATATAAAGGCAAGATACAGGGTGTTTATAGATTTATCATACAAAAGTAGCCTTTAATTGTGAAAAGACTAAGTAACCTACAGAAATGTATATCTCCACATGTTGTTCCCGCCTAACACTGCTAGTTCCCGACGTTCCCGTTAGGTAGCATGCGCGAGTGAGTTATAACAACAATTATCATGGCGTCGTGCAAAAGTGCAGAGCGTGCACGGTGTTGTTTATCGTTTCCTGAGTCCATATCCGCTCCAAATACGTCCAGAGAAAATTCAGGCCTAAATATCGCAAGCCACCACTTGAAAGACAAACTGTTATAAACTGGTACAATCGTTTCATAGACACTGGCCATGTATCATATATAGGGGTAGACCAGCAGTCTCTGACGCAGCAATTGAACAAGTTTTAAGCGTCCCAGCTTAGAACTGAATATTCTTAGTGATACAGTGAGGAAGGTATTACGGAAACGCTTTCCATTAAATTTCTACAAACTGTAACTGATTTGCAAGTCTTAACAGAAAGTGACAAAGAAAAGTAATATGCTGGTCACCATGATCAGCTGATTTGACACCAATGGATTTCTGCGTATAGGGCTACATTAAACACACAGTATCTGTTCCTACGTTTCCGGGAGACGTCGATGAACTGCGACAGCGGATAACACAAGCAGTTGCCTCCACTCATCAAGACTTGCTTCACAGAATTTGGCAGGAAACTGATTACAGATAGGACATTTGTCGCGCTACGAAATATAACTATTCGTTAGTGAAATTTGAAGATATACCGCAGTCTGTGCTGTGTTAAACAGTTCTATACGTTATTTACCTTTTTTGCAGTAAAGGTTACTTTTGTACAACCAATTTATAAACAAACTGTATATCATTATTGCACAATGATACGACCGAAGAAGCTACGTGACAAAGAACGCCTTACCAGGAATGGAAATGGCCAGACCGAGAAATTTGAAATAAGAGGAAGACAGGTCTTGAAGAAAATCCTAGGGTAACTGAAGAAAATCATAAACTCTACATGCGCATAGAAAAGATCACAGAAAACATTCTTAGGAGGATGATTATTTTCTATGACAGCACTGATCGTACGAGTCTTTTAAGGTTGGTATTTTCTCAACAAGGAGAGCAGGCGTAGTTTAGCAAAGTAGAAAAAGACGTGCGAGGAGTGCGGATAACACGGGAGGATATCCAGAAATACATTCCGCTAAAGAAGCAACTCCACGAACACCTAGGTTTCCAAGAGGAGCCAAAATAGAGCACTGGCTGGAAGCGGACACGAAAGGATGTGGTACCACAGAAAACGAGTGCGGGAATGCTGGAATTAAGTCCAGACGCAAGGAAGAGGAAAATCATAGTCGAAACGGGGTGACGGATATTTCAACAAGAGGACGAAGTAATCAAACATACAATTACAAAAAACTTACACACTGGCTTTACTGTAGTAACAAACCTATGAAGTACTAACAGACCTCTGAACCACTTCAAGGTGGCTTATTTTCCTCCACGGGGCGCGTTTAGTTCACACTTACGATAACAGTATAAAAAATATAGTTAATCTCTAAATTTACAGGCAGTTTAGGTGTACTAGACACTCTATGGCCACAAAGATCATCGACTCATTCTGTTTGTACTGTCAATACAAGTACTGCAGCCAACCCATTGGTGGGAGTGTTATCATTTTGTCGGAAAGTCTCCTGCTGACCTCAGTAGCCTGTCCTTTACAAGTTTGCGGGGGCAGCAACAGTTACATGCAGAACGTATCAAATCGTGATGTCCGGGACACATCCTCTTCCCGTCCGTTTCTGAGAAACCTATTTCACTCCGATATACGGCTAAAATATTTGGTTGATGATGTGCTACTAGGTTGTACGCTTAGTGGTGCAGTGGGTTCATCACTGGTGGGGATCCATTAGTTAGAAATCGATGTGCGTTTGCGTCTGTTTGAAATCTTGAAAGTAGACTGAGGGCAGACATTTTACATATTAAGTTCGTTTTCATTTATTGGAGTAAGTAACGCCGTAATCTAAAGTATCGTAGTGCTGAAGCGGAGCTGCGTTACAATAAACGCGAAGGTGCATAAAATGAATTCAGCGCACGTCTAAGATAATTACTGCGTTTTCGGGATTCGTTAGATGCAGGAGCGAAAGTTTTTTAATACCCGTGTGAGAAATTTCTTCTCATAGCTTAACGTATATAGAAGTATTTCTGCTTTACAATAACATTGACAAGGAGCACCTGTTGTTTCGGTGATTTCCCATTCAATTGTCTGATGTATTTTCTCTAGTACTAAATAATTTACAGGATGAGCAGAAATAGTTTGTGAAGCAAACGGTGTTGGAGGAGAGGTTGCGCTGAGAAATAATTGTTGTGAAAAACGTTCATTACGTTGAGCCGTTTCCTAGTTATTTGGCACTGAAGTGAGCCAATAGGTCGCAGCTTGTGCTACTTCAAGCACTTGCACGCACTAAAATGTACTGATATTGCATGGGGGCTTAATTAAAAGAATATTAATGAATAATTGCAATAATTTTAGTAGGCGTGTGACCGGTTACGAACTCTCGTAACCGGTTGGCCCTGGCTAGTATTAGCACGCAATCTGACTGCATAAAATAAAAATAAAGAATGACAAGGAATTTCCATTAACACAACTGATTAATTTAGTCCCCTGCAACTACAAAAGCTACGAAACAACAAGCACAAGTCTAACTGTTCTGTGTGTGGTAGTGTGACTCAACGTACACGTATCTGGCTCGGTTCTTTCTCAATACGACAAAATATTTTAAACACCATTTACAATGAACTAATTGAAAAACCAGAATTACAAGTCTTTTAAATGAACACTATCCAGATGTTTTGTTGACTGTACCTGTGAGCAAGAGGCAATGTCATTAAAGAAAACTGTAATAACTTTTTACCTCGTTATATACTGACGAAAATTTTCCATTACACCAGCATCATAAGTCAAAAGCCCATCTCCTTTCTTAAATACACTGTGACAATTGCAACTTCTTCCATATATACATTACACCAACCGAACAGCATCTACTCTCTCGCCCAACAGAACAACAACTGCCCTCGACATCCTCTCAACTACTACTGCACCAGTGGAGGCGGCGGATTAATAATCTTTGGCGCAGTCTCTGGCGCTTTGACTCATTGTAGGCACCTTTCAACATCCGGGGACCATGAGTTACCACTACCGGAAATTCTCATTACCAGTTAAAGTTTGTCTTTTTCGGAAATGATAAATATAAGCTATGTGAGCAAAAGCTACGTTTGTTCCGTGTGACGAAACCAAACAAAGAACAAGTTTGGCAACACTGTCGCTGACAGACTGCTTGAATTTATGCCCGCGATGACCTGATAGGCTAACTTCAATGCTAAATAACTCGGAAACGGCGCAACGTACCGAATCTTCCCTGCAACAATACGCTTACGAGTTTCCGACTGTTGCTGAACACCCTGCATAACACAATTAAGTTTATCATTCTTAACAAAACAAAAAACTAAATTATATGATTCAGTATCTTGAGTACTATATCTATGGTTCTTGCGCGTCTGCAAACCCTTTAATTTTCAGTCGCTTGTACACACCTCACAGTTACTGACACGGTTTTCTTGAGTCCATATTCACTTCCATCGTGCGTTCTGGATTTTCGTCTATGTATCGATATTTCAGAAGATTTACCCGGAAACTTTTGCGAAGTGTTTCGACAAAGTTCTCAATACTATAACAAGTCTAAGAGGTAATCACAACTATACGGAAATTTAATTACTTATGATATAAATTCTTACGTGTTAACTCCGCAAAGATGGCAGTTACGTTT
The DNA here is from genome assembly GCF_023864345.2 of Schistocerca serialis cubense. Classification (NCBI taxonomy): domain Eukaryota; kingdom Metazoa; phylum Arthropoda; class Insecta; order Orthoptera; family Acrididae; genus Schistocerca; species Schistocerca serialis. The sequence continues at coordinate 264,517,021 of NC_064639.1, forward strand.
TTTGTTAGAAAAGGAAAACTTCGTTTAAATTTTGACGTAAAAGCTTTAGTTCATAAGAAGATAAATTTTAAAATATTGTTATCTCTGTTAGCAAGGAATACGGGTTTTTAAAAAACGTGAAATCTGTCCTCTGTAGCGTAAAAATTTTATCTGGTCGAAAAAAATAAAAAAAAAAGATTTCAAGTACATGGAGTTATTCTAAAATTAATATGCACGTTTTTGCTTGTTTGTGACCTAAGTAAACCGGCGACATACTGCACTTTTGGGCCTGTGAAATAATCAAAGTAGAAACATAGAAGTAGAATTTAATTCGTTAAAATATATTGCCAGGGAATATTTAACTTATTGTTTCGTATGGAACAAAATATTGCGTTTCAAGTCCAATCATGCAAACGCTTCTCACACACGGATTCAAAAACTCTTTTGCATCTTTCGTTTACACATTACCTTCTCTTTTTATTTTCAAATTCTCGAAGTTTGATCATAATCTATGCATTCTGAAGCGTTGATTATCTCTTTTAGACTAGCACCGTTTGCCTCATCAGTTTTTACAAGAGTTTTGAAACGACCACAAGTTTTTCCATACATTTTCAAACGAAAATATCATCATATTTTCGCTGGTTCTTTGAAATGTTCCACGTTCCAAATTCTTTATATGACCATGACATGGCAATGAGCAGTCTTTTGGGATTTGATCTTCCTTATTATGTCCTGTAAAGCGTATGGGAATGAACGATTAGTAAACAAATTTGAGGGCTGAAAACCACAACCGTATAAGTGACATTTTCTTGAAAAATTGAGTTAAGTACTTGCGAGGAATGAATTGTCAACTCCCACATAGTTGTATCACTACACTTATTGTCTGGACGACTTGAATTGAGAGGCTTTGTGGAGTAAGTGATGAGATTGTAGGGGCTGATAATGAAAGTGTTTAGGGCTCTGATTCGCAAAGAAAATCAGGAGTAACTACAAACAGTAAGTCTTTGATAATGATGCAGTGTAATTCAAGCACCAGTGTCGTGGGAATACATACAGAAGATGAAAATGTGGAATAGGATCACAGCGTTGAATAACGTATATGCACCGGCCGGAATGGCCGAGCGGTTCTAGGGGCTACAGTCTGGAACCACGTGACCGCTACGGTCGCAGGTTCGAATCCTACCTCGGGCATGGATGAGTGTGATGTCCTTAGGTTAGTTAGATTTAAGTAGTTCTAAGTTCTAGGGGACTGATAACCTCAGATGTTAAGTCTCATAGTGTTAAGAGCCATTCGAAAAAATTTGAACGTATATGTATTGGAAGAGGCAACTGTTGGGATGGCGGAGGTAGAGATGGTTATGTGACAGCTGGCGCTCTCCCAGTTCGTTCTCTGACAGTTTTTCTCGAAGGATGGTGTGACCAATTGTTGCCGGTAGGTGCAATGGAAGAAGATTCTGTATTAGCTACTTATTTCCGTAAGTTGCAATAAGCACCTTGACTTGCTGTTGACATCTTATTGTTGACATCGGCTGTCGATGGCTGTTGAGGGTTCGCGTCGTAAGGGCCTACAGACCGCTCGGGGTAGCTGACTCCGCATTCTCCGTTTCTCGCCGGCTGCTGCTATGGCAGTTTGACACACTCAGTGGCTCCGGCGCTGACCGTACCGCAATTTGCACAAATAAATGAAGGCGGAACGTCTGTTAGAGCAACATACTCCAATCTGGGAGGTGCTCCGTCGCTTTCCGCTCGCCACCGTTCTTCTTCATTTACTGAGCCGCGCTGACGGTAGCCGCGTAGCCGTGTAGTATAACGATCTTGGTCTGTCGTTCAGGTTGGCCCTGGCCAGGGCGCCGAAGTATCAGGAACGATGGTGTCCTGAATTGGGACGATAGAGAGACACCTGTCTCCAACCATTAGCAAAATCAGTAGGCTGTGATGCTGAATTTTGCGACTGGTGATTATAGCAAGGTATTTACACTATGTGATCAAATATATCCGTACATTCCCAAAAATATACGTTTTTCATATTAGGTGCATTGTGCTGCCACCTACTGCCAGGTACTTCATATCAGCGATATCAGTAGTCATTAGACATAGTGAGAGAGAAGAATGCCGGCCGGAGTGGCCGAGCGGTTAAAGGCGCTACAGTCTGGAACCGCAGGACTGCTACGGTCGCAGGTTCGAATCCTGCCTCGGGCATGGATGTGTGTGATGTCCTTAGGTTAGTTAGGTTTAAGTAGTTCTAAGTTCTAGGGGACTTATGACCACAGCAGTTGAGTCCCGTAGTGCTCAGAGCCATTTTTTGAGAGAGAAGAATGCGGCACTCCGCGGAACTCACGCACTTCGAACGCGTTCAGGTGATTGACTGTCACTTGTGTCATACGTCTGTACTCGAGATGTCCATATTCCTAAACATGCCTAGGTCCATTGTTCCCGATGTGATAGTGAAGTGGAAACGTGAAGGCACACGTACAGCATGAGAGCGTCTGTTGGTTGACAGAGATCGCCGACAGTTAAAGAAGGTCGTAATGTGTAATAAGCGGACATCTATCCAGACCATCACTCAGGAATTCCGAACTGCATCAGGATCCACTGCAAGTACTATGACAGTTAGGCGGGAGGTGGGTAAACTTGGATTTCATGGTCGAGCGGTTGCTCATAGTGTAAACATAACGCCGGTAAATGGCAACCGACGCCTCGCTTGGTGTAAGGAGCGTAAACACTGGACGATTGAATAGTGAAAGATGTTATATGGAGTGACGAATCATGGTAGACATTGGGGCGATTCGATGGCAGTGTCTGGGTGTGGCGATTGCCCGGTGAACGTGATCTGCCAGCGTGTGTAGTGCCAACAGTAAAATTCGGAGGCGGTGGTGTTATGGTGTGGTCGTATTTTCATGGATGGGTCTTGCACTTCTTGTTGTTTTGCGTGGCACTATCTCAATAGAGGCCTACACTGATATTTTAAGCACCTGCTTGCTTCCCACTGTTGAAGAGTAATTTGGGGATGGCTATTGCATCTTTCAACACGATCGAGCACCTGCACACAATGCACGGCATGTGGCGGAGTGGTTACACGACAAAAACATCCCTGTAATGGACTCGCCTGCACAGAGTCTTAACCTGAATCCTACAGAGCACCTTTGAGATGTCTTGTAACGCCGACTTCGTGCCAGGCCTCACCGACCGACATCGATACCTCTCCTCAGTGCAGCACTCGGGCTGCCATTCCCCAAGAAACCTCCCAGCACCTGACTGAACGAATTCCTGCGAGACTAGAAGCTGTCAGCAAGGCTAAGGGTGGTCAACACCATATTGAATTCCAGCATTACCGATGGAGGGCGCCACGAACTTGCAAGTCATGTTGAGTCATGTGTCCGGATACGTTTGATCACATAATGTATTTCTCCCTGTAGCATCTGTCGTTGTTCAGTAGAATATAGCAAGACGTCACTTTACTGTATTGAAGGAATCGACTACGAATGTTTTGTATTCCATCGATCCGTCATACCGACTGCGTTGACAGCTAAAAAGCTAGGGTATTTACGAAGTGAAGTAGTGGGTGATGTTCACGCGACGTCGTCATGGCCGCATGTGTCTTACTTTTGGGAAGGTGTCAGCGATTCTCACTTTTCGGTGCTTGTTTAACGAATTTGTTACACTACGAGTATAAGACCGTAAAAGATGCTGATATGCGTTTTTGCATTAGCAATAGCGTCCGCAGCTCGTGGTCGTGCGGTAGCGTTCTCGCTTCCCGCGCCCGGGTTCCCGGGTTCGATTCCCGGCGGGGTCAGGGATTTTCTCTGCCTCGTGATGACTGGGTGTTGTGTGATGTCCTTAGGTTAGTTAGGTTTAAGTAGTTCTAAGTTCTAGGGGACTGATGACCATAGATGTTAAGTCCCATAGTGCTCAGAGCCATTTGAACCATTAGCAATAGCGTTCCTTTAATCACATAGCGAAGGTGACGTGATCCTGTCCATCTGCTCCTGCCCCACTACATTTCTGCTGAAGGTCGCTGTCTGGCTCTCCAGAAGCGTCTATATTGTGTTTTACCCTGACCCACTCCCGGTGGTGAAATGTTATTCTTCGCGCCCGCCTCTTGTCGGAAGCGCCGTAATGTAAACGAGATAGCTTCGCTCTGGGGCTATGAAATTTTTAACCCTTTCCTGCCTTGTACATGGCTGGCATACAACAGCATTCTAATGATTTTGTAATAGAAAAATCGCTGGTCATACAAAGATATTTAGTATTTTTAATGACTTATAAAGCGCTCCTAATTTAATTATAGAATTTTCTGCAGGATATAAGTGCTTTATTCTTTGCTAAAATACGTTCCTTTTTTGTTTAAAAGTATCAGCATTCTACATTTACATTTATACTTCGCAAGCCACACAACGGTGTGTGACGGAGGGCATTTTACGTGCCATTGTCAATACCTCCCTTTCCTGTTCCAGTCGCGTAGGGTTCGCGGGAAGAACGACTGCCGGAAAGCCTCCGTGCGCGTTCGAATCTCTCTAATTTTACATTCGTGATCTCCTCGGGAAGTATAAGTAGGGGGAAGCAACATATTCGATACCTCATCCAGAAACGCACCCTCTCGAAACCTGGCGAGCAAGCTACACCGCGATGCAGAGCGCCTCTCTTGCAGAGTCTGCCACTTGAGCTTGCTTAACATCTCCGCAACGCTATCACGCTTACCAAATAACCCTGTGAGGAAACGCGTGACTCTTATTTGGATTTTCTTTATCTCCTCTGTCAATCCGACCTGATACGGATTCCACACTGATGCGTAATACTCAAGTATGGGTCGAACGAGTGTTTTGTAAGCCATCTCCTTTGCCAATGGACTACATTTTCTAAGGTCTCTCCCAATGAACCTCAACCTGGCACCCACCTCACCAACAATTAATTTTATATTATCATTCCACTTCAAATCTTTCCGTACGCATACTCCTAGATATTTTACAGAAGTAACTGCTACCAGTGTTTGCTCCACTATCATGTAATTATACAATAACGGATCCTTCTTTCTATGTATTGGCAATACATTACATTTGTCTACGTTAAGGGTCAGTTGTCACTCCCTGCACCAAGTGCCTGTCACCTGCAGATCTTCCTGCATTTCGCTGCAATTTGCTAATGCTGCAGCTTCTCTGCATACTACAACATCATCCGCGAAAAGCCGCATGGAACTTCCGACACTATCAACTAGGTCATTTATATATATTGTGAAAAGCAATGGTCCCATAACACTCCCCTGTGGCACGTCAGAGGTTACTTTAACGTCTGTAGACGTCTCTCTGTTGAGAACAATATGCTGTATTCTGTTTGCTAAACACTCTTCAATCCAGCCACACAGCTGGTCTGATATTCCGTAGGCTCTTACTTTTTTAATCATTCGACAGTGCAGAACTGTATCGAACGCCTTCCGGAAGTCAAGGAAAATGGCATCTACCTGGGAGCCTGTATCTTATATTTTCTGGGTCTCATGAACAAATACAGGGAGTTGGGTCTCGCACGATCACTGTTTCCGGAATCCATGTTGATTCCTACAGAGTAGATTCTGGGTTTCCGGAAATGACATGATACGCGAGCAAAAACCATGTTCTAAAAATCTACAACAGATCGATGTCATAGATATATGCCTATAGTTTTGGAACTACCTGTGATCTTCTCCAATAATTTGGAACCTTCCGTTCCTCTAGAGACTTGCGGTACCTTGCTGTTGGAAGAGGGAGGGGGGGGGGGGGGGCAAGTTCTTTCGCGTACTCTCAAATGGTTCATATGGCTCTGACCACTACAGGACTTAACATCTGAGGTCATCAGTCCCCTAGAACTTAGAACTACTTAAACCTAACTAACTTAAGGACATCACACAAATCCATGCTCGAGACAGGATTCGAACCTGTGACTGTAGCGGTCGCGCGGTTCCAGACTGTAGCGCCTAGAACCACTCGGCCGCTCTGGCCGGCACCGAGTACTCTGTATAGAATCGAATTGGTATCCCGTCAGGTCCAGTGGACTTTCCCCTGTCGAGTGATTTCAGTTCCTTTTCTATTCCTTGGACACTTATTTCGATGTCAGCCATTTTTTCGTTCGTGCGAGGATTTAGAGAAGGAACAGCAGTCCTCTATCAAAGGACTTCTCAGACATCCACTTTCACGCAGTATAGTAATTAATCTGCTTAGAAATAACATTTATGAACACGGTAAAATTTCCTTAATTTTTCTGTAGAAGGGGTTAAGTTCATCTATCTGTTTGAATTTGTATGTAAAATTTATGCTTGGATATTTCAAAGTATAGCGGTTAGTAGGACACCCATTCCAGCGTCCACTACAAAAATTAATTTCAGAATGAAGTTATGTATGATAATAAATTAATTAATTTTTATCTTCGCCAGCTTTTTCTTTTGCCTATCCAGTAATGTACGTCAGTGACCACACGACGCAGTCTATGAACTGTAGTATGCAGTCCTTAATTTGCACTTGGTAATGCTGTTCACAACTTTATTTTATCCAACCAAACCGAGCGAAGTGGCGCAGTGATTAGAACACTGGACTTGCATTGAGGAGAACAGCAGTTCAAACACGCGTCTGGTCATCCTGACTTACGTTTCCCGTGATTTCCCTAAATCGCTCCAGGAAAATGTCTGGATGGTTCCTCTGAAAAGGAATGGCAGACTTCCTTCCCCACGGTTCCAAAATACTATGAGACCGACGACCTCGCTGTTTGATCTCCTCCTTCAAATGAACCAATCAACCATATCTAACAGAGATTAATACGTATAGCTATGTTATTAGCCCTTCGTAGGTACAACTTCCACGAATGAAAGTTGTCATCGTCCACAATAACTTTTCGTCACAGATTTCTGTCAAAAAATGTGGTAACGAAACCCGGCATATTACAGTTTAAAATTTTGCGGAACAAATATAGGAAGAGTCTCCTGCTTCAGTCTCAGAGAAAAGGTTTCACCCGAAAGAAAAGATATTCAGCCGAGGAAAGCAATCAAATGGAAAATACTAAGACGTTTGAGACAAGTATACTTCCGTTACTGGAAAAACAATCAGGCATTTATAGCAGCGGAAAATCCTCTTATCGGAGTACAAGGAAATTGAATACACTCCTCTTTATTAAAAAACTTCGATAAAATATTGGAGTAGCAGCTGCCTCACTCACCTTCCTCAGCACCTTTAAAAATTTTCGCAAAAATATTGGCAACTGATGATATTCGAGGTCTTTTTAATATGAAAATCACATATCACTCCCACAAGCTGCCCTAACAGCAACTGGCTCATATGTAAATCTCCAATGCCGATCCACTCCCAACTGCCCATTCTCTCACACTCATTCGGCCCAACTCATTGTCATTATATCTTTGTGGCTCTCCAACTGTCACTGTCTCCTATCTCACAGACACAGTTCCTTTCATTCTGTTCTAAGAAGGGCATTGAACACATTAATTTCTCGACCAATTTCGTTTGAGGAAATGCAGTATTTGTTGTGGGAGCTCGACTAATATTTCCGCTTCAGCTTCTGTACTTTCAGGAAGTTGCTATAGGTGGTGGTGCTACACGTAGCCTTTAAAATGGCATCTGTAAAATCCAGAACGTCGCAGATATTTATAGACGCTTGCAGAATATCTATGGAAACAAATGCGTGGTGAGTCGTTGGGCGACACGTGTGGCATCAAAAACAAAAGGTCGTGCAAACCTCTCCGATCTCCCTCTTGCCGGACGACAGCACGCTCCTGTAACACCTGCAATGTTGGAACGTGTGGACACTCTCATTCGAGGTGACAGACGGATCACAGTCAGGTATTTCAGCTTAAGTAAACTATTATTAAGAAGTTTCACACAGCATACAGGAAAACCGGCTCTGACGTTCCCAACACCAAGTAGGAAGGTTGGCCACAGAGGTGCAACCACAGTTACTCGCATATAAGAAAAATGAATTTAGTAAGGGGAAGAGTTCTAATGAAAATATAAAAAGAAGGGAGTCTCATATGGAAAAACATCTAGATTCTATTGACTACGAGAAAACATGCAAACAACTGACATATTTTTGGGAGTGTCTTTGAAATATTATGATACCAAGCACCCAGTACAAGTTATTAAAAGGCTATGTCTTGAAACAAAATCATAATAATCATGAATCAGAGTTGAATGGAATCAAAGTATTTAACAGAGATGTGAGACCAGATTGCTCAATACCTGTATTCATGACATTATTAGTGCACCAGGTAACGTGGTTGAGCACTGGGTTGTTTACAACTGAGAATGATTTGGCTGAAACAAACCTTCCTTTATTGCATTTTCTATTTTTATCTTTCGGCAGTTCAGACTCGACTAGCAAGTCATCCATCCAACACCAGTCTAGAACACCCGAAGTCACTAGAGTGAGCAAGATCCCAGATGTGAGAACCTGGCCATCTCGACCACCGATTTCTCCACTTGGCACTCTGCTTCCTAGCGTCCACAGCACAAATCAGTATGTCCAAGTGACAAATACGATATGCAAACGCAAAAAGCAACAGTGAACTACAACTAAAATATAACAATCGATAAATAAAAAAAACCGCTACGAACTTAGACACCAACTTAATACATTTCATATGTTACACAGAATGGTATTAATCAAGTTACTCATTTAAGAATTTTTTTCAGTAATTCTTTTCTTTATTATTTATTAAACCTGCTTACAGATTTACGGGTGGAAAATAAAATGTTCAAAAGTGTGTGAAATCTTATTGTACTTAACTGCTAAGGCCATCAGTCCCTAAGCTTACACATTACTTAAATTATCATAAGGACCAACACACACATTCATGCCCGAGGGAGGACTCGAACCTCCGCCGGGACCAGCCGCACATGACTGCAGCGCCGTAGACCGCTCGGATTTACTGGTGAAAAGTATAGTTAAAGATGAATTGGGGAAGGGGCTATCTTGCGATTTCAACCTGGAGAGTGGGGGCAGCATCACCTCCGTATGGGTTTGAAAACAATTATCGAATTACTAACCGCGAACGCCACGTAAATGGTAGGTGCTCTCAGATCGGAGCAAGAGAAATGGTTGAAATGGTTCAAATGGCTCTGAGCACTACGGGACTTAACTTATGAGGTCATCAGTCCCCTAGAACTTAGAACTACTTAAACCTAAGTAACCTAAGGACATCACACACGTCCATAAACGAGGCAGGATTCGAACCTGCGACCGCAGCAGTCGCGCGGTTCCAGACTGTTGCACCTAGAACCGCTCGGCCACTCAGGCCGGCAGAAGTGAAATGAAAAAGAAGGACAGAAGAAAATAAACGATTTTACGCAGTGTGCATAAAAGACTACTTGTCAAAGGATTCGTTGCTGACTGCGGACCGTGCTTTTCACTTTGCTCTTTTCCAAAGAAGCGCTGCGTTGGACATAGCACTACCGGCAATTCCGGACGATTTCGCGGGTTCTGGTGGCCGGACGAGAGTCGTGAAACTGGCGCTTACTCAGCGGAGACAAGGAAGGAGCCCGTGACACGGCCGTCAGCTGCCAAGAGGGGCACAATGCAGCCGGAGCCAGCCAGCTTCCCTTTTTCGCCGCGGCGGACCTCGCCGCACCGCCCCTTCCGTGTCGCACAGCGGGCGGCTCTTTCAGTGGGGCCAGCAGAATCAGTCGTCTGCCGAGGACTCAGCGGGAAGCCGTGTTCCGCGCTGGAGGCGCGCGCGCGTCGTCCCAGTCCTGTGGCAGCCGGCTGCGAAAGCAGTTAATTACGCCGCCTCTCAGAGCGCAGCCGGTGTTATTTTACACACGCCACCGCCTCGCGTGACGGAGCAGTTCGAACGCGGGAACAACAGTTCGCTCCTCCAGGCCACGGCCCCTGAAGTGCCTACTCGTGTTGCCATAATAGGCTTCCGAGACACAGATACTGTTCTCTGACAGAGCGCATTCTCCGTCAGCTTCGCAGCTGCTTCACTTGAGAGGAAACGCTTTGCCACTGTTCTATGGCAGAGGTTGCTACCGGAACGGCCGTTTACGACCCGGCCGTGGCGTTCGTAGTGTACCGAATGCATAACAGCAGTGCACTGTTGTTGTTGTTGTTATCTTCAGCCCAGAGACTGGTTTGATGCAGCTCTCCATGTTACTCTATCCTGTGCGAGCTGCTTCATTTCCCAGTACGTACTGCAGCCTACATCCTTCTGAATCTGCTTAGTGTATTCATCTCTTGGTCTCCCTCTATGATTTTTACCCTCCACGCTGCCCTCCAATACTAAAGTGGTGATCCCTTGATGCCTCAGAACATGTCCTACCAACCTATCCCTTCTTCTAGTCAAGCTGTGCCACAAACTCCTCTTCTCCCCAATTCTATTCAATACCTCCTCATTAGTTACGTAACCAACCCATCAAATCTTCAGCATTCTTCTGTAGCACCACATTTCGAAAGCTTCTATTCTCTTCTTGTCCAAACTACTTATCGTCCATGTTTCACTTCCATACATGGCTACACTCCATACGAATACTTTCAGAATCGACTTCCTGACACTTAAATCTATACTCGATGTTAACAAATTTCTCTTCTTCAGAAACGCTTTCCTTGCCATTGCCAGTCTATATTTTATATCCTCTCTACTTCGGCCATCATCAGCTATTATGCTCCCCAAATAGCAAAATTCCTTTGCCACTTTAAGTGTCTCATTTCCTGATCTAATTCCCTCAGCATCACCCGACTTAACTCGACTACATTCCATTATCCTCGTTTTGCTTTTGTTGATGTTCATCTTATATCCTCCTTTCAAGACATCGTCCATTCCGTTCAACTGCTCTTCCAAGTCCCTTACAGTTTCTGACAGAATTACAATGTCATCGGCGAACCTTAAAGTTTTAATTTCTTCTCCATAGATTTTAATACCTACTCCGAATTTTTCTTTTCTTTGCTTTATTGCTTGCTCAGTATACAGATTGAATAACATCGGGGATAGGCTACAACCCTGTCTGACTCCCTTCCCAACCACCGCTTCCCTTTCATGTCCCTCGACACTCATAACTGCCATCTGGTTTCTGTACAGATTGTAAATAGCCTTTCGCTCCCTGTTTTTTACCCCTACCACCTTCAGAATTTGAAAGAGAGTATTCCAGTCAACATTGTCAAAAGCTTTCTCTAAGTCTACAAATGCTAGAAACATTGGTTTGCCTTTTCTTAATCTAGCTTCTAAAATAAGCCGTAGGGTCAGTATTGCCTCACGTGTTCCAATATTTCTACAGATTCCAAACTGATCTTCCCCGAGGTCGGCTTCTACCAGTTGTTCGATTCGTCTGTAAAGAATTCGCGTTAGTATTTTGCAGCTGTGACTTCTGCACTCCCATCAAATTATGCGTAACCCATGGTCACGCAGTTTTTCTCTGCTTTGTGGCTAGCGAAAGAGCCCCCACTACGCTACTCCCTTCCCTGACGGTGCTTAAAGCCGCGTACACACTGCCACTGGAAACATATTTCTGTTGGAAACATTGTTTTCTGCGATGTTTCGCAAATGTTTCCGACTTTGTTTCCAGTCTCTGTTTCTGTCCACACTGGCGGCAAACATTCATCGTTGTTTGTTCACGACGTCTGCAGTACTCCTTGTGTTATTGTTTTCGTATCGTCTGCCGCTGCGTTATGTCTGGTGTCGAAGAAACAATAATGATATGTGGTGCTGCATTATTAATACCAGAAGGTTTACAAAAACCAAACGAAAGGCGTCCTCGTCGTTGGTAGAGAAACACATTCTACAGAAGAACTGGCGGAAATAACTTGCTACGTGAGCTGGGTAGGGAAGACGGCTCTGGCTTCCGTAATTTCACTCGGATGTTATCTAACGATTTTGAATATCTAGCAAATATGACATTACCATTTGTTTCGAAAATAAGGCACGAATTTCAGGAAAGCGATTTTATTCAACGAAAGGCTTGTAGTTACTCTTCGTTTTCTGGCAACAGGAGATTCGTTTCAGAGCCTTGCCTATTTATTTCACATTTCAAAGCAAGCAATATCTCAAATAGTACCTGAAGTATGTGCGGCTCTGGTGGAAGTACTGAAGAATTATGTAAAGGTAAGTAAACGAAAAACATCGCTAAATAAGCATATTTTCGAAATGTTATTATTTCTCAACTACATTACATATCTCATCAAACACAACTTCTTCAATTGTGTTGTCACCGTCTTCATAACTCGTAAACGTAACAGGGGCATTATTACTTGATGATGATGATGGCCCTGCCACATTCATACCCACTGTCGACTGCTGACTTTCCAAATACGCTACATGCTCTTTCATTAACACTTCATAAAGCAAAGCCATTGTTTTTCCTCTTTCTAACTCTGCTAATTTCTGTAAAACTGATGCCACATACTGCCCATATGCAATACATTCATTGTTCTTATTCTCTTCTTGTTTCTGCAGCACTTTAGTTAATAATTGAGAGGCAATCTTGTAGGGTTGCTGCATATCTTTTTTCTCGCCCCTCCTTCTAATTTTTCGTGGTGGAGGGCTTGAAGGTCCAGCCACAACCTCTTCATCTTCACTTGTGCCCTCTGGCGAATGTACGAAAACCTGAAATCAAATTTGTTTCTTTCAGATACCTGTGACTGAAAACGACTGGCGTGAAACAGCACGTTTGTTCTCACAGATTCTTCAGTTCCCCTCTTGTGTCGGAGCAATTGACGGGAAACTTATCGTGCTATAGTGCCCTTTTGGTAGTGGAAGTGAATATTACGAGTATAATTATAAAGGTTCATTCAGCATTGTGTAGCTTGCTGTCGTCGATGCCAGCTACGACTTTCTGTACGCAGATATCGGCTGCCAAGGCAGAATATCAGATGCTGGTGTGTTCAAAAGCCGGCCGCGGTGGTCTCGCGGTTAAGGCGCTCAGTCCGGAACCGCGCGACTGCTACGGTCGCAGGTTCGGATCCTGCCTCGGGCATGGATGTGTGTGATGTCCTTAGGTTAGTTTGGTTTAAGTAGTTCTAAGTTCTAGGGGACTGATGACCACAGAAATTAAGTCCCATAGTGCTCAGAGCCATTTTTTTTGTGTTCAAAAACGCGAGCATAAGTGAGTTAATTAACAAAAAGAAACTTAACTTGCCACAAGCTGAATGCTTACCAGGTGGCAGAAAGGGCCTACCATATGTTTTTGTAGCAGACGATGCTTTTCCCTTACAGGAAAACATTATGAAACCCTACAAGGGAAAACATGTTAAAGGTTCTAAAGAGAGTGTTTTTAATTACAAACTTCCTAGGGCCACAATGGTTGTTGAGAACACTTTCGGCATTATGGCTTCAGTTTTTGGTGTGTTTAGAAAACCTATGTTGGTACAACCGGAGAAAGCTAAAACTGTCACATTTACAGCTGTATGTCTCCACAATTTTTTAAGGCGAAATGCTGAGGCTAGGAACCAGTACACCCCACATGGAAGCTTCGATTCATACGATTTACCAACAGGTGAGATGATTCCAGGCATATGGAGACGAGATGACACTGCATCAGTTTTCATTGTAGCACAGAATATACTAAGGAAAGCTGCTTCCACGAATAAACAACCTCGAGACGAGTTTGCTAACTAATTTTTAAGCCCACAAGGAAGTGTACCGTGGTGAAATAATTATGGGTGAGTGTGACTGTATACCATAAAATACAAATAAAGACAAACCAGCATAATTTTCTGATCTCATTTTCCACAGTATCTGTTGTCTCCTTCGGTTCATGAACATCGTCCAAGAACTGCAGCAGCCGATAGCCGCACCAGTTGGAACCATATGCAGTGTCTGCACCACTACCCGATGGTCTGCAGGAAATAATTTTTCTTTTCTCACGCCTGTAAGTTACTGCGAGCAATCATATCTTTTTCTCTACACTTCCCTTGTCAGTGCCAAAAGCTGCTGCAGTGCTTGCAAGTGCATCGTGGTTTTTAACAGTGTTTTTATATTCCTTGCTCCAGACGTTGCATAAGCAATCCTCCCTCTGGTACATGGCATTTAAATCAACAATTTGTTGCCTTGAACATTCCATTATTTTAGAAAAATAAAGCAGAAACGACACTATAGTAAACAAAACACCACTTAACAGTTGACGACACATACACACACACGCTAGCGCCGTGCAGACGTGACAAGTGGTAGCTACCCTGAAACATATTTTCCTTTCATCTGTATCGACACTGCTACGGATAGATGTTTCTGTGTCTCGAATCATGTGTCCAAATGGTGTCCACATCAAGCAGCCGGAAACATGTTTTGAAAACATGTTTCAGGCTCAGTGTGTACGCGGCTTAAGGCGTCGAATTTACCTGCCAACCCCAGGCGTAGTTTCCACCCACAGCCTACTGCTAGCGTCCTTGACTAATAATCAGAACGTCGTGGGTTTCCAGATTGAAACTTGCCACTGCTCACTTGTTCAATAATAATCAGCAATGGCGGCAGAAGACTTCCAGCGTAAGAAGTCACCCACGTTCTGCCAACGGCCTTGTCAAACAGGTTCCGGGCAATCTCTTGCCTTTGGAGTAGGCGGGAAGACAAAAAAGTGTTTCGGGTTGCCTTGAGCTGGGTGGTGCTTTGTTATACTTCACCTCATGTACCAGACAGTTAGATAAGTTGCCACTTGAACGCTCCTTTATATACGATGAACGTTGCTTAGTGAATATTCGCTCGCCGTTAAGTATTATTAATCAGGATCCAGCTAGTCTGTGCCCTGAATCCGTGTGCCTTTTTTTCCAAGCTAGCTCAGACTTCGCCTCCTTCAAGCTGTAGATAAAGCTGCCGAAAACTAACATCTCGTTCTTACTCACTCCACTACCTAAATAAGGAGTGAGATTCAATGAGCCTTCTAATACTGCCTTCATAATTACAACTCAGTACATGATAAATGAGGATAGCTACCACCTCGTTTACTACCTTTTTCTACTAAGTACATAATAAATCTGATAGTCAACTTGATATTTAACGATTATAGCACGTTTATTATCTTTGAAATTTCGCGTTCTTAGATTTGATGGAGCTCTTTCTTCCGCACCGCCCACTCCGTAGAAGTCCTATCTCCACCTCAGCAGGTAGTGTCGTCCGACTGCTACCCACTTCCGTACAGTCAGTGAATCGTTAGCTCTCGTATCAGCACCTTCGATTTAAACACCTACCAACAGTGGGGTGCTCACCATTTATCGGCTACTCTCAGCCACGAACATCTTTTCTTTAATACATTTATTTAAGGACGTGATACCTCTTATTAAAGGTATAAGATGTATCACTACAGAGGTGTACCTGTAAATGGTCAGGAGATAGGAGAAGATTCGAGTTAGATTACATCATGATCAGAAAAGATTCCGAAATCAGATATTGGATTGTAAGCCGTACGCAGGAGCCTATGTACACTCAAATAACAACTTAGTAACGATGAAGAGTATGCTGAAGTTAAAGAGATTTGTCAAGAAGAATCAATGCACATAAGCTTGAATGTTTCTGAGACTATAGATACTGCGATGAATAGCTTAGAAGGGAGTTCAGTCGAAGGGGAATGGTCATCTCTAAAACGGGCAGTCACAGTAGCTGGAAAAATAGTAGTTTCAAGGACGGTTATTACAGAGAAACCACGGATGACAGAAGAAATACTTCAACTGTTCGGCGAAATAAGGAAGGACAAAAATGATTATGGAAACTCAGGAATAGAAATATTCAAGGTCATTTCGGAATGAAATAAATACAGGCAAGCTCAGGTGAACTGGCTGCATGAAGAATGTGAGGAAATCGAAAAAGAAATGATCGTCGGAAGGAGTCATTTAGCGTGCAGAAATTGGCGAAATTAAAAACAACGGTGGTAATATTAAGCGTTCAACGGGAACTCCGTTGTTAAACGCAGAGGAGGGAGCGGACAGGTGGGAAGAATATACTGGTGGCTTCTGTGAGGTGAGACATTGTCTGACGATGTGATAGAGTAAGAAACATAGTCGACAGGAAAGAAGTAAGGGATCCAATATTGCGGAATACAATAGCTCACTATAGATTCACCTGTTACTTTAGCAACAGAAAGCAAAAGGTCATCATTACTCACAATGTTGAGAATGGCTGTAATGTGGGTTCTCAGTGGGGTACGGTCAAGTGGGGGGTGACCCAGGGATCAGTGTTGGGGCCACTCCTGTTCCTTATTTGTATAAATGATTTGCCCTCTAGTATTACGAGTAACTCTAAAATATTTATGTTTGCAGATGACACTAGTTTTGTAATAAATTATGTTTTGTGTAACATTGGCTCGGTTCCAAACAGTGCAGTTCATGACATAAGTCCATGGCATGTAGAAAATAAACTAACGCTAAATCACAGCAAGACTCACTTTTTACAGTTTCTAACACACAATTCAACAAAACCTGACGTTTTAATTTTGCAGAGTGGACATATGATTAATGAAACTGAACAGTTCAAATTTTTAGGTGTTCAAATAGATAGTAAACTGTCGTGGAAGGCCCACGTTCAGGATCTTGTTCAAAAACTTTATTGCTGTCATTTTTACTATACGAATAGTATCTAAAGTGAGTGATCGTTCGACACGAAAATTAGTCTACTTTGCTTATTTTCATTGGCTTACGACGTAATGGTATTATGTTTTGGGGTAACTCTTCCCATTCTAAAAGGATATTTTAGGCTCAGAAACTGGCGGTTCGGACATTAAGTGGTGTAAGTTCATGAACCTCATCTCGACCCGTGTTCACGAGTGGCCATTTTGACATTGACCTCTCAACATATATATTCCTTATTGTCATTTCTTGTTAACAATATTAGCTTATTCCAAAGGGTAAGTAGCTTTCATTCAGTTCATACTCGGCAGAAATCAAACCTGCATTTGGATCGGACTTCCTTAACTTTTGTACAGAAAGGAATGCAGCATACTGCTATATCCATTTTCAATAAACTACCACTCGAATTCAAAAATCTTAGCAGTAATCTACGCGCTTTCAAATCGAAAGTTTCCTCATGGGTCACTCCTTTTATTCTATCGAGGAGTTCCTTGAAAAATTAAGCTGATTCTTGTTGTATTGTTGACTGCATTTGTTTAAACGTATGGAATGACTTTTTACGGGTTCATAAATATTTTATTTTTATATGTTATTACTTTTATGTTGTAATTTCATGTACTGACACGTTCCATGACCTTGGAGATTTGCTACTCAATTTGGTCCTACGGAACTTAACATGTGAATAACCAATAAAAGTCAGAATTTAGAAGAGATTTGGATGACGGAAGATCGAGCAAGGCAGAAGGGATGGATAACAATCTACCAGAATTTCTAAAAACATTAGCGGAAGTGGCAACAAAGCGACCTTTAACGTTGGTGTGTAGAATGTATGAGACTAACGACAACCCATCACATTTTCGGAAAAATATCATCCACACAATTGCAATGATAGCAGGGGCAGTTAAGTGCGAAAACTACTCCACTATCAGCTTAACAGCTCATGCATCCCAACTGGTGACAACGATAATTCACAGAAGAATGGGAAAGAAAACTGAAGGTCTGTTAGTAGACGAGCAGTTTGGCTTTAAAAAAGATAAAAGCACCAGAGAGGCTATTCTGACGTTGTGGTTGATAATGGAAGCAAGACTAAAGAAAAATCAAGATACGATCATGGAATTTGTCGACAATGTAAAATTGTGGAAGGTGTTCGAAATTCTGAGCAATATATGGTTAAGCCGTAGACAAAGACAGGTAATATATAATATGTACAAGAACCAAGAGGGAACAACAAAACTGGAAGACCAAAAACGAATTGTTCGAATTAGAAAGCGTGTTAGACATCGATATAATCTTCCGACCCTACTGTTCATTCTCTACATCGAAGTCGCATTGTCGGATATAAAAACAAGGTTCAGTAGTGAAGTTATAATTATAGGTGAAAGGGAGAAGAGTTGCAGGATGTGCTGAATGGAATGAACAGTCAAATGAATATAAATATAGATGAAAGTAAATCAAAGAACGACGAAAATAATGGAAAGTAGCAGATGTGAGAATAGCGAGAGACTGCACGTTAGAATTGGGGACCACGAAGTAAACGAAGTCAAGGAATTCTGTGACTTGAACAACAAAATAACTTGTCATAAACGGCTGGACGAGGAGATAAAAAGCAGAATAGCACCGGTAAAATGGGCATACCTGGATAAGAGACGTCCACTAGTATGAAACGTAAGTCTTAATTTGAGGAATAAATTTCTGAGAATGTAAGTATAGAGCATAGCGTTGTACGGCAGTGAGACATGTACTGTGGAAAAACCGGGCATCAGGGGCTTGCTTTCATAGCAGCAGAGGGACCTGTAGAGAGTAAAAACTGTAGAGGACCAAAGAGATGGAATACGTTGAGCAAATACATGAGGACGTAGCTTGAA
This sequence comes from Schistocerca serialis cubense, assembly GCF_023864345.2. Classification (NCBI taxonomy): domain Eukaryota; kingdom Metazoa; phylum Arthropoda; class Insecta; order Orthoptera; family Acrididae; genus Schistocerca; species Schistocerca serialis. The sequence continues at coordinate 264,535,377 of NC_064639.1, forward strand.
AATGCTACTCTTAGGTGGTAAGGTTATCATAGGAGAGGAATTCATGGTAGCCGCATTAAATTAATAGTATATAGCCATCATTCAACCTTGTCTTCACATTTACAGTGGAGTGGATGCGTCCTGTTGATGGACTAAGAAAGGAAGAGGTGTAGCCGGCCGCGGTGGCCGTGCGGTTCTAGGCACTGCAGTCCGGAACCGCGGGACTGCTACGGTCGCAGGTTCGAATCCTGCCTCGGGCATGGATGTGTGTGATGTCCTTAGGTTAGTTAGGTTTAAATAGTTCTAAGTTCTAGGGGACTGATGACCACAGATGTTAAGTCCCAGAGCGCTCAGAGCCATTTGAAACATTTTTGAAGAGGTGTAGCGGCTTATGTATTTGGGTAATCAGTTGGACGGAATGAAGTGTACTGTGATGAAAACTACCTGCGTGAAAGACAAGCTTCCAATCTGCTTTAGGGCAGGAAATATAGAAGACAAATACATATGAAGTTCAAGAAAGTCATAAAACTGAGAGCTAATCCTAAGAGAGAGAGAGAGAGAGAGAGAGAGAGAGAGAGAGGGAATGCTTACGATAACTCTCCCTCTATTATAGTAAAGGCAAGCCGCGGGATGTGAGGTGTAAAATAAGAAACAGGGTCGGCACGATGTAACTTACTACGTAACTGCGGTGATAGACGCAAGCGTGGCACTTCGCGTAATGCCCGCAAGAACAACCACTGCAGTTCCTACCAGATCTCTGTTGGTTTTCATGATGCACAATAGCATTAGGACGTTACACGAGACTGTTTCCAATATGAAAGTCAATCTTGACTAAGAGGCCGGCCAATTTCGCGTTACAGCTACTTACGAAACTGGACGTCTTACATCTCCGAACAGCTGTGTACTAGTGGGCTGATAGATGGCTGCCCAGGACTTTTGTTAGCACGAGCACCTCTCCACAGAGCACTTCTGCAATACACGGAAAGGTGCCAGATGCCAACATAACTGGCGGGAGAGGAGTTAACATTTACCGTGTCACGGACTGCGGGCGCGTCTCAGTATTTGAAGATTAGGTCGCCGGGCCTGTTTGCTTGCCAATTCTGTGTAGCACTTGACTGATTGGTATCCCTTAGCGACAGCTTACACTCTACTGAGATTTGAAAGCGAAGGATACAACTTTTAAGACAATCCGACATGTTGACGGACTGTAATATAAATGGCAGTCAAATGAAAACGAGAGAAATGGAAAAATTTAAACAACTGTTTATCACTGATCCCAAATGTTGCCAAAGTTGTTTCCAGTAGGATGCAGAAGTTTAGCCGGGTTGCGCTTATGCATTCTCCATACAGTTCCGATCTGTTCCCATGGACTGTGCGGCTGGTCCCGGCGGAGGGTCGAGTCCTCCCTCGGGGAAGGCTGTGTGTGTTTGTCCTTAGGATAATTTAGGTTAAGTGGTGTGTAAGCTTAGGGACTCATGACCTTAGCAGATAAGTGCCATAAGATTTCACACACATTTGAACATTTTTTGTTCCCATGTGATTTTCATGTTTTGTAGCCATAAAGAAAGACATTTGTGGCCGTGGATTTACTTCGGACGAAGAGGTGCACCCATGGGTACAATCACTGTTGCGGAAGAACAACAGAATTTTTTCGGCGAGGGTGCTGACCGTATTGAGTCACAGTAGGACAACAGCATTGACAGTGATGTTTTGAAAAAACAAAGTTAACTAACATCTTTTCGATAGGCATACTTCTCTTTTATTGATTAAACTGTGATCAGGAAAGTTAGTTATACGCCTCCACCCGATAGTCCACTAGGAAGGCATGACGTCGGCGTGATTTGGTGGTCGTACTTCGGACGAAGAGGTGCACCCATGGGTACAATCACTGTTGCGTAGGAACAACAGAATTTTTTCGGCGAGGGTACTGACCGTATTGAGTCACAGTAGGACAACAGCATTGACAGTGATGTTTCGAAATAACAAAGTTAACTAACATCTTTTCGATAGGCATACTTCTCTTTTATTGGTTAAACTGTGAGCAGGAAAGTTAGTTATACGCCTCCACCCGATAGTCCACTAGGAAGGCATGACGTCGGCGTGATTTGGTGGTCGTAGAGAAATAGCATAAATGATGAAATCGAATGAACTACTGTAGGACAGGTGCGTGTTTAATATCAGTCAAATCTTTATCTCGCCAGCAATGTTAACCAATAGTCTGATTATATGAATTAATTTCATATCTCTCTCTCTCTGCCTTTTTTTCTCTTAACGGGAAGGGCAGTCTTTGAGGCCACGCCACGAGCTCTGTCTGCCAAAGAAAAGTCTATCAGGCGCTATTAAATATGTGTATCTTGATAAGACTCACAAGTAATTAATGATGAAATTCTCGCTACTGAAAAAGGTTCGTAAGAAGGCATGGACGTAGGTGGCAAAAGAGCCTGGATACGACGGTTCTTCAAAAAGTAAGTTACGCGTTATTATGACAGGCCGAGTGCCTTTTATTCTATTCTGCGCTACACTTCAAAGACACACCTATACCAGACACTATTTTTCGAGGTATTAACCAACTTTCTACCAATCCTTCAATTTCCCATTGATAGAAGTACGCTCTTTAGTCGCGAATCAACTCCAGAACCTCTGTGTGAACGTTTTCATCGTTGGAAAATCGCTTTGCCCCAGATGTTCTTTCAACTTAGTGAGAAGATAGTAATCACATGGTGCTAAATCTGGATTTCGCGATCAGTATCACTCACGGCTGTGGGACTTCCATGAATCGAACTATTCCTCATACTTCTATTCTGGAGTACGTTTCCAGTAGTCGCGATGTTTCATTCGTACACTGTGCTGCACATGTTCACCGTACTGCTGCATAATTGTGTCTGCAGGGAGCACAGAATTTCAACTCTCTTCTGACTACGCGCCACTATTGTTGCGCGGTAGTCTGAGTGTGGACTTCTGAAAGACGTCAAGTCAGAGTATGTGTAACTTACTTGCTGAATCCCTCTTGTGTTACTAGACTGGAAGTCAACGTATACCAATATTTGTTTATGATTCATGTAAAATTCTATAATTTCTTTTTCTTTAAAATTTTCACATATTGGTGCTATATTTTCTGTATATGTAAAGCAAAGTGTGTAAGTAGGCTGTTTAGGTTTTCTTGTGTACTGTTTCATAGAAATTTTTTTCTGTTCTAGTACTAAGCTACATTCACTATGATGAGGAATACTGATATCCTCAAATATAATTTGCATTTATAATACGTTATTTTCTTTGTAAAGATGTTTAGACATTATTTATTCTGTTCTGTTTTAATGCTTAGGTGTGAAGTTGATATTTCAAAAGTTATTCTGATCTTTTATGTAGGTACTCATAATTCCTGTAACAATGATGTATATGTTTATTTTTATTCTTTTGTAAAGCCTGTATTACTACAAATGTTCTCTGTATTGCTATGTTTTTAATGATGTTCTCTGTATCTTTGTAATTGTATTCTCATGTTATAAAATTGTAATTGTCACCAGTTCATCATATTATTAACTTGTAAGTTACATTTCACTGCACACGTTTCTGTTGGTCATAGTATATGGACAATATGCGAGCAGTAGGGACTGTTAGTGTTTGCACGTGTGTTACTACTTCAGCAAGGGACTGGATAACAGCATTGCTGGTTCTAAGGTCAATTCCAAAAACTTCGTGAGTGCACAAGTGGTGGTTTATGGACTTGCTATATTTTCCGCAAGGCACTTCGATGGTGATTATGCACCTGCACAGTCGCAACGGATGGCTGCTAGCCATCTCTACAAGGACTACAGTGGGTCTGCATCTTTGATGGCCCACCAATACCATTATTTCTACAAGGACTACAGTGGGTCTGCACCTCTGGTGGCCCACCAATACCGTAATCTCTACCAGGACTACAGTGGGTCTGCTCTGTGATGACCTACCAATACTCTTCAAAACTTCGATTGACTCTGCTGTGGGTTTGCTCTGTTGTGGCCCATTACCTATCTGCATGTCAAGAGTCAGCACTGTCTTTCCGTTGGAAGGACAACACTACTTCTTCAAGACTGCATGGAAATCCACTACTTCTGTGTGCAATTTCTTTTACTAATGAGACTTTGTGAAAAAAAAACTGTAATTACTATTATGATGAATGATCAGGACTATCTTTATGGACTGTGAGAAAATTTTAGCTTTTGACCAACATTGTATCAATAAGTGTGTGCATTTGATTTCTTTGTTATTGTAATTACGATTATGAAAGATTTTAACAAATATGTATTGCCCACTGACGGAAAAAATTTGTAAAATTTTTTGTGGGGAGCATGGGGGCTATGTAAGTAGGCTGTTTAGGTTTTCTTATTGGTAACGCCACGTAGCGCTCTGTGTGAGAATCACTGGCTGTGCTGTGTGCAGTCTGTGTCTAGTTTGCATTGTTGTCTGCCATTGTAGTGTTGGTCAGCGGCAGCTGGATGTGAACAGCGCGTAGCGTTGCGCAGTTGGAGGTGAGCCGCCAGCAGTGGTGGATGTGGGGAGAGAGATGGCGGAGTTTTGTAATTTGTCATGAACTGCTATATATATTATGACTATCAAGGTAAATACATTGTTTGTTCTCTATTAATATCTTTCATTTGCTAACTATCCCTATCAGTAGTTAGTGCCTTCCGTAGTTTGAATCTTTTATTTAGCTGGCAGTAGTGGCGCTCGCTGTACTGCAGTAGTTCGAGTAATGAAGGTTTTTGTGAGGTAAGTGATTTCTGAAAGGTATAGTTTAATGTTACTCAGGGCCATTCTTTTGCAGGGATTTTTGAAAGTCAGATTGCGTTGCGCTAAAAAAATTGTATGTCAGTTTAAGGATAGTCTTGTATAATTGTTCAAAAGGGGACGTTTCAAGTGTACTATACTATAAGTTGAAGTTCTTTGCGTTGATTGTTTATTACGTTAAATCATTTTCTGATGACATTACATGTTTAAAAATATTTGTGTGTATAAATTCTTCATGCTGTAAATTTGACAATTTAAGGAATGGTCGCACTTAGGAACAATGTAAGAAATAGGTGTTACGTAAACGCCAGTGTGATTTTGTTTGAAGCAAAGTGGCTCTGGGGAGTGGAAAAGGTGGCAAGGGCGAATTGATGAGCTACCCAGAGCAAGCGCGGGAATTACGTTACACAGTTTGTAGGCTGCAGTGATTGAGGCAACATTTTTATGGAGCAGGAGAAGTTTTATCTGCAAATTTGCACAAAATTGCCTCGGATGAAGACTGCAAACTGCTTACGGCATAGCTGCAAATTGTTGGGCTACTGTATGTAAAACTATACTTGAACTTTAAAAACTCTGGTTCATCCTGCTATTTCATCCTAATCATACACCTATATAGGGTTCCTTCCTGGTGTTTGATTAATCCGAGCATCCTCTTTTACAGACTTACGATGTGCCAAGTTAATATAAAAAGGCGCCACTTAAACTGTTTTTGTGTCAATAATAAACATGTTTTCTTAACTATTGCAAAGTGTTATAGTAAAAATTTGCTCACGTAAAATTCAATCAGAGTGAAGCCAAGTTAAAAGAATGTCTTAAACGGCTATACAGAATTAGTTCAAATAGCAATAGCTTTTGAAAGTAAATTTCAGTAAGAAAGAGGTTTTCTTGAAGTGAAATGTTCAATATAAAAAGTGTGCGGTTTAGTATCTAAGTACTTCAGTATTTAAGTTTGTTGATTATGGAAAGTGTTTTTCTAAAGGTCTCCCCTGGACAAATTCTTCTACCTTCCTTGAAGTTGTCTACTGTACTGTTTCTCTTTTATAAACGTATTGGATGAGGGTGTAGTCAAACAGTGTTTAAGTTGAGAAGTATTTCTTTGAAGAACCAAATTAAACAGTAGCAAGAAAGTAGGCAAAATGCATACTTCTGCTTTTAAAATATTTCACTTTTTCATTGCTGCATAGGCTGCCGACCCTTAGTACATGTTTTAAACCACCAAATTAACTGGGAACTGCCTAACCGCTGGGTAAGATCTTAGGAAAAGAAGTGAATAGTCTGATTTACCTATCCATTACACACAAAACGCGGTCAATTTCTGTAAAGAGGGTAACTCTATTAATAGCTTTTCCTATAAACAGAACTATCCTCCCATAGTGTTCCTTATTTGGAAACTCAACTTAATTTTAGTAAGAGGATTGCACGTGGCAACATAGAGACATGGTTTCTGTTATTTAGGTAAAAGCATACTAAATTGTAATAGTAGTGGCACGGTTACAATCGCCTGGTCAATCGAGAGAAACCACACACGTAAATAGTCAGATCACACGCACAAAATGAAGAAGTAAAAGACGTAACTGAATAAGAGCGACGAAGAGACAGGATAATGATGGCACATGGCAGTATAATGCGGCAGATTTATTTAATGGTTGAAAATGGGCGTTGGTGGTCCAGATGCGATCGAAATTACGTGTTGCCATCGTAATTCCGCGTTATTACAGCTAGCGAGCAGTAACGTCATTAACTGTTCCTATAGCTAACCGTCATTCCTTTGTCGGTCAGACCAAGTGCTCTGGAAAAGAGTCTTGAAGGCTAAACTTGGGTCGCAGTGAGTCCGAGCTCTTGCTGTAAGGGTTATTTAAAAAATCGCTTTGAAGAAAACTTCCGATTGCGCTTAGGACTCTGCTTATCGTAGACCATCAAACTGTGTTCGTTTACACTGTTTTGGGTAGCTGCTGAGTTACTTTGGGTTGCTAGACACTGGTTTCTTCTTTTAACAGCCAGAACCATTTCTCTGGCGTCTCTCTAATGTGCACATGCGCGAACGATCGTTCAAACTTAGCATAAAGTATTCCCTTACAGGGAGAAACATGTTCTTGCTGAGAATAACTAATTTCCGAATTAATTTCAGTTTCAGTCAGCAAGAATCATGAACAATATGCTATACTCGGGCATTATTACCGACTGTTTGGTATGTTCCGTCCACCTTCGATACACATATACAATAATGAATAAAATTAACATCAGAATTAATTATTTAATATAGCACCATGATTGCTAGCCTCACAATCCCTAACTAATCTAATTATCATGGGACGACAACAGTTCACAACTGCTGCAGGGTGTGGCACCACACTATCTTTCGTCCCAGATGACGAATCGTTTGGCGTCGATCACTGTCCGGCAACACAATATGAACAACTCTTCTTCACTGACACGGGAGTGACCTGTTCTACGAATGTCTGCCCTCGTTAAAAGCCTTTACCCCCAATTGCACGGTTCTGTTAGGCAATGCAGATTCATCCAAGCGTCTTGGAGACATTGGTGGCAAGATTGTGCTGTGCGTTCTCTGGAACTTTACAAATTTAATCACACCTGTTAATCTTGTTCTGGAAACATCGCGACAGTACTCCATACTCTTCGTTCAGTTCCATCGAAAACTGACAGTGGAATAATGTTGCGACTTCAGAAATTTTATATTCTTTCACGTGCCCCATGCCTGCAAATTTAACACATAGTTCTTTTTGATGTACAGAACAATGAATGATGCCGATCGTTGTAACTTTTTACTCTTTCATTGCTACCTAAATCTTTAAATTCCTTCTGCGTGGAATCGTAAAATCGTTTCATAGCAAATATTCAGTACTTGTAGATTAAGCGATTGCATAATATATTTTGAGAATTCGTATACATTTTTAAAATCTTGTGGTGATAGATCGCTAGACTGTCCCTTTTTCTGCAAATAGGCAATGGTTCTGTGAACGTCCTTCATACCACGAACAAATATCGAAGTTTAAATGGCGCTTACACCTCGATTCTCGCGGACCGAAGAGAGCTGTTCCGACCAAAAAAAAAAAAGGCCCACAGCAGTGCTCGATGAAAAACAGCGCTGTTTCGGGTACTTTCGAGAAGTGCCGAGCAAAGCCGACACAGCCCGGGCATGGGCCGTCATGCGGTCCACACACCCTTCACGCGTGAAGTTTGGCATGACGTGGCCAGCTCTATTCTACGTAGTGTTGCAAAAAACTGCAAGCTAGAGAAAACCACACATAGGATGTAATATTCTGTGAGTTAGTCTCGAAACATCGGTAGTCCCATGTTTTCAAGATCCTAAGTACAAGGGCATTTTGATCCAAGATAACTTTTGGGAAAAAATTTTTGTGCACTTAAAAGTGTCAGGTAAGTTAAATGTATATTATTTTTCAATAAACTGCAATTATTTTCAATGCAGTTCAGCAAATTCAGAATGTTTACAGCTACCAAAAAATAAGACCGAATTAAAAAAAATTATAAAACTAAATTTGCATATAGATTTTCACATTGGTATTTTATTTGTGACTATAAGAATTGAAAACAACAAGTACATTATAAACTGAACAGTCCAAATAAAGCTAGATGGTTAAATTGTTCTGAAATATCAGGAACGCCTAGGCCGCTTGTAAACCTTTCTGTTGATTACCGGTTACAACAGATCTGTGCTATCATCATCGGATTTTGTAACACATTAATAGAAACACCGCTGATGACAGAATAGATCGGTCGAAATCGCTAATCAATAAAAAGATTTACAAGCGATCTTGGCGTAACTGATAGTCCACAGGCCGGCCTGAGTGGCCGAACGGTTCTAGGCGCTGTAGTCTGGAACCGCGCGACCGCTACGGTCGCAGGTTCGAATCCTGCTTCGGGCATGGATGTGTGCGATGTCCTTAGGTTAGTTAGGTTTAAGTAGTTCTAAGTTCTAGGGGGCTGATAGCCTCAGCAGTTAAGTCCCATAGTGCTCAGAGCCATTTGAACCATAGTTCACAATAACATACCAAATCAGATCACCGCCAGCTGTTGATACAATTGTAAACCATACAAGATGGTTATATTTTGGAAAATTGTTATTAAAACTGCGAATTGCTAACCGTTAAACGTATGTATCGGCAGGAAACAGAGCTTTCTTTTGTGAGGTAAACTATAAACTGCAACGTCAAATTTTAGCTTTCTAGTTCTGAAAAACCACCACTGGATGTGAAGGCAACATAGTTTTTGTTTGGTTGTACAATCGTTTTGTTATGTGTGCAATAAGGTTCCCAACTTTATTTATTCATTTATTTGGAGTCTGTCAACAGATGACGCAGGTTTTTGAGAGCAATTTCAACATGTGTTTGGCAACACAAAGAGCTTCATCACCTACAACGACGTACGGTGACACAATATCACAGTCTGGCGGGCTAACTGGTCGGGGATAAGACGTTGTTCAACTAAGTAAGATACGTATTTCTGATTTCTGTAAGATTCTGATGTCTACTTCTTTTCCGTACTGTCGGATGTCTACCATTAAAACTTATAGCTTGCTTCGACAATGGTCAATAGAACGGCAAAAATATACTCACGGTGACTGGGAACCAGAGTAAGGTGGGAAAATTATCCTTATATGCTTGCCATCTGGAGCATTAAAACAGGGAGACACAGCCATTTTGTAAAATTCTTTGATTATTCTAAAACTTGGTCTGTTGACTGAACTGGCGACTAGACCAGAGAAAGTCTGTTGGCAAATGGGGACAATACTTCTTCCACTCTTCGGTTGATGTATCCTGTAGAGATTCGGAAGGAAAATGTTAGAGGTGCGCAGGATTCTGTTGCCAAGAATGTGAAAAGAAATCTAATTTGAGTAGTGTATCCCTGTCTTACATCCATGTAAATCCGAGCCCTTCCGTCTTGGTTCCCCTCTCTTATTGTTTGCCGCGCGGTGTAGTCGCGCGGTCTTGGGCGCCTTGCCACGGTTTGCACGGCTACCCCTGTCGGAGGTTCGAGTCCTCCCTCAGGTAATTGTGTGGGTGTTGTCCTTAGCGTGAGTTTAAGTTAGATTAAGTAGTGTATAAGCCTAGCGACCGATCATTTTAGCAATTTGTCCCATAGGAACTTGCCAGCACCACCCTTGGCTCTTGTACATGCTTACATTACCTGTCTTTCTCTATAGCTTCCCCCATTTTTCTCAGAATTTCGAACATTTTGCGCAATTTGACATTGTTGAACGCTTTTTCCAAGTCGAAAAGTCCTATGAACATGTATTGACTTTACTTTAGTGTTGCTTCCATTATCAACCACAACGCCAGAACTGCCACTCACGTGCCTTAACTTTTACTAACTCCAAATTGATCGTCATCAAACACATCCTAACTTTTATGGTCTATTCTTCTGTATACTATTTTTGTCACCAAGTTGGATGCATGAGCTGCTAAGCTGATTGTGCGATATTTCTCGTGCTTGTTGGCACTTGGTATCTTCGATATTGCGTGAGTGATATTTTTCCGAAGGACGGATGGTGTATCAACAGTCTCAAACTTTCTACACACCAAAGTGAAAAGTCGATTTGTTGCCATTCCGCCAATTGTTTTAGAAATTAAGATGGATCTTTATCTATTCCTTCTGCCTCACTCGATCTTTACTACAAAAGCTCTTTTAAATTCTAACGCTGAATCGCCTGTCTCTTCTATATCGACTCTTGCTACTTCTTCCATCACATCATCAGGCAAGTCTTGCTCCCCATAGAGGCCTTCAATGTACTCGTTCTGTCTATCCGCTATCTTATCTGCATTAACAAAAACCATGGTATTCCTACTGCATTCTTTACATTACCTCTCAGCTCTTCTCAGTCCATCCGATCATCATTTCTTTTTCGATTTTTCCCATTTTTCATGTAGCCATTTCGCCTTAGCTTTCCTGCATTTCGTATGTATTTGATTCTAAGTGACTTGTATTTCTGTGTCCCTGAATTCGGCTGAATATTTCTCTACTTTCTTTTTTCATCGGTCAACTGAAATATTTCTTCTGTTACCTATGGTTTCTCCGCAGTTACCTTCTTTGTACACAAAGTTTTTCTTTGCAACATTTGTTACTGCCCTTTTTATAGATGTCCATTCCTCTTCAACTGAATTTCCTACTGAGATATTCACTATCGCAGTATCTAAAGCCTCAGAGAACATCAAACGTATCTCTTCATTCTTTAGTTCCTCCGTATCCCATCTCTTCACCCACTGATTCCTCCTGACTAGTTTCTTAAATTTCATCCTACTCCTCATCACTACTAATGTGTGATCTGGGTCTATATCTGCTCTTTGCTACGTCTTACAATCCAATATCTGATGTCGGGGTCTCTGCCTGACCATGATGTAATTAACTGAAATCTTCCCATGCCTCCCGGCCTCTTCCAAGTATACCACATGCGCTGGTGATTCTTGAACAGAATATTCGCCATCACTAGCTGAAATTTACTACGGAACTCAATTACTCTCATTCCTCTCAATTTCTTAGTACCAAGCCCATATTCTCCCATAACCTTTTTTTCTACCCTTTTCACGACAACCGCATTTGGATCCCCCATGACTATTAGATTTTCATCACACTTAATATACTGAATGACCCATTCAGTACCCTCATATACGCTATCTCTTCATTTTCGGCTTGCGCCGTCAGCATGTTAACCTGATCTCTCCGAAGGGGGTTGGTTTGCTGTCAGTTATGAGAATTACCCTTCCACTGAACTGTTCACAGTTACTCACTTTCTGCATTCCACTATAAAAAAAAAAATGGTTCAAATGGCTCTGAGCACTATGGGACTCAACTGCCGAGGTCATTAGTCCCCTAGAACTTAGAACTAGTTAAACCTAACTAACCTAAGGACGTCACAAACATCCATGCCCGAGGCAGGATTCGAACCTGCGACCGTAGCGGTCTTGCGGTTCCAGACTGCAGCGCCTTTAACCGCACGGCCACTTCGACCGGCCATTTCACTATCCTGTTCACAAAGAATCCCACTGCCATTGTTGCTGCTATTGATATTATATTATGCTCAACTGGCCAGATATTCTTCTCTTCTTTTCATTTCACTTCACTGTCACCTTTTGCATTGTAACGTTACGTGTATTTAGGCGAGCTAATCGGCCGCCCAGAAATGCTACGAGTTAAGGCGAATTTGGTGTACGGTTGAAAGCTAGCACACAAAGGGCTAATGGCCTGCTGCGGCAGGTCCGGCTAGGCAACCAGTCCAAGAGTGTCCAGAGTCAGATAAGGAGCATGTGATCGGAAACGGGAATACCCTGGTACGGGAATTTTGACGCTTAAGCGGACAGACAATGCTTCAAGAAATGGCGGAGTGTCAGACAAGCTGCAAGGCAGAGAGAGTATATAACACTTTACATTCAAATGTTAATGCAAACTGAGTGGCACAATACTATGTTGCTACATATGTTAATATTTCACAGTGAATAAAAATTTACACAATGAACCTCTGCATTATCAGTTTTTATTCGTTTAATGCGATTTCAACAAATGACATCTCGGATGATAGCATTGTAATATAGCCATCAACCATGAAAGGTACATAACTGTATCTCTTTTATTTCTGGTTTAATTACGTCATTTATAACTTTCTCATTCCGCAAATGTTTGTCAGAATATCGTATCCACTACAGTTACACAGCAAATGAATGAAGCATGAATACCTCAAGTTTTGTCATACTTCTGTATTTATCTAATGAAGAGTTTACTATTTTGCCAATAACTTTATTTAAATGTTGATTGTATGTGCTACTAAAAGACTGATAATTTAAAAGTGGTCAGTTGCATGTGCTAAGATACATCAAAATTGAAAAGAAAACCAAAAGATCCTTCAGTCAAGAAGGCGTAAATAATTGCTTAAACAACATATAAGAGCAGTCTGTCGTAATGTCAGCACACTTCAACAAGGGTACTAGCTTCTGTATTTATGAACAAAGCTTTATCTGTAACTACTGTGAATGGTTCTGAGGGTGTAATATTGCTATAATATATTAGTTTAGTGTGGGAAAGTGATCAACGTGAGTCAAATGATGTCTGTAGAAGGCAAGAATAATATTTTTTGTAAGTATGGCTTTTAGCCAATGGAAAAGCAGACAGTAGTTGACCACTAAGGGAGTCAAATGGAGACTGGAACTTTATCGAGTGAAGAAATCAAGGGAGTGCTTCGGACACTGGCGGATTCGTTCTGGAAGAAGACAGACCTGCCTCTAATAACACATGATATTCGGTCATGCCAGTGATAGGTTCAGATCGATGAACGGCCGCTAGAATACTATAACTTTTGAAGTGAGTCTAAATTTTGCCGCTTCATTTATGGGACTAAGAATTGACAGAGTACTGTGTGTGTTAATTTGTGAATCTTCATGTTGAACTATAACGTATTTTAAGCTGGCGAATGCTTGTGTGATCACGAAATGGAGTGTTTTCACGGGTCGTAGATAACAATCTGAGGATTTTGCTACCATTCTCATAACGTTTTGAACGAAGCTTTCATGCATTTCATATCTTCCGACAGTATTTTAATAGAATAGCGCAGGACCATTTCCCATTTACTTGAATGCCCTTTCTTGAATAAACACTATTCAACGTTATTCTTTGTCGTCTACATCAATTGCAGATTTTTTAAAAGGGTCCTTGCTATTAAATTATTGATTTAACTTCTGTTTCGAATTTCCGTGTATATTATTAACTCGCAATTCTAGCCAGTGCATCGACTATTTGACTGTAGGACCACAGCTACATGTCATTATTTGCAGTGAATTAACTGTGGGGCATTAAAGCAGATGTGTACGGCTTGACCCTCGTCTTCTGTGATGCCTCACTAATTTTGTAAAGGCCCCGTGGCTACTGCGGTGGAGGCCGAGTTGCCACTGTTGTTACGGCAAGCTGGGTCTGCGAGTTCGTGAAACGGCGTCTGGTGCAGTACACCTCTAAGACGTTTTCTCCCTGCCACTATTACACAGCTACGCTCCAGGGTCAAGTAACAGGATAGGAGAACGAAGGTTCTACAACACTCCAACAAATTAGTAACAGAGTCACAGAAATGAGTTAAAAAGATTTACTTAACTTTGGGACTTGTTTATTACTGAAACCTGAAATTCTGCATGTAATATAACACAGAAAAGGCCCACAATGGCTAAGTGCAAATAATCATGTATAAACATCTCGGTGTATGGCAAATGCAGTTTACAACGACTGTCTGTTCATTTCCAAGAGTTCGCGAAACGACTTTCCCTGTCTAAGTCAGCCCTGGACTGTGATCTATATCGAAGGGCGCGAGAGCTGATCTTCTACCTCCAGAGTAGGCTTCTGTCCGTTGTCGTCCAGTCATTGGCGGATTGTACTCCTCCGGCAATTGGCCGGGGCGAAGTCGGTATCTTCATTCTCAGCATCGCTTGTGGCACTGGTAGAACTCGCGTAAATGGCGAGTATCTTTGCTTTTACCCTGGCTGTGTCTTGTTCGAACGATACAGCAACGACGAGCTTTTCTTGGTAAACAGGGTCACGCATAATCCAAGTAACTAATACGAGCAATCGCAGGTGAAACCGTAACTGGTTCAGTCGTGTGGGATGCTGTTTGGAAGGGCAACTACACAAGCAATGATCGTCTGATACCGTCACAATATCTAGACTACGCTTTAGCACTGCTCCTTTCAGATTGTCTAGCTTCCCTACCAAGTTCAAACCCCTGACATTCGATGCCCGGACTCGTACATCATTATCCTTTCGTTAGTTATTCAGTCTCTTTCCTGTGTTTACCTTGGCAGTCGCCTCCCAGGGATCCGAATGGAGAATTAGTCAGGACTCTTTTGCCAATGGAGAGACAATCACGACACTTTTTCAGTTACAGGCGACATGACCTGTGGATATAAATTATGTGTCTTTAATGCAGTGGTTTTTTTTTGCCTTCTGCATCCTCATACCTTTCATCATTCGTAATTTTTCCGCCTTTAGGGGCAGTTTCCCACCCCAAGGTCAAGAGGATGACTTATTATGCTGGAAGTCTTCGGCCACCTTGCTTATGACTTGTATTCAGAATTAAAGTCGTGACAGGGTTCCAACGCGTGACCGATGAAATTCTAATTACTAATCTAATACACTACCACTAGACCACTGGTGCTGAGCTACAGATACACAAACTGCTACTACCTTCCTTGGGAAGTCCATCCAGACCCCGAGACTTTTGAGAAGGCGATCACACAAGTTTGTAAACTTCCTCAAGCCGAAAATGAAGCTAAGAGCGTTTCATTCTGTACGGGTGTAATTGTCGTGTACTAGATGCTGACTAGGGGGTCGTAAAAGGTTGCACAGGACTCATCGATGTCGCAAATGTCTACGTAGTATTGGTGCACGACATGCACTGTATCGGATTGCTCCGATACGATCTGTCTATTATTTGTTGTGAGAGAATGGATACAGGCGCGTCGGCGACGGGTCTGATGCCAAAGCAAATGACCTTATGAGTTCAGTTCTTCCGTCACCAATAAGCGTGGTTTGGATTGCATTTTCAAGCGTTCTTTTGTATTCTTTTCAAGGTCTACAATTTTGCCTTTTCACGCCTAACATTCGCAATTCGCAGAGGGGCATGATCCGCAGCATCGTAAGGTTCACTCAGGATGGAATACTAATATTCGTAAGTTCTGCGAAAGGCTCGCGCTTTGGCAGCACATAAAAGTTCAAAGTTTGCCTGAGCCTCGGTTTTGCGAGGAGTGTCCACCAGTCAAGGATGGAAGAGTACTTCCCAGTGGACCGTAGAGTACGCTCCCACACGGCTCGCATCACGTCATCCCCAAAGGGTTCAGCTAGGTGAGCGACGTTTAACATCCACGGTGTGCGAAACAATTTGACTGTTGCCGTTCTAGATTGAAGGTTGTAGTCACAGCACAGTGATCCGTGAACGAAGCTGGGTTGATTTCAACATTAAGAATTCAATCGCGCAGGCAGACTGATAAGTAAAACCTATCTAACCTGCTACTAGAAGTCACAGTAAAGAGGGTAAATTTAACAAACGTCGGGTATTTACATATCCAGACGTCTTTCAGGCGTAAGGAGCAGACCAATTCATGTAATTCGCGACAGAAACTAAAATTTGGATGTTGATTAGCAGGACGTAACACACAGTTAAAATCACCAACCAACAGAATATTGGAGGATTCTTACGCAACTGATAAACAATATCATCTTTAAAAAAACGCGAACGATCCACTGCGCGATCTGTTCCAGAAGGAGCATATAAAAGAACCCAAGTAAGATTAAAAGCTAACAACGTATGCCCCTGCCAGAGTCCAACATTTCCACCTCAGCAATAGGAATGCCTTCGCGAATGAATAAAGCGGTTCTCGTAGAATATTCGGGTGCCACATTAAAGGTCACACGAAAACCAGGTAAGGAGAAATGCCTTACGTGCCGCCGCATTGTCAGGTTGTATATGCTGGTTCTGTCGGCTAAGTGGCATGGCGGCCTCTGGAGACGGAGCTATGGGAGGGATCATAGGCACAGCTTCCTGCCCCTCAGAAGAAGCGCCATGTAATGCAATTCCAGTCACTAAGCAGAAACATTCTGTGGAACTGCCAATACAACAAGTGATACTTGGTCGCTAATTTCATTCTCCTCGGGAGTGGGTGTAGGCGGCAAATTCAGGAAACCGTCGACGACTGAAGACGAAGGAGCAGAAACACATTGCATCGTCTCGGACTGTTACGGATGACACGAAGTGGTAGGGGGGGGGGGGGGGGAGATTCCGCTCCCTTTCCACACACAAGCAACTCAGAAAGAGCCACTTCCAGAGCAGGAGGAACGCTGGCGACAACTTCTTTGCCAATCACCGAGAGGAGTAGGGGACACAGTCGATACAGAGGAGGATGGCGCAGAAAGCACAGCCAAATCCTCACCATCACCATCTTCAGTGCGACGTCGCTTGTTTGTCACCGTTACAGGTTCTATCTCGGGGGCAACAAGATTCTGAACCTGTCGCGGAGGTAAAGGCAGAAATTCATTGACACGATTATCAGAATTGACTTTTTATTCATTATGATCGGAAGCAGAATTAGGTCCGACGGCTGGAGTTGAAGCAACAAGATCAGCAACCGTCAATTAGTGACACTGCAATAATGACGGCTTGTTATACTAAAACCCTCAGCGGGAAATTAGACCGCACGTGTGCACTAGGATTAGATAGGAAGCAGGTTCTCTCTTGACCAGCACACATGACACGGATGCGGTAATCACAAACCTGTAAATGTGATGTAATATTGCGTTTGACATGCATTTACACGGAAGGAATTTCTCTATAGCACTGTAATCTGTGCTGAGTAAACCAGAGTTCACGACGGACGTTTTCAACCTTAAGGAGTCAGTACGTCCTTTAGAAAGTGGCAATCAACTTCCGGCAGGAGGCTGAAAACCCGAACCAGCATTTGCCAGCGACACCACGTAAGGTGACAGAATAACCTGACAGGGTTGCCTCCAGACATGGCTCCGACGATTGTCTCGTTGAAGGTATAAGCGATACTCATCCGTGAAGAGAACGTGATGCCAATCCTGAACGGTCCATTCGGCATGTTGTTGGGCCCATCTGTACCGCACTGCGTGGTGTCGTGGTTGCGATGATGGACATCGCCATGGCCGTCGGCAGTGAAGTTGCGCATCATGCAGCCTGTTGCGCACAGTTTGAGTCGCAACATGACGTCCTGTAGCTGCACTAAAAACATTATTCAAAATGTGGCGTTACTGTGGTTCCTCCGAGTCATAATCAGTAGGTAGCGGTCATCCACTGCAGTACTAGCCCTCGGACGGCTGAGTGAGGCATGTCATCGACAGTTCCTGTCTCTCTGTATCTCCTCCATGTCCGAACAACATCTCTTTGGTTCACTCCGAGACGCCTGGACACTTCCCTTGTTGAGAGCCCTTCCTGGCACAAAGTAACAATGCGGACGCGATCGAACCGCGGTATCAACAGTCTAGGCATGGTTGAACTACAGACAACACGAGCCGTGTACCTCCTTCCTGGTGGAATGAGGGGTTCTAATACGCTGTCTGACCTCCTCCGCCCGCATCTCGTGGTCGTGCGGTAGCGTTCTCGCTTCCCACGCCCGGGTTCCCGGGTTCGATTCCCGGCGGGGTCAGGGATTTTCTGTGCCTCGTGATGGCTGGGCGTTGTGTGCTGTCCTTAGGTTAGTTAGGTTTAAGTAGTTCTAAGTTCTCGGGGACTGATGACCATAGATGTTAAGTCCCATAGTGCTCAGAGCCATTTGAACCATTTTTTGACCTCCTCCTTCTAATGGACGCAGCTCATGCATGGTTGTTTACAAGTTTAGGCGGGTTTAGTGACGCCTCCGAACAGTCAAAGGAACAGTGTCTGTGATAAACTATACACAGTCAACGTCTATCTTCAGGAGTTCTGGGAATCGGGGTAATGGAAAACATTTTTGATGTGTGTATTTACTTCGTTTACTTTGATGAATGAATTTCGAAAGTCTGTGTTCAAGAACACTGCTTCTTCACTGTGCTGTCTTCGATAGTATTTCCATTGCTATCGCGCAGGGAAGGCACTGACTGTGTCTTGCCGCTAGCGTAGTTTACAAACGACCAGAATCTCTTTGGACATTCTGCAGGATTTCCAATGAAGTTTCGTTGTGGAAAGTGTTTAAAGCATCTCGCGCTATATTTTGAGCTTCTGGACAAGATCGGGAATATTTGAGATTTTGCGTTCGTTTAAACTGGCCTGCTTTATTTAGATGTTTCTGCAACAGTGTTCTGATCCGTTTTGAGTAGCATGCGGGAGTCGTTTGTTAATTTATTTGGTATAAATCTCTCAATTGCTGTCCATGATTTTTCGTTGAATTCAAGCCACGTGTGGTCTACTCTTACATTGTAAATTTGAAAGAAGTGCATATTGTTACTAGGAAGGCGTGATGTGAATTTTTATCTGCGTTTTTGAATATGTATACTTTCAGTTCATTTTTGGAGGATAATTAATCTCCTTAGAACAACCCTCTGTTCGCTAATCCCTGTATCCGTTTTGATGCTCGTTATTGGCTCAGGATTATTTGTAGCTAAGGGAACAAGCGCGTTTTCAAATCTACGTTAGTCAGGTACTGACAATCACTTGTAGTGATACAGTCTTATTTATCGATGAGATGAATTATTGTACTTTGATCGGTCTTTCTAGCTCCGATTTGTATCAGTTATGAAACAGTTTTGGGAAAAACAATCGCGTAACAGAAGTTAGCCTAATAAAGGTGACATGTTGTGCATGTTTGTGTCTGACAATTTTCGCGTTTAGAGCAGAACGCACCGTGTCGCTAGCAGGACAGTTTCGACTTCAGGACTTTCTAAAACTGCTGTGTGAGACAAGAAGTAGAATATGGGCGAGAAGACAACAGCAACCAGCCACTTTTTACAGTGTTATTTATTTATTTAAAAAGCGCCGTTACTGGTTTCGAACCGAAAGGTTCATCTTCAGACGGCTGGATCACGTTATGACACGTTTTACATTAGCTTTCACTTTTTGTCTTCTCAAATATTATTGTACAGAGCCACGAGCTCAGAATTTCCCTTTTCAACAAAATATCAAGAAGCAGAATGTTTTTGAGCGGATCATTACGTAGCTCAAAAGTTTTTCCAGAGTTACTGTTAGAGCAATGTGCGTGGTTGGTGCGATCGGAAATTTTCGTAAGATGAGGACTTTGTGTGCTCAATAGATTCCACTGTTTTGCAGATATTTGTATTTTCTTGGACTGATGAAGTTTGTGGTTAATATTCACTTGACATCTTAGGTGCTGCTGTACTAAATGAACGCTGTTTGGCAGAATTTGTACGATAATATACATTAAACTGTGGACCGTGACTACCTTAAATATACAGTGTTATGAAACCCATGCTTATTAGGGTTCTTAAAATGTTTGTTTAGTCGAATCTTAACGCAGTCCAACCAAAGGACTTATGTGAATATGGTACACGCTTGGTACCTTCCGCCTTGAGTTAGACTGTGTGAAGACCCCAGACAGGCACGCCACGCGTCAGGAGGAGTACATGTCTGTTAGTGAGAGGCCACAGACAATGACAAAAAAACCTGAGGTAATTAATGTTCAATAATGAAGATAACGCACCAATCCTACTTACTGCCTCAGTGGTGAACTTATTATCAAGTTATTCGTTTTATTTCGAGGTTCCCAGTGAGCCGTGCGTGGCTCATGTTCCCGCCATCATGTATGTTACACTCTGTTTTTAACATACTCCCACCTCACTACGTTTATTTTACTACTGTCGCTAAGTTGCTATTTTGCCTAACCGTGACCGGTGCTAGCAGCGCGTATCGATATATCCCCTCTCGTAGTATCTTTGCTCGACTGCTATTACTTCCCGCTCGTTGTCTGTCGTAAATCACCAGTTCGGGTCGCGAGTTCGGACTGCTAGTCAGTTGGAACGCGTTTGGAGCGCAGTCCGTACCTGCCAGTCGGAGAGTTGCAGTGCGGCACTAATGCAGTCGGGTTGGATCAGTGAGGTCTGCGTCGACATGTCTCGGTCGACCACTGCCGCCACGCATCACTTGAGGCGGGCCACGGTCTTGGTGGATCGTCGGTCGGTAGACCTACCAGACGACGCGTTTTGGCTCTCCGATCGTTCATGAGTCGGGTGTGTATGTATGTGCATCGACTCCCGATTTGTCTTCGTGCGTGCTTAGTTACTGTTGGGTATTTCATGTCTTCGTGCAAATGTTTGTCAGGTTCTGCGTGCAGTTGTCGTTATTTCCACTGACGACGATTTTAGATTTTGTCGGCATTTTGAGAGGAGTCTGTCGGTTGCTGCAGACGAGGGAAGTTATCTCCACACAGTGCAGTCAGCTGGGTCCGCTGGCGGTCCCTGCGCAGTGTCGGAGCGTGTGTGGAGCTGTCCGATCGCTACGAGCTTCGTGGTTCGCCGACCCAGGACGTCAAAGTTGAGTAGTGGTTTCAACTACCCAAGCCACATCCATTCATGTTGTGTGGCTCACTTCGGTGGTTCCCTCTTGGGGAGGTTTTCCTGTGAGCAACACCGAGTGTTTGTATTGCTGAAATTTAGCCGCCACACGGTGGAATTAACTATATTGGGTGACTACAATTCAAGTGCACCAGCGGAATTTTCTGCCTTGTTGCCGTTAGTGTTCATGTTACCTGCCCTGGCCACAAACGTAATTTCAGGCAGCGTCCTTTCCTCACCTGTGGTGGCTGTCGAACACGGTGTGTAGTTTTTACAGCTTAATACATATACGTATTTGATTGTGGATAATCACGCCCGCAGCATTTTGTGTTTGAATTCTTATGTGGCGATTGGTGGCAAGCAAGTCGTTTGTAGGTCGGTCCGTGGCTGTCCCTTGGTTGCGTTCGGACGGATTAAGTGTAGCTGGGCTCTCCACCTGTCTCACCTAAGTGAACGAGGGCAGACCGACCGCATGGAGGCTTCTGAGTGCTGTTGTCTTTACTGTCTTTCTCACCGGTGTTTAATTGTCTGTTTATAATCTATCATAGCCAATGACAAAAAAATTCTTGGTTTTACTGCGTTTTATGTACGAGTAAGTAAGTTTGAATTCAGGCAAGTTGACATTTGCTGAAAGTTTATTGCCGTTGTGTTGTCTTTTCTGTTAGTCAGGCTTCAGCTACTTAAAACTTAAGGCTTATGGTTATATTTTTTTTTAAATTTTGGAAAATTAATTGTGGGCCTTCAGCCCTGGTACCTTATTCTTAAAATTACCTTTCAAGCTCAAACACTGCGACCTTCTGCCTCTGAAAGGTTATGGTAATTTATTTTAAAATGTTGAAACTTTTACTGTGGGCATTCAGCCGTTTGTATTGCATATTGTTTATGTTTGTCTATCCAACCTTGCCTCAGGCTTTCAGCCGAGCTGTGACGTATATATATTTAATTTATTTTATTTTTAATTGTAACTATGTGTTTTCAGTCACTTGAAATTTACCTAGTTGATTTTTAATATTTCTTATTTGGAGGCCTTAAGCCGTGAAAGATTTAGAGTTTGAAACTCGTAGTTGTAAAAGTTCGGCTATGTGCCGCTTTGGTTGTAAATGTGTTATTAAATTACAATAAATTACAATTTTAAGGTGAAACTAACCCCAACCTTATTTGGCACTTTCCACAATCCTAATCACCTGTTCTACCCAGCGGGCTTATCGGGCGTTTCACACAGAATATTAAATGCAAATTAACCACTTATTGAAATTAACTGAGAGAAGGTACTAAGGAACAGTATTCCTGAATCTGATTTCTGAGACGATTATTTTAAGACAATTCAATTATTATCTCAAGATGGTGTCAAACGTTAGATTCAGATAAAAATGCTCACACCTCTGCTTCTTCCTTAGGAAGGCACAGTGACACAAAGATTGTATTTTGAAGATTGCAGCTAAGGTAGCCTGTAGACAGAAGATACTATCGGCTCTGAGTCCCAGCAGACACTCCAGATCACTCCTCCTTCCAGCAATTGGTACCACCCCTATTTATTGAGGTTGGAAGCTCAACGGAGTATGAGAATGCAAGGTCGTAAAACATCGGGGCGCAGCGGCTCCAACAGCAGTTTGCCAACTTTTCTTCAAACCAACTGCAGCGCCAAGATGACTCTCATGCGAATGCGATATACTCTTGTCGCTTGCGGCCATGAGTGAGGTTACAGTTTGGTAACTCAATACTTCGAGAGGAAGATAGTCACGTTGGACATGGCGTCACAGGTACGGCGAAAGCACACCCTCCGTCATGTGGTAAGCCTTTATAGCCACCATCCTCCTCGAACACCTCAATTGCCCTCTTTGTAGCGTTTGGGGATTCTTACATGAAAGCAACTCCGTCCAGAATATTAACAATGCAGATGTCATTTAAGACCTTCTTTTAACTATGTACACTGGTATGCACACGGTACACTGGTGTGCACACTGGAACTGATAGAAATACGCAGTGAGTCGAAGAGAAGTGACACTTTTACTTGAAAAGAATAAGTACACTACAGTCACCGTGATCAATGGTAGTCCCCTTGACATTACAAACGGCTTCACATGGTTCTTAATAAGATACGTGACCACCACGGATGGCCATGCTTGTTCTGATACGTGCTCCCGCCCTGGCCATGAGGTTGGTAAGGAACCAGAACGGTGGACGGATTCCTTTCCTGCAACTGATAACTGCTGGATGGTCCTTAGCGCATACTGACATGCTGCGTTATGTCTTCCCAATGCATTCCTCACGTGCTTGATAGGTTTAAAGCCCAAAGAACGGGCAGGCCTGTCCACTCGGCTACTGTCCTCTTCGATCAAGAGCTCCTCCACAGTTCAATTCGGAACCCCATTTCCATCCGTGAAAATGAAGTCGGAGGCGAAAGCACCCCCAAAAAGATGAAAACGGGGAAGGAGTAGAGTATCACAATAACTTAACCAGTGAGTGTACCGTGTTCAAAGATTTGGAGGTTAATAGGTCCGAGGAACATTTTGCCTCTCCACACACCTAGACCACCCACACAGGTGCATTACATGTTCCCAGCTCTCACCATAAGACAGTATGTCCAGCGCTGTCGAACATGATCTTGTCGATGGTCCAGGTTTTTCGATGTTTGGAGACGTCATGTTGTACGGGTATACTGACCTCGAAATCTTTGAAAATGATCACCGGCCAAAGTTGTTGTGAGACTGCACTCCATCCACATATGCGTCTTTTCAGGAACTTCACTTTCATGGACAACAGTGCGTGATCTCGTCGAGCAGCACAGGTTTAGGACATCTCTAAAGGACAGGATATTTGGCAAATGGACTTGCTTGTTCATTCCTCCGACTTAAATGACGCCAAGCTCGTGTGGGGTGAGTTGGGGAAACGTATTTCAGCACGTCCACGCACACTAACGACGACCCAGCAGTCTTCACGCGCTTTGGGGAGAATGGAACGCCCTACCACAAGAGCTCTTTACCAACCATCTGACCAGCATGGAAGCATGTTGCAGAGCGTTTATTATTGTTCGTGCCTAACCATGTTCCGCAGAGGATGCGTTGTTTTTCGTGCCTATTAATAATCTTGTTCTGCCTTTTGTAGTGTCCAGGTAGGCCTCATAAATCACGGTGACTTCAGTGTAACTACTGGTTTTACATAAAAGTGATTTCTTTTCGTCTTACTGCGTATTATTTTCAGTTTTCTGTACTATAATGTAGCAGTTCTTTCTATTTATGGTCTAAGTTTCATGGAGATATGTTACTTGGTAGCGACACATCACGTGAAAGTTACTTTCATCCTAATGTTTTGCACGCCAGCGCATGCTGATTCTTACATTCACTGATTGATCTCCGGTGAATGTGCACAGTATTAAGTTGCCAGTGAAAGCTACCCGGCTACGTGTCTGTGAATTCTAGCGAATGGGTTATTTTTAAACTTTACTCTGCCTTATTGATGTTAAACACTCCGTTCACGTTCCTCACCTTCCTAATTATTTGACATCTGCTGTAACACCTAACGATGTTGTGGCTTTCCATGGTTCAGAAGGAGTGAGATCTCAATTAAATCCCGGCAGCTTGCAACCTCCCGCCTCTAAAGTTAGAGCCAGTTGGTAGGCTCCGAAAATTCTGCAATGAGAAATTTACAGCTAAGTTCCCAGAGTTTAGGACATACCTAGGTAGTTAAAAAACTACTAGGTTTTGCGACCTAGTGATTATAACATTTGTTTGCCCACTATTATATGAAAATGTATAATTAATGTACAAATACTGTTATTCATTTGGACGACTCATACTCTTACAAAATACATGCTACTGCTTGTACGCTTGGTCCCACGAATGTTAACTGCGATGAATTTGGATCTATTGGTGTAGAGAGGAATAAAAATGTGATCCAATCCTACGATACTCGGCTAAGGGCAGACACGTTAGTAGTGCAGCATATAGGGTGAGAATTTGCATTATTTATTTTTATCTACAGTCTGACTAGTTGACCACATAGCCAGCACATAATTGTTTCCATTGTCATCATCATCGTCATCGTCATCAACCATGTTATGACTTTCAATGCTGGTCAGGTTCTCCGACACACGTACGATACAAATGCATTACATTCAGTGATATATAGCCATGTTGTTGCTTCATGTTTACTAATGTTAGCTCCCCATTTTCTATTAGATGTTCGTCTCAAGATTTCGTCTCTTCGGCATCCACCAAAGAACTTCCCTGTTCCTTTTACCATCCATTCCACTGTCTACATGTCCCACCAAATTCCATTTACTTTTTAATGCAGTTGTAATGAAGTCTTCCGGATTCATTTGTTTGCGTTCCTTTCTTTCCTGCTAACTCCCAAATTGCATCTTGTACGGTGGGAAACTTTTCTGCGCACTCCGTTCTTGGTGTGCTGAATGACTTCAGGCGAGTTTGTATTATATTTAAGACATGCTTTTAATGTATTAGGGCAAAAACTGTAAAGTAAAGTACGTAAACGTGTTTATTTTGTCTATAGTATTTCACCGATCGAAAGCAGAGGAGACCAGCGCCGCAAGCTTCGTTTCTAACGGGTCTGAATAGCGCCGGTCATGGAAAACGCAGCAGCCGACGACCAGTCCTTCGGAGATGATTATTCCGATGGACTCTTCTCCGTAGCAAATACTTTATTATTGTAAATTGTTAAATATAAAATAAATGTACTGTGTTTAATGGATGGAATGGTTTGAGGTTTATTAGATCAGTTATGTTCATCTGCCGAACCGATAAATATTTATCTACCGACTGTTAACTGGTTTGAAAGTCATACATTTACTTACGGGAGCCGGTTCTTATATACTGCGTGTCATTACCTGTAATTCATAAGAATTTATAAGGCCAGTGAAAGAGGTAACTGTTTAAATACACATACAGCGTTACCTCTACAGGCGACTCTGTAACGTGTAGCAAAATTTGTGTAAATCATAATTCAGTAGAAACACATCGACTGCAATGTGATCTGATCTATGGGACATCTATGAACTATCGCAAGCAATAGAAGCGCTGCGCCTTTCCATAGATCTAAAAACAAACAAAAACACAATATGATGAAACCAATTTTTTAAAGACTATATTTTCTTCTCCAATTATCTTCATTCTACAGGAGCTCAAGAATAACCTGTGATGATGGGTGAAGGGAACAAATAACAAACATAGCTGGAGCCACCAGTCCGGACCAACGTAGTGAACACGACGACAAGCGTTTGTTCCTACTCCCAGTGCTTTCGCCCCGCTACCACCATGCCGCAGGGCCTTGGGGAAAACTAGATGGCAACACCACGCTCTTTCCTTCACTTGCTGAGCAATACTCTGTTTTCGGATTTTATTCACATTAAAATGCAACTTGACACCACAGTATGTATGTTTCTTTCTCAAGTAGATTTCCAGAGACACGACTAACAGTAGTGGCTGTAAATGTTTCACACAAAGTAGTACTAATATGCGTGAACAGTGGGAATCATTCTCTTTTAGTAGTTGAAGTACTTCCACCCAAAAACGACTTTCATTTTTTAAAAAACTTTTCGTAATATCCAGTGTAGAGTAAATTAAACATAATGAATTTGGTTTGCTAAGGGAAGTAAGAAAGGTTAGAAATTCGCCAGTTAGTGTCGATGTTTTGATAAACGTGGATGGATTAACACATGCATTGCTGATTTGTTTAAAGACCTATGCCGGGAATAGCATGAGTGGTGCAAAGTCTGGAAAACGCCTGTTTTGCTCAATTAATAAATTCATGGAGAGCGTTTCCCATTGCTTTTGAGACAAATCCTCTCTATAGATTATGAAAACCAAAATACCAATGTAAGCTTCGTCACATTAATGATTTGGCGGAGACCACACAATATAACGCTAATATCCTCTAAATAAATCAGAACGATCCCTATAGAGAACTGGGCACTATTTGGCCTTATTACGGCTTCTCATTGCGCGAAACTGTCTGCTTTCTCTGTCCTGCGTTAATTATTTGGCCTTGTATATACCGGGAGTCACAGTGCATTGTAAAGTGAAGGGCATTTAGTACGTCGCTTGTCTCTCACTTCCGCATTCCACCCGATTAAGAGAAGTGTAGAAGAATGGTTGCATTACACCATAAACTTTTATGTCTGTCTACAGCATTTATTAATTACATTTGGCCACCCATGATTCACGTAAAGCATCTGACCAGATAAGACTAGATAAAACCGTTTGTCAAAAACTTAGAAGTGCCTCTGTCAGATAATTCGTATTCCATTCACACGAAACTAAAACACCGATACAGGAATGCACAAACACACTGATTTCAATTTACACAGAAATTAACTCCAATGAAACAGCTTTGACCACTGTTGCACCAAGTAAGTAGACCATCGACGAGTGTAAGGATATAACTGTTGCTAGAACAAATTCAGCACAAATAGAAATAGCAAAATAAGATACTGCGGCAAGTGAAGATACATGATCCAGTGATATTAATGTGATCAAGACCAATGTTCGATGTCAAAGTGCGATAATCACTCGCAGACGGCAGGTATCAGCACTAGCAGATGAGGGTATATAAAGTGTGCCCAGGAAACTCGCAAAACAGTGCAGAGATTTAGCTGGCGTCCAAAAGGGCAGGATTATTCACTTTCAGGTCAAGAGCGGAAGCACTTCCAAAACGTATGTTAGCTACTCGCGTGCCGCTGTCGTTAAAGTAAACTGTGCATGGCAAAATGGCGCTATCCAATTGAGGAGCCGAGCCAGCTCTGGTGTACCCACGAGTCATAGATGACATGGGTGAACGACGGCTGCAGAGATATATACAGGCGAGTAGACATCCGATTGTTGAATAACCGATCGCCCAGATGAACCAAGCAGCTACCAACAGTGTCTCGTCAAAGACCGTTCAGCAACCATGCTACGTATGGACCTCTGTAGCAAGTGCCTATTTAAGCACCCATGCTGACTACTGTTCATCGACGACGAAGGCAGGAATTTTCATCTCAGTACCGCAGGCCTTTTCTGATGAATCACATTTTAGCTCCATCGAACAAAATGCACACACCTTGCAACAATCGTGGGAAGCGTCCAATCCGGAGGGGGAGCGCTTGAAGTTCCTCCGCTATTAAATATGATCGTTGGCTATTGTAAGACATTTGTACTTTCTGGCTCTTTCTTGATATATGCCACTGACCTCTGCCACCATCCACTGACGAACAGTTTTATTGAACTTAGGATTGTTAAACCTGAGATGGTCCTGCTAGCACATTTTGTACTATACTGAAGAAAACAGGTACGTAGTACACTAGGCGCAGTCTAGGAGATTTCAGCAGATATCAATAACGCATGTCAGACAACAAACAAAAAAGGCGATAATTCAACTAACAGCAAAACATTATAAGGTTGGCGATTTACGGAAAGTAGTTGCCGTAGAGAAGCATTCCACCAGAGCTGACCGTGGAGAGCGAGTTCGAAAATTTTCTCGCTAGCTGCTTGACCATACCTCATAAGTACTCGTATATTGAGGAAACGATAAAGAGGACTGCAGCCAGACGGGTGTAGGGAGGCAGACAAACAGCTAGCAGTACAAAAATATCTTTATAATGTTCCCCATCATGGGTTCAACACAGCCAATATAGCACTGTGGCTGAGGTATGCGGCGGCTTTCTGTGTGTGTCATCCTGCAATGCTGACAGAGCCTGGCGCCGTACAAGCGGTGAAGTGTCAAGTATCTGCCTCTACCAGCGATGACTCCAGACCTAGTGGCTAGGTGGATTCGTAGGTGGACCTTCGGTTCCTTTTGCCGTCTAACATCTGCCTCTTTCCTGGTCCCCTAGCTCTGATACTACCGTTACCGTTACCCTTTTCTCAGCCTCTACTGCCACTGCCGTGTCACTGGCGAATTTCTGCCGCATATTTCCCATCTGTCCATATCTGTAACGCCTTACATTGCCTTAAAATACTATTCGTCTATCTTCCATTGACACCTCAATTTATGCATTCTGCTGCCAATGGGATGGCTGAAAATCTACGAGTCTGAACCCCTGTCCATACCCTCCTAGACAATTCCGAAGGCAACCCTCTTAAAAATGCACCTGGTGCCTTCCACTCAGCCTCCCGTAATATTACTTCATTCATCATAGGGTTCTGCTCTAACTCGTGCGTACAACGATTAATATTTCTTATTATACGTATATCAAAAAAAGTTTTGCGTCACCTCGGTTCAGAGAGTTCCCGAACCGGTACAGAAAATTGGAATAGAGACACCATTTCGACCTATTTTATTACTCATGAAAACCACACACTGCATGTTGTACCATCATATAGTTAGACTCACAGGTGGTGGTCCAGATTGCTGTACACATCACTACCTCTAATACTCAGTAGCACGTCCTCTTACATTGATACATGTCTGTATTCGGCGTGGCATGCTATCCACAAGTTCATCAAGGCACTGTTGGTCCAGATTGTCCCACTCCTCAACTGCGACTCGGCATAGTTCCCTCAGAGTGGTTGGTGGGTCACGTCGTCCATAAACAGCCCTTTTCAATCTACCCAGGCATGTTCTACAGGGTTCATGTCTGGAGAATATGTTGACCACTGTAGTCGAGCGATATCGTTATCATGAAGGAAGTCATTCACAAGATGAGCAGGATGGGGGCGCCAATTGTCGTACATGAAAACGAATGCCTCGCCAATATACTGCTGATATGGTTGCACTATCGGTCGGAAGATGGCATTTACGTATCGCAAGCCCGTTATGGCGCCTCCCATGACCACCAGCGGAGTACGTCGGCCCCATATAATGCTACCCCAATACAGCTGGGAATCTCCACCTTGCTGCACTCACTGGACAATGTGTCCAAGGCGTTCATCTTGTCGAGCGGGGTGGCGCAGTGGTTAGACACTGGACTCGCATTCGGAAGGACGACGGTTCAATCCCGCGTCCGGCCATCCTGATTTAGGTTTTCCGTGATTTCCCTAAATCACTCCAGGCAAATGCCGGGATGGTTCCTCTGAAAGGGCACGGCCGACTTCCTTCCCCATCCTTCCCTAATCCGATGAGACCGATGACCACGCTGTCTGGTCTCCTTCCCCAAAGCCAACCAACCGTTCATCTTGACCGGGTTGTCTCCAAACACGTCTCCGACGATTGTCTGGTTGAAGGCATATGCGACACTCATCGCCGAAGAGAATATGATGCCAATCGTGAGCAGTCCATTCGACATGTTGTTGGGCCAATCTGTAACGCGCTGCATGGTGTCGTGGTTGCAAAGATGGATCTCGCCATGGCCGTATGCAGTGAAGTTGCGCATCATGCAGGCTATTGCGCTTAGTTTCAGTCGTAAAACGACTCCTGTGGCTGCACGAGAAGCATTATTCAACATGGTGGCGTTGCTGTCAGAATTTCTCCGAGCCATAATCCGTAGGTAGCGGTCACCCACTGCAGTAGTAGCCCTTGAGCGAGGCATGTCATCGATAGTTCCTGTCTCTCTGTATCTCCTCCATGTCCGAACAACATCGCTTTGGTTCTCTCCCAGACGGCTGGACACTTCCCTAGTTGAGAGCCCTTCCTGCCACAAAGTAACAATGCGGACGCGATCGACCGTCTACGGACAACACGAGCCGTGTACCTCCTTCCTGGTAGAATGACTGGAACTGATCGGCTGTCGGTCGCCCTCCGCGTGATAGTCGCTGCTCATGCATGGTTGTTAACATCTTTGAGTGGGTTTACTGACATCTCTGAACAGTCAAAGGGACAGTGTCTGTGATACACTATCCACAGTCAACGTCTATCTTCAGAAGTTCTGGGAACCGGGGTGACGCAAAACTTTTTTTGATGTACAGGGTGTTACAAAAAGGTACGGCCGAACTTTCAGGAAACATTCCTCACACACAAATAAAGAAAAGATGTTATGTGGACATGTGCCCGGAAACGCTTAATTTCCATGTTAGAGCTCATTTTAGTTTCGTCAGTATGTACTGTACTTCCTCGATTCACCGCCAGTTGGCCCAATTGAAGGAAGGTAATGTTGACTTCGGTGCTTGTGTTGACATGCGACTCATTGCTCTACAGTACTAGCATCAAGCCCTTCAGTACGTAGCATCAACAGGTTAGTGTTCATCACGAACGTGCTTTTGCAGTCAGTGCAGTGTTTACAAATGCGGAGTTGGCAGATGCCCATTATGGATTAGCACGGGGAAACAGCCGTGGCGCGGAACGTTTGTATCGAGACAGATTTCCAGAACGAAGGTGTCCCGACTGGAATACGTTCGAAGCAATTGATCGGCGTCTTAGGGAGCACGGAACATTCCAGCCTATGACTCGCGACTGGCGAAGACCTAAAACGACGAGGACACCTGCAATGGACGAGGCAATTCTTCGTGCAGTTGACGATAACCCTAATGTCAACGTCAGAGAACTTGCTGCTGTACTAGGTAACGTTGACCACGTCACTGTATGGAGAGAACCAGTTGTTTCCGTACCATGTACAGCGTGTGCAGGCATTATCAGCAGCTGATTAGCCTCCACGGGTACACTTCTGCGAATGGTTCATCCAAAAATATGTCAATCCTCATTTCAGTGCAAATGTTCTCTTTACAGATGAGGCTGCATTCCAACGTGATCAAATTGTGAATTTTCACAATCAACATGTGTGGGCTGACGAGAATCCGCACGCCATTGTACAACCGCGTCATCAACACAGATTTTCTGTGAACGTTTGGGCAGGCATTGTTGGTGATGTCTTGATTGGGCCCCATGTTCTTCCACCTACGCTCAATGGAGCACGTTATCATGATTTCATACGGGATACTCTACCTGTGCTGCTAGAACATGTGCCTTTACAAGTACGACACAACATGTGGTTCATGCACGATGGAGCTCCTGCACATTTCAGTCGAAGTGTTCGTACGTTTCTCAACAACAGATTCGGTGACCGATGGATTGGTAGAGGCGGACCAATTCCATGGCCTCCACGCTCTCCTGACCTCAACCCTCTTGACTTTCATTTATGGGGGCATTTGAAAGCTCTTGTCTACGCAGCCCCGGTACCAAATGTAGAGACTCTTCGTGCTCGTATTATCGACGGCTGTGATACAATACGCCATTCTCCAGGGCTGCATCAGCGCATAAGGGATTCCATGCGACGGAGGGTGGATGCATGTGTCCTCGCTAAGGGAGGAAATTTTGAACATTTCCTGTAACAAAGTGTTTGAAGTCACGATGGTACGTTCTGTTGCTGTGTGTTTCCATTCCATGATTAATGCGGTTTGAAGAGAAGTAATAAAATGAGATCTAACATGGAAAGTAAGCGTTTCCGGACACATGTTCACATATTTTCTTTCTTTGTGTGTGAGGAGTGTTTCCTGAAAGTTTGGCCGTACCAGTTGAAACGCGTATGTATTTAGTACAGCGATGGCGAGACATTGCAAAATCTTTAACCAGAGTCTGCGCTTGACCGCGCGAGAGTTCAGTTGCGAGGCAGTTGCGGTTCTGTTGCGAGTTAGAGTTCGAGGGAAGTAGCGCATGCGAGATGACTTAGTCTGTGGTAGTAGCGCGCGAGAGATAGTCGCAGTTGTGTGTGAGGGGTCGGCGGGCGTCGATATGGCACTCTGGTCAAGATTGAGGACGAGGTATGTTTTTAAATAAGGTAATGAAGCAGCATTGCGCACATTTGATAATGTAATGTAAATTAACTGTAACTAATTTGTTCAAGAATTGCCCCAGTAATAATTTTGTTTTTAAACCAACCATTTTTAACAAAGAATCCTTTTTTTGAAAAAAATATTTGCCTTACATTTCCATAAAGAAAAGTTCCCTTTAACTTGAAAAAAAAATATTTTGCGATGCATTTCCTCCAAGCTATGGCGAAAAATTAGGGCAGATGCAGTTTTACTGAGGTAAGAATTTGAGTTTAATTAGTGAACAGGGCCTAAGATCGACATTTCGGTCTATTTGCGTTTTCATTATCATTGAACTGTGTTACATTTTTTGTGGGCAGCTTATACTTGGGTCAGATTGCTAATTTTTATTTAATTGTCATTAACATTAAATTTATTTGCTGGGAGGTTACATTAGGTTGTATTGTCGTTAACATTTAAATTTTTGACTTTTTCAAATATTTGCGGGGAGGTTACACTTACCTCTATGTCTATTTTCATTTAAAATATTATCATACAACTGTGGGGAGGTTACACTGTTTGTAACACCCTGTATGTATAAGGAAATTTTTCTTCGTATGCTTCGTCTGCTTCTTCCTTATAACGCCCAGTTGTTCCCTGAGGTGCTTAGTACTGAGTTCCTTTGTATATCTTTGAACTAGATCTTTATCTAACATCATCAAATATTTCAGCTACTTTGAAAGTCTCTGTACAACCCATATAAGGTTTTGCTTTCCCAGTTAACCTGAATTAAGCTGCCATCGAAAGTTCTGCGTCAGACCACACGTCTATCCTGCCAAATTGTTATGATTCTCCACGACCACTTGTACATCCTTAGTTGATAAACCAGACAGAGGGGCAACTAAATTTGCACTTGAGAAATCCGTATTTTACTCTCACAATAGCACGTCTAATAGATTGCGTAACTGGGCTACTGCCAACTACACTAACTTTTTCGATAATATCCGAACTGCATCTGGTTCTAATACTCCTTGCGGCCCTGACTTTTCCAAAGATTTGCCCTTCTCGAGACCCATCTTGAAATACAAACAACTACAAGATACACAAAATGAAATACATTAATTTAACTCCTATGTTTAATCACGAACGATTTTTTTCTCGTCACTGTCTAGCCATATGCCCGTAATGTCCACATGTGGCACACACTATTGCACTGATTCTGAACTTGGTGCTCAGTGACCTTCCAAGTTACACAGCATACACCTGACAGATACTAGATAATCTTGATCTCCATTACCTCTTAGAGCAACAAATCTACTGCCTCCTTTCTTTTAGCAGAGTTCTCCTTACAAGGAGCACAGTAGTCAAGTTTCTTGTCCAAGACCAAGTCACTTTGAGAACAATGATTAAAATTATTGACTCATTATGGTGACCGTAGACTGTAGGTGCAGACGCTGGGTAGAAAACGTGACATCAGTACTCTGATACTAATTAAGTAGTTTGGAGTCAGAAGGGGATGCCACGCAGCGACAGACAAAAAGGCCAGCAGTACCACAATGTATTTATTACGACTCGAAGCCGTGGTTCAACGCAGCCAACAGAAGCGAGGCAGAGGCCTCCAGTGGCTTCCTGTGTGTGTATCATCCAGCAACAATGACAAAGCGCGGCATTGGCTGAGCGGTGGTGAATATTGCAGCTGCCTCCATTAGGCCGGTATTACACTATTAAAGTTCTTTGTCCAATATCTTTGTCCAATACCTTTGTCAAAGATATTTGATAGTGTAATAGGGACTTTGTCAAATGTCGTCCAATATTTGATCAAATCTAGGACCTCGCTGTATATTTGATCAAAGAAATCGCTTGTCTTCTGTTCACTGCAGTGTGACATGTTACCACATGAAGCGCTAGCATCGCTGCAGCGTTCTGTCGTTTGTAGTGTTTTTATAACAATTGCCGGTAAATACAATTGGTGTGTGCCGACAACTACAAAATTAATAGAGATGTCTGAAGCTGATGAGGCGCTTTACAACGTGAGGCACCCTGAATTCAAAAATAGATTAAGAGGATTGGAGACCTGACCTGACCTGACCTAACCTAACATAACATAACCCTCTCCTGTAGCAAGGAATCGGAGTGTTACAGTGAGCCTGTCTTCTGAAGATGTAGCAGTAATGAAGTGAATATTGTGCTTTGTGATATGAGGATACACTTCATTGAGCACATACAGAGATGTATGCTCATCCATTCTTAAGTAATTGATGCACGACTTGACGTCTTCCACTGTAGGCTCACGTAACAAGTTATGTTGAATGCTTTTATCGTGTCGTCGTAAAACCCACAGCTTCACCCAGATTAGATTAGTTTTTCGTTCCATAGATCCGTGCTGAGGAGATCTTCGTGGATGTGGAACATGTCGATTTTTTTAAGCTGAAATAACAATACTGATAGTATAAATAAATACAATACATCATTTGTTTCTATTAAATATTTCGCCAATGGAGTAGGAGTTGGCCACTAGTAAGTCTTTCAGGCTCCTTTTAAACTGATCTTTATTTCTAACTAAATTTTTTATGTTTGCTGACAAATTATTGAAGATGAGTGTTCCTTTTTGAACTAAAGTAAGTGCTTTTAAGTCCTTGTGCAGATCCTTTTTGTTCCTGGTATTGTATATATGAACTGAATTGTTTGCTGGAAAAAGAGATACATTATTTAGGACAAATTTCATTAAGGAGTAAATATACTGAGAGGCAGTAAGTAGTATACCGTTCTTTGAAGAGGTTTCTGCAGGACGTCCGTGAATTTACTCGACAAATAATACGTGTTACACACTTTTGGACTCTGAAAGCTTTTGTTTGACTTCAAGACTTACCCCAAAATATTATCCCATATGACATTACGGAATGAAAGTAAGCAAAGTATGCAAGCTTTTTCATTTTATGTTGCCTATGTCTGCTAACACTCGAATTGCAAATACAGATTTGTTTAGGCGTATCTGCAGTTCTGTGGTGTGCTCCTCCCAACTGAATTTATTATCAAGTTGTAATCCCAGGAATTTAAGACTATCAACCTCGTATGTATGGTTCCTTTTTTTCCCCCACTTCTTTTCCGCATGTGCACACAATGCAATTGCGGTACGTGCAACTGCTGCGGTTAATAACAAGTTGTTGTCAGCCATCTTGAAGTTTGACGAAAAATGTGATGACAGTGTAATACCCCTTCTAGCGCTACGTCAAAGATCTTTGTCAAATATAATTGACGAAATGTTTGATCACACCTTTGATCAAATCTTTGACAAAGAAATTTGATAGTGTAATACCGGCCTTAGCGATAACTCACGTCGTGGTAGCTAGCTCAGGTCACGACTGCTGGGCGACGCAGTTCGGCTCAGCACTGTCTAGCGCAGCGAGCAGGTGACATAATGGTCATGACCCACTGCTCCATGCTGATGGCCAGCAAACTACCTCCCAGAGCCTGTGCCGGCCAGATGTGGTGGTGGCACCAGCTCCCATTATTTCAGAGCATACTGCTCTGACACAGAGTCGAACTGTGATCCACGAACAGCATTCCAGATGACGCCCCGAGAACCTCAGCCCCTGGTTCTAGAGCTGCGACTCCAACTCGAGTGATATTTGTACATAATGGCTAGGTATTTATATGCTTTGGTCTGCGATTGCTCGGGCTTTGCTATGCCTCACATCATATATGCTAAATACTTCGCCGCTTATGTATTGCTGTGTCAGCTGCTGTGTCAACTGTTTTTACACCTCGCCAGGCCTGCTGGCCTCGCTACTTTGCGATGTCTTTGTTGTATTTTGTGAGGCTTCACATACGTGATTGCCCAAAGCTGCTGCTACTACAATCTACTTCCTAGTCTGCGTATTTCTCACCAAATGTAGTCGTTGTGCTACATAAGGAAGCCAAGGACAAATTTGGAAATTAAAGGTAAGGGGGCAGAAATAAAAAATTATAGGTCTGACGATAAGATTGTAACCCAGTCACGGAAGGCAAAGAACTTGGGTGAACATACGTCATGTGTGCAAAAGAGAAGAGTTAGAGAGAAGTGGATATGTACGTGCGCATGACAAACCAATTTCCTCAAAAATATTACTGTCTTTCATACGTCCTCTGTGTTACCACCGTCCACCGCCCTGAGTGGAATGCATAAGTTCTAACAAATGTTCACTAACCTACAGTCTTCTGTAATTTTTGTCAACTGCACAGAAAACAGCACTTAGGTTGTGAAATTCGTAATCTTGGGGCTGTAAGAAACTATTAAAGAGGTACTGTTATTTTAGAAATAATTAAATTTCCCATCAGTTTGTTCATACGGGATGCCTCTCGCTTTTTATTAGCAGAACACGAAACCTGCACAATTACATTCCACTTTGGAGTCACAAATGATTCCTATTTTCCAACAAATTATTGACTGCATATTTCCATAATTAGTATCACATTGTTCTCAACTACATGTGCAAATAACCACACATTGCTAATTAAGTCTTAACTGGCACTGACCGCGGCAGACAACATGTCTGCCCTCTGAGCTTCCGAACTAGCCCTGATCTTACAGCCGAACCATTTCCCCCGCCATCCAAGTTAGGTGCGATCCTAAGATCACCAAAGTGCTCCGTCTGAATTCTCGTTATGCAATTATTTATTATTCTGCTGGTTACTAATACTTGTGAAATTATGGAATGATAACATGCTATTGCTAGATGCTTTATATATGAAATATGAATAAATACGCTGTTTAGTTTAATATTAATAATAGAAGATTGTCATTTTGGCGCGCAACTTTCTAATGCAGCAACCAATCGCGGAGCAGGACCACAATTTAGGCACTCTTTCTCACGATATCCGTACTGGACAAACCATGTCATCGGTACCTCACACCACATTACGGCATCTTGCCATAGCTGCCTTCTCAAGTGCTGTAAGAAGAGCTTGTTGTCCCGGAAAATGATGGCTGCAAAAGCAGAAATATTACAAGCAGCTGAAAGGATTGCACATTGTCTTGAAAAGACATTAGAAACTGAACAGAACAAAGGTAAAAGAAAGGTAAAGGAACATAGCCTGATCCCGTTAGGTGAGCCTGAGGAAATTGTATTAGGAATTCTGTCATTAAATGTGCTACATGGGTTTTGCTATTTGGGCAGCAAGATAAGTAATACCGTAGTAGAGGGTATATGAAGTGCAGACTAGCGACAAAAAAAACCTTCTGAAAAAGGGAAATTCTTAATGTCGAATACAATTTTATGTATTAGGAAGTACTTTCCGAAGGCATTTGTGTGGATTGTAACCGTATGCGAGTGTGATATGTCGACCTGACAGACAAAAAGAGAATAGAAGACGTTGAAAAGCGGTACTGCAGGAAATACAGAATATTAGAGAGATAGATCGGATAACTAATGATGAGGCACGGATGTGAATTTGGGAGGAAAGAAATTTGTTGGGGCTCAAATGGCTCTGAGCACTATGGGACTTAACATCTTAGGTCATCAGTCCCCTAGAACTTACAACTACTTAAACCTTACTAACCTAAGGACATCACACAACACCCAGCCATCACGAGGCAGAGAAAATCCCTGACCCCGCCGGGAATCGAACCCGGGAACCCGGGCGTGGGAAGCGAGAACGCTACCGCACGACCACGAGATGCGGGCAAAGAAATTTGTGGCACTGTCTGACTAAAGGAGGGGATCGGTTCACGGGACACGCTGAGACAAGGTGGTTTGCAGGCTGTAGGAGTAAATCGAAGATTCGTCAGTTTGGTAATGGAGGGAAGTATACGGGGTTCAAATTATATGTTAAGACCAAGAATTGAATAAAGTGAGCAGATTAATTGGGAGATAGGCTGCAGCACCTAAACATAGATAAAGAGACTTGCACGTACTAGACTAGCAAGTAGACCTATTAGTCAACCGCAGTATTATTGCACCTGGGAGCGAGGGTGCTTCGGCGGGCTTATCGTGAGCTTTTATAATAATATTTAGCAAGAATACGCTAAACCACTTGACAGCCATGTTGAAATAATTCACAACGCAAAGTGTTTTTCTTATTCACCTCTGTACTTGTTTGCCGCAACGTCACCGCGTGTTTCCGATAGCGGCCACAGGTGGCCAAATGCAGTAATGTCATTGTCTGGTAGTACATGAAAGACCACAACAACGAGAGTCATCAGATGCTCTTCCGCTTTGTGCAGCTGACCGTGATATAATCTTGTGGAGTGCAATGTTGTGCGTGGGTGTTATGTATATTAAGAAGGGAGAGCCTGGAAATATCCTTCTACCCTCGGAAAGCAACAAATAAAACGCGAATAAGCGTAGTCGGTTCCTGTGGGTCAGTCAAGTGACTGTTGCAGATTGTTCCTGTGTTTGGATTCGAAAATTGGAAATTTGTGGGAAGTTCTCATGGGACAAACTGCTGAGGTCATCGGTGCTTAGGCCTACACACTGCTTAATCTAACTTAAACTAACATACGCTAAGAACGACATACACAGCAGTGCCCGAGGGAGGACTCAAACCACCGTCGGGGGCAGCCGCACGGGGCAAGGCTCCCTACACCGCGCGGCTACCCCACGCGGCTTGGACTCGATCCCGGATGTTAACCACTCGGAAGAACAAAGTGAGGCCCACCCAGCTTCATGAAGGTAATCGAAGGATGCACGAAGCAGCAGAGACAACTTTTACGTGAAATCAGCAGTAATGACCGGTAGATCAGCGTGCTGACAAAATGCTGTTGTCCAGTGATAAATGACTCAGTGACTTGAGTAGCCATTGGCCGGAAGGAAATAGCCTGTGTTGTGCTAAAGTATGATGGATGGAAATTTTATAGTATCGGTTGGCACTTCGGTGCTAGGCAGAACAGTGATATGCTCTCAGAATTTACATACTCGGAGAGCAGCGTGGAATAAAATTTTGAGGGTGAAGTATTGCCGTTGTTGCAGGTAGCAACTTATACGGGGTGGACAGAAACAAACTGAAAAGCTTGCAAGGGTGTTGTGAGTGAGGCTGTGCTGAGATATAATAATTGTTGGAAAAAATTCGATACGTAGGGCCATCTTCGAGTTATTTAGCGATCAAGTTAGCCAATCAAGTTTTTGCGCGCTCACATTAAAGCACCTGGACGCACTATAGTGCGGTAATGCACATACATCTCCGGGTCGGTGAGTTAACAATTATTAAATGCCCATTACCAGATAAAACGTGCATCTTTAGGAAGTAATAAATTTAAGCTGAGTGAGTAAAACCTACATGAGTTCGTTTTGAGGAAACCAAACGAAGTACGCCATTGGCGATTACAGACTCTGTCACGCTGACTGAATTCTAGAACACAACGGCCTCACTAGCTAATGTTAATGCTAAATAATTTGGAAACCGCGCAACGTATCGAACTTGTTCTTAAAAGTTATTTCTCAGCACAATCTCTCCTGCAACGCCCTTACAAGCTTCTCAAACTGTGTCTGACTACCCACTACATAAAAGTGTCATAACAGAAGGTGTGTTAAATGGGGCACCCAGCATATCAACACTGCAAGGAAAGAAGCTATCACACAAAATCCATTTGACTACTATCAATATAAATAATATAATCTAGATATATCTAAAAGCTGTGGCAAGGTTCTGTTGCGAAATCACTGTGGACAACATAACTTGCAAGCAAGCGAAGTTCGTCATCCAACATTGACGAAGGACTACCCTAGACAGTAATAAAAATATAGCTGTGAAACATACTAAATTCGGGAAACTGCGTTGCACTTCCCTGACAGAAGCAAATGGATATAATGGTAAACCTAGATAGAGATACGTCTACTGCAACTGCTCTTTTTTTGGGGGAGGGCGGGGATGAATGTTTGTTACTTAAATGAAGAAATTTATGAAAGTATTAACAAATACTGAAGGACAGACTACACATGAAACAAAGTAGATGGAAGAAGAGCTAATTAAAGGTAGATTAATTAAATTATGCAACATCTATTGAGAACACTTGGAGGGGGGGGGGGGGGGGAGAGTGGATAGCAAACGACTGTTCGGAATAAAGTTAACCTATAAAACAGTTTTTTCTGGAAAATATAGAAAATTTCTTGAAGAGATGGATGGATGCACTGGGAACACCGGACAAGCTTAAAGCGTAAGCGGTGAAGAGTGGATGGAAAGAAAGGAATCTATCATTCCTCCTCCTCCTCTTCATACCTCAGTATCTAATTTTTCCGTTGCCAATCGATACAGATATTTCGAAAATAAAATTAAAGGCTATATAGATAAGAAACATTTCGGGTACTGTGCGTGTTGCGGTGTGAAGATACATAATGCACACGAAATGAAGCTGCAGCGTTTGTCTGTTACTGTATATCGTGCCTCATGCTCGCTTTTAACGAACACCAATAAGCCGTCGGATTAGCCGATTTCGGTGATTGAAAACATTGATGAAGTAGACGTACTGAACGCCCGGATTATCGAAACAGGATACATTCACCGCAAAAAGTGTTAAGCCCTCGAAAGGACCCGTTTTCCGTGTCTATGTCCGCACAAAATCTGTTGGTACACAAACAATTACACTTTACAACAGGAGATGGAATTTTTTTAGGATATTATCTCGTAAAACTACGTTCATTTTTGATTATTATTAGGGTACCTGCAAAGCCTGAGACATTTTTTTATGCGTGTACTCGTGCAGTGTACTTGCGCGATGGCTTGTATGGAATATCGATGTCTAAGAGTGGGCAGTGATTAGACACAGTGAGGAAGTGAACAAAATCACACTCGCGATTATTAACTATTACGATTGTGAGAAAGCATTTATCTTAATTTAGTAGAGGGTGTAAGAAACGGAAATTTGTAGAAATGTTGAGTTAAAAGAGTAATTGAAGGAAAGTTTTATACTGAATTTATGACCTAGAGAGATTAGTGAATTTGTACTATCGTCTCCTTGTATCAGGACGGTTTACACGTTTTGTAAGATACGTCTGTTCTATAACAATTAGATAGACGCAGAGGTAAAGTAATCTGAAAATGGAGTGCGTCTTTCTACGATGGCTATATCTCATTTCCTACTTACGTTATGTGTATTACATTCTACCTTATTTACAAGGAAGTAGCTCAAATAATCCTAGCGTGGTTACCAGTAAAACTCTCAGTCAGGTGTTAAAATAAGAAAGGGCATGAAATGTTAGTGTCCTAGCCGGCCCAAGTGGCCGTGCGGTTAAAGGCGCTGCAGTCTGGAACCGCAAGAGCACTACGGTCGCAGGTTCGAATCCTGCCTCGGGCATGGATGTTTGTGATGTCCTTAGGTTAGTTAGGTTTAACTAGTTCTAAGTTCTAGGGGACTAATGACCTCAGCAGTTGAGTCCCATAGTGATCAGAGTCATTTGAACCATTTGTTAGTGTCTACCAGATCTAATAGCCTAGTTACTAGCTGACCAGGTTGTCAGTGGGAGCCAAATGAATGTTTTAAGTTAAAAGTTTAAAACAATTTACCGTACTGCAATCCTATAGGATCCTGGCACTGATAACGAAGTTATATCTAATATCTCAGTCATGGCAGGCTTGTCGCAGCTAAATTATAATTCCGTCTTGCTGTCACGATATCAGCATGAATGCCGTCCTTTCACTTGTCCGCATAAGTGCCTCGCTACTCGTTGGCCGGGTTGGTCATTGGGGTGAAAGAATTCGTAGTTTGTAGCTCTGCGAGCACTTTAAATACCGATAAAGTAGACTCCGTTTATAACTACTTTGTGATAGACGTTTCACAAAGAAAAAGAAGGTCGAGCAGGTGGAGCGGAAGCCAGTCACTCGCAGTTCCTTCTCGAGCGCTACCTGCTTCTTGTGTTGCCTCTTTTATAGATACGTGCAGCACCTTGTGATACATGGCTAGCTGCATGTCGGCATCACTGTCCCACCCACCCACTGCTGTCTTTCAACCAAAACGTAATTTTAATAAGAGTTGACTCACAAGACTAGTCCTGACATCCTGCTCTTGCGGCTGTATGCTTTAATTACTATGTTAGGAATTTAATAAAACGACAGTCAGGGAAAGAGAGCGGTTAGGCACAAAATACCATAGCCGTTGATCAAAGCACACGAAATACGCTGACCTCAGGCATATTCCTTGTCTTGCGCATCATATACAAGATGTCTATCACTCTTGCTTGAAACCGAAATTTTCGTGAGCCACATACTTAACATGATACAACTATC
Source organism: Schistocerca serialis cubense (assembly GCF_023864345.2). Classification (NCBI taxonomy): domain Eukaryota; kingdom Metazoa; phylum Arthropoda; class Insecta; order Orthoptera; family Acrididae; genus Schistocerca; species Schistocerca serialis. The sequence continues at coordinate 264,577,934 of NC_064639.1, forward strand.
TACACATTACCCAGATTTTTACTAAACACAACCGACGGAAAAATCTCTCAATTTAAAAAGTATAAAATGAAAAATAATATTAAATCGAAAAAAAGTTAATGAAAACTTCTAAATTAAACTACTGTTAACCTGAAAATTCTAGCACTGAACAAAGAATCAGAACTTAATACTTTATCACGCGACCAATTGGCCATCTGTGTGAGCTAAAAGTAAAGTAAACATCAAGAATCGCGCATGTGCCAACCCAACAGCCAGAAGCACATACTGATCTTAATGTAGCAGCATTCTGACCTCCTGCCACCATTCTAGACAACTTCGTAATCAAAATAGTATTTTTTCATGTAGTCAAAAATCGCTACGTACACGACGTGTTACTTTCATGTAGCTTCCCATAAAATCTCAATCTGCATCTAGTGAGCTTTCTTATGCGTCACATTCTCTGTGGAGGTCGCAAGTCATTGTGCAACGCGCGCCAATGCTTAAGCCCGCTCTCTCCGCGTTACATACACTTCTACACGACAAGTTATGGCACTCTGTCTCAATTTTATAAATGAATAAAAGGGTAATAATTGTTGTAGGGGAACACACCTCAGTAGATTTCATACTCTATTCTCTACGCTTTTGTTTATTGCTTTATGAGTACCCGGCACTGCCTAGGTATGTATTTTTTGCAATCTTCTATCAGTCCATTTCTTCCTTCCCTATCTTTCTGTCCGTCTCATCCTTCACGCCCTCTCTCTCACTGTCTATTTGCTCTTCCCCCTCTCTGTTCATCTCATCCCCTTTCCTCTCTTTGTTCATCTCCTCTTCTCTCTGTCTGTTTTCACCTTTTCCCTCTTTCTGCCATTTCCTCCTCCTCCTCTCTGTGTGCATCTCCTTCTACCTCATCTCTCATCTCCATCTCTTACTGCCTCTGTCTCTGTGCGTTTCTTCCTTTTTCCTTTCCCTATCCATCACTTTCTCTCCACTCTGTCCACTTTACCCTCGAGCTCTCTCTGTCGATCCAGTTCTACCCCCAACCTGTATCCGCCTCCTCCTTCCTCATAGAAGTCTGTCAACCTTGTTCCCCTCCACCCCCTCCCCACCCCACCTTCTCTCCCCACATTATGAGGCTAACCACACGTTCTTTCTTTCCAGACTGGCTATGCCTGCAATATTTCATTTGTATCTCTAGGGAATTTCATAGTGCAGTTTCATTTTGACACAGCTTAATGTTTATGACATCACATCTCCTAAATTACGTGATATAACTTTGGAGGTACATCAAGTGGTATATGTGGTTACAATCTGCGAAATGTGTTGTGAATAGATTTAGTAGCAAAGAAGTAATAAATTAAAACGTTATGTACGATGCGGCAGTTTTTCACCTCTCTCAGCATTAGACGTCGTATCTCTTGAGCTATGTGGGGTGATATGTTTTTGTGGTTAATTTCAGAGACATATGCGAATACTGATTACGAAGTCTATCGCGACGGAGTCCTTGCAAAAAAAGCTCTCGGTTTACTTGCCGCGTCAAATTTGGATAACATCCCAAGCTTTCGATGACTACCTCGGTCATCTTCGTCAAGGGTAAAACTGACTGTCGTGGACCGACGAGGCTTCCGCTTTTATAAGCAGTAGACGGCTTCTCATTGGCTGGACGCCATCACGGTGAAAACGGCGCGTACCAAGGTGGCTGCCTCTATATCCATAGATTTTCTTGGCGCGCTTTATCCAGCGTTGCTTGCAGCGCCATCCATCGCAACAGGCGAAGAACTGCGAGGAATGTAAGAAGTCTCCTTTTTTTTCTATATTGTTATTTTCAACACCTTGTACAAAGGTGGGTTGTCAGCAGCATAATACGCTGCTCTTCAGCCGAGAATGATACAATATAAAACATAATGGCGATACAGATGATACAAGGCAAATGGCGGGTAAAAAGCTGTAGACACTGAAAAACAATATACACGAAGCCGTTCACGCTGGACAAGAAAAAACACTAAAACCTACGGACACGGCGCACAAAACACGGACGACTGCAACGGCATAGGTGAACAGTGGTGGCGTGACAGCGAAAGAACACACACTAGACACTGATGGCGATGATCTCCGGCGCGTGAATGTCCACTGAGTGTGGACGAGTCCAGGGACCAGCCAAAAGAGGGGGAGCGAGGTTGGGAGAGGGAGAGGGGAGAGATGTCACAGGCAGGGGAGATAGGGGGGAGGGAGGAAGGGAGGAAGGGGGAGGGGAAGCCTGGGGGAAGAGGGGTTGAGGAAGGGGGGACGGGGGGAAAAGGAGTGAGAAGGGAGGGAGGGTGCCCAAGGGAAAAGACACAAAAAGTGGGAGGGGAGAATCGAAGTTGATAGGAGGGGTAGACGGAGGGGAGGAGGACATCATCAGGGAGGGGGAGCTGGCGGAAGCCACCTTGGGAGAGGGTAAGGAGGGTGGAAAGATGGAGGTGGGTGGGACATAGGAATACAGGTGCAGCAGCAGGTGGGGGTGGTAGAGGATGGGTGAGACAAGCAGGTGAGGAGGATCGAGTTTATGGGAAGTGTACAGGATCCATATCCTTTCAAGGAAAGGGAGGAGGTGGGGGAACGGAATGTCGTACAGGATCCGTGGGGGGGAGGGGAGACAGATGCAATAGGCGAGGCGGAGAGCATGGCGTTCAAGGATCTGAAGGGATTTATAAAATGTAAGGGGGGACAGAGATCCAGGACGGATGGGCATAACAAAACATAGGGCGGATGAGGGATTTATATGTGTGGAGTATGGTGGAGGGGTCCAGACCCCACGTATGGCTGGAAAGGAGCTTGAGGAGACGGAGTCAGGAGTGTGCCTTGGGTTGGATTGTCCGGTGATGGGGGGTCCAGGATAGGTGATGGTCAAGGGTGACGCCAAGGTACTTAAGGGTGGGGGGGAGGGCGATAGGACGGCCGTAGATTGTTAGATAGAAATCAGGGAGACGGAAGGAAGGGGTGGTTTTGCCTACAATGATCGCCTGGGTTTTAGAGGGATTGACCTTTAGCAACCACTGGTTGCACCAAGCGGTGAACCGGTCAACATGGGATTGGAGAAGGTGTTGGGAATGCTGCAGGGTGGGGGCAAGGGCAAGGAAGGCAGTGTCATCAGCAAACTGGAGAAGGTGGAAGGGGGGTCACGGCGGCGGCAAGTCCGCCGTTCACAAAAGGTTCAGAAGGGGGGAGAGGACGGAGCCTTGGTGCACACCAGCGGAGGGAAAAAAAGGTGTAGGAATAGAAGGATGGCCGAAAGCCACACTGGGTAATGGGAAGGAGGTGGTGCTGGCGGAGATGCTGGTGTACGCATTGGGTGAGCATTGATTCCAGGACCTTGCTGAAGACCGAGGTAAGGCTGATGGGACAGTAGGAGGAGACTGTGGACGGTGGTTTACCAGGTTTAAGGAACATCAGGACACAGGAGGTTTTCCACAAGTTGGGGTAGTAGCCAGTGGACAGGACTACATTTAGAGCCTGGCCAGGGTGGAGAGGAAAGTGACAGGAGCTTCACGAAGGTGGCGGTAGGTGACACGATCGTGACCAGGAGCGGTGTTGCGTTTTGTGCGGAGTGTAGCAATGAGATCCTGTGCAGTGATAGGGGCATTAAGTTCCGTGTGTTCAATGTCATCCAAGTACTGGAAACCAGGTTCAAGGTGAGGGACAGAGGTGTCAGTCCGATTGCGGACATCCAGGAACGGGGAGTAATCGATCTGGGGATCGTTGGGGATGGAAAAGATATCGGAAAGGTAGGAGGCAAAGTGATTGGCCTTACTGAGGGTGTCTGAGAAAGGGTGATCATCGTGGAGAAGAGGATAGTAGGGGGAGGGTTAGTTCCGGTACGGCGACGGAAGGCGGACCAGAACTTGGATGAGTCTATAGGTAGGGTAGCAGTTAAGCGGGTGCATGTCTGTCGCCAGTCCCGGCGTTTCTTAGCCACGAGCAAATTTCGGATGTGTTGCTGGAGTTGCCGGTGGCGTCGTAGTGTGTTCGGGTCATGCGTGTGGAGGAAAGCATGGTAGAGATGGCGGGATCCACAGAGGTGGAGGACGGCCTGTGGGGGTAAGGTAGGATGGTGGGGGTGGATGACGACAGTGGGGACATGGGCCTCCACGGCCTCAGACAAGACCTGCTGGAGAAGGGAGGTGGTATGGGTAACATCGTCAAGGTGGTGGTAGGTGAATCGGTGGCCTTCGACCTGGGTGGAGAGGGTATCCAGTCGGCACAGGAATAATCATGCACGTACTTCGGGGGAGAGTCATGACGAGGGTCAGGGCGGGGGCGACGACCGTCTGAAACGGTGAGGAGGACAGGGAGATGGTCGCTACCAATGGGCTCCAAGACATCCACCTCTATGCGGCCAAGGAGGTTAGGGGAGGAGAGGATGACATCAGGAGTGGAGTTGGGTTCGGGATGGGTGTGATGTGGAATGGGGACGAGGTCGCCTTGAAGGGAGGAGAGAAACCAATGCCACCGCGGTAATTGGGCGGCGGAACGACTATGGATGTTGAGGTCGGCGGCGATCATGTAGGAGGAGAAGGTACAGTCAATTTGGGAGAGGAAGTCGAAGGGAAGAGGGTCGTTAGGGTGACCATAGATGGTGACGCAGGTTACGGTAAGGTCAGGGAAGTAGAGACTAAGGATCATTTTTTTTGTGGGGTCGGGAAGGAGAGGTTGGAGCCGAACTGGGATCTGGCAGTGGTGACCAATGGCAACTCCGCCATGCGGAAGCGGGAGGGGATTATCGAAGCGGCGGAGGAGGTGGATGGTGTGGTGGGGTTGGAGGAAGGTTTCATTTAGGAGGAAGGTATCCACGTGGTGGGTGGCAAGGGTGTTCAGGAAGAGGTTCTTGATGGCGGGAAGGGAGCGGATGTTGTTGAAAAGGATACAGTGCTGTCGCACCATGTCAAGGATTTAGACGAGGGTGTCAAGACGGGAGAAGGTGAAATGGGGCCTGGTTGTGGGAGTAGGTGGCATACATTTTTAGTTGGAAGACGAGACGGGCGGCGAGGGATATCTATTGGAGGGTGTGGGGGCGCTGAAAGGGGTGAACATTTTGGAGGACGATGGTAAGGAATAAGAAGTCTTCCTCTGTGCTCTTTCTTTATCAATTGCGCGCTTCCATGCATTGCTGAGTGCATAACCGGAGTCTCTGTTGAAATTATTTTCACAGAGTCTAATTTCAACTGCTTCCCTGATGAAAGAGTCCCAATAGTTTGAAGCGTGAGCAAGTAATCTTGTTTCATCGAACAAAATCTTATCTTTATTTAACAAACTGTGCTCAGCCACCGTAGATTTTTCTAGATACCTGTTTTTGAGGTGACGCTGGTATTCCACACAGCGATCGGCAACAGTTCTTATAGACTGGCCCACATAATTTTTGCCACACTCGCAAGGAATGCTGTAAATTCCCGCCACTCTCAGGCCAGGATTATCTTTCACGGGTCGCAACATCTCCATAATCTTCCTGGGTGGCCGGAAACTGGTCTGATTCCGTGCCGGCTCAGGACTCTGCCAATCTTGCCGGTCGTTGCACCGCAGAATGGTAGCCGCGCAATGTGCTGGTCCTCTTCATCTGTTCGAACAGTGTCCTTCCTAGGTTTCTTCGACAGAGTAGATCTGATATCACGATCTGAACATTCATTTTTTCTGAATACCGTCGTCAGATGTTTAATCTCGGAGCCGAGATGATCCTTGTCCGAAATAGTCCTTGCTCTGTGTACCAAGGTATTCAGCGTAGCTCTCTTCTGAACTGGGTGGTGAAATCTACGGGCGTTTAGATATAAATCTGTATGCGTCGGTTTTCTGTACACAGGATGTCCGAGAGGTCCATTTGATTTTCGCTCCACCAGCACTTCTAAGAAGGGTAACTTCCCATCCTTCTCCACCTTCACTGTAGATCGTATGTTCTGATGTATACCATTCAAATGATCAAAAACTGCTGCAGTGCCTCATTGCCATGTAGCCAGATTAAAAATGTATCGTCAACATACCTGAAGTAACAGGATGGACGTAAGGCAGCACTGTTCAACGCTCGTTCTTCGAACGCTCGTTCTGCTTCATGCACTACCAGCCGACATAGGGAATGACACAGTTATCCTCAATGCTATCGATTAATCATAAGAAAGTGGCCCTATTATTGGAAGGTGCCACGTACCGGATTCTTAAACAGGATCCCACAGCAGCACGTAGCAGAAAGACAGGGGAGCTATTGAAGAACTCTGGCCTCCCTGAAGAACTAGTCAAGAATCTATGACCAAGAACACCAAGGCCACCCAGATTATATGGTCTACCCAAAGTCCATAAGGATGGGGTCCCGTTGAGACCTATTGTTAGTGCTATTGGGTCTCCTACATATCGGTGGGCAAAAAAACCAAATTATTAGCACCTATAGTCGGCCACTGTAGCCATCATATTAATAACTCAGAAATGTTTGTTGGCATCATACAGCAGATGAGGACAGGTCCAAATGACATCATGATCAGCCTAGATGTGTTCTCTTTGTTTACAAAGGTACCGGTGGAAGATATGTGAAAACTGTTCGCTGCTCATTTCTCTCCTGAAATACTGAAGTTATTTCAACACACTTTGACAACCACCTATTTTTTGTATGGTGTAAAATATTATGAAATGACTGACGGAACAGCCATGGGTTCACCACTGTCACCAGCCATAGCTAACTTCTTCCTGGAGGATTTCGAAGAACGAGTGTTGAACAGTGCTCCCTTATGTTCATCCTGTGTTGGCGGAGCTCAAGGCACATCCCTATCTGGAGGTGCATACAGTTCGCCGCATTCGCAACTCTGCCGGCCTCACCGGCCTTATGTGGGTTTTTTCCGAACACGCCCCCTCCATAGACCTTCTCCTGAAGGAGGGTGCCCTCCTCTTTAACCAACATTACAAGCTTGACCCCTCCCGTTCCCCACCTCAATCCCTCCACTGCCAGAGGTGTTTGCGGTACAATGCACACCCAACATCTGAGTGCCGCGAGGCCCCCACCTGGCTGCACTGTAAGCAGACAGACTTCCTCTGGCAGTGCCTCAACCTACAGTCCCCTCCCTCCTGTAACACCTGTAACCTCTCTCATCCTACATACTCCCAAAAGTGTAAGGCCTGACCCCTTCCTACCACTTCTGAACTCACCGTCCCTCTCAGCCCTCTGGATGCCCCCACCCCTCCTGGCAGTTCCCTTCGCCACCCTACCACTGAGGACATCATCAGATTCCTTACCATTGTACTCCAAAATGTCCAACCTTTCCAGCGCCCCCACACCCTCCAGCAGATATCCCTCGCCGCCCGTTCCGTCTTCCACCGAAAAATGTATGCCACCTACTCCCACAACCAGGCCCATTTCACCTTCTCCCATCTCGACACCCTCGTCTAAATCCCTGTCATGGCGCAACAGCACCGTATCCTGTACAACACCATCTGTTCCCTTCCCGCCAACAAGAACCTCTTCATGCACACCCTCACCACCCACCTCGTGGATGCCTTCCTCCTAAATGAAACCTTCCTCCAACCCCACCACACCATCCACACTTCGCCCTACCTCCTTCACTGCTCCGATAATCCCCTTCCGAAAGCGCACGGCGGAGTTGCCATTGGTCACCACTGCCGGATCCCAGTTCGCCTCCAACCTCTCCTTCCCGACCCCACAAAACACATGATCCTTAGTCTCAACTTTCCTGGCCTTACCGTAACCTGCGTCACCATCTATGGTCGCCCTAACGACCCTCTTCCCTTCGACTTCCTCTCCCACATTGACTGTACCTTGTCCTCCTATGTGATTGCCGCCGACCTCAACATCCATAGTCGTTCCGTCGCCCAGTTACAGCTGTGGCATCGGTTCCTCTTCTCAGTCCAAGGCGACATCGTCCCCATTCCCCAGCACATCCACCCCACATTCAACTCCACTCCCGATGTCATCCTCTCCTCCCCTAACCTCCTTGGACGCATAGCGGTGGATGTACAGGACCCCATTGGTAGCGACCATCTCCCTGTCCTCCTCAATGTGTCAGACGGTCGTCGACCCCGCCCCAACCCTCGTCATGACCCTCCCCGAAGTACAGCCATGATTATTCCTGCGCTGACTGGAATGCCTACCGGGATACCCTCTCCTTCCAGGATGATAGCCATCCCTTCACCTACCACTACCCTGACGATGTTACCAATGCCGCCTCCTATCTCCAGCAGGTCTTGTCTGAGGCCGTGGAGGCCCATGTCCCCACTGTCGCCATCCACGCCCACCGTCCTACCTTACCCCCACAGGCCATCCTCCTCCTCCGTGAATCCCGCCGTCTCTACCATGTCTTCCTCCACACATGTGACTCGGACACACTTTGATGCCACCGGCAAATCCAGTGACACATCCGAAACTTGCTCATGGCTAAGATACGCTGGGACTGGCGACAGACTAGCACCCATTTAAATGCTACCCTACCTATAAACTCGTCCAAGTTCTGGTCAGCTTTCCATCGCCTTACCGGAACTAAACCCTCCCCCTACTATCCTCTTCTCCATGATCATCATCCTTTCTCTGACACCCTTAGTAAGGCCACAATCACTTTGCCTCCTACCTCTCCAATGACGTTTCCATCCCCGACGATCCTCAGTTCGATTACTCCCTCTTCCCGGATGTCCGCGATCGAACTGACACCTCTGTCCCTCCCCTTCGCACCTGGTTTCTAGTACTTGGACAACATGGCACACACGGAACTCAATGCCCCTATCACTACACAGGATCACATTGCTACACTCTGCACAAAATGCAACACCGCTCCTGGTCATGATCGTGTCACCTACCACCACCTTCGTGAAGCTCCTGTCTCTTTCCTCTCCACCCTGGCCAGGCTCTACAATGTAGTCCTATCCACCGGCCACTACCCCGACCTGTGGAAAACTTCCCGTATCTTGAAGTTCCTTAAACCCGGTAAACCGCCATCCGCAGTCTCCTCCTATCGTCCCATCTGCCTAACCTCGGTCTTCAGCAATGTCCTGGAATCCATGCTCACCCGATGCATCCACCAGCATCTCCGCCAGCACCGTCTTCATCCCGTTACCCAGTGTGGCTTTCAGCCGTCCTTCTCTTCTGATGACCTTCTCCTTCACCTCACTCATCTCCTTTCCGAACAGCTTCATTCCCGTCGCTCCGTAATCTTCCTCTCCCTGGACCTCGAACGTGCCTATGTCCGCGTATGGCATTCCGGTCTCCTCTTCAAGCTCCAAACCTTCGCCCTTCCCATTAACTACGTCCGTCTGATCGGCTCCTTTCTCTCCCATCATCCTTCCTACATCACCATCCATAACACGGATTCCTAAACCTTTTTTCCCCTCCCCAAGGTTCCATCCTCTCCCCTCTGCTGTACCTTTTGTATACGGCGGACTTGCCGCCGCCGTCACCCCTCGTCCACCTTCTCCAGGTTGCCAATGACACCACCTTCATTGCCCTTGCCCCCACCCTGCAGCGTTCCCAACACCTTTCCCTGTCCCATCTTGACCGGTTCACTGCTTGGTGCAACCAGTGGTTGCTTAAGGTCAATCCCTCCAAAACCCAGGTGATCATTGTAGGCAAAACCACCCCTTCCATCCACCTATTCGATTTCTATCTAACCATCTATGGCCATCCTATCGCCCTCACCCGCACCCTTAAATACCTTGGTGTCACCCTCGACCATCACCTCTCCTTAACCCCCCATCTCCGGACAATCCAAACCAAGGCACGCTGCCAACTCCGTCTCCTCAAGCTCCTTTTTGGCCATATGTGGGGTCTGGACCCCTCCACCATACTCCACACATATAAATCCGACATCCGCCCTATCCTCTATTACGCCCATCCTGTCTGGATCTCTGCCCCCCTACCTTTTACAAATCCCCTCAGATCCTTGAACGCCATGCTCTCCGCCTCGCCTACCACATCTGTCTCCCCTCCCTGACACCGATCTTGTACGACCTAATTCCGTTCCCCCACCTCCTCCTTTTCCTCAAATGGATACGGATCCTCTACACCTCCTGTAAACTCGATCCTCCTCACCCGCTTGTCTCACCCATCCTCTCCCACCACCGTCAACTGCCGCGCCTGTATTCCCATATCCCACCCGGTCTCTACCTCTCCACCCTCCTTACCCTCACCCAAGATGGCTTCCGCCAGTTCCCCTTCCATTATGATGTCCTCCTCCCCTCCATCTACCCCTCCTATCAACTTTGATCCTCCCCTCCCACTTTTTGTGTCTTTTCTCTTGGGCACCCTCCCTCCCTTCTCTCTCCTTTTCCCCCCATCCCCTCTTCCTCAACCCCTCTTCCCCCAGGCTTCCCCTCCCCCTTCCTCCATTCCTCCCACCCCCCTATCTCCCCTCCCTGTGGCATCTTTGCTCTCTCCTCTCCCTCTCCCACCCCCCTTCCTTCTCTTCCTTCTCTCTTGGCAGGTCCCCGGACTCGTATACGCTCTGTGTAAATTCATGCCCCAGATATCATCGCCATCAGTGTCTTGTGTGTGTGCCTTCATGTTCTTTCGCTGTCACGCCACCACTGTTCACCTATGCCGTCGTAGTCGTCCTTGTTTTGTGCGCCGTGTCAACAGGTTTTAGTGTTTTTTCTTGTCCAGCATGAACGGCTTGGTGTATATTGTTTTCCATGTCTACAGTTTTTGCCCGCCATTTTTATTGTTTTTTCTGTACTTCCTTTATGTCATATATTGTACCACTCGCAGCTGAAGAGCAGCGTACTATGCCTCTGACAGCCCACCTTTGTAGAAGGTGTTGAAAATAACATTAAAGAAAAAAAAAAAAAAAAAAACGGTCCACGACAGTCAGTTTTACCCCTGACGAAGATGGCGGAGGTAGTCATCGAAAGCTTCGGGATGTTATCCAAATTTGACGTGGCAAGTAAACCGAGAACTTTTTATGAATTTGTGAATACTGTCTGCGAAACGCTTCGTGAATAGTTAGTTTAACGAAGTATTAAATTTAAACGTCTTCCATGATACAGCAGTTTTCCAAGAATATCAGTATATATGACGTCATATCCCCTGAACTCGTAGTTTCGCTTCTACCTTCAGTGGCACAACAGAATACTGTCTGCAAAATTTGTCGGGAATACAGTCACTAATAAATAATTAATAACTAAAACGTCAAGGTTCATGCGGCAGGTATAGCTGCGTGAATCGCCAAAACATAGTAAGCGATAAACTTTATTTCATCATTGCTGTTGTCAGTGCAAAGAAGGCGACAGCGCAAGTACGGCAGAAGTAAGTCGGCGGCAACTGTTTAGCGTGCATTTCGAACCAAGTACGGTGCTTAACCTCCTGATAGGTTGTGCATCGTAAGATGGTATAAGAAATTCACAACAAAATTGTGTTTGTGAAAAGGGGAAAAAAACCGGACGGCCGCGCACGAGTGAAGAAAATGTTGGCCGCATTCAGGAAGCATTTTCTCGCATTCAGGAAAATCGACCCCCTGAGCTAACAGAGAGCTGTAAATTTCTCAGCCGATCATTTGGAGAGTCCTACAGAAAAGGTTCGTAATGTAAACTTACCGACTGCACTTGGTACAATCCCTTTCCGAAGCTGGTAAGGTGGAATGAATCGAGTTCCGCGAGTTTGTTCTTAAGCAAATGAAAACAGATGACTGGTTCATTTCGAAGCTAGTGTTTAGCTATGAAGCATCATTTCACACAAGAGACAAAGTCAGTCGCACAATGTCCGTACATGGGGCACTGAGAATCGGCAGGAAACAATTTAGCATGAACGTGAGTAACCTAAGGTGAACGTTTACTGTGCTATTTCAGCCAATAAACCTTTCGGTCCTTTTTTTATTCGAAGATACAATTGTAACTGGCGAATCTCTCTGGAAATGTTGCACAATTGGCTGTGCCCTCTACTCGAAGAAGAAGCACGTCAATTCCTATTCCAACAGGATTGGGCACCACCTCCTTTTCACTTATCTGTCCGCGCCTATTTGTACAAAAGGTACCCACCACAATGGAGCGGCCACGAGGCAGCTCGTGACGGAGCACATCACTGGCCTCCAAGAAGCCCTGTGATTTTTTTCTGTGAGGGTATGTTAAAGATTGCTGTTTCAACCACATTTTCGAGCTCACAGTGAGAAACTAAAAAAGGAACAGCTGCAGCTGTCCGCACTGTAACGCAGGAGATGCTACAGAGCGTGTGGAACGAGTTCGGCCGGCCGCTGTGACTGAGCGGTTCTAGGCGCTTCAGTCCGGAACCACACTGCTGCTACGCTCGCAGGTTCGAATCCTGCCTCGGACATGGATGTGTGTGATGTCCTTAGGTTAGTTAGGGGACTGATGACCTCAGATGTTAAGTCCCATAGTGCTTAGAGCCATTTGAACCATTTTTTGAACGAGTTGGAATATCGTGTTGATGTCGCTCGAGTGTCCGTATGTGGTCGTATTGAAGGTGTATGAACTTATTTTCCACTGTAAAAAAGCTTTGCTAAGTACTCCTGACATTGATTTATTACTCAAGGTTCCATCTCATTTCCCATGCACCAGATACTCCCATCGTTTCCAGCCATATTTAGCGAAGACTTGCCGCACCATGGTGACTGACGGTCTTCTGAAAGTAAGGTTTCCATTTCTTCACGGACAACGTCTGTTCCTACGCTCTTACCCACTTTAATACTGAAAATACATGAGTTACCAAATAAATAGTTTTATCATGTTACTTATCGATGGCGTGATTGCTTTCCCTTTGATTTATGTGAAGCCTTCAGTTGTTTTTACGATTAGCGAAAATTATTAACTTTAACATTTAAATGAAAGGAAAAACGAAGGGAGAGGGGAGACACTTATAAATACTACGTAGTGTGATTTTTACGCTCAATACCGACAGAGTAAATCATTATGATACTGATGAGAGCGCGATAACCGGAAATGATGTCGGCCACAAGTTTTTAATTCTCTGTTGATCCGTCATGGACAGGGAACAACAGCTGGTTAGATAATTGTCAATGTCAATGAAATTCACCAGCAGCCATGAAACTGGTTGTTGTCAAAATAAAATAAAGTAACACCTTAGTCACAAGGCTGTTGGAGAATTCCATTGACACTGACAAAGTTTTTTGTTCCGTTTTACAGTGTCTCGTGCGCACGCTTGATAGAAAGCAAACTTGTTTTGCTACTTATTTATCCCATATGGTAACAGTTCATAGGGTCGAAAAGTTTACCTCAGGTGCACGTAGAAAAGCTGCCTTTGTTACTGTCACTTATGCTGCATGCGTCAGATATAATTATTGTTACATAATTTGTACCGACATACGTCGTCTTCGTGTTCCAGTGAAGCTTGAAGCCGGCCGTTGTGGCCGAGCGGCTCTAGGCACTTCAGTCCGGAACCACGCTGCTGCTACGGTCGCAGGTTCGAATCCTGTGTCGGGCATGGATGTGTATGACGTCCTTAGGTTCGTTAGGTTTAAGTAGTTATAAGTGTAGGGGACTGGTGACCTCAGATGTTAAGTCCCATAGTGATTAGAGCCATTTTTGAAGCTTGAAATGTGGCACTCACAGCGCGTATAATCAGAGACGTCTTCCGCTCTAAATGTGCCAGAATTAACATACGTTGCCCGTAAATTATTGCAGATATACTTGATCAGACACAACAGCAGCCTCCATAAAAACGTTATGAGTAACTGAATGAAGTTTCGAGAAAAGAGAGCTATCCTAATGGTAGACGCTACCAAGAGAGGCGTTGTGTATGGTAAGGAGGTTTAATACCGAAATTCCGAGAGCGTAAATTCTAAAACTAGTCGGTAAACATTTTACTCTCTCCCAAATACGAGTTTCATTAATTAAGCACCCCAAATTCTGTTAGGCAAAGGGATTCACACTAATGAAGCACCCCAAATGCGAGAGGCAAGGAGACTCATACTAATGAAGCACCCCATGGGAACATCATTCTACTACGTCCATGTCATTGTTCCTGGGTAACGCTAAAAGTAGGATAAGTACATATTGTACAAAAATAGCTTAATTTGGAGTAATGAAAGAATTGGTGCACGTTTTTTTAATCGATTTGATGCGTCTTTCTCGAATAATTCTAAATAAATCAGAGTTCTTCCCCATTTGTACTTTCTTCTCGATTTCAGCACCATCTGTGAATGGTTTAAAAAGTGTTTCAGACAAAACTTGACTACTTTTTTTATGGAGAATCAGAATCTGCAATAAAAATGAGGGTTTCCACTTAAGTTTTAAAAATTGGCCCCCGCCTCACCCAAAGGGAGGTGGCTGTGGGTCACGTTTAGTATTATTTTATGTCCCCCTTTGAGCTTACGAATTTGTCTTACCCTTGTTTTTACCCGATGTATAGTTTTCGAGATAATCTCACCAGAAACCTCAGATGGACCACCCTGTAGAAGGAAATGTACATCTTGTCTTGCCAACATAGTTCCAAGCACCTATTCCCCATAGCTCCAAATACTATGACATTCTAATATTTGATTAAAAATTATTATTCCATCATTTGCAGTTCCCATGCAAGTTAAATGCTGTCGGCGCTCCACAGACACATTATTAAAATACATACCGTTTTTTCTGGTACCGAACTCAGAACTCGAGCCATTCAAGAACAGTTACTATTACTGATCACTGCAGTCCTAATGAGGCGTACGTGCCCTCATATCGATACTGGTTGCTCGTTGGAGTTTTCGCTACTACTTTTCTTAGCCTTCCATGCCGTCAAGTGAGCCTTCCATGCCGTCAAGTGAGAGGACAGCCACGCGGCTCTTGGAAGGTATTTAATAACACACGCGGTTCTCTGCAAGGTATTGCCTTGCTGGCTGTTCCAGATGCAAACTGGAGTCTCTCTCCAAGGGTAAAGGTCTGATCCCGTGTTGTGGTTGGCGATCGTTTACCAGGAAGAGCATGTCTGCGCCATTTTGAAGAATCTTCACCCTGTCTTCGTGGTCGTGGATTGAGTCTTCTGATTCGGCACAGTTCCCATTCTTGCCGCCTTTGTTGATGGATGTCAAGGCCCGACTTTGAAATGAATGTTGAGGACAATGTTTTGCGTGTGATTAATTGTTGAATTCTACTCGCAAAAAGCCCCATTCTTTTACAGATCGCTTGTCACTGAAATTTGAGTTATTGCTTACTTACTTGTGTAACTTTCGCTAGGGGCCGTTATTTTGGCCTGTGGTCTTAATGTGGACCGCCATTCCCTATCATCGGAACATGCCCGAGTTGTTCTAAATACAGTTGTAAAATGCCTTATATTTTACCCAGTTTTAGTTCCGTTGTCACCTAATTAAGCGCTAACATTGATTCTTGGAAACTTTATGTAGGTTTTATTCTAAATTCTTAGACTGTTGTGAAAATTTGTCTCTTCAATTGTGGTTATCTTAAGTACTCGTGTGTTAAACGGGCACAGGTTCTCTAAGTTTAGAAAACAAAGCTCAAATACCCGCATGCAATATGTAATTTACTTTTTGTTTTATGATTTTAGGGTCTATCCTGTCTGTGCTTTAGAGTCTCAGCCAAATAAAGCAGCTGTGTGTTGCGTGAGCTGAGCTAGAGCCGCTAATTTTATGTTGGCTAACACATTCACTGTCATCACCCGTAATTCTAGTTTGAATCTGCAAATCAGATACATTTGTTTTTGCCGTGTTATGATTTAGTTATAACTTTTCTAACATTCAGCTTCTTACCGAATTTAAAAGAATGTCTCAGTCAGAAGTTCTCTGAATATTGCACTTTTTCTTATATTTTTAAAGCGTCATTCCAATGAAGGTTATTCTTACGCCTGTTTTGCGAGTGGGCATATTAAATGTTGACAGTTTTCTGAGTACACATGGCGAAATATTTTAAATGTTCATGAGACTTAAGTATCTGTCAAAATTTGAATTGGGACTCAATAACTCTGCCCAATTATTACAATTTTAGGCATATAATTAATTTATTGTTGCTATATTATTTATTGCCGGAGATGTAAAATAAAGAGGTTAAATAGTAGTATTTTGCATAGTCTAATGTTGGGTACTGGGCTACATCATTGAAAATTGCCAAAACAACTAAATTGCCGACGTTTCGATCGACATTTTGCAGTCACTTCACGGCGGTTCATTTCAGTTGGTGTGGTCCTCTCAGCAGTGCAGTGCGATCAACCACCCTGAAGAGAACCGCAGATAGTCGGTCGAAACATGGGAAATTTAATCTTTTGGTTGTATGAAATGATGCAGCACATTACCCAAAATTATTTTATACAAAATGACACTGGCCCTGAAAGCCTACGAACTTATACATGTTAATAATTTGTGTACTCCCAGATCAGCGTTCCGAGCCATGTCACCTAACTTACTTTTCTCGCTGATCGGTAATGGTAGTATGCAATGAACTGTGGATGAAGCCCGGCCAACAGGGAAGTACATACATTGAGCGAAAATAATAATAATTGGTCATGTGTGAGTATTACTCACGCACTGAGGGTTCTATACAAATTTTTAGTTTCTCTCTGCACGTATATAAACTGAAGTTCCCTGCCCCTTGCTCGCTTCTTTTTGTCCTGCCTTATATGTATATTGTAACGTTTTTGAAATTTAATTATCTGTATTTCTTAATGGATATGCAATGGGTGATATTTGTCTTATGGAAATTTACTGTGTAATGTGTTGTTGAGCAAATGGTGAGCTTAATCAGTGGAATCCAAAGAAAAATTAAACAGCTTAATCGGGAAAACCAGTATGTAATGCCTATAATGAAACCAGTCCCTCTGAAATTTACTCAGTCTCGTGAGCACCCAGATCTACGGCCCAGTGCAACAGACTGATAAAATTCCCTGTGCAAATAAGCAATGAAACACATCTTCGTTAGCTCCTGAGTCACAACGGATGTAATCTTGGTATTCTGTTCTCTCCACAGTAGGCATACAAAATATTCAATCTTGGCTCAGCGGAGTGCAATGCAGGCCGTAAAACAGCTTCATGCAAATAATGTCACTAGCTTAGTTGATGAATGAATAACTTTGTAAATGTTCAGTGATAATTTGGGATACTGGCTCTGCGCTGTGCAACGCTGCCCGCATTGAAACTGTTACAATCATTAGTACTTTTCTGATTCTGGCACATTAATATTTTTCTGTCTAAGATTGAAAAATCATTTCTTTTAAAAAATACTCATTGGATTTAAGCAAGCACGATATGGAAGAGGATGAGGTACTGATAACGGGATATGCTAAGAACGAATGCTTCAGTTTGAAAATTGTATTCAAAATAAAGTTTCTCTTTCACAAAATATAATATGAAACATTTTGCATTAACTACCAAATCAGTGAACTTCTGAACTGTTCTATAATTCTCATTTACTAATCGTAATTATAAATACTTGGATTGTTACATAAGATCGTTTGGCAACATAGGTTCCAAAATTTAACTTCTCTGTATTGGGATTACAAAACACACAAAATATTACAAATCGGGTGTACCTAATCAACCAATACATATACTTGGTTCCTTCATTGAAGGGTCAGTACAGTAAAATTAGTAATATCCTCATTCCGTTGCTGCGTACTTAAAACAAATTTACAAAATTTCATTACCTTACAAAACTGTATTATGCTGCGCTCATAGGCCAACAGCTAAATTCTCATACCTAGCCACTAGCTTTAAGGCTTACAACAATACGCAACAGCAAATCTCCTGCGCTCCGCGCGCCCCTATTTACAATCTATTCTGCCACTCAGGAAAAATGGTTCAGTGGTGTCAAAGATACAATCTCTTCTGCATGTGACAACCATTTCATATATTACAAAATCGGCCTCTACGTACAAGTGGTATATATAAGACTAGGCCAGACGTACAAAAAGATGCGAGCAGGGGCTTAGGTTAAAATGGTTCAAATGGCTCTGAGCACTATGGGACTCAACATCTGAGGTCATCAGTCCCCTAGAACTTAGGACTACTTAAACCTGATTAATCTAAGGACACCACACACATCAATGCCCGAGGCAGGATTCGAACCTGCGACCGTAGCGGACTCAGGGAACTTCAGTTTATACAAGTGCAGAGAGAAAAAAAGGAAGTTTTTTATTTACTTACGAAAACACGACTACAACTTTAATTTTATATTTGCTTGGAATAATGTTGGCTTAGTATGCTTTTGGTCGACTATGAATGCAATGTATGGTTAAATGTCAAAAAGATGTCTTATGTGATATAATTACAGTTTAACAAGTTTCAGATCTTTTTACTTGACTTGTAAATGAAATCTTGCTTCCTGCCAAATTTCATGATTCTGTGTCAATGGGAAGTACACTACATCTTTTGATGAGTGAGTTTGCGAGTATCAAAATATGTGACATAAATGACAAAATCTTTTGACTACATTGACTTTTAAGCTTAAATTCTTTACACCACCGAGGGACCAAAACACAAAAAAATAAAACATTTCCTTATTGTCAATAATCACTTAGTCTCTACTGCCTCGGCCATTTACTTTCTACATTCGTCACATGTTCATGACTATACAGTTTAAGTTTTATTTACATTTTACAGGATCCCATAAGAAATTTTCATCTTTCTGAACCTTTATAACAGTCCCTGTTTTTTTACTGTCTCTTCCTGTTTTCTTAATGTTTTTAATTCTGAATATATACTTTGACTTTGGTTAGAATAAGTAAATGTGTTTTGGAAGTGGCTTGTCTGCTACCTCATTGGATACCTTAAGTGTGTCGAAATTGTTTTAATTTTCCGAAAGATTCTTCATGTGTCCTTACTAAGATTGAGTCATCAGTATTTCCTTTTATTTGATTGTTATGGTTTTCCTTTGTTTCCAGAATGTTCTTTTCCCAGTTATTGATCAGGCTTGGTGACTGCACTTCTCTTCCATCTTCGTCAACTATTTTCTTCCATTTGTGTCGGAATCGATCTGATTTCCTCCTCCATCTATTCAAATTCTTCAGGTACCTTTTTCTCAATTACACACTCTGTACTTTTGGTGGGGGCACTCTCATTATTTTCTACGGGGTGTATTTAATCTTATTTTTCACGCTTTCACTATAATTCTGCATCTTTAAACTAGTCCCTTCCTCTGCGTCCACAGCTACGTCTATTTTCCACGTCTTGAATGCCCGACGAAATGGCCGTGCGGTTCTAGGCGCTGCAGTCTGGAACCGCGAGACCGCTACGGTCGCAGGTTCGAATCCTGCCTCGGGCATGGATGTGTGTGATGTCCTTAGGTTAGTTAGGTTTAACTAGTTCTAAGTTTTAGGGGACTAATGACCTCAGAAGTTGAGTCCCATAGTGCTCAGAAACATTTGAACCATTTGAACCATGTCTTAAACATTTCCTCATTACTTAGCTTTTCTTTTTCCTGACTGTTGTTTACTGCTCAAATTTCCAAGTTCCAATCTATTGTTAACGCTTCAAAATTTCCCTCGTCTATGTCGTTTCACATTTTTATTTGTGTTTCAATTTTCTCTGCGTTAGTTTCTTACATGTCAACTATTTTTTAGTTTTCTTTGTGTTACTTTATTGCCTGTCGTTTGATGATCTTATTTCAGTTTAACTCTTGAAACTTCTTTTTTTATTGCTTATCGATTTTTCTTATTTCAATTCGTTCATTCCTTTCCTTAAGTTCTGATATGCACTTTATTGAATCTACTCTTACCCTGATCCGGTCTTTGATGGTTTTGCATACTTGACCTCACTGTCATCTTGCTCTTTTTCTATGTCTTCCCGTCTTATGGTTTATGGTATAATTGCGTTTCCCGCATTGTCTTACCGTAATACTTAAATTTTCTGTCTGATAATCGTCCGTATCATTTATATTCTGCTGATGAAGGCCGCATGTCGGCATTAACTTTTTCATCCTACTACTCTGCCCACACCAATAATGGTCCAGAAATATCACCCAAAATGTAAAACTGCTAGGGTTGTATTACATCGGATTTAGTCATGTAATATTATAGCATTATCATCGCCTAGTGGAACAATTCAAATTATTCAGCTACAGCACTTGCGATACGTACATCTATTACTTTCTGCGGACTTGGCCACGAACAGTGAATGAGGGTACATCACTTATTGGTGTACCACCGTAGAATCCAAAGTGTCCGCAAGGAATGCTGTATCATTCGCAGCTATGTAGCATGGCCTAAGAACATTGGCCGTAAAAGGATACTGACGGGTAACGGAGAAGAGTGTCCCGCAGTGTTAACAACAGTCTCTTCAAACTCGACAGAAATTAAACATGGCTGTTCTTCTTATTACAGAAATTTATTCGCCCAGAGAGCATAAATATACACAATGATTTCTAGTTTCAGCGAAATTAAGTCGCGTCTTCAGATAATTTATATAGAGATGTCAGCAAGGACACAAAATGAAAGGATTTATACACGTCTCCTGTATTTTATTTGTGACTATTGTGGACTTTTTGCACAGCTGTTCTCTTATAGTATGACGAGAGACAGTATTACGGAAGACCATCTTATGTGTCCAGTTAAAGTCAATAGACTATGAAGTGGATTGGTTCTGCAAAAAATTTTTTCTATACAAATGATCTGAAAATCATTTGGTTTAAACAAGTGATCATCGTGTATTTCTATGAGTCCTGGAGAAATAAAATTCTGGAATAAGAAGAAAAAACAAGACACCAGAATACCTACAGGGAAAATGACATTGCTACATTGTAGGAGCGTATAGCCTGCTGAAGACAGAGACGATGTAGCTCTCGTGCAGAAAGAAGCACTCAACCCAAATCGAGAACTTGTCTTTCTCTCTCTCTCTCGCTGAAACTTCTCAAGGGACCACCTATGGTGGGCGTGCCGATATGTCGAAGGGTATTGCGCAGACTCCATCGCCGGTGCTGGAGTAAATCGAAACCACGTCCGCTGGGGACGATGGCTTGGAGCAGACTAAAAAAAGAGAGATGTGAAATGAGGAAGGTGGGGGGGGGGGGGGGGGGGGGAAGATGTGGAAGGAGTACCTGTTTCCATGCCAGATGCACATATCCGTGTCAAGTTTACTCAAACTTAATAGGATGAACGCAGGCAGAAGAATATTCACTAATAGAGGAAAGATAGAAATTATGTTCTTATCACAAAGGCTCATGGTCAGACTGAGCACTAGTTACGGTCAAGTTGGTTGACTAACGAAGATGTATTTCCTGTAATTCTCCAAGCCGACATATTATTTTTAAAGAGAATGACATTTGCCACGTTCGCTTACACCCATCAGTGCCGTCATCGACACTGACACAAAATCGAAGTAGTCTCGCGTCAGACACACATACGCCTACACACACACACACACACACACACACACACACACACACACACACACTCGCGCACGTACTCACGCTCACAACCACGAACATTCCAAAGGCGTGGATTAAAATTCTGGCGATGATAATACTTCACATCCCCAGATAAGTATTGGTGTATTAATTTACACTTCACGTTATAACTACGTATTATACAACTACGATATTACAAGGATAATTTTGTAATTGTTATATAATATATAGCGTAATAGAAACTACGAATGCAGTTTGGAGCTTAAGACTGACATAGACTAATACTGTCTTAGCTGTTACCCTCTGCTGCAGTAATGCAACGCATGTTGAGTTCAACGAAAACGTCATCGTCATCGTCATAGTCATTACGGATATTCACAGCTATACGCCACTATCACTCCCCTCCTCTACCCCCCCCCCCCCACGCCTCCCCCCTCCCCCATCCTCTGCGCCCCGTTTCGTGGGAAGAACGTCTGTTGGTAACATGGAATATCTCGAATCCCTCTACTTTTATTTTCATTACCTTTGCTTTAGAGTGTTGCAGCAGTAAGCTAAATTTTGGTTGACGTATATATATATATGCACTTTTAATTTTAAACGTAAACCACACAGAGTGACGTGGCACGTATAATATTGCGTCTATCACGAGTCAAATAAGCAGCTCTGGAAAGCTGTAGCGCTTACTAAAGACATCGTAGAGAACCGCACTGCCGATCCTTTACATTCACAGACTAAGAAGAAATATGCAAGTATCTGTGGGTAAACTACATTTCTTTGGGACTCTTCCAAAGAATGTTTGTCTGGCATCTGCCTTTACTACTGTTAGTTTTATGTTGTTGAACTGCTTTCTAATCTCTAAGTAGCCATTAATTTTACCTATGTGCCGAACGGTTATAGCAACAGAGAAATAAAAACTACGAAAGTGAGGTAACGTTGGGTATCTGTTCCATTCATCTGAACAATGTAATTGTGGCAGAACTTATTTTGTTTTTGCGATGAGAAAAACGCCTTAAAGTCGTTGTGCTGTGGGCCTATCACAAGCTGTTATAGTTGGGTAAGTGTGCAATAGTTTTAGATTTCCAGTTTGGCCTACGTTAAGTTAAAATTAAAAAGTGTGATACACTTCTGTCCCGTTCACAAACAAATGTCACAGGAATTGGAGTACTTTTATGAATAGCACTATAGCTGAATAATTGATAACAACAAATAAAAATGCTCTTGAATAAACGAAATATTAAACTAATTAGTTGCCATACTTATTCATTCGTAATTTTCTCTACAGCTGTGGAGGTCTACAAATGAGCTATGGTGCACAAGGACAACATTAAACTTATTCATCAATTCCCAGATAAATTGTTCATAAATACCAAAAAAATATCTCGTAGTCATTTCTACTTACAACTTAATATCAGTAAAACTAGTTGTCCCCCACATTTTCAGTCCTCTAAGTCACTTGTTAATTAGCATTATCCGTGTTTCACTAATGTATAACGCTGAATCAAGAATGTGCAATCCTCAAATTTTGTCCGAAGTTAAAGACCAATGTTTCGTGACTTTGTGCTAATTTTACCTGTGCTGGTCACATCTGTTTGTCACTCTGATGTCATAAATTTTGCTCAGTCTTGGTGTGTAGTCAGCATTATTTTCGGGTTTATCAAACACAACTTGTCAACTTTGGGAAGAATTTCTTCCTTCGAAAGCAAAATTGAAAACTGAAATTAACTTACTTTAGGAGTTGTTTTGTTATGTTTAAAAACACATATTTCGTAGTGTTAGTACAAAATTTTTTGAACAAACTGTTTATAGCTGATGTAAATCCCCACGATGCAATTCAAGTGGAACACAAGCATCAGTTTAAGACCAATGTGTGCACGTGTGTTAAACCACTGTAAGTCACTGGCTGGTAAGTTCTTGCATAATTCCACAGCGTATCACAGGTAACGCCCACTGGTACTGTGCTGAGAATGTACTATGGAAGTATCACTGGCAATGTGATTCGTCACGTAGTTTATGCATGAATGGGCATCTAAGGTTTTCTGTTATATTGGTCAAGGTGCAGTGGTCGATATCTGTAAGGAAAAATGCGCTGGTAGAGGAGTTCCTGTTCCATAAACCACACATTCATGCACAAAGTGCATTCCACACTCATACACATCCTCTCAGCATGACACGATAGTCTCAGAAGCCATCTGAAACCGTTTGTAAAGATGTAACAGTGCATATTCCAATGTGTTAATACGTGTGTAGAGGCATGAACATACTCTAAAGATGACATTGCATTGAAGACATTGCAAAAAGCTAATCTGCGGTACGATTTATAAGGCCATCTAGAGTTGGTGTTGAGTGCAGGTGAACTTGCTTGCTTAGCAGGGTGCAAGCTGGCAGGGCGAGGGGGCTGCTCGGCCTCTCCAGGCGAGCTCAGGAACAAAGATGGTCATTATGTGGCTGGATATGGGTTATTCCAAAGCAGGGAGAATTTGAGTGGCAGTTGGTGGCATGGCTGGTGTGCAGAAGCCCTATTAGAAATGGCATTGTCTAAGGCAATTTGGAAAAGGATACTTACAACTCCTAGAAATTCAGTAATATATCAAATGTCCATATCTGAATACATATTCGGTCTCATAAAATTTGGGACCTTCCAATGAAACAGTAATTTTCTCAATACCTTACAAATCTACAAAAGTTATTGATTTACAGTGTCTGACTATTTTCACAACAAACCTTGAAATTAACAAAATTTAACTCCTTGTGTAATTTCCATAAACAATGCCTCAGATAACAGTACATCACTATAGCTATCATCCTTCATAGCTATACATCTCAATCTATTTTATTTATAAATTTACTAGGTTTGTACATTTTCTTCTGTATGGACATATCTAGTAGAACATCATACTGTCAATAATAGCATGGTAACTTAATACAACATGAAAGCCTCATATCTTATCATACTTGTGTGGTTTTTAAGGAATAATTTTATAGTTTTGGGCACTAACTTTATTTAAAAGGTCATTATATTTTTGATATTAAAAACCACTGTAATTTAAAAGTGGTCAATTGCATTTATTAACTCAAACCACCATTGAAAAGAGTGCCAAATGACTCTTGTGTCAAACAGGGCTAAGTAATTGTTTAGGAGATATTTAACAACATCATCCTATCATTTAATGTGAGTGAATAAGCACAAAAATGCTGGTTTATTTGTGAACAAAATAGTGTTTATGCTTATTCTAAATGGTCTTATGTTTATATAATTTATTTTATTAAGTATTGTTATAACTTATTAGCTTAACATGGAATGTGGTCAAAGTAAGTCGAATCACGTCTGTAGAACACAAGCACAATGTATTTTTGGTGGGGATGGCCTTCGGCCAATGAGAATTAACACAGTGGACGAACACAAATGGACGGAACACTAATAGAGGCAACTGAAGACAGGCATTTAGAGTAGTCTGCTCAAGGGAGCACTTTAAGGCACTTTACGTCGATATCTGGAATGAGGCAGACCTGCCTTTGGTAACATGTGATGTTTAATCGTGTAGTTTACAGAGTATGGGCCGTTGACAGGGGCTAGAATACTCTAATTTTCGGAGGAACTTTAACTATCGGAAGGTGTAAATCTGCTCCAGTTTAGAACTTTAACTTTTACCACTTGCATTACGGAATTAAAACTAGGCAGAGCATGGGTTTGTACTCTTTATCTCTCAAGAGTTGATGTGTAAATCATCATGCTGAACTCTGAATTATATCGAACTGGTGAAAGTTTCGTTTATTGAGATACGAAATAGACCTAGTTTTTCGGACATCGTGGATGGCTATTAAGCTTGGTTCAAATGGTTCAAATGGTACTGAGCACTATGCGACTTAACTTCTGAGGTCATCAGTCGCCTAGGACTTAGAACTAATTAAACCTAACCAAACTAAGGACATCACACACCTCCATGCCCGAGGCAGGATTCGAACCTGCGACTGTAGCGGTCGCTCGGATCCAGACTGTAGCGCCTAGAACCGCACGGCCACTCTGGCCGGCCATTGACGCTATTTACCTTGGTGATTCTGTTACCACTCTTGTAACGCACTTAAAGCAATCTTACTGCATTTTAATAACGTTCCCTATCTAACTTACTTGAAGAAAATAAGAAAATCACTATAGTTCTCTGGCGTGTTCACATCAATTCCAAGCGTTGTAAGAGATCCGCTTTAATAATTATTTATCCTTTATTTAATATTTGTGATTATTTTAATAATTTGCAGTTGAAGCCAATGCATAAATTATTTGAGTACAGTATCACAGGCACATGATACTATTTTTGGCAAGTTTAGTTGCAAGGCATAAAAAAGAAGACATGTGCATCTTGATCCTATGACTTTATCGAGCCATCCTTTTTAAACAGTGCCGTGGATTGCCCAGTACCTACGTATATCGATATACAGGCAGCTGCAAACATATGATAGGGAATTCTAGGAAATGTCTCTACGATAATTTTAAAGCAAGAATTGGTGGACGCACAATTGCCTCGCCTCTGAAATCTTTTTCATGTCTTTTTCGTACAATCGTATTTGCCTCGTCTAAGTGGGGAGCAATTTTATTTTCTCGCAGTGATAGGGATCTCAGCAGCCTTAAATATTTTCTTTTGTTATATTACTGTCGTTGTACATTATGCAGTTTTCGCTGCCTCCACTCGTTGATTGCGCCCTCTGCTTCTGAAAATTATGACCTCATTTCAACATACATTAATTTACAGCACACTGTACACCATTAGTTTCTGTCCTTTCCTGTCCACACGACAATATCGTTTATTTAGTCGACATAGTATAGACAATTGTTATCATAGTTAAGACAAAAAGGAATTATAGACGTTGACTGCTAGTGGTCATTGATTTAAATCAATTGAAAAAGCTGAAAGCTTTTGCCAGACTGCAATTCGCACCAGGATCTCCTTCTTACTGGGCAGATGTGCTGACCACTACGCCATCCGGACACAGTGGTCGTCGCAACTGCACCGACTACCCTAGTAAGCCTTCCGTCAGCCGACGCACTACTGATTTAGTGCTCCTTACCCATTATCCTCATTACTCGCACCATTTAGCCTATTCTCGTACGAGTTCGAGCGTGGTGTGCATCCGACTGAGGCGATCAACTTGTCGTCGCCTTCATTATATATGTGATACCTCTTCTTTCGTATATGTCTGAAAGAACAGACACGACATACACACAGGGGGTAATGAAAATGTACGGCACCAATTGCAGGATACATTCCTCACATGTAGACGAAGAAATTATGTTATATGAACATGGATCTTGAAACCCTTTCTTTCCATGTTACAACTATTTTGTCGAACTCATTAATCATGGGAAACACACAAGAACAGAAAGTTAGAATCTTGGGAACAGGCATTTTTGCTGACGTCAGGTTACATTGTGCACCGTCGGTGCTTTTGTTTTACATGTCGCTGTTCGCCACTGCTTGTTTACAGGTAACATCAACTGTTGCAGCGATCAGTAAGGCCATTGCAGACACAAGGGTTACTATGTAGAGTTAATCACAGACTTGGCTCTTGCAATGGCAGTGTACAGAAATGCAGAGATGGAAGAGGCCGATTTGATGTATCGATTACCTGACGGCAGTGGCAATCGCGCTCAACGTTTGTACCGGGAGAGGGTTCCAGGAAAACATTTGAAAGCACTGATCGTCGACTTAGGAAATATGGACTAGCTAAGTCTGATACTCGCTACCGGAGGAAACCTAGAACGACGAGGACACGCAATGGGAGGCGGGAGTTCTTCATGCAGTTGACGACGACCCTACTGCCAGTACAAGTCATGTAGCTGGAACACTTATTGTTGACCACATGACTGTCCGGCCAGTATTGCACGAGGATCAGCTGTATCGTTACCATTTACAGCATGTGGAGCCATTATCAGCAGTTGATTTTCCTGCACGCGAATGATTTATTTAACGAAGTGTCAACCCTAATTTTAGTACAGCTCTGGTATTCACAGACGAAGCGCCGTTTTAACGAGGCCAGACTGTAAACTTTCACATTCGACGTGTGTGGGCAGACGTCAATCCTCTCGCAACTGATGAAGCAAGTCAACAGACAAGATTTTCTGTCGGTGTTTGGCCAGCATTGTTGATAATTGTTTGGTAGGGTCCCACTTCCTTCTACCCAGACCGAACGAACGAAGTTTTAATTTCGTAGCGAGTGTTCTACTTGATCTGTTAACAGATGTACCTCCAGCTGTGCGACAAAACATATACTTCATGCACGGTGGAACACCTCCTCATTTTAGTCTTTATGTCCGTCGGCTCCAAATAACACATTCGGTGACAGATTTATAGATAGACAAAAACCATTGCATGGTCCGGACCTAATCCCACTGGACTTTTATTTGTGGGGGTACTTGAGCTCTTGTGTATGGAATGGCAGTACAAGATGTCCAGAGTCTCCGTGCTAGTGTTATGGAAGGCTGCGAAACTGTACGCAATACTCCAGGGATGCATCAGTGCATCGATATTCACTACTTCGGCGTGTTGATGCATGTATCAAAGTCCACGGAGGGCTCAAGGAAGATTTACTGTGAGAAAGAGCTGAATATGGTACACTGGTGCGCTCTGTTCGTGTGTGATTCCCACGATTAATGAGTCGGATAAAATAAGTTGTAACATGGGAACAAAGCGTTTCCATACCCATGTTCATGAAACATAATTCTTCGTATACGTGTGACGATTGTGCCGTACAATTTTGATACACCCACCCTTGTAGGGTGGTGGTGATGATGATGTTGATGATTGGTTTGTAGGGTCAGCTGCGCGGTCATCAGCGCCCGTACAAAGTCCCAATCTTTACACACTCCAATGTAGCCACTTTCATGAATGATGATGATTATGAAATGACGAGAACAGCTCCCTGCCGCCGTTGGATAAGCAGCTGAGCAGCAAGTCGTATACTCCTAGCTCACTCATTTGTTACATAGTTTAATTCTTAATTTCTTTGCGTGTTTTTGGTACTTGCATTGTTTAATTAATAAATTTCGAGCGTATTATAGTATTTGAGAGTTGTAGCATCGCGTTTTAGTACCTGAATAGTGTAAATTCGCGTAGTCGTTTGTCTACTGTTTTGTTTTGAACGGCCAGTGTCGGTTGGTCGCAGTCAGTGTGCTCCCTGCCGCCGTTGGATAAGCAGCTGAGCAGCAAGTCGTATACTCCTAGCTCACTCATTTGTTACATAGTTTAATTCTTAATTTCTTTGCGTGTTTTTGGTACTTGCATTGTTTAATTCATAAATTTCGAGCGTATTATAGTATTTGAGAGTTGTAGCATCGCGTTTTAGTACCTGAATAGTGTAAATTCGCGTAGTCGTTTGTCTACTGTTTTGTTTTGAACGGCCAGTGTCGGTTGGTCGCAGTCAGTGTGCTCCCTGAAGCCGTTGGATAAGCAGCTGAGCAGCAAGTCGTATACTCCTAGCTCACTCATTTGTTACATAGTTTAATTCTTAATTTCTTTGCGTGTTTTTGGTACTTGCATTGTTTAGTTCATAAATTTCGGGCGTATTATAGTATTTGAGAGTGTAGCATCGTGTTTTAGTATCTGAATAGTGTAATTTCGCTTAGTCTCCTTCCGCCGCCGAGCAGTGTCAGCAGTGCGCAAGTAGCAGCATTACTGCATTTACTAGGCAATCTTGTATTTTAATAACCGTTTAAATTTTGTCGATTTGTTTGCGCTCTCTGTAGATTAGTTCAGACGTTCTTAGCAAAACAGTTTTTAGCATGGATAGGAACTGCAACTGCTGTGTTCGGATGCAGGCTGAGTTGGCATCCCTTCGCTCCCAGCTTCAGTCAGTGTTGGCTTCGGTCACACAGCTTGAGGCTGTTGCCAATGGGCATCACTGTGGGGGTCGGGATGGGGGTTTGTCGGGGACGGCCAGCTCGTCCCACGCATCCCCTGATCGGACTACGACTGTGGTTGCCCAGGATACTGCCCGCATTGAGGCTGATCCCTCACCTGTGGTAGAGTGGGAGGTCGTTTCAAGGTGTGGCAGGGGGCGAAAGACATTCCGGAGGGCTGAACGGAAAGCCTCTCCAGTTTGTCTGACGAACCGGTTTCAGGCTCTGTCTCAGGCTGATACTGATCTTCGGCCTGACATGGCTGCTTGTCCTGTTCCAGAGGTTGCCCCTCAGTCTGCAAGATCCGGGCAGTCGCAGAGGGTGGGCTTACTGGTAGTTGGGAGCTCCAACGTCAGGCGCATAATGGGGCCCCTTAGGGAAATGGCAGCAAGAGAGGGGAAGAAAACCAATGTGCACTCCGTGTGCATACCGGGGGGAGTCATTCCAGATGTGGAAAGGGTCCTTCCGGATGCCATGAAGGGTACAGGGTGCACCCATCTGCAGGTGGTCGCTCATGTCGGCACCAATGATGTGTGTCGCTATGGATCGGAGGAAATCCTCTCTGGCTTCCGGCGGCTATCTGATTTGGTGAAGACTGCCAGTCTCGCTAGCGGGATGAAAGCAGAGCTCACCATCTGCAGCATCGTCGACAGGACTGACTGCGGACCTTTGGTACAGAGCCGAGTGGAGGGTCTGAATCAGAGGCTGAGACGGTTTTGCGACCGTGTGGGCTGCAGATTCCTCGACTTGCGCCATAGGGTGGTGGGGTTTCGGGTTCCGCTGGATAGGTCAGGAGTCCACTACACGCAACAAGCGGCTACACGGGTAGCAGGGGTTGTGTGGCGTGGGCTGGGCGGTTTTTTAGGTTAGATGGCCTTGGGCAAGTACAGAAAGGGCAACAGCCTCAACGGGTGCGGGGCAAAGTCAGGACATGCGGGGACCGAGCAGCAATCGGTATCGTAATTGTCAACTGTCGAAGCTGCGTTGGTAAAGTACCGGAACTTCAAGCGCTGATAGAAGGCACCGAAGCTGAAATCGTTATAGGTACAGAAAGCTGGCTTAAGCCAGAGATAGATTCTGCCGAAATTTTTACAAAGGTACAGACGGTGTTTAGAAAGGATAGATTGCATGCAACCGGTGGTGGAGTGTTCATCGCTGTTAGTAGTAGTTTATCCTGTAGTGAAGTAGAAGTGGATAGTTCCTGTGAATTATTATGGGTGGAGGTTACACTAAACAACCGAACTAGGTTAATAATTGGCTCCTTTTACCGACCTTCCGACTCAGCAGCATTAGTGGCAGAACAACTGAGAGAAAATTTGGAATACATTTCACATAAATTTTCTCAGCATGTTATAGTCTTAGGTGGAGATTTCAATTTACCAGATATAGACTGGGACACTCAGATGTTTAGCACGGGTGGTAGGGACAGAGCATCGAGTGACATTATACTGAGTGCACTATCCGAAAATTACCTCGAGCAATTAAACAGAGATCCGACTCGTGGAGATAACATCTTGGACCTACTGATAACAAACAGACCCGAACTTTTCGAATCTGTATGTACAGAACAGGGAATCAGTGATCATAAGGCCGTTGCAGCATCCCTGAATATGGAAGTTAATAGGAATATAAAAAAAGGGAGGAAGGTTTATCTGTTTAGCAAGAGTAATAGAAGGCAGATTTCAGACTACCTAACAGATCAAAACGAAAATTTCTGTTCCGACGCTGACAATGTTGAGTGTTTATGGAAAAAGTTCAAGGCAATCGTAAAATGCGTTTTAGACAGGTACGTGCCGAGTAAAACTGTGAGGGACGGGAAAAACCCACCGTGGTACAACAACAAAGTTAGGAAACTACTGCGAAAGCAAAGAGAGCTTCACTCCAAGTTTAAACGCAGCCAAAACCTCTCAGACAAACAGAAGCTAAACGATGTCAAAGTTAGCGTAAGGAGGGCTATGCGTGAAGCGTTCATTGAATTCGAAAGTAAAATTCTATGTACCGACTTGACAGAAAATCCTAGGAAGTTCTGGTCTTACGTTAAATCAGTAAGTGGCTCGAAACAGCATATCCAGACACTACGGGATGATGATGGCATTGAAACAGAGGATGACACGCGTAAAGCTGAAATACTAAACACCTTTTTCCAAAGCTGTTTCACAGAGGAAGACCGCACTGCAGTTCCTTCTCTAAATCCTCGCACAAACGAAAAAATGGCTGACATCGAAATAAGTGTCCAAGGAATAGAAAAGCAACTGGAATCACTCAATAGAGGAAAGTCCACTGGACCTGACGGGATACCAATTCGATTCTACACAGAGTACGCGAAAGAACTTGCCCCCCTTCTAACAGCCGTGTACCGCAAGTCTCTAGAGGAACGGAGGGTTCCAAATGATTGGAAAAGAGCACAGATAGTCCCAGTCTTCAAGAAGGGTCGTCGAGCAGATGCGCAAAACTATAGACCTATATCTCTTACGTCGATCTCTTGTAGAATTTTAGAACATGTTTTTTGCTCGCGTATCATGTCATTTGTGGAAACCCAGAATCTACTATGTAGGAATCAACATGGATTCCGGAAACAGCGATCGTGTGAGACCCAACTCGCCTTATTTGTTCATGAGACCCAGAAAATATTAGATACAGGCTCCCAGGTAGATGCTATTTTTCTTGACTTCCGGAAGGCGTTCGATACAGTTCCGCACTGTCGCCTGATAAGCAAAGTAAGAGCCTACGGAATATCAGACCAGCTGTGTGGCTGGATTGAGGAGTTTTTGGCAAACAGAGCACAGCATGTTGTTATCAATGGAGAGACGTCTACAGACGTTAAAGTAGCCTCTGGCGTGCCACAGGGGAGTGTTATGGGACCATTGCTTTTCACAATATATATAAATGACTTAGTAGATAGTGTCGGAAGTTCCATGCGGCTTTTCGCGGATGATGCTGTAGTATACAGAGAAGTTGCTGCATTAGAAAATTGTAGCGAAATACAGGAAGATCTGCAGCGGATAGGCACTTGGTGCAGGGAGTGGCAACTGACCCTTAACATAGACAAATGTAATGTATTGCGAATACATAGAAAGAAGGATCCTTTATTGTATGATTATATGATAGCGGAACAAACACTGGTAGCAGTTACTTCAGTAAAATATCTGGGAGTATGCGTACGGAACGATTTGAAGTGGAATGATCATATAAAACTAATTGTTGGTAAGGCGGGTACCAGGTTGAGATTCATTGGGAGAGTGCTTAGAAAATGTAGTCCATCAACAAAGGAGGTGGCTTACAAAACACTCGTTCGACCTATACTTGAGTATTGCTCATCAGTGTGGGATCCGTACCAGGTCGGTCTGACGGAGGAGATAGAGAAGATCCAAAGAAGAGCGGCGCGTTTCGTCACTGGGTTATTTGGTAACCGTGATAGCGTTACGGAGATGTTTAATAAACTCAAGTGGCAGACTCTGCAAGAGAGGCGCTCTGCATCGCGGTGTAGCTTGCTCGCCAGGTTTCGAGAGGATGCGTTTCTGGATGAGGTATCGAATATATTGCTTCCCCCTACTTATACTTCCCGAGGAGATCACGAATGTAAAATTAGAGAGATTAGAGCGCGCACGGAGGCTTTCAGACAGTCGTTCTTCCCGCGAACCATACGCGACTGGAACAGGAAAGGGAGGTAATGACAGTGGCACGTAAGGTGCCCTCCGCCACACACCGTTGGGTGGCTTGCGGAGTATCAATGTAGAATGTAGATGTAGAACAACTAGTCCCATCCCGGCCGGCAATCGAAGCCGGGACCCCGTGATCCGGAGGCAGCAACGCTAGCCACTAGACCACGAGCTGCGGACCCCGTATAGGGTAAATCACCGAAAACTCACGTCTCAAATACTGTGGGAATGGGAAGTGCTATTGATGTGCGATGTTCACTGAATGGATTGGTAATCACGGGCTCATATTGTTAGCAACTTACAAAGTGTACTTTTTGTGCC
Source organism: Schistocerca serialis cubense (assembly GCF_023864345.2). NCBI lineage: Eukaryota > Metazoa > Arthropoda > Insecta > Orthoptera > Acrididae > Schistocerca > Schistocerca serialis. The sequence continues at coordinate 264,611,030 of NC_064639.1, forward strand.
GACATACACTTTTTTTAAGTGGAACAATGCTTATTGAATTAATAAATTAAAAGTAGAGTAAATTAGAATGCCATTGGTGTTTGTTGCTGTATTTAGGAAAGTTTCCATACCGAAACTTGTTTGTGCCACTTAAACCGCACAGTTGCTAGGTACAATACTGTTATGTTTTCTTACAGCTAGCTTGTGTGTTCCTTGAGTGCATTGCCACATGCTACTCAGCCAGTTTGTGACTGTCACAGCAGTAGGCCATGAGTGGACGATGGGATTTACTAACCCAGAGAAAACCGACATACTCGTGGTGTATGGAGAATGTAGGATGAATGCAGTTCGTTCTTGCGCAGGGTATGCGGCAAGATATCTCAACTGATGTCAAGCATCTCGGCATTTATTTATCATCCTCTTCAACCAGCCACGTGGGAATAGTACTGTAGCAACTTGACAGCGTACAGAAGGAAACAGATGCCGACAGAACAGGAGAAAATTAATGTTCTTTGCTCTTGCTGCTGTTGCAATTGATCCCCGCGTTAGCTCCCGCGCAGCCGCATGAGGAAGAGGCGTGAATCAGGCAAGTGTCCTACGCATTCCCCATCTATGTAGCTTCCATCGCTACCACATCTCTCTCCATCAAGCACTATATGGAAACGATTATGAGAATCGTGTTAACTTCTCTACAGAGGCGACAAGGCAGGATAGTCCAGATATATCATATATCTTGTATAGTGGTTGGTTGGTTGTTTGGGGAAGGAGAGCAGACAGCGTGGTCATCGGTCTCATCGGATTAGGGAAGGATGGGGAAGGAAGTCAGCCGTGCCCTTTCAGAGGAACCATCCCGGCATTTGCCTGGAGTGATTTGGGGAAATCACGGAAAACCTAAATCAGGATGTCCGGACGCGGGATTGAACCGTCGTCCGCCCGAATGCGAGCCCAGTGTCTAACCACTGCGCCACCTCACTCGGTATCTTGTATAGTGATGAAGCAATATTTACCAATCATGGCCAGTTAAATGGCCGAAACATGCGCTATCAGTGTGTTGACAATCCTCATTGGTTTCTTCGTATCGAACGTCAGCTTCCATGGAGTGTAAACATGTGGTATGGGATGGGAAACCATCAAGTCATAGTCTGAGTTTTCATAGGAGGAACGCTGAACACAATCAATTACCCCAACCTCCTAACTTGCACGGATGATAAAAGACGCTCCCCCGCAGACTAGAAGGAACATATGGCACCGACATGATGGCTGTCTAACTCTTATTGCACAAAGTATTACAGCATGACATCATGAATTCATTCCAAATCGTTGGATTGGACGCAGACTACCAATATCTTGGCCGTCACATTCCCAGGGTCTGACGCCTGTAGACATTTTTCTGTTGAGAAAGCTGAAAAACGCTGTCTGCAAGGATCTACACGGATATACCAAATACACCTGATGATATGCAACGCCGTAAAACCAGATTGGAAGCGTGTATTGCCTCTGCCGGTGGTCATTTTGAACACCACCTGTGATGGTCAGCTGTCTCGTTACTGGTCAGAATCCACATAACTAGTCTATTCACTAGTTTTGTTCTTTAGTGGGTGATACCACAAGTATTGTACAAGTGTCGGTGTGGAAACTTTTAAAAGTACAATACCTCGTAAACGACTCACACTAGAATACTACAAGAAACACTACTCACATACTAAGGCACCCAACTTATAGTTTGTTAGTGTCAATAGGTTTTGTTCCACTTAAAAAGGTGTACGTTTGTACAGAAAGTACAACCCCTTGATTGGCTAACAATACAAGCTCCTGCCTACTAGGACATTCTGTGACAATCGCACATCAATAGCGCTTTCCATTCCCGCAATAGTCACAGTGGAAATTTTATGTGCTTCATTTTGTATATGTTATCAGAACATCCCAAAACTTTCTGCTGAATGGAAATTACTTCTAAGACAAATTAATATATTCATGAAGCTGATGCTAACCAAGCTTACTTTTGTGATAAATTGAGATATACCTGAAGCTGTTATAAACTAAGATACTATACCTCTCAAAAATACATATGTGGCCTGCCCGTTAGTGATTTTGCAGTTTTCGTGCTGGAAACACGTTCACCTAATTCTTCCTGCATGCAACTGAAGGAAACACATTCACCTAATTCTTTCTTCATGCAACAGAACAGATTCGTCTGGCGACATCGGGGAAATTTAGGAAAAACTCCTCCTGATGACATAATTTTTTCTTATTCCACATCAGCTAAAGGAAAACTAAAGGAATACTATTTAATAGCAAAACATTTATATTTCGTGCTGTTTTGTGTAAAACTGACATGGCGAGACCGTGACTGTGTGCAGTCAATGTAGGTTAATTCTTACAAAGAAGACAGCAACCAGCCACTATTAATACTGCTATTTATTTAGGTAAATAGCGCCGTAACCGGTTTCGAAGTGGCAAGTTCATCATGATTTGCAAGATACACTTTACATAATCTTCAGTTTTCGTTTTTTTTTCTTCCACTGTGGCGAAATATTCTTGGTGTGTTGGTGCTGTCGAAAATTCCGCGCGATTTTGTTGCGAAGTTGGATTGTATTTTTCGAATATTCCAAAATATATCCAGCACTTATGTAATTTGTGCGTCACCATATTGTTCAAAGCACCACTCACAAACACACACCAAAAGGAATTCGAAAAAAGAAGCCGAAAACTGACGATTATGTAAAGTGTATCTTGCAAATCATGTGAACAGTCGTCTGATGAATTGCCAGTTCGAAACCGGTTACGGCGCTATTTACCTAAATAAGTAGCAGCATTAATAGTAGCTGGTTGCTGTCTTCTTCTTTGTAGGAATTAACCTACATTTATTTATATTTCAGCTCTTGGAGACTTGCAGCGGTATGAAGTGCACGCGTAGCTTAACTAAATAGTAGTAAAAGATTGAGATTATATTCTTTTTCTAATTGAAATAAGTATACCGGAAACAATTTACCTACTCACTCTGAATACCACACCACTTATGCCAATTTCAAACAGGAAACATAACGCTGAGGCAAAGTCAAAGCAAGGTTCTTTCTCATCATCTTATTGCATTACTGACTCAATAAATAATTGAGTCACGAAGTCCGTGAAGAAAATTCACCTCCAGAAGTAATACAGTTCGAGTCAATTTTTTGGATGCATGACATGATAAGAAGTACGTGGAAACAACGCCTTCACAACCTTTATGGAGAGCACAGTCTTCAGCAATGTACAGCAGGAAGACACCGGAGAATTGTGAATCTGATAAAATTGAGGACTGATTGGACTGCACTGCAGCGGAAAGCACATTTCAAGAGAAGCAAACGTATTGCGCAGGCGGATCACACACTGCTAGACGGTGAAGTTACTCGATATTTATCCTTCTAGCGGAAGGTGTCGAGGCAGCGCAAGAAGATGATGAGATGGACGGCACATGGACGACCTGTAGATAAGAAAACATTACCGTCAGCAGCAGGGTGCATGGAGCAATACGCACTGGAGCAGATGCATTGTAGAATCACACGACGCCCTGGGTGAGGCCGCGACGCGTGCATTGATATTTTCGTACCCTTCTTTTTCCAGAACCTAATACTCTACCAGCGATGTCTGCACTACCTGGCAGGAAGACTCTGGTCTTGGAGCACAGAACTCACTAGCGCCTACAGCTTTCTGGCGTAAGCATCGTGCGCAGTGCTGCAGTTACGTAATAAGTTTCGATTAGCCTATCTAAGAGCTTAAGGATTACTACTTAATTTTGGTTACCCTTCTTTCATCACTGCCTGTAACAACGTATGAGCCGGGAGGAAACTATCAGATAAGAACTCTGTACGTCTTTTGAAGACCCCAGCGTAAGAGAGTAATTTCTTCCTTCAGAAGCTAAAATTTTTATTTTCTCCCTTGTGGATATATTCCTGTATATGATAACCTAAAATTTAGGAAAAGGCCAAGTACCAAACTTGGTAGCATTTGTGAAACATTTCCATGTATCACAGCGCCACCGTCCAGTTCCAAGTACGGGCATCAGGAGCCGTGATCACTCGTCGTAAGGCATAGTCTCACACACTTGACCTGTACTCGCTTCGGCGGTACATATACTAAAATTGGAACACACTTGACCAGTCGTAGTGCGCTTGTAGACGTGTCTACATCAGCTTAGACAAAAGGAATTGGTGAAGCTCTATTATCAAAACAGCAGTAACGCTGCAACACCACTTGGAGAATATCGGTCGCTGAAAGGATTACGGAAGGATCCACTTTTCCACCTGCTGTGCGGAACATGATGAAGAAGGTCGAATCTACTGGAGAACTGGGCGTCACTCCGGGATGAGCCCGACGACCCTTTGCACCAAGGGTGGTTGATGAAATCGCTGTTACTATGGCAGACAACTCCACAAGCAATTCGCGATACTTAGGCAGTGCGCGTGCTGTGTCACGGCAGTTGAACATCCCGTGTCCCACTGTACGGAAGGTGCTTCTAACCATTCTCAAATGGTAGCCGTACAAGATCCATATCGTACAACAGCTTGCACCACAGCAAGCAAAATGGCATGTTGACTTCGCTCTCCAGTTTCTCACAAGGACTGAACTTAACGGGAGCTGGCCCTGGACCATCCTATGGACAGACGAAGCTCATTTTTCTCTGAGGGTGAGGTTAGCTGTCGAGTGTGGGAATCTTCACCTGCAGTCACTTTGCATGAATTTCCTCTGTATGGTGAATGTGTCACCGTATGATGTGGCTTCATGGCTACGTTCATCATTGGCCCATTCTTTTTTGAACAGGTTGGCGCTGAAGGACCAAAGACGTGCAGCGTGACTGGCCAGCGTTACTGCGATATGCTTCGCCAGCGTGTCATACCCGCCCTATGGGAGAGAGACGCATTGAACTCAACAGTTTTCGTGCCACATGGGGTCCCACCACACACCACTCGTGAAGCTCACCTGCTTCTCCGAAACATATTTGGAAACGATCGAATTATCAGCCCATCGTTTCCAAATGCTTGGCCGGCACGATCACCTGATCTCATTCCCTGTGATTTCTGAAGGACAAGCTTTACCACGGGAATACTCATACATGTGCTGATATAAGCGCAACATGTCAAGAGAGGTATCCGGTATACCTAAGGACATACTTCGTTCTGATGAGCAGAATGCAATTCTGCACTTTCAGACGCTTCCGGACACTGATGGGCACCATGTTGTGCCCCTTTTGTTTATATATAGGTGCTCATTGGCGAATGAGGCATGGGCCCCCGTTTTCCTCTTTCTGGACCAAAGCCGCACGATCGCGCTCGCGTTACGTGTTGTTGGTGAGTTGGCTTCTCTGATCTTGTGTTTCGTGAAGGCCGGCTGCTTAGGCAGTACGCAGGTTAGTCAAATTTTATTACCTTGCAGCAATCTTGCAGACTTGCTGTGCCACACCAGACGAATGTAGCGTTGATGTTCTCGTATGCGTGTCTCTATCGACCTGCCGGTCTCACCGATATAAGCTGTGAACTTCACATCGGTTTACAAATTTGCGCAGTTACAACTGAAACTATAGACGAAAGCTACGTATGTACATCTGAATACATTACATCTTCGAAAACTGTGTTATGTTGACATAATGTTACTAGACGTGCTGTTGATTGGTAATATAGTGGTCACTGCTGCTTTATAAATAAAAGTAAGTAATCGTGCAGTTACAATACTTTGCGCTTTTCGACAGTCTGGTACATAGTAGTGCAATTCCAATTAGCTGAATAGATAGCTTTTACCAACCGTTATGTGGTATCTTGACTGTCAAAATGTTATATATAGTAGTGTACTTGTAGCTGTTCAGGCGTGTTTGTATTGTCTGAGACTGAAAATACAAACTCGGCTTAGCGCCTGTACGTATACTGTTAACCAATCGAGAAAACCTGGGACAGCGAATAAACGCTATCTTTCGTATTATTAATTTTACATGTGCACCGAATTCACCTATATTTTATTCCAAAAATCTTCTAATACGGTTGTTACATTGAGAAGCTTTTATCACTAGTAGTTTTGTTTCTACGCTCTCTGTGAGCTGTTGTGCTTCCTTACTATGTAGCGTATCGCTAATCTAGATTTACCATGTCGATCTGCAGAGTTATTGTAGTGATCCAGCATGCTGTCCACTTTCAGGATGGAAAATACCATCTGCCTTCGAGTCCTGGTATCCTAGATATTTTCCGCTACCTCACTCCCATTGTTTAGCTCAGCATCTGCGTACAGTGGTCCCTGTCGCCTGCAGTCGTGGTCTCAACGTAGCGTTCCAGGTCGCAAAACTGAACCAGCTTAGCGCATGTTCAGTCCAACCTAGGGCTTGTTTACATCGTGCTTGCAGTCCGCCAAACTCAGATCTTATTCATGCATCAAGCCCGTCAAATTATAACCATTTCAGATATCAGTAGATAAAAACGTATTAAACTTTAAACAGAAAAGTAGTTGTCCTTTTAACGTATGTATGTATGTATTGAATCGCGGACCTAGAAATGACGGAGAGGCTTCCTCCCGGCGTAGCCCTCAGTGGTTCACAACCCCACAGCAGGCCACAAAAGGCCATCCACCCCACCGCAACCCCACACTCAACCCAGGGTCATTGAGCAGTTCGGTCCCCAGAGGAGTCCCCCGGGGAACGTCTCATACCAGACGAGTGTAATCCCAAATGTTTGCATGGTAGAGTAATTATGGTGTACGTGTCCGTGGAAATGGTGTTTGTGCAGCAGTCTCCTACACAGTGTAACTGAGGCGGAATAAGGGGAACCAGCCCGCATTCGCCGACGTAAATGGAAAACCGCCTTAAAAACCATCCACAGGCTTGTCGGCAGACTGGACCTCGACACTAATCCGCCGGGCGGATTCGTGCTGAGGACCGGCATGACTTTCCGCTCGGGAAGCAGCTCGTTAGACTACGCGGCTAGCCGGGAGGGCTCCTTTTAACGAAAGTTTATACGTAATGAACACTTGTGTATAACTTCGCAATTTTGAACATCAGTACAGCTATGTCTGAGCAAATAATGAAAAATATCTACTAGAGAACTCTACACTGCTTGCGACACTTCACTTTGCTATTTATGGACACTTATCGACTTGGTACTACAGAAAATAGCGAAGTACTACTGAAAATAGCGAAGCACTCAGAACGGGAGGAAGAAGTGAAGTGACAACTCATGGTTTGAGAGTGTATGTGATGTTTTCTCAGTGATTACAAAATCTAGTGTAATTTGCAAAAATCTATATCAGTTTGAGCCCGCTTATCACTATCACTTTGCCCCCCGCTCCCCCTATTGGTCTGGAACGCATCAGCGATTCAGTTGGGAAGTGTGTTATAACGCCGTTGTATCCTGAGACGAGCTGGCCCACAGCTGTTGTATCTGGACCATGATATCCTGTGTACTGGCACGGGAACGAAGATGACATTTTAGCTGTACCCACTCACATTCTATCGGGGACAGATTTTTGGATGTTGTTGTGCACAGGGGTATCTAAACGCGACACATACCGTTCTTAGAAACGTGTGCCGTATGTGGACGAGCGTGGTCTTGTTGAAAAAAGACGTCACGTTATTGTAGCATGAGAGGAAACACGTAAAGACGCAGGATGTCTGTGGCATACCTCTGTGCTGTCTCAGTTAGTCACAACCAGCTGTGACCTGAGGTCACACACTATAGCTCTCTGCACCGCAAGGCCAGGAGTAAGACCGATGCGCCTCTCTAAAACGCTGGAAGAAACAGACCTCTCCTTAGGTCGCCACTCTCCTCTCCGACGACGATCGTCTGTGGTGGTGCAGAATCTTGATTCATAGCTGAATACAGGGGGATCTCATTCACGAGCAGTTCAAGCTTCTCGGCCATGGCTCCAGTCCCACTGGAGCCGTTAGTGCTGTGGTATTAACGGCAGCCTACATAGGCAGTGGACGGTAACTCTCTTGTCCGGCTGCTGCCAGTTCCGACCAATGGTGAGGCATGACACCGGATTTTCCAATGAGTCTATTACTTGTTCTAAGACAAGAGGCAACTCGCTAGGTGAGGGGGCTACGACGTGCTCGGTGCGCAATACGGTCATCCTCCCTTGTGATCAGACGTGTTCAATCAGAACATTGACAATGTTGGATAAGCAGCTGCAGCAGCAAGTCGTATACTCCTAGCTCACTCATTTGTTACATAGTTCTTTGCGTGTTTTTGGTACTTGCATTGTTTAATTCGTAAATTTCGGGCGTATTATAGTATTTGAGAGTTGTAGCATCGCGTTTTAGTACCTGAATAGTGTAAATTCGCGTAGTCGTTTGTCTTCTGTTTTTGTTTTCAACGGCCAGTGTCGGTTGGTCACAGTCAGTGTGCTCCCTGCCGCCGTTGGATAAGCAACTGCAGCAGCAAGTCGTATACTCCTAGCTCACTCATTTGTTACATAGTTTAATTCTTAATTTCTTTGCGTGTTTTTGGTACTTGCATTGTTTAATTCGTAAATTTCGGGCGTATTATAGTATTTGAGAGTTGTAGCATCGCGTTTTAGTACCTGAATAGTGTAAATTCGCGTAGTCGTTTGTCTTCTGTTTTTGTTTTCAACGGCCAGTGTCGGTTGGTCACAGTCAGTGTGCTCCCTGCCGCCGTTGGATAAGCAACTGCAGCAGCAAGTCGTATACTCCTAGCTCACTCATTTGTTACATAGTTTAATTCTTAATTTCTTTGCGTGTTTTTGGTACTTGCATTGTTTAATTCGTAAATTTCGGGCGTATTATAGTATTTGAGAGTTGTAGCATCGCGTTTTAGTACCTGAATAGTGTAAATTCGCGTAGTCTCCTTCCGCCGCCGAGCAGTGTCAGCAGTGTGCAAGTAGCAGCATTACTGCATTTACTTGGCAATCTTGTATTTTAATAACCGTTTAAATTTTGTCGATTTGTTTGCGCTCTCTGTAGATTAGTTCAGACGTTCTTTGCAAAACAGTTTTTAGCATGGATAGGGACTGCAACTGCTGTGTTCGGATGCAGGCTGAGTTGGCATCCCTTCGCTCCCAGCTTCAGGCAGTGTTGGCTTCGGTCACACAGCTTGAGGCTGTTGCCAATGGGCATCACTGTGGGGGTCCGGATGGGGGTTTGTCAAGGACGGCCAGCTCGTCCCATGCATCCCCCGATCGGACTACCACTGTAGTTGCCCGGGATACTGCCCGCATTGAGGCTGATCCCTCACCTGTGGTAGAGTGGGAGGTCGTCTCAAGGTGTGGCAGGGGGCGAAAGACATTCCGGAGGGCTGAACGGAAGGCCTCTCCAGTTTGTCTGACGAACCGGTTTCAGGCTCTGTCTCAGGCTGATACTGGTCTTCAGCCTGACATGGCTGCCTGTCCTGTTCCAGAGGTTGCCCCTCAGTCTGCAAGATCCGGGCGGTCGCAGAGGGTGGGCTTACTGGTAGTTGGGAGCTCCAACGTCAGGCGCGTAATGGGGCCCCGTAGGGAAATGGCAGCAAGAAAGGGGAAGAAAACCAATGTGCACTACGTGTGCATACCGGGGGGAGTCATTCCAGATGTGGAAAGGGTCCTTCCGGATGCCATGAAGGGTACAGGGTGCACCCATCTGCAGGTGGTCGCTCATGTCGGCACCAATGATGTGTGTCGCTATGGATCGGAGGAAATCCTCTCTGGCTTCCGGCGGCTATCTGATTTGGTGAAGACTGCCAGTCTCGCTAGCGGGATGAAAGCAAAGCTCACCATCTGCAGCATCGTCGACAGGACTGACTGCGGACCTTTGGTACAGAGCCGAGTGGAGGGTCTGAATCAGAGGCTGAGACGGTTCTGCGACCGTGTGGGCTGCAGATTCCTCGACTTGCGCCATAGAGTGGTGGGGTTTCGGGTTCCGCTGGATAGGTCAGGAGTCCACTACACGCAACAAGCGGCTACTCGGGTAGCAGGGGTTGTGTGGCGTGGGCTGGGCGGTTTTTTAGGTTAGATGGCCTCGGGCAAGTACAGAAAGGGCAACAGCCTCAACGGGTGCGGGGCAAAGTCAGGACATGCGGGGACCAAGCAGCAATCGGAATTGTAATTGTCAACTGTCGAAGCTGCGTTGGTAAAGTACCAGAACTTCAAGCGCTGATAGAAAGCACCGAAGCTGAAATCGTTATAGGTACAGAAAGCTGGCTTAAGCCAGAGATAAATTCTGCCGAAATTTTTACAAAGGTACAGATGGTGTTTAGAAAGGATAGATTGCATGCAACCGGTGGTGGAGTGTTCGTCGCTGTTAGTAGTAGTTTATCCTGTAGTGAAGTAGAAGTGGATAGTTCCTGTGAATTATTATGGGTGGATGCTACACTCAACAACCGAGCTAGGTTAATATTTGGCTCCTTTTACCGACCTCCCGACTCAGCAGCATTAGTGGCAGAACAACTGAGAGAAAATTTGGAATACATTTCACATAAATTTTCTCAGCATGTTATAGTCTTAGGTGGAGATTTCAATTTACCAGATATAGACTGGGACACTCAGATGTTTAGGACGGGTGGTAGGGACAGAGCATCGAGTGACATTATACTGAGTGCACTATCCGAAAATTACCTCGAGCAATTAAACAGAGATCCGACTCGTGGAGATAACATCTTGGACCTACTGATAACAAACAGACCCGAACTTTTCGACTCTTTAAGTGCAGAACAGGGAATCAGTGCTCATAAGGCCGTTGCAGCATCCCTGAGTATGGAAGTTAATAGGAATATAAAAAAAGGGAGGAAGGTTTATCTGTTTAGCAAGAGTAATAGAAGGCAGATTTCAGACTACCTAACAGATCAAAACGAAAATTTCTGTTCCGACACTGACAATGTTGAGTGTTAATGGAAAAAGTTCAAGGCAATCGTAAAATGCGTTTTAGACAGGTACGTGCCGAGTAAAACTGTGAGGGACGGGAAAAACCCACCGTGGTACAACAACAAAGTTAGGAAACTACTGCAAAAGCAAAGAGAGCTTCACTCCAAGTATAAACGCAGCCAAAACCTCTCAGACAAACAGAAGCTAAACGATGTCAAAGTTAGCGTAAGGAGGGCTATGCGTGAAGCGGTCAGTGAATTCGAAAGTAAAATTCCATGTACCGACTTGACAGAAAATCCTAGGACGTTCTGGTCTTACGTTAAATCAGTAAGTGGCTCGAAACAGCATATCCAGACACTCCGGGATGATGATAGCATTGAAACAGAGGATGACACGCGTAAAGCTGAAATACTAAACACCTTTTTCCAAAGCTGTTTCACAGAGGAAGACCGCACTGCAATTCCTTCTCTAAATCCTCGCACAAACGAAAAAATGGCTGACATCGAAATAAGTGTCCAAGGAATAGAAAAGCAACTGGAATCACTCAATAGAGGAAAGTCCACTGGACCTGACGGGATACCAATTCGATTCTACACAGAGTACGCGAAAGAACTTGCCCCCCATCTAACAGCCGTGTACCGCAAGTCTCTAGAGGAACGGAGGGTTCCAAATGATTGGAACAGAGCACAGGTAGTCCCAGTCTTCAAGAAGGGTCGTCGAGCAGTTGCGCAAAACTATACACCTATATCTCTGACGTCGATCTGTTGTAGAATTTTAGAACATGTTTTTTGCTCGAGTATCATGTCGTTTCTGGAAACCCAGAATGTACTATGTAGGAATCAACATGGATTCCGGAAACAGCGATCGTGTGAGACCCAACTCGCTTTATTTGTTCAAGAGACCCAGAAAATATTAGATACAGGATCCCAGGTAGATGCTATTTTTCTTGACTTCCGGAAGGCGTTCGATACAGTTCCGCACTGTCGCCTGATAAAGAAAGTAAGAGCCTACGGAATATCAGACCAGCTGTGTGGCTGGATTGAAGAATTTTTAGCAAACAGAACACAGCATGTTGTTATCAATGGAGAGACGTCTACAGACGTTAAAGTAACCTCTGGCGTGCCTCAGGGGAGTGTTATGGGACCATTGCTTTTCACAATATATATAAATGCCCTAGTAGATAGTGTCGGAAGTTCCATGCGGCTTTTCGCGGATGATGCTGTAGTATACAGAGAGGTTGCAGCATTAGAAAATTGTAGCGAAATGCAGGAAGATCTGCAGCGGATAGGCACTTGGTGCAGGGAGTGGCAACTGTCCCTTAACATAGACAAATGTAATGTATTGCGAATACATAGAAAGAAGGATCCTTTATTGTATGATTATATGATAGCGGAACTAACACTGGTAGCAGTTACTTCTGTAAAATATCTGGGAGTATGCGTGCGGAACGATTTGAAGTGGAATGATCATATAAAATTAATTGTTGGTAAGACGGGTACCAGGTTGAGATTCATTGGGAGAGTGTTTAGAAAATGTAGTCCATCAACAATGGAGGTGGCTTACAAAACTCTCGTTCGACCTATACTTGAGTATTGCTCATTAGTGTGGGATGCGTACCAGATCGGTTTGACGGAGGAGATAGAGAAGATCCAAAGAAGAGCGGCGCGTTTCGTCACAGGGTTATTTGGTAACCGTGATAGCGTTACGGAGATGTTTGATAAACTCAAGTGGCAGACTCTGCAAGAGAGGCGCTCTGCATCGCGGTGTAGCTTGCTCGCCAGGTTTCGAGAGGGTGCGTTTCTGGATGAGGTATCGAATATATTGCTTCCCCCTACTTATACCTCCCGAGGAGATCACGAATGTAAAATTAGAGAGATTAGAGCGCGCACGGAGGCTTTCAGACAGTCGTTCTTCGCGGGAACCATACGCGACTGGAACAGGAAAGGGAGGTAATGACAGTGGCACGTAAAATACCCTCCGCCACACACCTTTGGGTGGCTTGCGGAGTATAAATGTAGATGTAGATGTAGAATATGCCTGTGCTAACGTTACCATGTGGACCGATATCCGGCCACTGTCGCATCTGAATAACTCACAAACGTGGATATGATGCGATCAGTCGACCCTCCAAACGCAGATCAACAATGATACCATTTCAATGCAGGGTGATGAAACTTCTTGGTACATTAAAACTGTGTGCCGGACAGAGACTCGCACTCGGTACCTTTGTCTTTCACGGGAAACGAGGTTCGCAGGAGACCTTCTGTGAAGTTTAGAAGGTAGGAGACGAGATACTGGCAGAATTGAAGCTGTGTGTACGGGGCATGTGTCGTGCTTGGGATGCTCAGATGGTTGAACACTTGCCCGCGAAAGGCAAAGGTCCCGAGTTCGAGTCTCGGCCCGGCACATAGTTATAATCTACCAGGAAGTTTCATATGAGCGCACACTCCGCTGCAGAGTGAAAATCTCGTTATGTAGGATGATGACAAAATTGTCTCACAGGAGTACGGAGCGTCTACGTGGCCTTCACAGCGACCACTCAGTATCTGATACTCTTCACGCCTCTTACGTACCACCGGCCTGTATGGGCGAGCGGTTCTAGGCGCTTCAGTCCGGAACCGCACGACCGCGACGGTCTCAGATTCGAATCCTGCCTCGAGTATGGATGTGTGTGATGTCCTTAGGTAAGTTAGGTTTAAGTAGTTCTAAGTTCTAGGGGACTGATGACCGGAGATTTTAACTCCCATTGTGCTCAGAGCCATTTGAACCATCTTACGTACCAGGCACGGTAACGACGCTGAACATGAAGGACACTAATGTACTATGCAGGCCATAGTACATGTCACAGAGATTATTCATTTACGTATCAGCCGATGGTGTGAATGTGTACGAACTTACATTGACATCCCACCATGTCTTATGTGTTTTTCAGGTTTCTCTCAGGCTACGTATTAACCAAGGTAATGTTCTCTGTTATATCTTATGACGCTGTATGGCATGACAGTATTATGCCGACGAAAACGATATAGCAATAAAGCAGAACCAGATTTCTGAAAAGCTTGTCAATGTCCCATTCACCCTACCACGGCAGGTGGAGCAGTGTCTAGCACATTGAACTCCCATTCAAATCTCTGTCTGGCCATCCAAATTTATGTTTTCCTTGATTTCAGTAAGTCACTCCAGGAAAATGCTGGAATGGTCTCTTCGAAAGAGCGTGGCCGATTTGTTTCACTATCCTTTCGTAGCCCTACATTTGGCTCCGTCTATAATGACCACTATGTCGACATGAAGTTAAACTCTAATTTCCTTCCTTTCCGTTCGCCCTAGACACTTAAACTAATACAATTTTTTTAACTGTTCTTGAAGAATTTAATCTTCTGCTTAAGGAAATTCTGGAACATCATTCGTTGTAGGACCAAGTGGGTGCTGACTAGGAAGGAATTTTCTTTTGCGTGCTAGTGACACTTCGTGGCCGCCATTTTGCAAGTCGGGAAGAAACGAAATAATTTTCTATATCTTGATTGCTCAGACTACTACACTTCATCATCCAGCTTAGGTGGAAACGCTGCATGCTATAACTCACTTTTCTTTCCCTTTGAAATAGACCGACAAATGATATAATCCGAGGCATCGAGTCGTATAGTCATTGGCTAAATTATTCGTCGTGACTCAACCGACGTTAATTACATTCCAAGGTACGATGAAGCGGTCCCCGCTGAGCAGGGAAGGCCCCTGAGACTGGCGGGTAGGCAGCTGCGCTGACGCCAGATGATACTCCGGCGACATTAGCGCAGCTATGCCGTGCTATAAAGAGGCAGTAGGGGAGGAGTTTTGATGGAAGCATTTAATATTAAACTCGAGGTAGATAATTACATTATTTTGGCACTGGAGGGAGCTTAATTAAGGTTATTGCTTTTGAACGAAGTTAATGAACGTTCTCTGAGACACCGTTCAATATTAGGTGACGAATGATGTCACTGCCGGCGCTACTTGTCACATTTAGCGGGCGAAGAAAGTAATTTTATCCATCATAAACGACGTTACTCAAAGAATGCTATTACGTCATTAAGGATTCTATAGAAGAAAATTGCTGCTTTAATTCTGTAATTATTTATTTATTAAACATGTCTAACTAAAGTGTAATATTGCGTGCTTGAAGTTTAACGTCAAATGTTATCCTTAGAACCTGAGATCAGCAAGAGTCATACAACTCATTCTACGAAAGATACTGCAGGTCTTAGAACTGACGTGCAAAGCGCGAAGTGATTCTAATGCGTGCTCCCATATTCCAAGTGAACTTGCCACATATGTATGTCTCTTTCTGCATTTGTGTGCTTTTATCATTCGTAGTCACACTGTACTTGGAAAACATTGTACTCAGGAAAATTGGTAAACATTGCTGAACATTTTCCGAAAGAAAGGGGTATTGTGTGGGACTGCTCACAAAAATTTCAGGAGGTTAGTTTATTTTGCACGTCTCTGTTCCACAATACCTTCCTTTTTTGTCATTAATCATGTATGATCTGATCGTCGCCCCTTCCAGGGAGCAGTACTTCCACGCAGTGTCCTGCATCACTTCATCAAAATGTTTTCCTGTCCCTCTCTTCTCCTTAGTTTTTTCCCGCTCTAAGCTGTGTGTGTGTGTGGGGGGGGGGGGGGGGTTGAGCACTCAGCGATGAGGTTATCAGCTTACGAAATTAGTAGAAACTAACGTAGTTAAAACGGTGAAAATGCGAGAAAAACGATAAAAATCGTTCTGAGGTAAAATTTCACCCACTCAACTATACTTCGTTCTAGTAGTGCGGAAATTATTGACTGACATACCAACCCAAGGCCTATCATCACGTTCCTTCTTGTAGGCAGTGTGCCACACATATTCCTGTCCACCCTGAATCTATGGAAGACCTCCTTAATTTTTATCAGGCTTTTTAATATTCAGCATTCTCCAGTAATGAAACATCTCAGTTGCCTCGATGGTATCTTTTACCTCAGCTTTCCCACAGTCTACGATTCACTACCTATTGTGTTCTATTCCGGACGTACATACTCTACGAATTATTCGGAAATTTAAGTTTATGTTTGATACCATATACCCTTTTTATCGAAGACTGCCCCACTTGCCATTCGCTAGTCCGCTTCTTATCCTTCTTGTGCGCCCAAATTTTGATGTTGTTTATTATTATATGTGCTACTCATTATCTTCGACTTTCAATGATTTATTCTCCATCTTTATTCTAGCCTCTTAAAACTATTCATTTCATTCAAGAGATTCTGTAATTCTTCCCCTCTTTTCGTGAGGATGGATATTTCATTAGCGAAACGGTCAATGGCACGATTTGAGGGACTGCTTTAAGGAGTGAAAAAAAGTGGAGACTCTATGTGCCCTGATATCGCAACCGTAACTGTGAGGGGTATGAAGGAATTCCGAAGAGTGGTGGCTGATGGTCCCTTCGGTGAAGTCCCTCTGGTGAAGACCTCAGCGGCAGCAACAACAGGCAGATCATTTTCGGGAAGAATGGAGATAACGGACGGATACCTTTACCTCTGACTTGTGGACAAGAGGTATCTTCAAAGGGGAAGCGGGTGAACAGCCACAGAAAATCATGCCAGCGTGAAGACACAGAAAAGGCTGCCACAACATCGATCTTCCAATGCGCAGCATCCGCAGCATTATCGGGGGGACATCATAACTACTGAAATTCTCGCAATAAACCTTCGGTTAATGGGATCGCTATGAACATTCACGATCAGAAACAGAAGAATAACAAGAGTAATGCTTAAAATTTCGTTTTAAAATTGTGGCATGGAATATAAGGAGCATAACAATTAAGACTGAAGATCTAAGTGTACTGAATGAAATGTGCAGGTAGATCTTGCTTCAGTTATACAGATAAAAAGAAAGTGAAACTATCTAAGTCCTAGGACATTCAAGCAAAACTCAGTGGCGTCGAACAATTGGTTAGAGCGTCAGAAGGAGTAGCAGCCTTAATAAATGAAAAATGGGAAATTAAAATAAACTCCTATAGATGAGTGAATGAAAAGATAGTATCTACAAGCTATAAAGCATAATGAAGATATTGGCTTTTGGTACGAACTTACTTCCCAGCAGCAGGAAAAAGAGAAGATTCATACTTTTCTATGAAACATTGCTAGAAACAGCAACTGCTATAATCAAAAATGGCTACATCGTCATTGGTGGTTACTCGCATGTAAGTGGGGTAAATATCTCAGTAGGTAAAATTGTGGGAAATAATCAGAAAACGGTGCAAAAAACAAAGATCCTGAGGGGATTTACATGATTCAGTTACTTGTGGATTATGAATACATATTTCAAACTCAAAGATATGCAGAAAACGACTTGGACATAGAGAGGATCTCAGTTAGTAATAGACTAGATTTTGGCCACTCAAGGAACAGCCTTGACGTTTACGGTTGTATGGGAATACCGAGAAGTAGAACTATACACAAACCATTATGTTGTAACAGCTACAGTAAACATTAAAGCCAGAACGGGACAAACAGGTCTGATAAAAGTAATCACAAACGGCGATGGGAAACCTACATTCCCAAGAGGACACTATTTACAGAATTATACGAGGGAGAAATGGATAAATATAGCGACGAATGAAAGGAAATAAGGATTTGCAACAAAAGTAGGTAAAAGTAGGTAAACTTTAATAGGAAAAGGCTTCTGTGAAGTTTGGGAGGTAGGAGACGAGGTACTGCGGAATTGGAGCTGTGAGGACTGGTCGTGAGTCGTGCCTGGATAGCTCAGATGGTAGAGCACTTGCCCCTGAAAGGCAAAGATCCCGAGTTGGAGTCTCGGTTCGGCACAGACTTTTACTCTGCCAGGAAGTTTCAGCCCTAAATTGTTTTACACTTGAGACATAATCAGCATGGGGGCGATCTGTAGTATTATGAAGTCTGAATGAATTTTCAGCTGCCGAGGTTGCTAAAACCACATTTTCAGACAGATTCCTGGCTTTAGCAATTATCTTTCGCAATCATCAGACCTGAAGAAGGTGGGACCGAAAACACTAGGATACGGCAAGTAAAGTAACACGTAATTATATTCAATATTTGTAATGCATAGAATAACAACATACCTAAATTTACATCATTACACAAACTATTCCTTCAGTACACTAAGTAGTACTGCAAGTTGTATGTCCACGTTGCTACCGTGAGCTATATTACAAGGAGACATGTAAAACATTACCGCTTTACAATTGACAGATCACAGCGTAACCATTCTCAGTGAAACATAAGTACATCAGATGGAGCAGAGGCAGTACGAATCGATATTTTCATATCATTCTAGATTAATTTATGAATCTACTATTCTTAAAATTATATCTGCCTAAATTATTATCATAACATGTAAGCCAACTCAGTATTCTACAGTCAAGAAAAATTGTATGTAAAATAATGTGCAACACCATAAAAATATAATTTTTACATTAACATTTACAAACAATTTTAGAAATAAAAAAAAATCATGAAAGTTCTTGATCTTATTTTCTATATTAGTTTTATATTTACCGATGTTCTCGCTATAGCCCATTTCAAGCCACTAACCAAATAATTTACTGGTTTTAGGACACAGTTTGAGATTAGGCTTATTTGGAAACAAGTTGAATGAAGTGAAAATTTTCATTCAAAGTGGAAGATCTGCTTTCCAGTAATATTCAAGACGTTCCAGTTTTTTCTAGAACATTCATTGTTTTGATTTTCATTGAATCATTGGAATAATCCAGGCCATTCCAGTTTTATTCTGTGTGGTTGCACATTGTATTTATTTGTGTGCTGCTGTAGCTGATTTTAGGTATTTTTTATGGAAATTGTTATTAGAGTGTTCAGAATCCTGATGCTAGAACTTGTAAGGAATTAGCTCATGTGGTAGAAACTTTATTCAGATTGTGTATAATCCTGAATAAAAGGCATTTTATGTCTTTATTCATGTTTCAAGATCGTCAGTGTTCTGGTTGCGCCGTTTGATGTGTCAGTTACATTGTGCAGGCGACGAAACTTGAATGAGACTTTAAAAGAATCAGACTTTTCATATGGAAAACCGTCATCTCGCGAGGAAGAGGATCGTGATTATCTTCTAAAGCTCGAGTCTTACCTCAAATTTGGTTCGGTATTAAAACTAAGAAAATTTTACACAAGATGTTGCCGCAAAAGCTTTGTCAAATCACTTACCTCTGCAAGCAGGTAAGGGAATGTGTCTGTGGTCCCAATTTCTGGAGATTATCATTAAAAAAGTGTCACTGAGGTAGTCCCTGGAAGCGGACACACAATGAGACAAACTTAAAGATTTAAAAGGAACAAAACACACAGTTACATGTCTTGGATGTAACCATACAGATTTAGACCAACCAACAGGGAAACCTTTAACAATCGTCAATATAACATAGCAGATATCAAATCTTCTTAACTCAATCAAAGAAACAATACTTAGATACATGCTCCATAGACGATACACAGCATCATTAGATACACACAACAGCCAAAAAGAGTTGATCACCATAGTACAGATAGGCGCAAAGAAAGGAAACTTAGTAACAAAGTTGAACTACAGAGTTAAGAAACGGAAAAGAATAAATTCCACTTGTCACAAATTTCCATTTATCACAAATACAATCACAGAACTCGAGACAAACAAACATATGAGACTCAAGAATGGGAACAATAGTGTGAGAAATAACGGAAAACAGAATCTGTTATACAATGCCATTCAACCCGAAAACACACACGTAAAATCTAATATAATTGCAAGACACTGTATGAAGGTAGCTTACCACCCCAACTATTCCAGTCGAAGATATATCCGAAAGACTGTAGAATAAACAGGTCTATATCACAAATCAGAAATCTACCAACATGTAAACCATGTGAGGGTAGATATACAGGAGAATCCAGCAGAGTACAAGATATAAGGAGCATGTGACAGTGTATAACTAAAAAACAAATCATTTAACTTTTGTCGGGTAGTTACACCAACACCATCATACGCATAAACAACAAAACATACGTGTTGACCCTATAAGAAAACTACCACATTAATAACCATTACTCGTTGTGCCAAAGCGGGACAAGTCCGTGCGTTTGGTGTTGGGACTCGCAGCAAATAAATACGGTCATCGTGTCGGAGACAGATAGACCAGCAGGACTGGAGGAACTGCTGCAACGGTTTCATGGCGTTAAAGTTTTGTCATCCGTGGACCCCCGAAACAGCTATTGGCAAATTATGCTCGATTCGTCTTGCAGGCAATATACTTCGTTCCTCTGCTATGGGAGTTGCTACCAGTTTAAACGCCTCTTTTTCGGGTTGAATGTTTCTTCAGCCGCCTTCATAAAGTGCCTGAATAGCATACTACCTGACGACCTAAAAGCGCGCGTAACTGTGTTTGTGGACGACATTCTCATTGCAGAGAAATCATGGGAGGAACACAACCGGGTTCTAAATCGATTGCTCGAAGTATTCGAGAAAGCGGGGGTGACCGTGAATCTGGACAAATGCCAGCTGCGGCGCGAAAGCATAAAGTTTTTGTGTCATATTGTGTCGGCAGATAGGGTTCATCTGGATCCCGAAAAGATTTTAGCGATTGCGGAGTGCGCGACGCCCACGTCAAAGCTCAGGGGCTATTTGGGGCTTTGCAGTTTCTAAAAGAGATTTATAAATCTCAATGTTTTGTCCACCCCTCGTTTATGTGCACTGACGGGTAAGAACACCGTTTGGATGTAGGACGAACAAACACAGATCGAAATTGACAAATTAAAGAATGCGTTGTTTAACGCTCCATTGCTCGCGAATCCGGATTTGAATCAGGAGTTTTGCCTGATGACAGATAGTTCACTGACGGGGCTGGGAGCAGTGTTGTTCCAGACGGATGGTGGAAAGGATCCGTCCACATGGAAAACTATATCGTTCGCCAGCCGTGTGCTCTGGCGGACTGAACGGAACTACTCTGTCACGGAGCGTGAAGCCCTGGCAACTGTCTGGGCGTTCAAGAAATTCCGCTACTATTTGTTCGGGCGCACGACTAGGGTGTTCAGCAACCACCGAGCACTACAATTCCTAATGAGAGCCAAGATCAATCACGGTAGGCTCGGACGGTGGACGGTGATCCTCCAGGAATACCACTTCACGATAGAGTACATTCCGGGGCACAAGAACATCATTGCTGATGCTCTATCTCGGATGCCTATCGGGCTCACCCATGCTGAGGATAACGCTATTGATGAAAACAATTTTAGTGTGTTATACCTTCAAAATGTGGCATTCGAGAATTACGCCACTGCGTCACGAGGTAATATCTGGGCGGAGCAAGACAAGGACGAAGTCTTGCGTGACATAAAAGAGAAATGGCATGATAAATCCCACGCGGCCATTAGGCAGTATTATATTATCCTGAGTCGCGTCCTATTCAAGAGGAGAGCTCTGGATGACTCCAGGTGGCTGTTAGCGATTCCGGAGGAGCTGGTGAACAAGCTCGTGTGGTACGTGCATCTCAGCTACGGTCATTTTGATGCAAGGAAATGCTTCGAAAAGCTGCGGGAAACCTGTTACTTTAATAATATGCTTCGGCGTATACGTCAAGTAATTACGGTATGCAAGCCCTGTCAGCAAGCCAAGCCGCCCACTGTGTCGTTTGCCGCACCAATACACCCGATCGTTCCCAGTAAATTCAGGGATCTCGCAGAAGAAGATATATTCGGTCAGCTAGTGCGTTCTAGCAACGGATTTGATTACATTTCTGTGGAAGTAGAGCTGACGTCAAAATTCGTCTGCCTCACCCCGCTGCGAAGGACCTCCGGGAAGGCAGTAGCTTCCGCGTTCGCAAATCACTTCTTACAGGAGGCTGGCACTGTGAAGCTTGTGATTTCGGACTACGGGCCACAATTCAGGTCACGTCACTGGAAGTATATGCTTCGGAGAAAGCGAGCGAAACCGATCTTTATCTCCCTTTTCTGCCCTTCAGCGAATCCCTGTGAAAGGTGGATGAAGGAGATTGGAAAATTGTGTCGGTTATACTGCCGCTTTGACCACCGGACGTGGGACACAAAACTAGCCGGTTTCCAGAACATATTGAATGAGCTGCCAAGTGCCTCGACGATGTTGCCACCGCTTCTGGTCCTGAAAAACAAGGAGCCTCCGGGTAAAGGAAAGGAGGTGGTTCTCTGGGCAACAGAAGCCAGGTTACGGAGATCTGCAATTGTGGAGCTTACCCTGAAAAATATAAAGAGTGCAGCCGAGGCTCGGGTAAGAGCCTACAAAAAGAAGGTGCGGAACGTAATTTTTCACGTAGGCCAGAAAGTACTTGTACGCTCGCACAAGCTCTCTAATAAACGGGCTGGGTTGTCAAAGAAGTTTTTTTTTCTTATTCAACGGGCCTTACAGAATCAAGCGGATTCCACATCCGAATGCGCTTGAAGTAGGGACACTCCGCTTTCGCAAGTCAAAGGGCCTGCACCACATCTCCAATGTAAAACCTTATATTTAATAAGAAGCGGAAGATCTTGCTCCTCGGAGGTCGGAATGACGTATTGCCCAATGTTTTTCTTGCATTCATTCTGTTGTGAGTAAAATTACAGTGTATATTTTCCAATCTTTTGATTCACTCTAGTGTGAATAAAATTGAAGTGCATATTTTCTATGAATTGTCAAGGGTCCCCCAATATATGTGTAGGTATTTCTTTTTCTGAGCAGAAAAGAGTAGTGTTGTACAGCTTTATAACGTCTGAATGTGAATGATTATGAGGCTCAGATGAAGCGTTTCCTATTACAGTAAGATGGCTTTTGTTTATTGATGACTAAAAAGGTATCGGATGTGTTGGTGTGGCGAGTCAATAGTTGTAAGGTAATTCTTGATGATAAATTACAGTTGTAGTGTGCTTATTCCCTCTTAGGTGAGCATGATTCAGTGAGATTTTGCAGACGTACTGCGATGTTGATGAAGCGACTTGGTGACTTGTAGGTGAAGGATTTGTGTATGAAGGGAGATTAATAGTGTTTGATTTTCAGAGTTCGCACCTTATAAGATGTTTGGAAAGTGTAACTTGCCGCCACATACTACTAGGTACGGTTAAGGGTACCAGGATGTGAAACCCCTGAAGACGTATATGGAAACAGCTTATAAACTCAAGCAACTTGATATTTAATAGAGAATCAAGGCGACTACATCCAAGATGAAATAACATGATGGTAGGTGAGGGACCCTGGGGACACGTGGTGAGTAATCGTGCAATCATTATGAGTATCTTATGATAGCAGTAAGTTGGGTACTTATGACCCTGGACGATGGATTTCTTTTGACAGTGTTTTGTATGTACTTATAGGACATACTGTTTATGTGTTCGATAATAGGATAGAATGATTTTGATTTCCATTTATATGCCCACTGATCTTTTGCATCAGTCTGAAGAATAGATGTTGAAACATTTACCAGTCCAGATGAGACTTGAATGAGCCTTCTGTATCTCATTAATCATAACTTATGTTATGCAATGTCGATAGAAAAGAAGTCCCGGAAATTTTTCACCGATCAGCAAACGTGTGCTGCAAACCGTGGAGGAGCAGTCGATGAACAACGGTATGGGTATTGGTGTAGAAAGGAATATTTTGTTTATATGAGAGAATTGTAGTCGGGCTAAATGGTGATGGTGATTAGTAAGAGCTCTGTAGATTATGTGTGAGATCGTAGTTAGGAGTAGGTAGAGTTTTGTGCCTGTAGTTAGCAGCGGCGCCAAATCCTATTCAAATCCTGGTAAATCTTGTACAAGATCGCCCCTGAATGATTGACAGCAGATGTAATGCTGGACCTATATTTTTTTGTTTCAATATTGGTTATGTAATTTTCCTCGTTTTTTTTATTAGTTCTGTTAAGAAGGCCCTTCTTTTCGAGTTAAGTTTGGGCAATATTCCATGTATTGATCAGGAGTAAGAAACTACCCTGATTTTGTGGTAATCTGTACACATGATATTTTGTAAGGGTCTCTGTGAGCGCATTTCTTAAGTGGGCGCACGTCCGCCTAGGGAGCCTCCGCGTCAGAAAGCACAGGGCTTTGTCCACAGACAGGCGTTGCAGAATTCTGCTATCAACGGCGAGGCAGTGGTGTGGTGAGCGGTCACAGCTGTTTCCCCATCAGAGCGGAGGGGATGCTGGTCTTCCCCCAACCCCAGGCTCACACCGGGGCCCACCGCAGGCGTGTCACCACGGCAGCGCCAGCTGACGGCTGGCGCTCCCCTCCACACGCTAGTCATCTGACAAGCGAAAGAGAAAGTAAGACGCACCCCAGGCGAGGCCGCCGATCCCTGAGCGCCGCTAGTTCAGACGGCCACTGCCCGGAGGGACACGTGTCCAACCACTGACGCATCAGCTGAGACGGTGCAAAGACGTGATAAGCGGGTCTCATGCCCGACACCCGCACGAGTTTATGTCGACCTCGATGCGACAGGACACGACAGGAGACGTGGGCGTGTGTCATAAAACACATTCCTCCGCAATACGCGGACGACGACCGCCAAGCCGTCTTCTCGATGATGAGGCAGGGCCGACAAGCGGCGATGTCGTGCAAATCCGTAACGTCGAACCACCCCGCAGTATGGGCGCAGAGGGTGGAAACGGGCACGAGGCTACGTCGCGGAATGCTGTCTGGGTTGAACAACCTGGGTTACAATGGACGTTACAATAAACGCACCTAGTAGCTTATCTTCCAAGTCGCCTTTAGAAGAGACGCCCACCCCAGCAACTAAAGAGAATACCCAGTGAAACTACCATGTGACGAAACTGCAAAATAACAGCGTGTAAACGAGCTGGTTTCTGTATGTGTTTTTGTACTCATGTCTTATTTACCATAGGTGGTTATTTACCAGCTGTCATTCCATTGGGTTAATTAATGAGTTTGTATCACTGTATTTGTTGTGCACATTTGGTTTGGACTTTCACTTAGATGTTTTTATATATATGTCAGCACCAGCTGACACACCTTTGGTTCGTGGAAATGATTTTGCATATATATATATATATATATATATATATATATATATATATATACACTCCTGGAAATTGAAATAAGAACACCGTGAATTCATTGTCCCAGGAAGGGGAAACTTTATTGACACATTCCTGGGGTCAGATACATCACATGATCACACTGACAGAACCACAGGCACATAGACACAGGCAACAGAGCATGCACAATGTCGGCACTAGTACAGTGTATATCCACCTTTCGCAGCAATGCAGGCTGCTATTCTCCCATGGAGACGATCGTAGAGATGCTGGATGTAGTCCTGTGGAACGGCTTGCCATGCCATTTTCACCTGGCGCCTCAGTTGGACCAGCGTTCGTGCTGGACGTGCAGACCGCGTGAGACGACGCTTCATCCAGTCCCAAACATGCTCAATGGGGGACAGATCCGGAGATCTTGCTGGCCAGGGTAGATGACTTACACCTTCTAGAGCACGTTGGGTGGCACGGGATACATGCGGACGTGCATTGTCCTGTTGGAACAGCAAGTTCCCTTGCCGGTCTAGGAATGGTAGAACGATGGGTTCGATGACGGTTTGGATGTAACGTGCACTATTCAGTGTCCCCTCGACGATCACCAGTGGTGTACGGCCAGTGTAGGAGATCGCTCCCCACACCATGATGCCGGGTGTTGGCCCTGTGTGCCTCGATCGTATGCAGTCCTGATTGTGGCGCTCACCTGCACGGCGCCAAACACGCATACGACCATCATTGGCACCAAGGCAGAAGCGACTCTCATCGCTGAAGACGACACGTCTCCATTCGTCCCTCCATTCACGCCTGTCGCGACACCACTGGAGGCGGGCTGCACGATGTTGGGGCGTGAGCGGAAGACGGCCTAACGGTGTGCGGGACTGTAGCCCAGCTTCATGGAGACGGTTGTGAATGGTCCTCGCCGATACCCCAGGAGCAACAGTGTCCCTAATTTGCTGGGAAGTGGCGGTGCGGTCCCCTACGGCACTGCGTAGGATCCTACGGTCTTGGCGTGCATCCGTGCGTCGCTGCGGTCCGGTCCCAGGTCGACGGGCACGTGCACCTTCCGCCGACCACTGGCGACAAAATCGATGTACTGTGGAGACCTCACGCCCCACGTGTTGAGCAATTCGGCGGCACGTCCACCCGGCCTCCCGCATGCCCACAATACGCCCTCGCTCAAAGTCCGTCAACTGCACATACGGTTCACGTCCACGCTGTCGCGGCATGCTACCAGTGTTAAAGACTGCGACAGAGCTCCGTATGCCACGGCAAACTGGCTGACACTGACGGCGGCGGTGCACAAATGCTGCGCAGCTAGCGCCATTCGACGGCCAACACCGCGGTTCCTGGTGTGTCCGCTGTGCAGTGCGTGTGATCATTGCTTGTACAGCCCTCTCGCAGTGTCCGGAGCAAGTATGGTGGGTCTGACACACCGGTGTCAATGTGTTCTTTTTTCCATTTCCAGGAGTATATATATATATATATATATATATATATATACTTTGTGCACCTGTTCATCTATGTCTCTATGTTAACTTTTGATAATTGGTTAATGCAGTTTTAAAATAATATCTCATGTTTGTTGTAGTAGGTTAGATGACATTATGTTAGTGTACAATATCACGCTTAATTTAAATTGTTCTGTTTGCCTTGCGGACCGCATGAGATCACAAATATTGACTAAGGTCAGATAAAACTCATTTGGATACAAGAGATTAATCAATTCTTTTGTGCTGCTGTTTGCCTGTTGCCATTGTTGCTCGTTAGGGTATGTTTGTTTCGAAGACTGTTGGAGAATCTCCTAGCATGGCGAGAACATTCGCGGCACAGTTTTCTCAGGGACGTTTGGAGTGATGAAAGGGTCCTGTAGCCACCCTTCATTAGTCCGGTAGATCATTTTCATTAGCATTTATCTTTCTTTTCCCTGTTTCTCTTTCCTCATAACTCTCATAGTGGTGTGATTGAATGAATGTGGCTGTGTGTCACGTTGCTCGACAGTGGCGTAGTCTGCAGCAGAAAGTCTGCGATAGTCGTACAGATTCAGCAGCAGTTGTACAGATTAGCCAACTCTCTTAGTGGTCAAGTAGACAAAGATGTTTGCGCTACTTGTGAGAAATCCACCTGCGTTAGGTTGGTGGCAGAAATGGCATCTTTGGGTTTTCCAGGCCATGCGGAGCGTGGAAGAGGCTGGAGAAGAAAAAGGGAGGCAGTCTCCCGCCGGTTCGGGAAGCGTCCACAGCTGTGCTCCAGTCGAAGAAGGTAGAGTTAGACTGACAGCGTGGCGCATTGTTACTTGGCGAGAGGAGAGCTGTTGGCTTTTGGTCTCACTTTTCAACTCTGAAAGGTTGCTTTGCCTTGTCGCAACAAGGACTGCAGAACTTCGGCAGATTTTTCTTTTAGTAAATTTCTATAGCAGATTTGGATCCGCCGGAAGAGCGCCACACAAAGGTGTCGCTAAGAAGTGAGCACTCACATCTGTATGAATCTCTGTTTGGCTTAAGCTGTGCCCGTATAACCTTTTATTTTTCTAAATATTAATAGCCTTGCCTTCTGGTAAATTTTCCTTGCTTTACGTATCTTTTGTCCGTGGGGAGGCAACCACGTGGTTGAACATTACAGTTTGTTGGGCTACCGTCCGATCTCATGTTTGTTTAAAAGAACGTTAACTGTTCATGATTGTCTGATGTGATATTGTTGCAACTTGGCCACTTATCCAGAAATTGTGTATTCACAAACCACGTGGGCACGTGGGTGTACTGCGAAACATGTACAGTTACACGAGTTATTGCGATCAGTTATTAGGCAAAAGCAGTTGTCTGAATGATTCACACCAATGATTTTAGGTGTAGATTATAACGGTGAATGTATCGATGCTTTTCGTTAATATTTTAGGAATTAATGTTATCAGGAATTGTGTACATGCCACACACCCATATCTTAGGAATAAATGATTTTATCCACAATTTTCTCTTGCATTCCGGGGTTACGTTTTTGCACCTAAGCCACTCACCTCGTAGGTTTCCCTCTAGCACATCCAACGTGTTTCCTTACGCACAGGTCCAATGATTAGTTTCCCCTTTTCTTTTAAAATAAATGCTTTAGATTAAGTCTTATTTTCAGGTGTGTTGCTGGGAGCTAATCTTATGCATAGTTTTCATGCATTTTCTATTTTATTTTAAATGTTTGATTCTCGTGAACAGTGCACGGGCAATACTACTAATTACATCGCATCCCCTATGAGCGACATCCCAACGTGTGCATTTTTATGAGTTTTTGGTCTGTGATCAAATTAATTTATTTTCCGACTCGGCCAAACCTTTGATCAGTTGTATTGCTTAGAGTCGGTGGCGACCCTAATCTTAACGTAATAACCCGTAGAAACAGGTTAGTTACATCCTCTCCATGTTCCTGAAAGTACCACAAATGTCGAAAAGTATAAAAAATTTACTAAGACTATCACAGTGATATGTCGCTAAGACATAAACTTTCGGTCTATAGATTCCTTAAACTTTATGGTTTGGTATGTTCTGTGGAAAAATGTATCTCATATTTGTAACTGTCGACGACTCATTTGAGTAATAAGAAAATGTTCAAATTTGTGTGAATTCCTAAGGGACCGAACTGCTGAGGTCATCGGTCCCTAGACCTACACACTAGTTAAACTAAGTTATGCTAAGAACAACACACATACCCATGCCCAAGGGTGGACTCGAAACTCCGGCGGGAGGGGCCACGCAATCCGAGACACGGCCGTAAACCTCGCTGCCACTCCACGCGGCAAGTAATAAGAAAGTCGAGTTTGCTTCTGATTATGTAGTTATCACTTTTCAAAAGCTTGCCCACCGGAGAAATCACAGTCGAAGAATTTAAGTAATAAGGAGCGTATAATTTGTTCCTTTTATTTAAGGCAATAGGAGATAACTCCGATCTGTGTTTGTAAACCGATGTCCCGCTTTTGGGTAGTGTCTTTGAAAATTTCTGCGCATCCTCTCGAAAAACATACGAACTAGATCTTGTCCATTAAGCGACTTCACTCGTTTTAGTGTGGGATGCTTTGTTGAAAACCACTAACGTAAAATTACAACTTATTATGCACACAGAACTATTGCAATTTGCTGTCGGTGTCATGAGAAGTAGTGTTGTGCATTGTTCTGGCAGAAATGTTGTTGGAAGCAATAGGTTCATTACTGACTTCAATAAAAATAATGATGAATTATGTATTGCATGTCTCAGTGTTAAAAGTCTCTACAGCTGGGCAATGACGCAACAGGTACCACTAGCCGATTTTGCATGAATGTGTACGGAAACTTTTTACATAACTACCATACCAGTTGATTTAGAAATAGGTTTTGTTGTAGAATTAGGTATTGATTATCCAGAATATATCCACGTACTTTGCTCTGATCCACACTTATGCACATACAAAATGATACCACCACCAAACATCAACAAGCCTGTCATTCCAAAACTGATTTTCACATGATACAATAAAAAAGTTATGTGACTTACTAAACTAAACTAAATTAAACTAACTAAACTCCGTCCGGACACGCCTTGGCAGGCCCAACGGAACCGACCGGCCGCCGTGTCTTCCTCAGCCATAGGCGTCACTGGATGAGGATATGGAGGGTCATGGGGTCAGCACACCGCTCTACCAGCCGTATGTCAGATTACAAGACCGAAGCCGCTACTTCTCACTCAAGTAGCTCCTCAGTTTGCCTCACAAGGGCTGAGCGCACCCTGCCTGTCAACAGCGCTCGGCAGACCGGATGTTCACCCATCCAAGTGCGAGCCGAGACCGACAGCACTTAACTTCGGTGATCTGACGGGAACCGGTGTTACCACTGCGGCAAAGTTGTTGGCCCTATGTGATTTACTACAGAAATTTAAAGCAGTGTCTCAACAATAATCCTATTGTAAGCAAAACTCACAGGATATTATCTTTCAGTCAAGCTCTCAGGAAGAAAATGGATATTGATATCAATGCTGAAAAATTTGTGAATGCAAAAATGATTTCGGAAATAATTTTTTTTACCTGTTTTTGTGGAAACTGTACGGAATGCGCGGGAAATGGGTGATGTGAAAGGAAGATAGATATTGTGAGGTTGCTCTGATTGCCAGATCAACTGTCTGGCGTGGAGTCTCATTTAATGGAAATTGGTTACCACTGAATTAAGGAAATTTAACACTTTTTAACTACACCTACAGCAGTAAGAATGGTTATTTTCGCTGCTAGTAGTTTTCCGTTATGACAATTAGAGCCAAAAAATGTTAAGTGTTACACAGACACGTATAGCTTAATATATCACGTAAATGCCTCAGATATTTATGATATTGTTAAAAGTGAGGTACATAGATGATCTGACACTGCGGATTACCTTAAAAATACCATTTATAAAATCCCATACGTCAGTTGAAATGTGCTTAATGAACAATTAGTGTAATTATCATCGTACATTATTACAGAATTCATACGAGAGAGGAAAAATGCATCGCCTCACAACCTTAAAACAACATACAACGTTTAGAATGAAAGTTTTGAAGCAATCATCAGTCAAGGAATTAATTATTGATGATTACCGAAAATAAGTATTAATTGATTATGATAATTCGACTGTTCTATTCAAATGCATACAGTTTCCATTATAGAGCAATTTAAATTAGAATTATCGGCGAAAGATAATAAACGCTTCATACTCGGTGATACTAACGTCGCAATTTTGGACAACATTTAAAGGCGGCAAGCAGAAAAGGTACAAAAATTATGAAGACATTTTTAACCAAAGCAAAGAGACAATTTAGAAATCGTTTGAAAACAATCAGAGCATATCACTGATTTTTGATTACATCAGTCATAGAATCAGGTACTTGTTTCTGGCTTAACCGATTGCGGCTTTTAAAGTCATTAGCCAAAAGAGTTCAGTGAGGAGTGGTACTAAAATACTAAGATTAATGGGCACCTATTACACTATCGCGAACGATGCACTTCTAATAATTCCGGGAATATGCTCACAATACTCGGAAATCAGTGAAAAGGGAGTCCTTCCTTGCTTAAAGAAAGGTAATCAACGGAAGTACGAGCTGAAAAGTTAACACAAGACCCTATAACATAAACGTGGCAAAATTAGGGAGGGACTAAAAATGTGATTTATTATCCTGTCAAGTGAAGAGATACATTATTTGAGCGGTCATGGTACATGTTCTACGTGTCTGTAAAATCAGGTGAACGGTATTTAAGTCTGAGACAGTGTCGGCACTCTAGGCGGACATTGCGGGACTTTGCACTCTAGGAAGACGCTGCAGGTAATGCTGGTTTCCAAACCAGCATTGAGGAACTAGTCAACCCGTCGTATCTTGATGATACTGCCGCCCCAGTATTCACGACGGTCAAGGAAGACTTCACGCGGCATTAAAGCACACGTTAGCCTGCTACCATCTCGGCTAGACAACTTACTCTGTAGATGGAGAGAAGACAACCAAAGTCGATGGCCGGTGAATTAGTTGGTACCTCAAGAATTTACAGTGCGCTAGTGTAAGTGATCAAGGGAGAATGGATTAAGAGGCGCTACAGTGATTCGTGAAATCGCTTATTGTAGTGGGAATGGTGCTGACGCGCTGCCCTATGGCCAAGGAGTCCAGCAGACCATGGTTATAGTTCTGGGTACCATGAGGGCTGATCCAACAGCGGAAACAACCATCTACAGTTGAAATGCTCCCTAATAAGCGAATAAAAAATGGCTCTAAGCACTATGGGACTTAACATCTGAGGTCATCAGTCCCCTAGACTTAGAACTACTTAAACCTAACTAACCTAAGAACATCACACACATCCATGCCCGAGACAGGATTCGAACCTGCGACCGTAGCAGTAGCCCGGTTCCGGACGAAAGGGCCTAGAGCCGCTCGGCCACATCGGCGGGCTAAGCGAATAAAACCAGACAACATTTTGTAGTATTAA
Organism: Schistocerca serialis cubense; assembly: GCF_023864345.2. Classification (NCBI taxonomy): domain Eukaryota; kingdom Metazoa; phylum Arthropoda; class Insecta; order Orthoptera; family Acrididae; genus Schistocerca; species Schistocerca serialis. The sequence goes on from NC_064639.1 coordinate 264,642,788, forward strand.
AGGTACTGGTAGTGGTTAAGGAAACTGGTTAAGGATTTTGTTAAACTTTCTTGTCAGCATTTCCTTTTTATGTTTCGGGAATTATTAATTTATATATTTCCTATTGTCTTCGAAAATTTGAATTGTATTGCCTAATTTAGCTTTCCAGATATTAGACTGTAGCAATGAAGAATAAATCCGTATAAATTATATACATGTATGTGTGTATGTTTGTGTGTGTGCACGCTCGTGTGTGCGTGTTCCACGTCTCCTCCTAAACCACTGGAGCGCTTTAAACCAGACTTGATATACATATCCCTCACCGTCAGGCAAAACTTGCTATGGGGGTAAAAACCACTTACCTATCTTAATTTATGGATTCTTCATAAAAGTAGAGATGCGTGATAAACTGCCGCACCATGTGCGACATTTAAAATTATTATTACTTCTTTAGTAGTACCTGCATTAGGTACATATTTCGCCGGCAGTATCGACATATGCCGCTGGATGTAACTACACAAATATATGTTTTTAAGACGTATAGTTTAAGAGATATGACGTTATAAATACAGAGATACTTGAAAAATTGCTGCAACATCTTTAGAATTTCAATATATTTATCCTTTATTAGTAAGACACTCCTACATTCAAGTCAACTTAAGAACTCCCTGACACCTGGCTGCAATTTTCACGGCTTTCAACTGCGAAGTGCAAACAGATGTAGTTGATGCGGGTAGCCGTCTATCGAAATATGAAGAAGCGTCTCCATAGGCACGTTTACAAAAGCGGTGAGAAACTGCCCAAGACCATGTTACTTAATTTGGATACTGTGCTTATACATTTGTACGTTACGCATATTTCTGTGGACATGAATTTTTTTCGATATTGCACTATAAAAGCAGTTCACTTTTCGTTTTCGTTTGTAAGAGAAAATTGGTACTGTGAATATGGAACTATGCCGCGTTTGTCAGCTAGTAAATAAATAGATAAATAAATAAACTTCTATGAAGAAGTTTTTGCAATGTCTCCAGTGTTCTATAGAGTTTGTTTATCTTCAATGCAGGCAGTTGCCACACAACTAAAACTGTTTCATAATTGTAGTGGATGAGATGGTTCACGTGGAAAACACCTGAATAAATTCCTGCTGGCAATAGCATCCGTTTGAGATGCCCATTTACAGTGGGATGGAAAGTTCACATTCGCATGACTACGACCTGTGACAGTAGAGCCACATGCATGCTCACAGCCTGGCTACGGATCTATGCAAAATATGTATTCGGAACTGAAAGATTCACTACTCCAAGACTAAGTGAAATAGTGCAGTTTTTTAATTAAATAACAGCATTACACTCTGGTAAAATGTAGCGTCCACGTAAAGTGGCTTCATACAAGTAGGCAACACATCATGGTTTCCGTATTTCTCTCTTAGCACTGTTTGGTGCAAAGGAGCCCCAGTTGCAGATTGAACTTGATGATGAGGCAGTCATGTATTCTCTGCAGTAGGTAGTATGAGTATTCCGTGTTAGAGGCCGTGCTTTGAGTACATTTAGAGGAAGTGTAGTTACCATACGCCTCCACAGCTCTCCGTCGGCAGTTGGGGACTTTTATTGCTGGCGTGCGGCACCGAAACGTGACAACGTATGGCGGGGAGCTGCCGTCTGGAGCCGTTCTGATCCTCTTACGGTACTCCGCCTGCAGCGTGTCTACAGCTGCGTCTCCGTTGTGCTCGCCAGGCCAGCCGACTGCAAATGGGCTTACGTCAACGCGCCACGGAGTCTTTCAGACAAGGAGCGCCCGTCGCCCTAAATCCCTTGCAAGTGGGCTCTGTACCAGTCTTTCCCATCAAACATTTCCTCTGTTCAGAGACCAGCTGGACTGTGACAAAACTCACACGGAAGCATTAGGGCGCCTTGCTCAGGAAAATTAGTATATTCAGACTGATAACGATTTCAGACATATCTGAAAGTGGCTCATGGTCATATTTCAGACGTGTCCAGGGGATGACACACCTGCGTTAACATGCCAGAACACATTCTGCCTTCAATTTCTGTGGTATGAGGTGCTTGCTCACCTGACTGGTTAGGCACTCTACAGAACAGACGATATATTTTCGCAGTTTCAGTCGATATGAAAGAAAATCGAATTAAAAGCTGTTTGTTCTATAAAATTTGTCATTTCTGGAAGTTCCCTCAGCCCTGTCTTAAGCAGTGGTCAGCACGCTGGACTCACATCCTGGAGGACGGCAGTTCACTTAGAAAAACAAATGAAACTCTGTATTAAAAAGATGGCAGTTACAGTGATGTGTAACGTAAGCAGTGAACTGATAGTGAACTGTAAGATGTCCACCTGGCTGCCAGACGAGAAAAAGCAGTTTGCTTAGGTGCAATGAATTAGAAGTTACCTGTAAGTAACTTTCCATTTCATAAAAAACGTTAAGGAACTGTTTTTAAATCTACAGGCTAAAAGTATTTAAACCGACAAACTCTGGTAGGTTGTAGGGGACATCAAAACAAATATTTTTCCCTAATGTCATTTTTTCCTATCAGGATTATTTAAACGGGTGGAGGCCGTATTACGCTCTTCAGTTGTTGAGGCCGTATTACGATCTTCAGTTGTTAGAGGGAGTATTACCCTCTTCAGTTGTAGGTAACTGCTGTCCACTAGTGTAGTAGTGCATTGTCTCTCTTTACTAATGGAGTGATATACCTGGAGTGATTGCACTGATACGGTTGGTGCGTACTACGTAGCGCACCACAACGGATGAGCTGCACAGCGGGTTTATCAGCAACAATATCCTAATCGCCGTATCCCGCATAATACGACCTTTGCTGCTGTGTACCAATGTCTGCGTCAGACCGGGTCATTCAGCAGATTACCTGGACAGGGACGCCATCGTATGGTAAGAACGCTACAATTTGAGGAAGCTGTCTCGCAGCATGTGGAGCGGGATCCTTTAATCAGCACTTGTGCAATTGCACGTCACAGTCCTTCGAGAGCAATTGTTACTTCCACTTCACTTACAGCGTGTCCACAACCTAGAACCATTTGATTATCCAGCCAGAGCACAGTTTTCACAGTGGTACCTGGAAAAATGTGAAATGCATCCTATATTTCTATCCTCCCTGTTGTTTACCGATGAAGCAACGTTCGGACGTGATGGACGCTTCAACATGCACAATTCGCATGTTTGATGTGAGGATAACCCACATGCTACAGTTACTAGTGCTCATCAACTGCGGTTCTTCGTTAATGTGTGGGTCGGTGTTGTTGGGGACTGTTTAATTGGGCCGTATCTGCTACCTAGGCCATTAAATGGCAGGCACTATTACAATTTTCACGCCAGGGTATTGCCAGAATTGCTGGAAAACGTACCGCTCCCTACAAGACAACGCACGTTGTTCCAACATGACGGGGCGCCGGCACATTTCAGTCGTCGTGTGCGTCGATTCCTGGACCGACGTTTCCCAGAAACGTGGATTGGCAGAGGTGGTCCTGTACCACGGTCTGCTCGATCCCAAGATATGTCCCCTCTGGACTTTTTTGTATGGGGAGAGATGCACAACCTTATTTACGCAACCCCTCTTGGATCAGAAGAGGATCTGGTTGCCCGGATAGTAGCAGCAGCAGGAACAATTCAAGATACTCCTGATGTTTTTGCCCGTGTCAGACAGAACATGATCCGACAGTGTAACCATTGTTTACGTGTCAACGAATGCATTTTTGAAAATCTACTGTAATTGAAGTTGGGTTGTGTTAAAGTATTCTCTCTTGGTCATAAAAAATGGAAAAGTGTTTGTTGGTTTAATTAATTTGGTGCCAGAGAAATCTTCCTCTACCTGTTTAAATACTCCTTATAAGAAAAAATGACATTAGGGAAAAATATTTGTTTTGATGTCCCCTACAACCTCCCAGAGTTTCTCGGTTTAAATACTTTTCACCCTGTGTAACCTAGTTGTGAACCATAACCTATGCGTAAAAGTGGACAAATCATGTAATATTTCAGGACACACTCAAGATGCCTTGTAAAACAAGCGAAAAGCGTCTGACTGCATAAGTAAAAATAAAAATTTCGATGTGCAGCATGCAAAGAAGGCATTTTCTTTGAAACAACTGCAATTTATATACAGCTATTGTGAAAATGGCCACTACACGAAACGTGTTATTTGCAATTGTTTTCAAATAAAATGTACGTGATTTAAAAAAAAAATGAGCAACCAAAGGTAACTGAGTACGGTCCCGTCCACACTGAATCCTGCCTTTACCCAAGTACCACGTCTCAGATTGCTATTATAACACGACCTTCATGGTGTCATTCCCCGAGATAAAACGATCTGCTGGGACAGTACGGACACTATATTTAAAATAACATGAGAACAGGAAAGCTCGCAACAAGACTTGAAGGCGTCAACAAAGCCGCATCGACTTACGTGTGAACTTCAGAAAGTTATACATGTTGCACCACGCTAAGATCATTGTACAACCATTGCGCATTGCCAGGAAAGAGTACATGTTCCGCTTTTCCCGCAGACCCAATTACGTTGCACTGCGAATAACAAGTCCATCG